>NC_137545.1:29846827-30503103 GCF_963082525.1 Nesoenas mayeri
TTTGTTTTTACCAGCCCTTACCCAGATAACTAGTTACCTCTGGGATTCTGATAGAAGTGGTGTTCTATTTTGGGGTTCACCCAGATGCTTTAATAGGTCACATGAAAATACATGTTTGAAGAAGCCAAAAAATTGTGACGAGAGTCCCCTTCTCCCTAAATGTAAAATGGGGATTAGTGGAATCAGTGAAATACTGTGATTTCTGCATAAGTACTGCTAACTCAATACTATGTAACTCTCTCTCTTCTGAGCCTCCTACCACCAGTGACTTTTTTTCAGCTATGATAGTTTAAAATATAATTATCCAAACATTCACCTTAGGGTAAGCTGACCCAGTGGTTCTGTTCATTTAAACTATTAAACCTCTGCTAACATATCCTTTAGAAAAGGATGAAATAATTATGTGAATGAATCTAAACCAAAGCACACAATTAATTAGATTTCATTTTCTATTGTTATGAATTCCTGGAGCTCTGTGGATACTGACCAAAGATACATTTGTTTTTCTCATGTAGGGTAATTGGATTACTAGGTAGAATGAGTCTTTATTCTTTGCTGATAGAGTGAGATAAATGTCTCCTAAATACACTGTGCAAATAAAAGTAGCTTAAGAAAAGAAGTGACAAAAAGATGTCGTGAATATAGAGGCTTAAGCAATATTTCTTCTGGTGATGGAGAGGAAAAAGCTGTTCTGTTGTCACTTGGCTGGTTAAACACACTGTGACAACAGGGGTAGCTGCTTCTCTGCACACTTCAATAATGTCTCCCTGTATGCACTGAATTTTGAAATGGGGTGTCTCCTTTATGCATCTGCATCATCTTTGCTTTTCAGGGAACTGATGTCTCCGAATACTTGGAAATTTTTCTCTGTGATGAACTCTGAAATATAGATTGGAAAAAATGAGATGTTAATAGCCATCTCCAGGGTTGAAAAAGGACATTGGTTTTTCATCCTGTGATCTGGAGTGAAACTGTGTGTGCTTTAGTATTTTGGGGTTGTGGTGGGGGTGTATGTTTTATTTTTTATGGTACTGGAACATAAAAAGAAATATGACAAAGATAAAGTGACTTTACAGTTCTGGTAATTCATCCTATCAATCACCACCCTAAAAAAAACAATGCCACTCATCTGTGACTAGTCATAGACAAAACAGAGTATGAAAATAGAGAAAAGATTATGGGCTGTGCTGTTTGGTGGGGGGAAATAAATAAATTGGGGTTGTGCTGGTTTGGAATTAGAAGCAAATTCCTGTGGAAAACCTTTCCACCTGACCTACCTGAATACTGAGGCAGAACCTCGTCTCTTTTGAATACCTGAGAAGCACAAGAGGAAGCACAGATGTAATTCCCAGCTTTGGGAAATAGATGCTAAGATCCAAGTGCCTATGCAGAACTCCAGGACCAGCCTACATAGCAAAAGAGGGAGACTTTTGAAGAAACACCTTCTGTCCACCTTCCTTTAAAAGCCATCTGAGCTCAGCATTTTACTGATACGTGCTGCTTGGAAAACCTGGCCCTTCAAGAAGCAAGTCTAAATAAACTAAACAAACAGTGCATGGGCAGACCACCTCCAGAAGTATCAGAGTCCTAATGTCCTGTCATGAAGGCAGCTCTGGGCTGTGAATCAGTTCATGTTTGGGGGGGGGGGGGGGGGGGGAGGTGTCAGATCACAGCCAATTGTAAATTGAACAGGGATTGTCAGATTCACTTGTTAAAGTTTGTTTGAATAGACATCCTGAATTCTCTCCATTTTAGGAAAGACAGCTATAAGGAGTTAACACCAAGAGCAGACTCTAGAGACCAACTTCCCCTCTTTCTGGGGCATTTTTGTGGCTGTAGGATTCTAGGAAACATGCAAATATATCCTGAATGGTTCCATAAATGTCAGAGAGGTCAATCTTCTTTCTTTGCTGTTTCACAAGGAAGTGATTGATGCTTCACACTTCTATATAATAATAAAACATTTCCAAAGTTTATGGTCAATAAATTTGTGTAATAAAAAATGCATCCCAGTGCTATTATAGTTCATACTTCCACTTCAACAACTTCAGAGGCTAAGATAATGTAAGTTTTGGTCATGCTTTTTTCCTTTTCAAAGAGCAAAGACTTTGAAATTTATTTTAAGCTAGTGCATGTTAAGGTTAGTGTCTCCTTCAAATAGTGATTTTTGCTGGATTCAAAACTGTGATTTTTAATTTGAGTTTTCTATGAATTTTTGCAAAATAGCGTGGTCGGTGACTTTAAATGGGTGGTAAATATTCTCATGTTGTGTTTTGTTTTCTTGACACTTTTGAATACAACTGTATTTTTTAGTGAAATACCCCAGAAAACTGGCTTTCTGATCCGTTATCTTTTCATGAATTATTTTGACATCTATAATCTAATCCAAAGTAAAATGCAATCACTGGGTAAGTCTTCACTGCCTCTACCAATATTTGAATAAAAGCTTCAGGTAAAGAGATGCTATAAAAACACTCATCTTTCTTTGAGACCTAGAATTTATAAGTTTGTTTGTGTTTGTTTGTTTGTTTTTTTTCTTCCTGCCAGTTTCTTTTTTCTGACTTTAGATTCAGCGAGCAACAGTAAATGGGGCTGATAGAAGACAGGTCTCCATTCCTATTTCCACTGAAATGATGACATGGGCTTGTGTTAAGGACTGCAGGCTCCTAGCTGTTCATGTGAGGGGTGTAAACAGAGACCAGATTAACGTGATTTTCAGTCATAGAAATCTGTAACTATTCCAGAACCACATTTCAGCATTTCAGCTAACCTTAGAAATTAGCTTTAAAAGTTTTAAAGAGCCTTTATTTTCCTTTTAAAACATCCTGTCAGTCTGTTTTGTTTGGTGTTTTTTTGGTGTTTTTTTTGTTTGTTTGTTTGTTGTTTTTTGAGACTTCTGGGTATGTTAAGCAACATTTTGTCTCTGCTGTTTTCCATGCAACCGTGATAGTTAGGCATCAGTTCAGTTGCCAGAACATAAATACGGAGATAATGGCATAACCAGGCTGCAGCCAGCACTGCAGAACAGGAGCAGCTGTGCTGGAGGTCCTGCGCCATACCTACTAGTCTAGGGGTGTCAAACTCATTTTCACTGGGGACCACATCAGCCTCGCAATTGCCTTCAAAGGGCCAAATAGTAATTTTGGGACTGTATAACTGTAACTACTCCTATATTTCTACAGTCCTAAAATTACATTTGTCCCTTTAAAGGCAATTGCGAGGCTGATGTGGCCCCCAGTGAAGATGAGTTTGACACCCCTGTGCCAGTCGCATCTGAGGCACCTTGTAGAGTCTGCAATAGCACTGCACCTTCCTGTGTGTAGACAACTGAAATGATATGTTAATGTTTGCTTTTGTATAATTTTGAAAACATAAGGAAAGAAATAAAAATAGTCTGGACTGAAAAAGCCCTAGATTTCCCTTCATTATTAATTAAAAAATGAACAAGTGTTTTTTATTTGTTTTTCTTGATTGTTTGCCCCTCTTTTCTCCCCTGAGAATTTTGATTAAGAAAATATTTAGAAGATGAACTAGTAGAGAACAGAACCTTCTCACTTTTTTCAAGCCTATCTTGTAAGAAACTATTATCTAAAAACTCATTTTGAAAGGTAGTTTCAAGGAATTTATTCTCCTTAGCAGATATCAGAAATATATACTATTCTGGTATATTTGCCTGTTTGGGAATGCCTGTTCTCTGTTAGGTTTTGCAGGGTTGGTGAAGTGATGGTGTGGAGACCCAGGGAAAACACAGAAAAATTAGAACTGGGACAGGAGAAAGGCATCAGTGGTGGGGATCTCAGACTAATTGACAAGGGATTCATCTTGCCAGGCTAAGTTTAACCTAATTATCCAGGGCTCTCCTGAGAGAGAACAATCTCTAGAAAACCACTTCTACCATGATTCTGAGAAAACTGTCTATGAAACTGGAAGCCATGTGAAACTGATCCTAAGTTATATCTCAAGTTCAATTTGTGTGATGAAAATTATAACTTAACACATTTACTTTCTGGTTTTGGTAACATTTTTAACATTTTTCTTCATTCTTGTCAGGACATGACATGTGTCCTCTATTTTGTCCTCAGGACTTCTGTCTCAATTCTGCTGTTCTTCACACATGCTGATGGCATATGATATAGCTTTTTCTACCCCAAAAATGTAGAATCACCTTTCTAGACTTGTCCAGTCCTGTGCAATAGCTCATATCTCTGACTTCTGCCTTTTTCTTCTCATTCCGTAAAGGCCAGGGCAATATTTTGTGCATTCAGGCAGTACTTCGGCTGCACTGCAACTCTGGCACCCCAATTTATAATCTATTACCAGCTGCTGTCCCCCTTCTGAACTGCCACACAACAGCTGCCTACAGGGAAAATCGATGCCTTCAAATTCATCCATGAATGCCAGAGATTAATTTAGGCACGGAAAGCTAGTTCATAAGCAGTCCTCAGTGTTTCTGTATAAAAATACTCCAGTATATTTGCAGCTTTTGAGGAGTCAGTTTAAAAGAAGAAAACGTGGCAATTGATGGCCAAAAGGACACTGCATGGGGGAGGATATACACGGTCACTTGTAAACTGCAATCTGCTGAAACCCAGAGGCTTCTTTTAGGTTTGTCTTTTCTCTGATCTGTGTTTGTTTATTCCAGCAGAACATGTTTTTGTCTGGAAGATATTTTGTGACTCGAATAAAACATACAGCTTTGCACAAAAAGCTCTATTTTAAACCAGTATCAACCATTTATGAAGTTCATTGTGGAAACTGCACAAATCGAAATGTGAAGATTCCAGCTTTTAAGGACAGGCTTTTCTCTTTGACTGGGGAGGTCATAGGATCTATCTCTTATCCTTGTAAAACTTGCATGTCACCAATAAAAGAATTTGGGACCTCTTTCTAGCAGATAGCAAAGATCGGACATTTTTTACATCCCTGCACTCGAAGTTACTTGTGACCTTGTTCGGTGAACTGTTACTTTTAGGTAACGAATTTGAGCTTAAATTAGAAACATTTTTCTTTGTATAGGTCTTTTCTTTGCTTCATTTAGTCTATTATCGTCAAACTGAATAATGCTACAGAAACAGAACCATATTGTGTGTGACACTACAAACATACAATAAGCTGCACTTTCTGTGCTGAAGAAGCAAACAGGCCAAATAGATGAGAGGACAAAGAAGACTGCAGAAAAATCAGCCCCTTTGTAAGTGCTGAGAACCTGAAATTCAGGGCTTCTTCAAGGTCACCCATGAACTGTGCACCAGAGATGAGATTTAAGCAGGCTTTCTGAATCTCAGACCAGCCTTGCAATCACTAAAATATCTCTTCATCCAGAAGTTTGCAGTCTCTTGACATTTGTATTAATGCCTGACACTTGACTTCAGCATTTCAGCTTTGATAAGGCCACACTGGCTTAAGAGGAAAAGAATTAAAAAAAAAAAAAAAAAAAAAAAAAAAAGGCAAGGGCCTGTTTGTGCAGGTTTCTCCATGGTGTGTGAAAAGAGCTCTGTCAAATCACTTTTACTGAATTTGTACCAGGAATGATCTGAGTAAAACCTTACTTAAAAGGATAGAGCCTCAACAGGTTGAGATGATCAGTGGTTGCTTGCACTGCCAGCTGAGACAGGGAAGGCATCTTGTCTTTTCAGTATGAAGAGTTTAGGTAAATATTTGTTAACACAAATCAGGGGTGTTTCTATACTTCTTCAGATTTGTTTATGGTAGAAATCAACTAGCCTTATGTCAATACCTGGCATGTGATAATTCTGGAGAATCATTCTGGAAAACATGGGACTTTTCAGGTGTTAAGGGAAAGTAACAGATCAAGATGGGCTTGTCTAACTTGAAGGTGCAGGCTGTTGTTATTATTACTATTTTTACCACTGGTAGGGTCTGAGCATTTTTCAGTTAATATGGGGATTGTCTTTTATCCGTTTGATCTGGGGGATATGCCATCACACTTTATTTTCATGGTCTTAATGTCTCCCTCATGCCTGCCCCGTCCTTTAGGGGAAAGGAAAGGAGGTGAGGGGAAAAGCAGAAATAAGGCTGTGCCTAAAGACACAGCTTGTACAGAGGTGTCACTGTTAGGTAAAGTTAAGGGAAGAGGCCACCTTGTGGAAGCCAGTAATAAAACTGCACATTTCTGCAAACCACTAGCTCATGAGCAGAGGAATTTGTTGTTTTTGGGACTGATTATTAGCTATTACTGACTAGGCAGGGAAGAAAAAGAGCCCCTTTTTTTGAGACTTCTGTCAGTACAGCTTCAATGGCTGACATACAGAGTGCTTAAATTGTAACATTTAACCTAATGGAGGCAAACAGCTTTGCCATTTCAATATTTCAATAATATCTCCTTCTCCCTCTCTCCCTTCCTTTTTCTTGTACCCAACTGCCAATTCCCTGATAACTACTAGGAATCTGTTTATAATAGGTTTTAGAGAGGCAGCTTGTCATAATATCAGCGATGTCTCTCCAGGTTTCTAATATGTTACTTGTTTTTCTAACAGTGCTTGCCTCTGCTTCTGCTCTTTTCAAATGCTCTCATTGCTGCTAATTGTCTGTTTGGATTATATTCAGAAAATCATTATTATTTTAAACTATGTACTCAAAGTCACTTAGCTGTTTTTATAGAAGGAAGGAAAAAGGTTGAGACAAGTATCTATAAGCAAAGAATAGCTATGTACCGAAAATTACATTTAAAAAGAAAGTCAACAGCAGGTTATACAAACATACATCTCCTGCTGACATACATAGGTACCTAACTTGGGAGCAAAGCCACAATGTGGAGACAGGGTATGAGGCACACTGATGGTGTGGTATGTAGAATGCTCCTATGTGTTTCAGAGGGTTACGTTTCATGTGCCTCTTGTTTTCCCCTGGAATTTTCCTGGTGTTATAGTTTAAATGTATGCTGTGTGTGAGGGTTACTGGTGGTCAGGGTTTGACTTGAATAAGCCAAAGCCAGAAAATGCAAATGGTTTATAGGACAACGTTTTAACAGGTGGTTAAAGAATGAATTACGAATTACAATATTTGTGTTTGTTTTCTTTGTTAAAGTAGAAATGTAGAACATACATAACCCTACAACAGGATTAGTACCAGACTGTTTTCAGAATGGAAATAAAACAGAAACATATATGTGGAACAACATATATTAGTGATGTTGGTGTATGTATTTTACCTGACAGGAAAGATTAAAAAGAGAGGTCTTGTTGAAAACACATAATCCTATGCAAAATAGGTTTTTGGTTTGGTTTGGTTTTGTGGGGTTTTTTTTGTTTTGTTTTGGTTTTTTGTGTGTGTGTGTGTGTGTGTGTTTGAAATCATCAAATAGAGGGACCTGGTTTTTACTGGGAGAGGAAACATGTCAAATGAACTGTGAATAAGCTTGGTGATTTTTCCATTTGGGAGGCAGAGACAAGTTGTTTTCAGAGTACCTAAATGAGGGTTGAGTGGTTATATGACATCTAATAAATTAAAGGACTGACAGCCTGTCTCCTGAGTGATTCCTTGCAGTCACCCCTGTTGGGATCCTAGGAGGAAAAAAAAAATCATTGAGTCTTTCTCCTGCCTGGAATAGCAGCAAGGTATTGCAGCAGAACCCAGAAAAAACAGACCAGTAATGTGGTAGAGACTCCAAAAAAGAAAAATCAAACAAAAGATGCACTCAGTCCAGGAATCTAATGGATAACAGCAAATGATGCCTCTTCAGTGTGGAGAGAGGACCCATAGTTGATAGTCTCAAAACATCCTGTGTTAACACAGCTTGTAAATCAGTGTGCTTTCAATGAAAGGAGCGGCTGGTAAGCTAGTGTTAATGTCAGATTTATGTTAACATGCACTGAGGAAATCAATACAAGGTAACACTGTTTGCATAGGGTAAACAGATTTCTGGCATGCTTGCTGCTTTTGATTATCCAAAATTGTGTACACAGAGCTGTGAGTTTACACTGCATTGTACAAACCAGAGGGTAGTTCTCCTATGTGGAGAAACCAACACATTTCGATAAAACATCAGAAGGAGCTTAGAGTCAATTTTCCCTGTTGCTTGGCATAGGTGTAAGGGCTGCCCTTTAGAACAGCTTGTTTCTTTGGTCTGAACCTTATTCACTTGCATGTCAACTTGTTCCTGGGGCAGCCTCTTTAACTCTGCCAGGAAAGTGTAAACTGAATTCTTTGTATGGAGGAGGGAGTGCGTGGGAAGTCTTCGACACAACCAAAATAAAGGACTTACAAGAACCTGTTCTCAAGCAAAAAGGTGCATGTAAGGATGCTCAGAATGTTCTGTAGTTTGCTGTGCAGTTAGACCTGAAAGGCTGTATGCAAATCTAGTCAGAAACAGTACTTGATCCCAACTGGACTGATTTTTAAATGCTTTTTCAAATCCTAATGTCTTCTCCCATCAGTGGCTGAAATTTTCATCAGCTGCAAGATACAGTGTATGTAATAAAAAATTGAGAGAATTTGCATCTCTACAGCTCCAATTTTTCCCTCCTGTACTGTGGTACTACCTTTTTTATACCTTTAATATCCAGTTGTTGGTTTAGTGTAACTTTTTCCTAGGAGAGCTGTTAGTGCGCTTGGGCTCTCACCCCTTAATGAAACATGGATTGTTTACAGCTAATGAAGCTCACAGTAGCCCATTTTAATTTGAGGTTAATTTTCCTGGGCCCAACCTAAACCTATAAACCATAAAGAGCATAAGTGGGGCCTGACTGAAGGCCTGAGACTGTTCAGTCCTCAATTCCCTCTCCTGCCCTCATGCTGCTAGAAGTTATTTCTTCTCATAATGAACTGAGGATGCAATGTTCCCAGCAGGACAGGGCTGTGGGGAAGCAAAGAAGTTTTGCCAGCCTGCGGCTGCTGCTTCTGCACCAGGTGTGATGGACGGGGCTTTGGGCTCTGAGCAATGTCTGTACCCTAGAGGCAGGGTATGCCAAGCTTCATATACCAGTTCTCATTTTCCAAGAGAACAAGCTTAATTTCTCACATCCCCAGGTGTGGAGATGTCTCCGGTTTGAGAACTGTTATGTTGCATCCAATCCTTTTGACCTGTTTGGGATCAGTTTCATTAAAGCAAAACCTTTCTCAGTGAGGAAGATACAGAATCACTTCACTGAGGAGAATATTTCTTTCTATCCCTCTCCTACCCTGAAAGAGCAGGTTAGTTTTGTACAGTGAACTCAGTGAACTGTATTTCCCCTTAGAAAGATCCATCTTCCAGACCCCAAGGTGCATCTTTTTATTTATTATTTTTTTTTTTAAAGGCAGGCAACTTCTACACAGATTTCTCTTTAGGTAAGAAAAGGGAAGAAATAAAATGTTACTCTTTGTACAGCTTCACTCCAAACACAAGAGCATCTGTAACATTTATTTCTAGACCACATGATATTTGGTTTCTGCACCACAGAATGGAAGACTGATTTTCTCACTGCTTCTCCCAAACCTATCAGTATTAATAATCCAAACAATAAATCTAAAAAGGACTCCTCAACTCCCTCCCTCATAAGAATAGCCTGTGTATGTTGTGCTTTGCTTGATATAATATTTCTTCTTTGTTTAATTCAGAAGCATTTATTTTTCTTTCCATCATTCATTTTACTGCATTAAGTTAGTGGTTCTGTTGGGATTCAGTTGATTAATGACTAATTTCCATCCTATGCATGCTCAAGAGGGACCGGTTCTCACAGTACTTCCCTCCACAATAATATAATCTCAAAAGAAGGGGGAGTTTAGCAAACCAAAACTTTCATGCGAAAACAAAAACCTGGTAGAACTGCAATGGAAAAATAGGAAATGTTGGAAATATTTTTATTTCAGCAGTTTCATATTGTGAAAGCACTTCTCCTGAACTGAATGCCTGTCTTCATGCATTCCCTTTCGATTGACCCAGCAGCTGAAGATGGTACTGTCACCAGTCAGTTGCTATCATGACCCATTTGGAGGTTAAACCTCTATTAGCTTAACTGGCTGGCTGAATTCCTGCAGCTTGCTTCCGTTTCCTTCTTAGAGAGCCAGAAAAAGACGGGCAAACACAGACTCATGACCTTTGCTCCCCTGAGAGGGAACAGAACCAGGGACAGCAAGCACATTGCTTTAGTTTGTGCTACACATTGGTGGCAGAATCAAGAAATGGTCCCAAATCCAGTTGTCTGCTTAATTCTTCATATTCCCACTTGTGGTACATGCATATCACTCCTGGCCTGAGCTTCTCCAAAATATATCATAAATAGTCCCTGAACTGCTAAATGTATCCTCTGATACACCAAAGCCCAATTAATGAACAATCAGCTCTCAGCAATGACTGAAGACCTCCAAAACCCCACATGAGGCTTAGAAGTGTGCAACAGTTCTGAATGCCTCTGTCTTTGCAGGGAGGAAGATGTAGTCTTTGTAAATGAAGTGAACCTGCAAGTTTGCAGTGAAATTCAGTCAGGTCCTGGTAGTGGCTGATCTGTGAAGGAGAACCAAGCTTTCCTCTGCAGCATCACTGCGTTTCTTGTAACATTTCAAGCACTTATATGATGTTAATTACCCTTTATAATAATACAGATTTCAAAGAAATACCACAGGCATTTTGGCAACTGTCCTTTTTCAATGAATTAACCATTTAAATTGATATGTCAGCAAGTGAATTGAAATGCAGGCGGGTATTGCAGACACCAGATATGAATTTCATTGTTTTGCGTATCAGAAGAGCCACAGGCATCTGGCAAAGGACACCAACAAACTGACCTTCTCCAGTTACTTCCTTATGCTTCCTCCGACGATGCCACAATCTCTTAATAGGTATTTCAATGCAATTGTAGATTCTTCTTTTTTTTGTTTTTTTTTTTTCCCTTGTTGGAGATGAACCAGAGGCAGAGTTCCATTGCTAAATCAATTAGAAAGAAAACTACAGGTGCTCTTGTAATGCTGCTTGCAGGAAGACAGATTTCCTGATAAATCAGTTCCTCTGACACACTGTTAATGAGAAATTAAGAACCGTGTTGTACTCTGTGCCTGGGCCTGACTGATTTCAATTTATTTTCTTTGCTCTTTGAGTGTAAAATATAATTGGGAAAAAAGAAAAAAAATAGTAATTCATATACTGAAGCAGATTTCTTTTTTTCTGATGTGCATTTATGTATCAGTCAAGACACAGGTAGACTGTTAATATGCTGGTAGGACTTCCCTTTACCAACTTCAAGGATGCATAAAAAAAATAAAATTCTCTAATTGCTAGCAATTAAAGCATCTTGTCAAAATTTTCTGAAGTCAACTTGTGAAGTAAGATGTCAGAAATTAGTATGTAGCATCTTATTAACAAATCAGAACACAGAAAACTGCAATGCAAAGTCACTTCCTAAATATAGCATGCCTATTTTGGACTGCCATCTTCTCCTATCTTAGACTTTAACTATGTGTCTGTGAGTTGCTTTGTGAATGAAGTTTTAGCCAACTATGTTGGATGGACTGAGGTATGAGTGTTTAGGTTCTGAAAAGTATGAAATGCCTTGTAAGAGCAGTGGAGTGTCCAGTGTCGGCTGTGATGGAAAGTGAAAATGTTCAAATGCTGTATCTCTCTGCTTATGAATGTAAAGTATATATTTCGGCATCAAAATGTGCCTGTTGTGCTGTTATTGGACCACATCAAGTAGAAAACAGTCTCAGCCTTCAAGACAAAATTTGTGTACTTGCCTTATCTCTTTTACTGGGAAGTTACCATCCATACTGGGACTGGAAAAGGAGAAGTAGGATCCCTTGGTTGTCCCAGTTCATAGTGACGGTGCAAACCTGCCTTCCCCAGCCCTTAGACCTAAAATGCCAGTCTGAAGTGTAACAGCTGAGAAGTCAGCACCCATTTCCTTTTGTTGTACCTGGCCCACAGAGGTTAACGTCCATGCAGAAGATGAAATTTGCAGCTGAAGCTGATAAGGTATTAAAATCTCAGCAGCAAAAATTTCTAGACTCTCTCTCTATCAGTGTCTTGGGGACCTTTGCTATGGTTTTATTTTCTTTGTTTGTTTGTTTGCTTGTTTGGGGGTGTTTTTTTTGGTGTTGATTTTTTTTTTTTTCTTTTCCTATTTCCAAAGGCAGTGAGCAGGTTGTGCCAGCCCTGGTTAGGTAGAATCTCTATCAGAAAAATATGGAATCCATACTGGGCAAAGTCATGATACTTATATGTCATAATTTTATGGTAGCAGCTGAAATTTGTTAGCTGTTCAAGCTCACAAGAACATTTTTCTTCCACAGATAATTACTTTTTCTCATGAGATCTCATAAAGGCAGGGTATATGCAAACACACAGACATATTCTATTTTTTAAAAAATTCTCTATATGCTGTTTCCTTAGGATGTGGATAGATAATCTGCATGTCTCTAATGATACATTGTAGCTTTATATTCAAAGTCTGTTGATCTCATGTTTTACTAGACAACTTCCTACCAGTACTTCCCTTTTTGGTAAGTCTCTGAAAATATGGTTTTTTTTGTGTTTGATACAGACTGGAACTGGAATGTTTTTCAACTAAGTCATATCAAGGGCATGATCCCTAACACAACAGGGTGGGTAGGTTAGTAGTAGTCTTAATGTTTTGTAGATTAGAAGATCTCTGCTGAAGCCAGCAGAACTGAATCAGTTTGTATCCAATGGGGATGTGGTTAATATATTTAAGGATGGAGAGGATACTTTCAAAAAGTTAGTTGAATTGCTAGATAGGCTAGTCTTTAAATAAGTGACTAACCACAGCCTGCCAACACAAAGTAATTGCTCAGTCAACACAAGTGGTACCCATCAGAAATTGTGTTCTTTGCTTCATGATTAATTTATATAAGGTAAATATAATCTGTCTGACCTTTACTAGTTACTTACAAGGCAAAATCACAGACAAGTTGACTCTACATCAGCACCAATTGCTTTAGTTGCCTTTG
Organism: Nesoenas mayeri; assembly: GCF_963082525.1. NCBI lineage: Eukaryota > Metazoa > Chordata > Aves > Columbiformes > Columbidae > Nesoenas > Nesoenas mayeri. The sequence goes on from NC_137545.1 coordinate 29,859,731, forward strand.
TTCATCTGTGGATGTTGTTTTGTGCAGTGCTAAGGAGGTTCTTGCTATGTCCTTGGTAGCTTGAGAGATGATGAAAAGACTTATCTTCACAAAAAGTCTTATCAAAAATGAAATAAAAAAAAAAGAAAATAAAGGAAGAGTAATAATTCCAGGATGATATTTTCCTCTGAGTGAATGTATTAATGAAAGCGCTGTGAACAAATGTCTAGATCAGCCATTCTCACCACTGAACATATGAGTTGCTATGCAAAATCAGCCTTTTTGCTCAGACATCTGAGGTGATATCATGCCATTTCTGTCTAGTTGATAATGCCCATTTTAACTTCTACTACTCTCTCTATACACCTGAATATGTGTCATTTCCAGTATTTAAAGGCCTGGCTATCACTTCACTGACCTTGCTAGTGAAATCTCAACTGGTGTCAATGAAATCAAGTAAAACCCCAAATAATGCCATGTTTTACAATAAATCACCCAAGCCCTGTTCTCAAGGGCTGCTGGAAGAAGATGTTCCCTAGTGCCAAAAAAAAAATTCCTATCAGTCATCACATCCCCAGCTAAAAGCCCTTTTGCTCTTGATTCTCATGAAATGTCTCCTCACCACATTCACAAACACCCAGTGATGGTGAACGTTTAATGTTTTGCACAAAACCCTACTTCTTATTTCCACCATAGAGCAGGATAAATAGTGATCTCTGTATCTTTTCTCATTTTTATCAGCTGGCATATATCCTACCTCACCAATGAACAACTTTGTATAACAGCAAGGTGCTACTCAAAGCAGTTTAATAGCAAGCCATTGGAAATGGTGTGTGGTCACAAAAAACACCATGTTATACAAAGGAAAACATCAGAGAAAAAATAAGTATTATCAAAGAAAAGGCAAAACAAAGAGAATCAAAATATGGGTTAAATCTTGCATCACAATCTTAAACTCCAGCTGGGATTCTGCTATTCAGAATAGCCCTTGGAAATTATTTTCAAAGGTGAGTTGCATGTGAACAAAATAAAGTTTGATGACCCAGGGATTCACAAACATGTTTGTGGAAGCCACCAGAAGGCCCTGCACAGATGACCCGAACAGAGGAAGATATAGTTCAGCTTTCCAACCAAGCAAGTAGGAGTGAATGTTCTGTAAACATTTGAATATCAAAGGAGGCCTTTTAATCCCAAACCCTACTTCACAGGAAGCCAATTTAGTGAACACATACAAGAAAAAATACATTACAGTGCTGAAATACATTACTTGGTGAGATCACACCATTTTGACGCCTGCCATTTTCCAGATTTTTCTGTGCAGGTCAAGGAGCAAGCTCTGATCTGAACTTCATGGTATGATTAGTAGGGCAAGGAAAAGCAGCTTAGGTTAAGAAAGGACCTAGATTCATTTGTAACATTTGAGAGTGCACCTGGATCCAGCTGCTGCTAGAAAAACGGTCGGCACTTGGCATGCAGTAATCCTTTCAGCAGGTTTAATGAAGCTTTGTCTCACAGATAGTCCCTTCTGGCTTATAATTTTTTATTACTTTGTGTCCTTGCTGAATCACTTATTGCTAATGAAACATAAATATTACGATAACTAAAAGCTGTGTTGAAATCTGGGCTCAGTTTTTGATGCATCTTTTCAGATGGATAAAGATACAGAGAAACTTTAAAAAGCCATCTTATGGATAGGTACTTTGAGTGCAACAGTTCCAGTTTGGTGAAGGGGAAATTACATTCCTTTCAGTTCTTTACCACATAGTCCTATGCACCAACAACTTCCATTTACTTCCAATAAATCAAATACAAAAGCATGAAAAAACAGACCTTATTAATTTTACCTCTTTTTCTTTTCTCCTCTATGGAATTCCTTTCAAAGTATTAGGGCTATTTTCAATCTTTCGGAGCTTCACTTTTGTAAAAGTGAACTTCAGATTTGAGCAAGCATTTTTCAGAAAGCAGTGAAACTCATGCCTACCCTGTGCAAGGTTTCTTCAAGTCTTACTGGCAGACACCAGGAAAGCTTTTTTTTTTTTTTTTTCCCTTTTCTTTTTTTTTTTTTCTTTTTTTTTCCCCCAGTGTCAAAAGTACAAATGGGTTCACCAAAGGGTTAGACAAATTCATGTTTCTTAATAGTAGCCTGGTCATTACTTCCAACTCCAGATGTCTCTGTACCACTAATTACAATAAATCAGGAAACTGTACTGAGGAAAAAAATTGCTTTCAATATGTCTTCATTATTATATTCCTCAATTAGCTCTAAACCAGTGCTGGAGCTGGGAGGCTGAACTTGATGGGCTCGGCTCCACCCCAGTGCAATGCTTACGTCCATCTTATGTGTAAAACCTTTGCAAAAAATAATCTGGCTTTGACAGAAAGAGCCTGACACAGGCAGGAACAATGTAACTAAGCAGGAAATATAGGAGTAGAATCACAAGTATGATGGGAGATAAAGATGAAAAAGAATTATGTCAGTATAGATCCACTGACTGCAATGAAAATGTGCTGATTTACACCAGCTGTAGTCTTTACTAAGGTAACAGTATAAAAGCATCACTGGGAGTATAACAAATGTTTCTTTCTAGGCACAATGGATTACAGCCAGCCATGGCTCTGAGTTGCCTATGCTTACACCAGGGTTTAATTTGGCACAATAGCTATAAGCATGATGGGGTTTAGCAAATGATTTATGTCAGCTTTGTAGGCAGCTGACAGCAGAGATCTCCCAATAAAACCATTACCAGTGAGGTACAGGAAGAAAAGTGAGTGGCATCTCGGATGGCATGGACACCTGTATCTGTATGATAATATTTGCAGTCCATCTGCATGAGAAAAGGACACAGAAGAAATGCATTACCAGAGCCATGAAGGTTCTTGGATCGGGGTGGGCAGGTTACTTTGTCTTGTGATAATCTGTTCACCTGTGGAGGGTGTTGGAGGGCATAATTCTCCAGGGGTCAACAGACGGGGATTTTGTCCCTCCATAGGCCACTGGATTTAGCAGAGAGGTCAGCGTGTTTTCAGTCTGGCTCCTCTTTTCCTGCAACTATAGTGGGGATGGGTTTGTCCTTAGGTTAGCAGTTTGAGAAGAAAAGGTGAGGTAAATCCATTGCTCTAAGAAAAACTGGTACAAAATGACATTACTATGGTTTCTCCTGGGATATTTGGAAATGAACCGCTAGAGCTGAGCTACTTGGTCTTACCATCTAATTTGACATCATGTGGGGGAGGTAACAACTTGGGCAAATCCAGAGAAACAGCCCTGGCCCAGCAGAAAGTGATGGAATAGAGTGTGCCAGAGATATTGTGAAGCAGTGAGCAAACCATACGTCTCTGAAAAACAGTGAGTATGCACAAAATAACACTTATCTGAAAAAGCATGTGGTAAAGATGATCCATGTGGCTTTTGCATGTATTATGACCTGTTTTTTTCTACTCAGAATTGGCTCTGTTTGCAAGCAACAGCACTGACTTGAAAAAACAGACTGCTTTTCACATTTTAAATTAACCAGTTAAGAAAATATATTTTTAAGAAAATTACCCAGAAAGAATAATATTTTAAAGTTAATGACTTTTTCAAATGATACTTAAAAAAAAAAAAATAATAGTGTGTCTGGCACATAGCCATGGACGGAGACAAGACTATGGTTTAGATGAACTGTGTGTTTCTGTATTAGTAACTCGCTGTGTTGCTTTGCCTTCAAGTGTAGCAACCAGGGCAAGACTGATGATTGAACTGACCCTCAGAAGCACAGAGAAGACATAAATGTAATCTGAAGAACCGAAGCTGGAGAATGTGTTCATATGAGCTAGACACACAGAGAATTTAAGACAGTTTCTTTTACAGACAAAGCAGATATATAATGATAGATACGTAAATATAATTATTATTAATACAAGAAGGTGGAGAAGAATATATGTTGAGAATATTTCCAGTCATTAAACCATGCAGTGGAATAGATAGTTGTGCTGTGGTTAGCACACTGTGAACTTTCCATGTTTTAGCTCTGAAACTATTTGAGATCACCCATCTGCTTCTGTTCTTCAAGCTGCCTGCTTCTTGTGAAAGAAATTGCTTTGCATATCCCATCAGGACATAGCTTGAAATATTAGCTTGCATTGTTGGCTTTCTCTCTAGCATAGACCATATGAGTAGACACCACCAAAGGATTCATGCATGGTCTAATGTTCTGTGACACAGGAATGTGTCCAGAAAAAGCTTCTGTGCTGTGAATATGAGGAAACATATTTAACAACAGGAGCAGGAGTTATATTTTCTTTCCCTCTCCCTGTCCCTCTCCTTCTTTCTCTTCTTTTATTTTTTTTTGTTTTATCTTTCTCTTCTACCACGTTAGCTGAGATAGCAAGGGAGTGAGAAGGGAAAATGGATGGGGGGAGACAATGTTTGGTATAAACTTCTCACTTTTGACATGTGCTTGTCTCATTTCTGCCTCTTTTCTGAGTGTGAAGTTTGTCTAAATGTCTCAACAATTATGTTTTCTAAAGACTTTCTCATGTATGATTCTGCTCTCCCTATCTACTCTGTAAAACATGACCTTTTTCATGCCAAATGATGTCTGCCTTTGGCTGAATTGTTAAATCATTTGGAGGGATAAAGTGGGGGAAGTATGACTCTTCTACATAAAGCAGAAAAAAGTGATTGGTTGTTGTGCTGTTTTTGTGTGTGTTTGTTTGTTTTCCTAGCAGAGAGAAACCAGAAGTCTCACCATGTTGAACAAGGTAGCAAGACCAGTATCTTCTGCATAATTTCACCTTCTTGTAATTCTACAGGATGACAGGATTGTGTCACTTCAGTCTCTCTTTTTTTTAGGGAGAAAAGTACTAAAACCTAAGAGGAGTATTAATGATCTTAAAAACACTGTACATAATTGTGTTTTTTAAAAAGTTAGCTACAAATTCTTGGAAGACTGCATGCACAAGGTTCAGTGCTGACTATGCAGATGTTGAGCAGAACTTCAGTCATGCAGTGAACCTGGGCAACTTGACGCTTCTGGGTGTTCAAGAGGATGTTGATTGGTACTGAACAAAATGCCAAAAAGGACAGAAGAAATTATAGGGCAGATCAAAGGTGTTAGGTCCTCAGAACAGACTCTTGTATCACATGATAGGGCTGCCTGCACACCTGATAAAGCAAGTGACTTGAAGCCAACAATCCCAGGGGTTGTTTCTTCTGAGATTTCATGCACTTCTGGTTACACAGAGGTGAGTCAAAACCAAAATGCAAATGGAAAGTTACAAATTCAAGGCCAGTTACAATGCATTTGAAGAATTAGCAGGCCAAGCATGTTTTGGTGGATGCAGTTTTAAAATGAATTTTCTCATGTGAAGGATTATTTTGTCATTGTGGGTGTGAGACAAATTGTGTGAATAAAAGATGGCGGGGGGGGAGGGAGAGGAGAGAACCGTACAATAAGAAGAATTATTCCCTAAAAAGAAGCTTCCATATCTCTCTTTAATCTTAGCCTCTCCCTGAGTCCCCCACTACTGTAACATCTGCTCTCCTCTGCCTCCTTTCTCTTCTCACTGATCTCCTATGCTGAGAAGAACAACCTCAGAAGAAAGGCCAAGACTCTACAGACCCAGTTAAAAACTCTGACAATATTCACGTTATTTACCTTAATGTTCCTGGTATTACTACAACAGATATTCCCATAACATTTGGTGAGGAAGCCTGTAGTTGAGCAGGGCGAAAAAAACATTATTCTTCCACATTTCTGATTAAAAATGGAAACTGAAACAAGGACTCTCCTGTCTGTGCACCATTCTTGGCTTGCGTGACTGCCAGCTGAGGTTTTGTGGTTTGAAATAGGGTGCTTTTAAGCTTCTGTTCAGATGTCATTGTGTGGATAGGCATCTGTCAGCAGTCCGTGTGATGCAAGTCAAAAACCATAGAACATCACAGAGGTTGAGATGGAAGGTGTGGGCATTTCACTGTGGTGCAGCTGTGTGTCTGCCAAGGGTATGGGGGAAACGGTATGTTTGTCTGTACACAGTTTAGAGTCAGTGTGGCTGGACTGTAGCCAGTGTCTAAATAGTTTCACTGAGCCTGAGACCAATGACCTTGCCGTAGGACCAGCCCTCCAAGGTCCCTTGGGATCTGGTATGGGGTTCCCTCTGTGCTGCTGCAGTGTAAGTGATGAAGCAAATTTGAAGTTAACGAAAACAATCAAGACAATCTAAAATTCAGATGATCAGAAGCCAAAAAAATCTTGTAGAACATACATAATCCCAAGTCCTCGTTTTATTTTTTTTAAAGAAGAACAGTCTCCCCACCTTTTTTTTTTTTTTTTTTTTTTAACATAACAAGTAATACTGCATTTGCGCTTGCTTATCCTACTTCAGTTGTTATTTCACTGTTTGCTTTGGTAACTTTATTTTAATTTGAATTTCATCTGATTTTCAAGTCAAGACTTTCTTGAAATCACTGGTATTTGGAAGTCTGAGGTATCTTTAAAGATCTGAGCTCTATTAATTTTTTTTCAGAGTGACAAGAAGGCTTTGGATTACATTCGGGAATTGAATACAGGTCTTCCCAGTCTTAAAAGATACCCTAACCTCCCTATCCCACAAAGAAACTATTATAACACAGCAACCAGGCTGGGTGGAGAGACTGTCTTCGTGATGCTTGGTCCAGCTTTTCGGCTTTTCTTCTTTCTTTTCTTACCTTATCTTCTAAGTATCAGCAAGGACTAGATTCTTTTTATGTCAGTAGTGTCCTACAAATATCTTCCAGTCTAGGGCCATTGCTAGTCTTATTAGAACAGAGGTTTTAATTTTTGTTTACTAGTAGGGATAAGAATCACCTGATGCTTGCTTTTCTGCTGTATTTTCATCTATCAACCTTATTTAAATTCATTCTCTTTCCGACATCAAAATCCTGTCCTACTCTGCTAATGGTGAGTTCATTAACTAGAAAGACTTTAAAAATATATTTAAAAAAAAACAACAAAACAAACCAAAAAACTTATAAAAAATGGGGAGAGTGAGGAAGAGGCACAGAGTTGATAATATTACTCAGTCATCTCAAACCCTGTTACACCACCAAATGTAATGCAGAGTGCAAATACCCTTCACTTTAATTTGTGACATAGCAGCTCTTGGAAGTGCTTGGTGGGAGAGGTGTGGTGCATACATTTAATGAAGGCCTTAAATTGCAAACACTCTCTACAAACAAGACAGAGTCAGGAGGCAAATGAGATTCTAAAGATATTAATAAATCCAGATGGTACCGTGCACTAGGTCTATAGTCAGCAAAGGCTACAAAGAAGCCTGCTGACTACCAAAGCAGGTAACTGGCAGTTGATGTTTGGCTCTGTCTTGTCTGAGTTGCACAACAGTGACCATCCTCAGCATCATTTGAAAAATGCATCATGGAATAAGCTGAAATTAAATAAATACCATAACTCTTGTTCCATATTTCCTGCACTAGAAGAGAAAAGTATGTTTATGCAAAAGCAGTTTTTACTGTTCTTACACTTTCCCACTCCCAGCTAAAGATATTAATGTTATTCTTGCAGTATTTATTTATAAAGAAAATTTATTCTGGTTGGGGGGAGACATTTATGCTGATTTTACCATAGCCTTTTCACTGCCTATGTCTTTTATTACAGCTGTATTTCTTTCATTGCCTGATGTTCATCCCCTCTTAGAAGTAAAATATTTTACCAAGCTGACCATCTGATGAAACATTTTTTCTGCTAGGTTCAGAATATATTTATGAAGTAGCATTGGAGGACTGAAGGCATATAACATTTTCAGACAGCGTGCCATGGTATAAGGGTGATAGAGGTTTATGGGAGATATAAGAGAAAGGAGGGAATCATTTCCCTAGGGTGATTAAGCAGACTTTATTTACAGCGAAAACTGGACATATGCAAATTGTGTATCTGTTAAACACAACACTGCTTTAGATTTCAGGCAGCTGGAGAGGAATGTTTTGGTATTAATTTTCACCTAGCATATGCATGTTAGATCAAGATGAGGTTTAGGATATATCGAGTATTCTTAAGTTAAAAAGAATGCATGAAAAGAAGGGATGTTGCAATTATTACTAGAAAAACCATTGCAAGTACAGTAAAATGAAAATGCAAAGTCAAATTTCCAAAACACGTAAACCACATAAGAGAAGGTAGTGCAAAGCTGAATGGTGCAGGTTATTGCCATCTAGGTTTCCTTCATAGTTCTTTCACATCTTTGCAGGAACTGGTGAGAACTGGGAGAAGTTAGGTTCTTTGCCAGTGTCTTGCCTCTCTGTTCATCCTCAGTCTTGCTTCCCAGCAAAGTAATCTGTGCTCCCCACTACTGCCACTCTGTGCAGGAGAAGGGCAACAATTGGGTTTCACCTTCCCTGTGGAGGAGCAATTGGGTGATGTGTCCAGTGCATCATAGGAAGGAGGTACGCTCACCAAAGGATCTGACAGAGGTCCCTGGAGATGCAGAGAGGCTGAGACCATTCCTGGGTCTGGCACAGAAACTGCTAGTTAGTGTAAGTAGGAGAAATGAATAAGCGCCAGCTCAGCCCAGACCCAGTGATCAGTGAACAGTTATGGTGCCAGTTGCTCTCCCAGACATGTTGTGAAACTGCTTTTTACCCACTTCAAACTGAATACAGAAAACCCAGCATGTGACTGTGACTTTAATTTGCTGTGTGACGGCAGAGCAGGGACTAACAAAGCCTTTTCTCTGGTGGGAATAAGAGCTGCCCCCATTTTGTAGCATTTCCTATGCAATCATCACCCTGAGCTGCTGCTGTCCATAAGGTTCAGATCCTGTGAGTGACACCAATGGGATCCTGGCTTTGCTTGTGCATACATGAATCAGGTGTATTTCTTGAAAGTTAGATCCACGCTTCTGAGAGCAAATCATAAATGTGAAGTATATTGGCTTTTACATCTTTTACTCAATACCATGTGCTTTGCACATATTCTGCCTTGCCATTCTCCCAGCCTTCTTCACAGGAACAAAAAAAATGCTAAAATGTAGGAGATAAAAATCTCACTGGTTTTACAGGTTTCAATTAAACACGTCTATTAACGTTGTCCTCATGTTCTTATTATGAACACAATTTATTCTTTTTTGCAAGTCATTCATGCAGCTGCTCCTGCTATGAAAGTGCTTTCCTAGCCTGCGTATTTTATTATCGGCATATTTCTTTAGCTACTTTCCATTCGTCCTACCTTAGATATAAAATATTTCATTGAAATGTCCATCTGATAAAATATTCCCTTTTAGACATATATTTAGTCAAAGAGTATTTGAAAAGTAAATTTGTATAATATTTAAGGCAGAAAGTGGTGCCAGCAGCAATAAATTAGTGGCAGGCTAACCTGCGGGTTTGTAGGCATTCTCTTCCTGCAATAATATAGAGTATGTCATTGTTAGTAGAAATATACATATCTCTATAGATCCCATTCAAGAAAGACTTATGCACATGATTTGAACAGAGTCAAGTGCTCCAGTTATCCAAACTGGAAGGGTCTTTGAGTATATATCTGAACTACAGTGAAGCTTCCCTGGAAAGTTTAGGGGCTCACAAGGCTTTATCCTTTATGAGTTCCCAAACTGAAAGACCAGAAGAGCTTCAGGTAAATACAGAAGTATTTATTATGTGTGATCGTAGTGTTTATCACAAATTTAAGTGTGGCTTTTAATTTGGGACAAACTGCATTTTGCATTCAGAGTTCAAGTGTACTCCAAACCCCTCAGCAGAATTTCCCACCAACCCATGGGGTTTCCACAAAGTGATGAATGTGGTTAGATGCCAATGCCTATGTTTCAGCTAATAGTGCTGCCAATGAGTTATCCTTCCCTTTGGCTGAATTACAAAGCCTGAAGCCTAGTTTGTTCCTCACTCACTGCTTACATGTGAAAAGAGCCAACCTGTAGCTGAGGCCAGAGGAGTTGTTAGCAGTTCACTTTACATGGCTCTGCAGTGCACAGATTCCTGCACTAATTCATTCATCCTCTCTCAAGCCTCAGATTCCTGTTCACCTGGTACAAACTGGTGTAGCTACTTGGCTTAAGTGGTGCAGGTTCTGCTCCCTGAAATGCTATAATGAGGCTTCAGGGTGACTGACCTCAAAATTAATGAACACTCAAATGTCCTGAATGTGATGTACATAATTAATTATATGGGCCAGAATATAATGCAAGGATTTATCTCATTGTACTTTAGCCCATTTCCACAATCTCCTGCTTAATGCATTACATTTGCTGACCGGGGAAACCTGGAAACACAAGGGGATTGAGTGCACAGAAGAGCCTCGATCGCCATGCTGCTTGCTCCTAGGGTTGCTGTTGTGGCTATGCTGGCAACTGGGGACTATAGGTATTATATATTACAACAGATGAGGGATTCTTCTGTGTCTGACTAGTGCTTGTAAAAGGCTTTGCAAAAGTTAAGCTGTGTGCATTATTTTAGGCCCTTAGTTGACTTGTTACACGGCAAATAAAAGCTTTAGAAGCTGGGGAGGAAAATACTGATGGATTTGAAGGTAAGTAACTCACATGCATTGCCCTTTTCTAAAACCCTTGTTACGGTGGAAGAGCATGGAAGGAGGCTTTTCTCTTTATTAGGCTTTTTCAGAGTGTGCTAAAGAGGAACAGAGAGCTTTTACCACTCAAAGGAGCCATGTGTCACCTGTTATCTCACTAAAGCTCTGTTGTTCTTACCAGAATCAGCAGCTGCCCATCCCTTTACGGTTGAGAACTGCTGCCCTTCATGGGCATTTCACTTGAGGTCCCAAGGATCTCAACTCCTTTGTTCATTGCTGTGGCTGACTAGTGGGATTTCTCTCTTTCCATACAATTAAAGGATGATGTGTTGTTGCTCCTTAGTAGGAGGTAATGGGGCTGAAGGACAGGGAATTCAAATATCAAATTTGTGTGGTACCACTCATTGTCTTATTGTGGATGTGGTAGCTTTGGTCTGCATTAGTTCAGAGAACCTGCTTTCTTTTTTCTCCATAGTAACATCAAGGTATGATTTTAAAGCTAAATGATACCGGAATGCTTAACATTACATGTTTCTTTCCTTCTTTCTTTTTCTTTCTTTTTATTTTCTTTCTTTTTTATTTTATTTTGTTTTGTTTTATTTAATTTTAAACAATGGTTATCCTTGTCTTATCGTGTCTAATCTCAGCAAACGAGGAGCTTGTGGGTTAGATCTTTATGTCAGTGGAGCTCCCTTCTCAGGGATACACCCTGTTCACCTCTCTGTGCCCTGTTAAATTGGTAATCCTCCGTTTCCAACAAATTAATCTTCTCTGTGTGCAAGCACTAACTGTGACATTACAAGCAGAGGATTATGCTTGTATGCAGTGAAGAGGTAGAAGAGGAATGTGCACTTCAAATGCTCCTTGAAGTTCCCATTTCTTGTGTATCTTAGTAATAAACATCTTGTGTATTTTAGTAGAAAAGATCTACAGAAGGGTGAAAAACAAGAATTTCTAAGATTAATACATTAGTACTTACAAGGTGTTTTTTGAAGGTCCCGTATGCTCTTCTTGTTGGCATGTGAAGCCACCAAGTAAATGAATATCGCCTCTTTGAGAATCTGGTTAGGAATGTCTCAATGAAACAGATTTTGAACTTCAAAGGAAGTTTTAAAAAGAACAGGTTTGAGGCTAAAATGAGAAAGTGGATGTAAAATTTCTTGGGGTTTTTTTGGTGCTTCTTTTCTGGTGGCCAGCCAGACTGACCCAGACACCTTGTCTGCTGGCAGATTATCTGCTTCCCTGTCACTGGGCTCAGCTGGTGTATGACCTGGTGTGGCTGGAGACATTGGCCGGATTCAGCATGCTTCCTGATATTTTCATTTATTTTCACCACTTTGCCTCTCAGTTGTACCTGTCAACACGCATCTAGCATTAAACTCAGCTCAAGTGTGGCTCTCCGTGGTGTTAAGGTCATGGTTTGTGACACAGGGACAGGTGAGAAGCCTCAGATGTCCACTCTAGTTTGCTCCGTTGAAGGGAGACACAGCACATCTCCAGCGAGTCTTTCTTCTTCTCTCTCCTTGGCTTTTTGAACACAAGAAGATCAGCAGGATTTGCTGCAAGATGTTTGCTGCTCCTATTACCATTTCTGTAGTTCTCATTAATTTCACAAAAGCCGTTTTGTCTTTCAGTCACTGGCAGAAGTTCCTGGAAGGTGGAAACAGCAGTCCTCTGAAGTGAAAGTTACTGTCTTAGAAAGGAGCTTTATAGCAGTGGAGTGTTCAGGCCACAAATATCTTTAGCTATTTAATTTTTGTATTTTGGTGCCCTACTTGTGTACTTGATACTGTGATATCCAGGGTTCAGACTGTAATGTGGAGCAGCATGATGCAGATATTACTAATTTTTCATCTTTGGACTTTTCTTTCTATCTCTCTCCTTAAAACCCAACGGAATTATCTCAGGCTGAAAAAAATAATTGCTTTAGTACTTATGCAATGATTTATATTGAAAGAAAAAGGATATTTTACTCCATTTTGTAGAAAAACACTCATATCCTATTTTTTCCCATATTGCCGTGCCAATCAGTATTTGTCTTTTTTCTTTTTTCTTTTTTTTTTTTTTTTTTATGGTAGGATGAAAGAAAGTCTAATTATTGAATAGGCATAGGCAGCATCTAATTGGTAAAAATTTTTGTCCTTGGATACAGCTGGACACACTGGAGGGTAAGGATGGGATACTTAAATTGAGGGAGAGAATTTCTGCTGTTGATCCCAATGATGCAGACCACAGTGCAGTGTCTGTAATGATGGATATAGGCAGCAAATATAGTGGAAAACCATTTCCAGTTCAACTCTCTGTATTGCTTTCTTAAATTTTCTAAAACATCCATTATTTGGGATTATATATTTCTACAAAACTTTGTAAAAATTCCTGTACTCAATTTTCAGATACACTTTAATATCTGCTTATGAAGTGAAACCTTTTGTCTTCAAGCAGCAAAAGAGAGAAAAAGAATAACCATAGACTGTAAATATTTTTACAATGCTATGGTGTATTCATCTATTCAGATATTTTCTGATAGAGATTTTGATTATTAAAAATACAAATTGTCTGATTAATTATAAATTATAATTTCATTTATAAGATGATGTTACATATTAAATAATGCCAGATGGTGCCAGGAGGGCATTAGCTCCACATAATAGATTCTGGATGACAAGGGAATTAAAAGGGGACAGAGTCCAGGAACCAAATTAAACAAGCAGTGAAAACTCTGCCAAAATGAAAATAGTTCCCAAAGCATTTCTGTCTCTCTCTCACTTCCTTTTATAAAAAGTTAAACATTAAAATATACCCTAGAACCTACTTAGTTTTGTTATATTTTCAGCATTTATGATTACAGCAGGACTCCAAAGGCAACACAGCGTGGATTAAATTTTCGGTAACTTCATGCTACCTTCAATATGTTTATATTGGTTAGTAAAAAATCTATTGTTATGTATCGCCATTTGAAAAGTGTTTCTGGATTTTTGAGCAGCCAGGTTTGTTATCTGTACTGCTCCTATCTAAGACAGATCCTTTTCCCACCTTAACACTAATGGCTGAACTACCTCATTGTCCTGAAGTGCAGTTTCTTTTCCTATGCAGAATTAAATGAACAAGGCACTACACTGGTTTTAGTTATAAATATGAGTTACAAGGACCAAAACATATACTTGTACACAGAATGGTCCAAGAACTACTGAAGTGAATGAAACAACTTTCTTTTCCAAGGGTGTGAGGGGGAAAAATAATAGAGTATGCAATACATAGATTAAAATTCCAATTCCATAGGCATTGTTAGCACTAAATTATAGGGGTTTTAAAAATAGTTTTCAATGTTGATTTTTTCAGTTGAGGTTGCCTGTGTTAAACTCATGTGAGCAAGGGGATTCTCTCTCTTTTCCTGGCACTCAGTTCTGACTACAGTGTATTTAAACATCCACCACTGTCTATGTTTTTCTTTGCCATAGTTATTTCTACCATGTCTTGCATCTTAAAGGGATGTTCTGGAGTCAACTGAAATATGCACATTATAATGGCAAGATTTATCTTGAGTGGTTTTTGTTAAGAGGTTACTTGTTCTTTGTCCAATGATCTATTGCCATTTTGTGAGCAGTAATATTCTCCAGAGCATCCTATTTGCAGCTGCCCCACCAAGTATATTCTTGTACACTTCTGGTTTTAAGTTTGGTGTCTTATTTGATGACATTTGTTGAACATATACAAAGACTTTCCTTTTCCACCTTGCTGTACATGGGTTCTTCTGTACCAGGAATGCAGGGAGGGTATATAACAGATTGAAAATTCTGTAAAATAATCCTTGTTATGATCTGCAATAAGCAGCTGAGGAGCATGACAAAGTCTTTACGTTTATAAGTGTCTCTTTCCTCTGGGAGCTGTGATTCTTTCCATTGTGAAGAGAACAGTGAAATAGTATGGCTATCTTTCTTGAACTCAACCTCATGCATTTGATTTTGAAGTGTCTGATTCAAGAGGACCATTTTTTTTTCTTGTACCCTTGATGTTCTGGTTTTGATATATCATCTTTCTATTTAACATTGACTGATGACTTCAGGCTCTCCTTAATATGCAATGTTTATAAATGAATCAGAAAAGCAACATTACATGTACTTGCATGAGAAGATAATGTAATGAAGTTGAACCAATTTTATCTCTGAAATTCTCTATTTAAAGTGCACTGGTCTTCAGTGTAAAATGATGTAAAAAGTGCTGAGCCTGGACTTTTTGTCTTTAACTTGGAATTTCATCTGTAGGTGATTCCAGTGTTTCCAAACTTATTTTGGTACTCAATAAAACACAAAATTGTATTATCATAGAATTTATTAAGAGAGGACATTTTATCTTATTTTATTTTATTTAGAAACTACCTTAGTAAGCTGTCTCTTCTTGATAAGGTTAAAACTTCTTATTTGAGTGTTTCATTTTGACTTTTATATTATGATATAGTTTTAATATAATAAGCACTCAATTTAAAGATGAAATTAATAATTTTGGTCACTAAGAAAATTCCAATAGTTCTGGTATAAATGTAGAAAAAAATTTTTTCAATTTCAGTTGCAATATTACACTTTTTCGGATGTATTTAGTGATGAAAATCACTTTTTTTTTTTTTCCATTCATTTCTAAGAAGGATTTGCAAGTTCTTAAGTGGTGGTTTTAATTTAGCATCCAAAATCCATAGAACTTGCATTTTATACTTAGGCTCTGTGTACCAAAAACCATAGCAAGAACTGTCTGAATCTCTTGAATTTCACACAATGCAGTTCTTAGACACTTAAAAAAATACACGTATATTTATTATCATTTTCAAATTACTTCTGATACTGTTAAGCTTCAAGTAAAGACAACTAATTTGAAGATGTTTCCTGGAACTATCCAACCTCAAATTGTAATCTTCACACATCTAATAAGAATCTTACAAGATCTTATGTGATCTAGTCTGAAGACACAAGTTACTCTCAGGAGACCTCAAAAGCATGTGTGTATGTACTTGTATATATGTTTTAATACATATTAACATAACTCAAGTAACTAGTACTTTAAAACAATCCTCTGACCAAAAAACTCTGCCATAGGATATTTAACCCAGTTTCCTTCCCTCTCGGATCTTACCTCTGTGGTTTCTTCAAGAACTTCTGTCTTTCCTACTGCAGCTGTCTGTCTCTAATTTCACGAGTTGTAGGGTCTCTGTGACTTATTTGTAAATATCTATGTATTTAAAGGACTCTGAGTCAGCTGAAAAAAAAAAAATAAAAAATATATATATATATATAAACAGGAAAATAAAGACATGTTGATGACACATATTTTTGATATTCTGATACTGACCTATATTACTGAACAAATGCTCTTGCCCAATTGCAGTTGAACTGTTCGAGACACTGTAGGAAATAGGTTAACATCTGCAGTGCAGTTCAAAGGGACTTGAGTCTTTGATTTGTCTCTTCCTCGGTGTGAAGTTTTATCTCTGGAGAAGCAGCAGCCCATCCAGCATCAGCTGACAGGTCAGCAAGATAAAATGGACTGGAAAAGACCTCTGCTTGGTGCATTGCCTATGCATTTCCAGTTGCTCTTCTAAGGCTGTTGCAGAGGTAGGGAGTAAAAATAGGGAAATAGAAAGGATAGGAAGCCTGAGAAAGATCCAACAGAAAAGGAGATTGAAAGAGTTGGAGAAATGAAGATAAAAAGAAAAAAGGAGGGAGAATGATAGATTTCTGAAGGAAGGTTACCCCATTTCTCATGTTTCTATTTTCTTGTATTGCATAATCGAGGAATAATTAAGCTCTCCAGAAGCATATTAAAACAAACAAAAGGAAGTGTGTGTCTTCTGTTTTATTTTATTATATTAAGCATTGTATAACAAACTTATGGAATGATGTCCTGGAAGGAGAGAAGGAAGCTTTTTTCTGAATCATTTGAGCCAGTTTCATTATATACAAATCTCTTTTTAAAATGATCAATTTTTTAGTTTTCAGGACTAATCTTTCAATCAGCCTGTGTTAGGAAGATTGTTTTGTTTGCTCCATAAGGGTACCTTTTACAGAAGTATCTATGAAGTAGTCAAGCATGTTAGATATTGCCAGGCCTTTACACAAGGAAATCCACTGGTGTTGCTTCCAAAGACATACATTTAAGAGGCAGGTAAGCTGCAAGCTAGTAAAAAGTTGGGGCAACAGAGAATTTACTCTGAAGTAAAGTTTAATTTCCTGTTTTTTCCTGACATGCATAGAGGTGAAGCATCTCTGAATAGGCTTGTTCAGATATATAACTCTATTAGGAGCATTGTTCTGACACAAAGATTAATCTAAACCGGGGCTTTAGAAACACAAATTTGACAAAACATGAAAGATTGTTGAAATAAATGTACAATTAATTTAATTTGTATTTCTAACATACACAATACCAGCATAATTTTTTTAACCTCCCCTTGCTTTCCCTTTCTATTCATTGCACATTTAAATTCATTATGGAAAAAAAATTAGGAAAAAAAAAATCTTGATAGTTATTTTTATAATCAAACACCTTTTCCAATTAGTCTTGGCACCTCACTATAATCACGGCGAATGTTATTAATTCAGCAGTCTACCTCCTATTAAGGTTTTCATCATAGCACTGTATTCAGGAGCTTAATGGCTTTTGCATGTTAATGCTGCAGCCTATGGTCTTTTGTCCATTAGGATGGGTTTTCACTCAGACATGTACATACAAACATATGAACATATGATTACATACAAGTCTTGATCAGGTGAATGCAAGTCTATGAAGCAGTATTTTGAGTTTACTTAAGCAATTATTTTAAGTGAGATTATTGTACATTCAAAATGTTCTCCACAAAGAAAACATGTAATGCCGTTATAAATCAGTAGGATACCAGTACAGGAGAAGACACCAGTAGTGGTGGTTGCCAGGCAGGTTGCACAGGCATTGGTGTTCTTTGAGGTCATTGTAAAAGTACACTTTGCATACACAATATTACTATGATGGTATTTTAAATGGAGGAGTGATTTAAAAACATGGACAAAGTGCTTTGTGAGAAATTTTGAAGGCTGACAAAGATTTGTGGGGCAAAAAATTTGGCACCTACTGGCTTATAACTACCAGTCTGACAGTCTACCTTGCTTTCTACTGACAGCAAAATAATTAAGAAAATGTTTGAGCTATCCAGCCTTCAGAGAAGTTTGAATTTTGACATAAGCTGCATTTCTTTTCTTTCTTCTATAAGAAGACTTAATCTAAGATCAGTTTCTGTGCTCTGAATTTCCAAGGGTGCAAGGGTAAGGATAGGACCTTTTTTATCATTCCGTCTCACCCTCACCTCTGTATAATACCAACAGTAGTACTTATTTCACTTTCCTCCAGTAAACCTGTAGCTTCTCTTTTGGAAGACAATCTAGACATATTTTTGAAAATTTAAATGATGGTCAGTCAGTTGTTCACAATTTAAGTTGTTCTATTAATAACCAGCAGTATTTAAAAGTCTGTATTTTACAATTTTCTCCGTTTTTTTTCTCCCTACTGTACTGCATTTTTTTAAATTCAATCAAGCTTTCTTCTGTCATCAGATTTTAAATACCTGAAACATCTCCTGCAAATTGCTGTTTCACCAAAGTTCTTGAATGATTCTGGCACTTTGGCACTCCTCAGGAGCAATCATTGTTGCAGATCTTGTTAAGGATCCAGTAGTGCATATCAAAAACTTGACCTCAAATTTCTTTGAAATTTTTCAGGATATCCAACTTGTGCAACACTGAAGCTTTCACAGAGGCAGATCCAGCCATATCACTCCCTTTTTTGTGGTTTTCTAAAAAAAATAAGTCACCTAGTAATGGACAGGCCTTTGACTTGGGGGGAATGGCCCTCTCACTTCAAACCTGAGCCCTTCCCCTGTCTTCCAAGAGGAACATTACACAAGATCTATTTAAATATTATGCCCTCATCAGAAAGCACATTTAGAGCTAAGCAATGAAATAGTCCTCGTATCACTAATTAAAATTCAGTGGTGAGGTTGTTTAATTACTCCCTCCACTGAAAATTCTTACTTTACTTTTCACATTTATTCTGGTAATAATGTGTTGAAGAGCTCATCAGCCTCTGAAGGAAGGCAACAATTTTTCTCATGTACATAATCATTAAACTGACAAATAGGCACAGCACTGTACAGTTATCAATATTAGCACCGCAGCCGCATCACTATTAAAACTCTTTGCAGTGAGGGATTAAAGTGCATACAGAGGGGGGAAAATGGTGGGAAACAACTAAGTTTGAGATCCTTCCCTTTTCCTCTCCTAGCAGTCACCTCAGATCAATTCATACTGAAATTCTTCCTTCCTATACAAAAGCAAGATAATTGTGTGCATTTGATTCTGTAAAAACTTAATGTCCTTATTTACTTTTTCTTTGTGGGTTAGGCTAAAATGCTTTCATTTTTTTCTTTCACATTTTTTCATTCATGATCATCAAATCTTAAAGCTAAGGGATAAGTACAGCTGCCTGCTGCAGACTGCTTTCAAATCCAGTCACCAGCTCTGCCAGTGAAATAAGTGGAGCAAGGGGAGGATTCCCAAATCATCTTGTTGAATCTTGACTTGGGTGCAATAACTGTTCTACAACTCCTCAGCTGTCTTCTCTGACTTCAGAGAATCAGAGTGCAGAAGAGAGACCACTCAATTTCACAAGAAAAGGCTTGCCAGCCACAGACTGCCTCTGTGAACTATATAAATAGTGTCGTATAATCAACTGAAGTTTTCAGGACTATCTAGCCCTGCTGTCTCGGGAAAAAGCAGAACTGCAGCAACTGGATATAAAAAAGACCTGCAGCTATGTTGATTATTTGTGAACGCAATGTCTCATGGCAAGTCTAGGGAGCAGGGGTAAGATAATGTGCATTTTGGAAACATGGTTTGGTAATTTTGAAGCAAATGAGAGGAAGTTATTTGTAAGGTAAAAAAATGCATTTTACAGCAAGATTATGACACAAAATGAAAGGAAAAAAATGCTCTGTTTCTTCACTGTGCTGGGGATCTGAAAGGCTTGTAAGCTCCCATGGCAAAAAATAGTGTATCGTGGAGTTTAAGATCAATTATCACAATTTAATACTGAGGGCAATCCATGCTCTGTTTCTTATTTTGGTGTCATGGCATGTTTATCTCCAGCATTTTTTTGGCTCTGCTTCCCAAAAGGCAGTTACGCTTTTAACTCTGACTAGAGTAACAACAGCACAAAACATGACCCAGTTCAGGAAAAGCATTTATCTCATTACTAGCTGAGCAGCTTCACTATATTCCAGACTGTAGTGATCAGCTCATATTTATATGCCTCAAAATGAGGAGAGGGCAGTCCCCATCATAGCTGTTTTACACTAGTGTATTCAGTCTTGCATGTGAGGTTGCAATCTGGGAAGATGTTTGAAATGCCATCTGCTCCACGCAGCTATATCCTGTCTCATTATTCTGCAGATGAGGGTGGTATGGTTGGATGCTCTCTTGGGAGAAATTGTGTCCCTGATGTATAGTGTGCCATTATTGTCAGCTTACCTAACAAAGAAAACATGTTGGGAGATCTTGTTACTACTGCAGTGGCCTCCAAAGGGACTGGAAAGAAATCATGTATCAAAATTTATGTAAGGGTTGCATCATGGGGACAATCTCCCTGCACTTTGTTCGACCTCTGTTGGAGGGAGTTGGACTGACAACTCCCACAATTTACTGTCACCAGGATAATGTTCTAGGAAATGGAAGACCTGAAAGATCTCCTGGGTTGTCCTGTCCATTCCCCCAGGACACCAGGCAAGGATGTACCCTGTGTGGGACTGAAGGGATATGTGGTGTGATGCTGCCTCTAGCTCTTTTCCACATCTTCTAGTGCAGTACTTGGAATCCAGAGATCACTGGGCACTACAAACAGGCGTGGCAATGCTGCCAAGCTTGGTGATTTACTAGCACTAAAAATTGCTTCGAATAAAGAAGGAAACGATAGCAAATTTAGCTGCTCAAGAAAATAGCAGTGTGATAAATAATGTATGGAAATAGGATGTTTGTTCAAGAGATGAAGGAAGCAATGCTGAAGCTTTTATTGAGCAGTGAATTCCCTCTCTATGTACTACCTTGAGAGTTTTAAAACCTTTTGTGAATCAGACATATTCAAATGTAAGAATTTAATCTTTTGTAGGCTGGAAAAGTGGAGCCAGAGATTTTATTTGACCTGAAGTTCCAGGATGTTAGTTTCATTTTGCAGAGTCTGATGTTCTCTGTTTTGTTTTCTTGATATTGTTTTACTGTGGGTTCACAAAAAAAAGGAGGTAAAATTAAAGATGTACCTGGAGTGGGATAAATACCTTCCACAGGCATTTTTGCCTCAGAAAGGCAACTGTTTCCTATGGTATACAAATTACTCCATTTCAGAGTTTGCTAGTGATAGGGCAGGTGAAGAAAAGTTCATCGCTCCTAGGAATCATATCCTGGGCTTGTATTTTGAACTTGAGACATTTGCTTCCTGTGATAACCTTGGGCTGTTATTTATTCAACTTTGTTTTCCAGTCCTTTGAGACATGTAAAAGAAAGATTAAGAGATTGAAAGCCCACATGACTTGTATATTTTTTGCAGCATTGCCAAATCTTTTGATAAAGTCTTACAGATAAATGTGCAGTTTGTGTCCAGAATCAGTTCTGTATCCAGATTTCCCCATTGTACCATGAAATTTGGAGGCAAACTGTTCAAGGACTGTGCTAAACCTGTTGATATAGATCAGACCTCTGAAAAGCTTAGGAGCAAATGATATTGTCTTTATTTTGTATGCATAACTAGAAAAACAAAACCAAAAAGAGTGGTCAGGCATTGGAATGGCCTGCCCAGGGAGGTGGTGGACTTCCGTCCCTGGAGGTTTTTAAACTCATATTGGACATGGCACTTAGTGCCATGATCTAATAAATGGACTGGAGTTGGACCAAGGGTTGGACTCGATGATCTCTGAGGTCTTTTCCAGCCCAGTCGATTCTGTGATTCTGTGAAAAACAAACAACAACAAAACTCCGACACATATAATGGGCTGTGGGAGGATCAGATTCCAGGTAATGGAAGACATGCCTTGTCTTGGTACCTCTAATTACACTTTATTACATTGAAGCCTCTCAGATTCACTATTCAATGGACCTTCTGAGAGGGGGTGGTGGTAACTTCACCATTTTGAAGCAGAAGGTATTGGTTCAAATGACATAAAGAAGCAATATATTACGGGTTCAGAAGACCAGACTTAACTGATCTCTCTTATATCTCTTTGTCTCTTACTCTGAGTTGCAAAAGTAACATTAAATGGAGTTGAGGAAAGCACCATACTCGAAGGCATGACTTCAGATGAGTGCTTGGATAACTTGTGCCCAGTAGAACATACAATTCAGATTTGTCTTTTTCTCAGGAGATGATTTCTCTGAAAATCAATATTGTGCTGGATATGTCATGTAGCAATTATACAATGCTTTATGTTTTTAAATCAAGAGATGACTGTTTGCTATTCTTAACCTTTGTGGAACTTTTGGGGGGTAAATCAAATGAAAGCTATTTTACCCAAATTACATGCTGGTGTACCAAGCTAAACAAGTATAGGAATCATTCAATCAGTGTTGCAGTGTAGTTGGCTATGTCTGAAATGCTTCCGTTTCAAAATTACATAGCAGCTCCCCTCCCCAAACCTAACTGAGGTTAAAGAGCTTATAGAGGTACTGAACTCTAATTTGTTGTGCTGGGTAACCAAGGATCTCAAGAATGATTATACTCTGTGGGATTTGCTACGGTGTAATCTTCTTGCTAAGAGATGTTTTCTGTTTTTATGTCTCTCACTAAGTACTTCTCAAAATGTAAAAAGGTTTTGTATTTTCTTGCTCATTATCCTAAAAAAAAAAAAAAAAAAAAAAAGAGAAAAACAACAATAGTCCCCCCCAACACACACACACAGAAAGCCAAAATAACCTTGTGCTGAAAGCTAGCCTATTTATACTGACAAAGTACAGTTTATTTATAAGGATGTGATTATCTTTCATATTTTCCACCTACAGGTGTCAATGATTGCATGCCAATCTTCTTCTGTTTGGAAAGGGCCCATCCTCTGGAAGTATATTGAGATATTTAATTTGGAAGGATGATACTGTAATCAGTGACCTCTCAAAATTGAATAAATAGAAGTGACATTGTGCATGCACTCTGCTGTCTGTCTAACAAAAAAAATATTGATGGCTCTGTTTCCAGAATAACACCATTTGTAAAAGCCGCATTTGGGAAATCATTTTTTGAAAGGATACTGAAAATTCCAGGTGTAAAGGGATAAGAAAATCACAGCTCATATATGAAAAATAATGTAGTTTATTGTCTATTTTTTTAACAGTGGAATATTATTACCTTTTCTGTGTTGTTTTTGGACTAAGAAATATATCACTATAAAATATTTATCTATTGAGTTAGCTCTGTGAAAAGCCCTGTGGTTGGAGTGGGGGAGGAATTATCAGCTCAGCTGCTGAAATTTTAAGTATCCTAATCAGCAGTCCCTGAAGCTGGAGCTGTGATGCAACCTCTCCCATGTCAACTTCTTTCCTTCAGTATTGAACATGTCATCAGAGAAGATGAGAGAAATTTCCTCAGTAGAGTGCATCTTGCATCATGAATCCAAGAAAGAAAGGTATAGCTCAGAGATGTCCACGTGTTGATTAGGAAAATATTCTGCTTGATCAGTAAGGGTTTATTGAAAAATTAATGCCTACACAAGATCTGAGGGCTTCAGTGTAATAAATAGCTGTAGCAGTAATATGTAAAGACCTCTCCGAAGTTAGTTAAGTACTAAGCCTCCTACTGTTGCAAGCAAAATTTATTAGGACCTGAGCTATATACTTTTCTACATTTTAGAGCATAGAAGAAATATTCTTAAAAACAACTACTTAATGTGATGTTAGTTTGTTTGCTTGTTTTTTTGCTTGAGAATGTGTGTGACAAAATGCTGTGTATCTATTTGTGATAGGAATTAATGAGCTTTTCAGCTGATGAAACTTGAACAGTGACTTTTGTGCTTCGCCAGTAGAGCCGATGACCATAAAAAGATCTGTCTGAATGCAGATCTTTAAACTGCAAAGTATGCTAAGCAAGGGGCAGCACTAATAAAGGCAGCTTTCCATGGGTTTGGTTATGGTGTCCAATTTCTCCAATCCCTAATAAGCGTTGAGTTCTAATGAAACATTTTTCAGTACATAGGCTATTTGCAACATTCCTTTTAATCTCTTCTGTGGAATTGTTGCCATCTAATAACATTTGAATTCATAGTGCAGTTTTCTGGGTTTGGGGCTTGGTGGTTTTTGTGTGTGTATGTTTTTTTTTTTTGTTTTATTTTGTTTGTTTATTTTTAGTTTTTTCTTGTGTTTGGATTTTGTTTGTTTGTTTTGTGAGATAATTAGAGTTCTTTTTGCTCTAGCTGGTTACTGTTTATTTTCCTGTGAGAACTTAATATAATTCAACATAATCTCCTGCTGTCAAATCTGATTGATAATTTTTTTAGCTCTTTGGCAACTATTAGATAACTACAGTAACATGCACAGGCAGCATTGGTAACATCTCCTGAAGAAACAGGGCTGAATAATTGGTTCTGGTTCCTGGATCCCTTGACCACCAGGTGCCTGAGACTGGTTTAGCTGTTAGAGCAGCATGTCAGAACAGAGACTGAGGGACGGGGCTCAGGTCAGATCACCAGCCTGTGAAATCAATTTTCTCTTTTTTTTTTCTTGCAAAAAAAGAAAATAGTGAGGTTAGAGTATGGGATGGGGATGTTCAAAACTGTTCACAATAGTAGCTTTGGAGTTCAAAATGGGGAAAATATGATGAAAAAGATAGTGGAATGTTTTTAATATCTTCTTCCAATCCTTCCATATCACTTTTCTTTCCCTTAAAAAGAAAAGAAAGAAAATCTGTACACTATTAATTCTGTGTATGTGTGTGGTTTTTAACCTGTGTTCTCTTGTGATTGCACTTTTTAAACTTAAAGTTTATACAGATTCCTAGGCACCAAATGTTTTACTGGGTCACTGACTGAGTCTGCAGTTTTATAAGCTGTCTTTTTGCCAGGTTGTTCTCAATAGATGTAACACTATCAGGTGTGAGGTTATCAGGATGAAATAGAGAAAAGAAATAAATAGCAGAGGAGTAAAGAAAGGGAGAAAGCATAGGGGAATGGGACAGGTGGTTAAATGGAAGAGGATGCTGGTCTTCATGGAGGAGATTTGTATAATGCCCTGCACAGTGAGGTCTCCGTGATCACAACAAGGTACCAATGTAGGGCTACAGGTTCAGCTGGATGGCACTGCTAATGAAATCAATTAGATTTTTTTATCCTTTACTTCTGTGCCAAAGGTACAATGGGCATTTTTTTTTTTTTTTGTCACCCACCTGTAACACTGAAAATTCTTCCAGTTCCTTCCTTCTATCTGTTAACCTTGGTGGATAACTCTCCTCTGTGTATTATCAGCCTGTGATGTTATTTCTTGAGCTGAATCTCTTTGTATTTTCTTTTGCTTTTCTTTACAGTCTTTTTAGAGTCCTTTGTTATTTCAGTCTTGAGTGGTGTTTGCAGCTTCTCCTAAATTTAAATCATCTGTGAATTTAAATAACATGAAGTTTGTTTCTTCTTCTGAAATGTTAATTATTATATTAAACAATCCAGATAGACCCTTTCCATTTTCTGCATTGCATTATATTAAAGCACAGTGGTAATTAGTTAATGAACCCTCTAATTTTTTAATTCTTAGGCCAGATCTGAAAATCAGCATCAGCACAGAGCTTGGCTCAGCCTCTGTTTTGTTAGAGAGGGTAAAATGCACTGGCTGATTCACTGGAGGCTCCTGAATCTGTGTAAAGGAGAACTCAGCCTGGATTACTTGAAGAAAATAGCTTGTCTTATACAGCTGGAGACCACACTCTATCTCAGCACAGATAAAAGAAGAAAGCATCACTTTGTATTTTCTTTAGTAGGGATTTTACCAGGTTTAGTTACAAATTAGACTCCTCCAAAGCAGGGAGGGTGATTGGCAAGGCTTTATTCTATTTGTTTTCTCCTTTTTTGTTTGAAATACCTTTTGATTTCACTAATATAAAAAACAGGCAGCAACATCAAATCAAGGGTTTGAATTGGGAGGATCAAACAAACATTATCAGGCTGCAAGACAAAAGCAAAAATATTTGAAAAGTCAAGATGTTCATGTCATCTTTTCTCCTGTTCTTCCCCAAAACAATGGTAAAGGGTTTGTTAAAGTCACTGGGAGAATGTGGAGGTCTGCTCTAGCAAACAAGTAGGAGTTCAGGTTCGTAAGAGTTTTAGCCTCACAGCAGACTTGTGCCAGTCAGAAACTGTGGCACAAAGAAATGCAGTGATTTGGTTGTGGTTATTACAGGTAGAAGACTCCTCACCACTGGTTCTCTACATCCCTTTCTTTCATGAGCTAATTCCATATGAGGTTGTGGGGGTCAAATATATCCCATTTTCTTCATAGAAAAGGAAATACACTGAGATTTTTATGAACTAGGTGGCTTTGTTTATAGAGTTGTGACAACTTTCTCCTAGTTATTGCTAACAGGAAGTATTTTTCCAAGCTTTCATACTTAGGCCTTGAAAAAAGACTCTGGATTATATTGTTGATCTCTTTGGAAGCATCTGGTATTTTCTGTTTTTAAAGAAAAAACTTAGGGTTTCCATTTACTTTCATCTATAAAAACAACATATTTGCACTTGGGAAACCTCTTACATTTGTATTTTAATGTAAGTTTTACAAAAATATAATGTGTATACCAACAAATATAATATTTTTTCTATGATATACTTTGGTGTTCTGTTTACAGCTTCAAAGCATTCACTTATTGAATTATTTGTGAAGAAAGAAATGTATGGTAACAGCCTGTAATCTCTTTGCATAACTCCCTCATGGTCTGTGGTAGTGCTGCACAGGATGTGTTGTTTGTGGATTATTGCTTTGTCACATTAGCAAAGAGATCTGAAATGGACTGTATCTGTCTGAGAACGGCATTTCATTCTGTGGTCTGTGCAAAAATAGTCTCTTTAGCTTTGTCCAAAAAGATTTTAGAAAATCCTGGGGAAATGTTGACAACTTTTAAAAATGATACTATCTATGGAGCTTTGCTTTCTAGTTACATTTTATGAAATAAAAGAGAGCAATTTGGGAAAATTACCCAGACACTTTGGTGCCTCTTTCCAGACAATATGTGGGTGGTTTTGTTTTTATTGAAAATCCCATAAGATCTTGTCAAATTTCTCTTTAAAAATCAGCAAGACAAAAAATGACATTATTGGTCATGGAGAATGACACTAGAGTGGCTCAGTTTTTTCAGTGTTCACGTCCTAGGCACATCTTGTCCCTGCTTTCTAGCTTGGTGTTTTCTTCAATGGCTTCTGGTGTGTACTCTGTTGATTGCACACTGAGGCTCTCATGACAATAAGCAAATCCTTATGGACATGCTGGAAGCATTTTCCCTTCGGTGACACATTCTTTTTCCTTTTACTTTTCTTCCTATTTTTTTTTTTCCTTCATTTTTTACAGTAGCTTAGATAACTTTGAAAATCCAGTGCTGAATGTGTTTATTGCCAGAAGATGCCCCAGTAGAATACTTTACCCGAAATAAGATATATTAAAAGGTCTATTGCTCACTAGGGGTTCTCAGAGTCCTAAGGTACAATGAAATTTGTTGGCTGAACTTCAGAAGTGTTTCCTCTGAATGCATAGTATTCATTTATTTATGTATTTATTAATTTATTTTAATCACTTGCTTAATTGCTTCCTGTGTCTTTCTGCTCTGTGGGAGAGCTAGAGTGTGATTCTGAAAAATAAGGATATTGTATTTATTCTGTGGGCATTAAGAGTTCTAATTACTCCCCAACAATTCTCATTCACAAAGAGTTTTATTTATGATTCTTTTTTTAAATGGTTAAACATTTGTTACTTAAATGTTTGCTGAATGTAGGGGCATCACATCCTTGATGCTGGTTCCCAGTAGGAAAATAAGAATAAGAAAATAGAAAGTAACTGTTACAGGAAAGTCTTTCCCAATAGACAGTAGCTATTTATCAGAAAGACACAAGTTGGCTTATTTTTTAAAATATATATATATATATAATTATATCACTTACTTTTTCAATATGTGGTTCCATCTAAATGGTTTTGGTTTTGTTGTTGTTTATCATTGCTTCTGTTTCACAGCTGTTCTGTCTGCTCTTCATCATGTAAATAAAACCTTTTGAGGTTTGACTTTGTAAAAATATATCTCAGGTAGCTCATTAGAATCACTGCTTTGTTTCTAAATTGGCAACAGCATTTATTTAAAGTTCTCACCTTCAGCCTGCTGGAGATCAAATGAAGTCTGCGCAAAGAAAACCCAAATGAAGGGCACAGAGTGGATGTAATTCAGGGAAAAGAGTGCCTGCCCTAGAGATGTGGGTCTCATAAATGTTACCTCTGCATTTTTAATTTGTTTTGGAACCCTTCTACACCTGCTGCTTTTTTCCCCTTCTTCCCTTATTTCATATTGACCCTTGGGACTCCATTCTTCTAATTTATTCTTCTCTTAATTGACACTATTTTCCTTTTCTCATTCCTTAACATCTCT
The DNA here is from genome assembly GCF_963082525.1 of Nesoenas mayeri. Taxonomy (NCBI): domain Eukaryota; kingdom Metazoa; phylum Chordata; class Aves; order Columbiformes; family Columbidae; genus Nesoenas; species Nesoenas mayeri. Next base: position 29,887,876 of record NC_137545.1, read on the forward strand.
GCTTTCTCACAAGCTCCTACCTCTCCTTTTCACATATATACTGCATGTTGAGATTACCAGCCTTGTCCTCTTTCACAGCATTTTTGGCTAACTATTTCCTATTTGCAAACCTGCATCAATGGGAGCGGTGATACTGGCATCTTGCAAGATTCCTGAATAACGGTGACACCTGCACATCAGCTCCCAACCTCTGTTCAAATCATGGTTGCCACGAGCCTTGAATGACACTGTGTGTTTTTGTGTGCCTGCACAAGAAATGTACTGAGAACAGCTAGTGGAAAAGCATACTAGAGGTTGGCATTGTTAGGGTGGGAAATATGTGCTGGCCACTAGGCAAGCCCTTATTCTAACTGTCAAGTTGTCTGCTGAATTCCTCCACCCTTGGCAGGTTTATAATATTCTAATTTTTTTTTTGTAACTTGTTCTGTGCTCTCAATGTGAAACACATGCACATCCTTAAATAATATTACCTAAATCTTGATGGAAATAGGGAAGAAATGATGGATTCCACTGTCATCATTATATCTTCTTTCATGAAACCAATAGCTTTAAAGAAAAATATTAATACAGAGACAGCAGGGTAAATTACTTTTGGTAGTGCATAAACTACGCGAGCTAAAATAGCCACAATCATAATGGATATTTTATTGTTCCAATAGAACATGCCGAAACAAGAGGAACAAAATGCTTAAGGTGTATCTAAGTAATGAGGATGGAGCAAAGCACTGGGGCCCACATGATCTTGGGACTTGAAGACATGTAGATGCTCTATTGAGGCCAAACAAAAAAAAATCCTTTAAGAAGTGCTGTCCTTCTTGGCGTGGTACTCAGAAGAGTACTCAGAAGAGCTCAGTAACAGTGACATGTGTCAGTGGAGGAATAAATGATGTACTGTGGGCAGGCATGCAGCTTCATGGTGGCATTGCACGCTGAAGGGATAACTACTGGCCTAGGGAGACAGGGGAGGCTCAGAGAGCCATGCCTAGCTGGGGAATTAGCTTTACTCTCTGCAGCAGCAACTAGGTAAAACCTGTTATTCTGAGATGTAATGTCTCAGTCCTCTAGCTGTTGACCAGTTCTTTGGAGCTGAACATCACTAAGAAATCTGTTCGTCAATGCTGAGCAATCAGCAAGTTTGGAAAGCCTTAAATGTGCAACACTCAGGAGTAAGCTGTGTGTGGGGCTGCGGCTGAAAAGATGATAGAATTGATTTCTTAAAGCATTTTTATTTCTTGGGCCTACTGTACTGCATATCATGCAAATTCACAACAGATCCACCAAATCCAGGGATGGATGGCATTTACTCTGCTGTGGGTGAGATCAGAGTGAGGCTGGAAGATGTCTGCATTTTAGTGCCTGTAACATTATGTATTATGCACGCAACCCGACAATTCCTGAGCTCAGTTCCTGCTGTTAAGTGCCTTCCTCACAACCTGCAAAAGCAGATTCTTTAATTAACCTTTAAATGATAATTATTTCACTGGCAGTCCACCAAGTCAGAATCAAAGCAACTCAGTTCATACTGTATTAAACTTGTCTTCTGAAGATATGTTAGATTACCTGGAGTAACTTAGTGAAGACGAGGGCTGCTTCACCTACTCTTTTGTGCTGTACCCTAGCAGATAGGATAGGGCACATAGGATAGGCATGTGGGCATATATGGGTCAAGGCAGATGATTTGCTTTCCTGAGAAACTTGCTGAGGGGAAAAGGGAGATGATACAGTCAGGACTCATTGGGAAAGCAACACAGAAATTTATTGGGAAATGCAAAGGAAAACTGTGGCCAGCTCCTCTGACTTTGGAAATGACCTGAATGAACCAAACCTTACTCTGAAAAGCATTATATGCAGTTAGGGAAAGACTTGCTGTGATACTTGAGAGGCATATATCCAGATAGTATTAGATGAGTGATATCACTTGTTGTCGGTTTTATCAGCGAGGCATGGAGTAGTTTGTTTGCATAGGTGGATGGCTCACATGCCCAGCCCCTTGCAGCTACAGAGAATAATAGGGCATGTCCTCTCAAAACAAGGGAGGCAAATGGATTTCCAAGGCATTTAACATGTTTCATTTCTAGACCATTCCCTCACTCTTCACTGAATTTTATGCAGTGAGTCCATACTATATCCTGAAAGTTCAGGACCATCATTTGAACAAAACATGTGGAGAAGTCCTAAGTAAGCAAGGAGATAGAGGATGATTTTTGTCTCCTGCAGGTGACTCATAGTGATGTGTCTGTAAAAGCTATGTTAGAAGTGACTTTCCTAGCCTGGGAGATGCCAGTGAAGTGAAAAGTATGTCTCTAAATGAATTGATTATTCACTGTAGATCCATCATTTCAGGGAAGACCCTGATGTCAGGGTGAGCAGCTTCCTTTTTCTCCCCATACTTACATGTTTCCTCCAGGGTTACAGGTAGCAAGCACCATGGGATAAAGGAAGGAAAATGGTGGATAAACCACCTTCCACTTTCAGAACATTTTTCAGTTCTGATTGGAAATATCCTTGAGAGTGATGTGCTGCCTTTTGTTACTTAAGTCCAAACTGTCCCAACAAGGAGGATACTGCCACTTTCTCTGCCTTTTTGATTCTCTCAGCAGCACATCTCTGTGGAGGTATGCTTTGCCATTCACTACAGCCACATTGTGGTTTTGCACACAATTCCCTGGTTCCCATTTATTGCCACAGGCTCATCAGCAAGTCTCTCATCTGAATGACTGGAATATATTGCTGTCTCCAGGCTAGTAACGCAGGAATAAATGGATGTGACCACATTCCTTATCTCCAGACTGCAGAAACTTTTGTCAGTCCCTGAGATAGACTGGGCAGAAGCTGAATGCATAACAAGATCATTTGGGGTCATGGTACAATGATTAGATTCCTACAGCCTGTGTGTTACTGTAGATTAGTACTCTGGCTCCCTGGAGGAAAAACAAATTTGAAATTCTACACTACACCCAGATGCCAGTCAGGCCATGGTAAGCAGTGTGTGAACCTCAGAAAAACATGCATCCTTTTAAGGTATTTAAGATCTTTTCTGGGTAAACCTTAATCTCAATCCTAAAGGGAAAGCTCTGTTCATCTTGCAATGCTGTATGACAAATGGGACATCTCTGGTTACTTGCAGGGTTTGGCAACTAGTTTGACAAACTAGTAAATGGTGGGGTTTTTTTTGAAAGAGGGAGTGAGGTTGGAAATACACACAAGTTCTAAGTCAGTGACAGAAAATTTTTGAAAGCTTTATGCTAAGGCCCAGACAAGACTGGCAAGGGATTGTCTTTTTGTCATTAAATCAGTCCCCATGAGTGAGGGATCACGATGTACTGCCTAGTAACAAATGTGTGCAGGACATGATATAGTCCAGGCAGATGATCTTTATTCAGAACTGGGAAAGGAATTTTTTCCAGTTTTTCAATGTTTGGCTGTAGTTTCATAGCTTTCTGATTACACAGCAAAATGCATTCTGCAGGTCAAAGCTAATGTTCATTTCTAGTCTGTATATTTGCTCCTGGGACAGTGGTTTATCAGTGTTATTCTACCACGTAGCTTTAGCCAGGATGGTAGCTGCTTTGAATTTGGCTTGGCTTATGGAGAAAACAAGCTTAATCCTGATTTACAGGCAACCCCTTAGAGTGCTTAAGAGCAAGTGGTTTTGTCCAAAGTCTTGGCATCATCTAGTGAGAGAGGTTCAGATTTCTCTAGACATGCTGCATGCCTTCCATGGAGAAATAAAGTTGTGGGAAGCTGAATTTCTAACACAAGCATCAAGCAGGGAAGTATAATTAAGCCCCATATCATAAGAAGAACAAAATCATTCTCCTAACAGGGCACAAACCCAAACAACTCCCTGTTCCTTCCTTTTTGTGTTGCAAAAGAAAGAGAAACATTTCATCGTGCCAAAAAAACAAAAACAACAACAAAAAAAGGTGTTAGCAAATGTGATCTTATTCCAGCATTGCTCAACCTAAGAGAACAATTTGTGTTTCTGCCAGCAGATACTGCAATTGGATACTATTTGGTAGCAGCAGAATTGTTGTAACTGCTGTTGAGGCACAGCATGCTGCTAAAAACCTGGCAACTTTTATGAAAGCTGTTTATATTACTGTAGGCTTTCTATAAACAGTAGCAATAAAAAGCTAAACTGGTTTAGGAATAAGATGCAGATATTAGAGATGAGTTTTTCTGCAACAGTAATGCCTTTTGGCAAGTGTGCTGGCATTTAAAGAAAAAATAAAAATAATAATAATAAAAAAGTATCTCTTGGAGATAGAGTCTCACTGTAGCTTGAACAGTAAACAGAACCCCTTCCCCAAGACAGAGCACCAGCTGCAGAAATTATATGGAACTGGTTTTCCTTCTAATTTTGCATGAGAACGAGGGCAGAGCACTCCTCCCAGCTAGCAAAGGTATCTTTTCTATGGATGAATATTCAGAGGGGAAGGAGCAAGTTTCTCAGTTGCCATCTGATTCATTACTCTACTAGGCAGAGCACGGCTTTCCAGATATTTCTGTCAATACATTTGGACTCTCATATTTTGAGTTTAAGAGTGGTTTGTTTAATTTTATTTTAGTTTTGGGGTTGTTTGGTGTTTGTTTGGTTGGTTGGTTTTTTTTTTGTTTTGCTTTGATTTGTTTTCTTCTTCTGAAGCTGTCACATGCTTGGGTTTTCTTTTGGGTTCCAGTGGATTTTTCTAGTGGGCACCTTGGAAATCAGACCACCCACTTACACACCTCACTTTAACAAGCCAAATTTCATGCTAAAGATACATATTTGAAAACTGTGAACTACATTAGTTTTGTTAGTTTTCATTCTGTTGGTTTCTAGAGATAAAGAGGTTTTCTTTATGAGTCAGGTTCAAAATAAACTGTCTCTAGAAAATCCATGAGCTGAAAATGGCTGGAGGCTAAGAAATGTGTGTGGTCTTGTTTTGTGTTCTTCATTAGGCATCTCGTTTTGGTCACTGCCAGAGAACTGTTAACAGGCTTCAGTATGAACTATTGAAGCTGTTCCCTTATTTTTGTTTTCTTGTGTACTGGTGATGCTTTTCAGCCAAACAGCTGCTGAGTAAAAAGAAAGGGAACATAGTGGTAACAATCTTGCTGTATTTGAGCTCCAAAATTCCTTAAAACAAGAACAACTGGAAAATTGGTAATGTAGGCACCACTAAACCTGGCAAGAATGATCCCTCTATCCCAGAAGTCCTCCATTTTAAAGGAGTTATGTGTAAGTCTTCTTTATGCTTTTTTTGTGTAATTTAAAATATTAATACAATCCCACACATGCCCAGCATCAGAGAATTTAGAAAATCTGAGATATTGCAAATTTATAGGAGACTTATACTCATTTCCACTTAATCATGGGCTAATGGAGAAGCATGGGAATGGTGTGTGAAGTGTCTGGACATTTTCCTAACAGAAAGCTGTTGTAAATACATCAGATACCTGCTGCCCAACACAGCAGTATGCCTGGGGTTCACAGAAGTGTATCTAAGATCAGGTTGTAGTTCATTGTCTGCAGCACTAAAACTATGCCTACCAAAGCTGTGCTCTGTGCCTACTATTTATCGTACCTGGAGTAAGATAACAAGAGGCTATGATACCTGTGCCTACTCACTTGATCTTAAGTGATTATTTCTCCCACTCTGTAGAAGGCTGTGAATATAAATATAGTTAAATATAGTTTTCCTCCTCTTTCCTTATTGTTCCATGGAAGCTTGAGTTCTATCTGCCACACTCAGTATTAGCTATCTTGCAGAGCTGAGTACAACATATAACACTTTTTTTTTAAAAAAAAATGAGCCTTTTTTTTACCATCTATTTGTGGACTACTGGTGATCTGATTGCCGTTTTCTCAAAGTTATTCAGTATGAGAATAGTTAGGGACATTAAAGTGTGAAGTTTAAGGAGAAAGTGGTAGAGGAAGGATGGTTTGCTGGCTGTATATAGCTTCTTTAGGGAAAATGTTTACTGAGCACTGAGATTCAACATTCAAGCTGTTTGCATTGGATTATCTAACTTCAAGGCTTTGTTTCTCCTGTTTGAATGCTAAGCAATCAGGAATCAGCATAGTAGAGCTTTTTTTTTTTTTTAAAAAAAAAAAAGCTGTCTGCATTAAATCTGAAATGTTCACAACTGAATTTTTGAGTAAAAGTTTAAGCCAATACATGAATTAGTGTGAGCTGGGTGATGCTTTCTGGAGGTTTATGAATATATCTTAGGGAACTTGTTTAAACGTTTGCTGAAAAATGTGTAGAACATATTTTTTCCAGGCTAATCCCCAGTTTATTAATTAAATAAATTTTTCTGCAGTTTTCAGTTGCTGAGGAAACAAATCCAAAAACTAATCAGGAGTCAGTCTGCTATTAGTAGAATCAGTAATTAGATTTGCCAAATCTATTTGAGAAGAGGTATGGAGCTGAGAGATACAGTCTGTGCTGCCTCTGTAACCCTCACCTCCTTTCCCAAGTGAGGATTTAGACTTGGAGCTTCAGCATGTGCCCATGGGCTTCTTTGAAAAACTGCTTTCAAATTTAACTGGGAAAGGCTGGGGCAGTGAGAGACTGAGTCCTCGGTACATCGGGTTATGCTGCTGTTTGGACTGGCTCAGTGTACTGAGTGCCTGTGTGCAGTGAGCTCAGGGGAAACAGGACCTGCAGGGTACCAGAACCTCTCTAGAGGAGAAGCTGGGTGTCACTCAGCATATCTTGCAACTCTGGAATGACATTAAACATACTTTTATAGGATCACCACATTGCTGAGGATATAAGGTGCCTCTGGAGATCATCTAGTCAAAACCCTCAGCTCAAAATAGGGACAACCAGGGCAGGTTGTCCACAACAATGTCTAGTTATTTTTAATCATTTCTAGGAATGGAAACTCCACAAGCTCTCTTTGCAATTTGTTCTAGTTCTTGGTCACCATCAGAGTAAAAAGGTTTTTCTCTTGTATTTTGAGGTATTTGGATGGCAGGGCAGCCTGGAATATAAATCCTGTTATGTTCAACTTGAGTACTGTGGTGACTAGCTATGGTTCACTGACAAGTCCAAGTTCTTCTTTGCATGGAATGGTCATAAGAATGGGAAGTGCAGACAACTCTGTGCAGGGCTGGGAGCAGCATGCCAATGACAAGAGAGGTCTCAAATCAGTGTCCCTGTAGTTGCTACAGTCAGAGCATATAACGTTAATTTCCTGGTGGTCGGATTCATGTGATGGGTAAGAGGATTTGACTTCCATCTACTCGGTGCTCAGATTTCCTGGTGTGCCACTAGGACATAGTAGGGTTCCCAGTGTATACTGTTACATTCAGAAATAGATCCTGCCTGTCCCAAGGGACATACTGTTTCTGGGGCCAGGGAAGTATATCTGTCATTTCTCTGTCTACACCAGGAGGTCAGGAGCTGGGAAATCACACCAAATCTCTGTCCAAGGGAAAGAACTTCAACATCCTATACATTATTTCTAATATGTGCTAGTGGCATAAACATGCATAAGCAAATCACAAGCCAGATAGGAATCATTATTGCTGTAGGTAGACACCTTGGGCAAGAACACATTGATGAGGTCTCTTGCAAGGAAATAGAAAAAAGCAAATAACTTCCATACTCAGTGCAGCAGGCCAAGGTTGTAGCTGTATGAACTGGTTAATATGAGGTAAACAGGGGTGTGAATGTAGGGCAGGTAATCCTGTGGTCACTGCCTGAGAGATCGCTGTTCCTGGCACTAAATGCAGAATAGCTCATTCATTGTCTCACTGCATGCAGAGCAGGCTTGTGGCCAGCTAGTGCGCTACACATCCACGTCCAGTCTTGTCTCCAGTGCTCACAGCCTGCATGATGCATAAGTAAATCAGTATGTCCATCTGACAAGCTTGTTTTATGGTGGGAAACTTCTCAACAGAAAATCCAAATTTTGCTGAGGAAGTGGGGAAGGTCCCAGGCTTGGTAACAGCATCAAAAGTGACCTGCTAGGTCAGACTAAGGGCCTGTCCTGCCCAGGACTGTCACTGAAGGGGTCGGGGAGGCTGTGTGAGTCTAAGTGCTGTCTGCAGGTGTTTCTCATGCTTCCCATGCATCTGCAGTCAACAGATTAGCAATGTAAGAGGGCATACCCTTGTCTGTTCCCTTCAGTTTCAGTTGGGACTTGTTTGCCAGATTTTGTGTTTGGGTTTTGTTTGTTTGTTTGCTTTTTATTTATACACAGCACTGCAGCTTTGGTCTGGCACAAAGATCAACACTCTAGCCAATACTCATCTGTTGTAACAGCCCCAGTACCTTTTCCAGTGAAGGAAGCTAGCAACCAGCTTCCTTCCAATCACTCTCTGGCTGGCTTTTATCTTTTGCTTTTCCAGCAAAAAAGCAGTAACAAAACCATAGTTCACCAAATGGCAGGTTAAGGAGAGTTGCAGCATATCCTTCTGCTCCAAGGTGGAGCTACGTGCCTGCTTAACAGAAGTAATTAAAAGCAGCACTGTTGTTGGACTCGGAGAGTTTTATCCTTTTACCATATGACAACTGGATACTGAGGAACTTTCTGGCTGTCACAGCTAGAATAAAGGTACGAGAAACAAAATCTATACACATTCATTATTTGAGTCAAAAACTTACCATCTCTATACTAATTGCTATATATACAATTCTGTGTACTTAGGATATGGCTCTGCATTACATAAGCTCAGCATAGGACAAAATATGATTCTGTGATTCTAAACGGTTTAGGAAAGGGACCATATATTTCTTTCTTCTACAAACAAAATGTGCCTTAAGGACTAAAATAATACAGCAGCCTACTCCAATCAGCAGAAACTTCACTTTCTATTAACATCACACCAATCAAGTTTCATTAGCATGAATAATCACAGAAATGGAATTTCAAAGCCATACATGTAGTGGTAGAAATAGGATTTTAAGGTAGCGCTTCATCAAAGAGACTGCAGAAACAATGCCATGTGATTCCTATGACCTTTTGAACAAAATGGTAGCTAAAATAACTCATAATGATCCATAGGCTTAATATTTGAGGCAAATAAATCAATGTAGAATTCTGAATAATATGTTTGAAGAACTCAACGCTCCCCAGAGATGAGCAAAAATAAAAGGTTAAATTTATCAAAAACACTACTGGGAATTCATTGAATTCTGTTTTGTGTGAAGCGATGTGGGCAGATATCTTCCCGCTACAGATTCACATAGCAACTTTCATAGAAATAATTTAAACCTGCCAATTCTATTGCTATCATAAGAACTTGTGCTTTGTACCAGCTGGAGTTGATGAAGTTTTGCTTCTTGCTAGTGCAAGCACTTGATCATTCCCTTTGATTGTAATTTTAACTGCAGTCACAAGCATCTTGGGTTGTTCAATACAGGAATAAAAGCCTTCCTACTTGCAGTTAAAACTGGATGATTGTTTCTTTTTCCCTTGAGAGGGGCAGAAGAAAATGAGAATTTGTTTTTTGTTGATGTTTCCCATTTTTTTTTAATCATTTTTCTTTACAGAAAGCTTAAGAAATGGAAAGTGTTCAAAGAAAGTGAGTCTCTCTATTAAAAATAAGTTCTATAGAAGCAAAAAAGATTCAAAAGACTATTTGTCCTCAATCAATCTTATTCTCAGATGTAGTCCACCCCCTTGAGAAAATTTCATTTTGATTTATTTGACTGCAAGGGAAAGCAGGCTCTTGAACTCACTTGTTGGCTATTTCCACTTGGGATGTCGCTAATATGGTTCCCGTAAGATTTGCTAGCCAGTTCTGCAGATATCTGAAGTGTAAATTTGTTCTGTAAATGCAGATCTAGAGAATAAATTATGCTGTACCCCTTTTTCTTTTTCTCTTTTTTTTTTTCCTCCCCTTTCAGAAAGCTTCTTTTGAAAAGCCTGAAAATAGAGGGTGCTTTGTGTTGGCTGGCACCAAACATAGTGTGATTCATGACCTGAGGTTGTTAGGATGCTTCTCTGCAATTTCTTGGCCTGAGAGACAGGTTGGAAACAAGGTTGGCAATCACAGAATATCTCTGTCCCATTCTTGCTCTCCACGTGGCTGATTCTCTTTCTTCCTGCCCTAGAGAAATCTCACTGCCCGTATACAAAACACATAATTGAATTCTTTGACTTCATCTATTTACATTATGACAAGTCCTTTTTAATCAGGCTATTTACTAGATTTATTTTCTCCAGAAACAGCATGGCATTAACTTGTGACAAATGACATTTCAGCTTATGACATGTCTCACTTAAATTAGTTTCAAGTGACTCTGAGTAAATTTGTGATTATATTAAGCATGGGGTTTAAAATAACATTTTGCCATTCAATATTTCACACAGTAGTGAGGTTGAATTCCTGCCCATCTTACCTTTCTTTGGCACTGTGCAGTGAGCTTAGTGACTACAAGGGCTAAACCATTAGGGTTTTGTAAAGAACTAGAAGAGCTGAATCTCAGAGCATTAAGAAGAAAAGATGATAGAAGCATGTCACAATACATCCAGGTACTTAAGGACCTGTTAAGGGGAGTGGGTGGGAAGATCCTTAGTAATCTGATAGGTATCAGAGTTGTGTATCAGTATATCACTGAAGTGCACTCTAATCCTGCTTCGAAGTCTGTAGGGTTTTATGCATTAGTTTGTTTCATCTGTGTGCTAGTAAATAATATTTAAAAAACATTAAAAAGTTCATAGTTTAAGAGGTAAACATTAAAAAAGAGAAAGCAATTGGTTAAGATTAAGTAGGGGCTTTCCAAATGAAAAAAATCACTTTCAAAATACTGAAGACACTAAGACATCAACATATCTCCGTTTCTCACCATGTAGATAGACAAACCTGAGAGAATGCCACCACCTTTGTTTTAGGTATTATTTATGACCCTCATGTGGCCTTTGCCTGACTAATCCTTATCCCAAGGTCCAGAGAGGCTTTTTGCCCTGCTTTCAACAGTGAACATGGGTCTCTTCCCACCATGTGCAAAACCCCTGGTGGAGAGCCAACCCTTGAAGCTTCTTTCCATAAATAGTGTGGACAAGACCGCTACAAAAATACTTGCAAGAAAAAGTTGGGGCTGGTGCTTGATGTACAGTTAGCCCTGGGTGGCTCCCAGATAGAAAGACAGCCCAAGCGTGTCGGGATGGCGATGGGTTGGCAGCTTCCCCTGGACCTCCAGGATGGACTTAGTGGGCAATTCAAATGCATTATTTTATCTTGGTGATTTGCATACCCCTCTGCCACCAGCAGAAATCTCTCAGACTGCCTGCTTTGTGAACAGGGAGCTTTATTTGGTGCAGTCACACGGAAATGACAGGTCTTTCCCATTCCCCCCTGTAATGCTGCTATTTTGCTGAGTAAAAACTCAGCTAAGCTAAATATTATTTAAGATGTTGATATTATATTACACTAGGTTTCAGCTGTGTGCTACTACATATATTGAAGCTTCTTAAAAAAAAAAAAATTGTATTAAGGAGCAGCTGTGCTGTCTATCCTAAATGTTGTAAAAGTTCTCATATCCCAAGAGATTATGAGAAGTGAGAGAAGTATGAGGGTTCTTTTAGTAGCAATAAAAGCCTAGTTTGATTTTTATGGATTTTTTTATCATTTCAAAGTATTCAATTTGCACTTAAGTCAGATTTTCTGTCTTGTCTTCAAAATCGCATGGAATAACATCTACTTAAAAGCAAGAAAAGAAAAATGAAGGCAGAAGTATCAACTATTTGAGTGTTGTTGAGTTTAAAACATCAGATATTTTGAGGTATGAATTAGAAAAGCCCAAAGTGCTATCCTGGTCTCTTTGTCTAGGAAAAAAAAATGTTTTAAAAAATGTATTTTTCATACAGGAGAAAGACAAAATTTAGATTTGTTTCTGGCTTGCTCCCTGCTAGCATGTCAGTATTATCTTTTGATCTCCTCAGCTGTAGACCTCTCTATCCTAGAAAACATTGGCTGGATCCAGGAAACTGCTCTTTGGGGAAGCAGTAAAGCTCCCACGTTAGGAAAAAAAGTTAGCATGGGAAGGCAGCTGTACAAAAGGCAGGAAACTAGCCAAGCAGTCAATCAGCTTTTCATCATTCTCATCTAAACTTCTGACAAACCTGATAGGTGATGGCTGGTCATTCCCAGGCAGTGGAAATTGATCCCCGTTCATGAAAATTTTCAATCACTTACAGTGACTTTTGGATGACTCATACTGTAGTAAGAACCTTCAGGAAGGAGCTTGTCGGAAGGGGAAAAGTAAAGATGGGGAGACTGTAATCTTTCATTAATTGAATTTTCTGCCATTTGCCTCCTAAATTATTGCTAGGTTTTGCTGTAAAATCTCATATCAAAAACTGTTTGGAGGGTGTCTATGTGGTGGGAAATATGGGTCTTCATAAACCAGGGAGAACTGAGCTTGTTGGTTGAATTCTGCTTTCTTCAAGGTGTCCAAATTGCAAATGAACAGACTTTGTTTCCATTAAAAGTCTTCTAATTGTCTGAATAGAGACTCAAAAATGTTAGAAATAGCAGGTAAAGAAACAAAGTAATCAGTAAGTGAAATACTAAAGAATTAAAAAGCTATGATTAATCATTTTTCTGACAAAATGTCTCTGTAGACAGAGTAGCTTTTTCACAGAAAATCCATGTTTGCCCAACACATTTAGATTCTTTCTCTTTAATAAAAAATATTCTTAAAAAATTATGGAAGTAGTTAAAAATACATCTACCCAGGAAAAAAGTTGATCCCCAATCAAACAATATCATAGAGGTCTGTGAGTGCAGAAGAAATTTCAGTCTTAAAGGATAGCAAAAACAAAACAAAACAAAACAAAACAAACCCCATTGCATTCATATAAATTGAGGATTTTAAAATAAAATATTATTTTCCATTAGTAAAGGTGTTTCCATTTTTGTGACTTCTTCAACTGAAGAGCTGTCAAGAAGATACACCTTTAGCTAATCCATTATACTTATATCTCTCTAAAAGATGTTGAATTCAGAGTATTGATTTACTTTTTTTTTCTTATTTTTTAAAAGCCCTTACTAGTCTCTCTGAAACTTTCCAACTTCAAGGCTTTATTGTATAACAGATTTAAATCTGACATTTGGAGTAAATTTTAAGAGAGTTCAGAACAGCCTGAGCTCTACAAGTCTGTGATACCCTTTAAAGTCTAGCAGCTGAGTTACTCCAGTCTGGATCTGCATTACAGAAAGCAGAGCAGGGTAATTTGATGTTCTCCGAGTTTAGATTAGTGGACTGTTACTTCCAATCAGTATAATCAGTACAGTGATATGCATAAAAAATGCTGTTGTTTATTCTACAACACCATCTCTGCCACATTAACATAATAAAAATGTGGGGGTCCAACGATGTGGTGCAATTTGACTTACTCAGTATGTTACAAGTATACATAAACAAATACAATAAACCTTTTCCTACTTGAAAGAGATTACATTAAAATAGCAATATGCCAACCCATGCAATCTGTAAACTCACTAAGCAACTCATCAGTGTGTTTTATCAGTCCTGCCTCTTCCTATGAGCCATGCAATGTTTTTGTACTCCTTCCAAAGCCCTCCACGTCTTTCATCGATTTATCCAGTGAGATCTTTGTGACTGACCACATGCTCTCCTACATTTGTCTGCAGTCAGCATTTAACATATTAATATAACCAGAGAGACACTTCCACAGCAGCAAATCTATCCCATTACTGTTTTTTATTTAAAGCTTTCCCTTGTCTATTCCCACCTCTCACGCACTTAGTGTTGGACTTATCCCAGTGCATATCATATTTTTTCTTTGTTTTGACAATAGTCTTATAGTTTTCCATAGTTTGTAAACCAGTACTGTTGGAACTGTGTGTGTATTTGCTTCTAGGTACATAGATATTCTTTAATTCTTTTTCATGCAGCTAAATTGTGACCCTGGAAAATGAAAAAAATTATGCCTTGTTTGTTTACTTGTTTGTGCTTTAGAGAGGAAAAATGCTATAAGAGAACTAAGTTTGTTTCTATTTTCCTGGGCTCTCTCCCATTAATTTGGCTGCATTGTGCTTTCAAGAAATTGTTTCTGCTTGTATATTTGGGTAACCATCCATCTGCAAAACTAGCATTTAGGCAGAGGATATATTGAACAAAGGTGCTTGTTTGTTTGGATTTTTTAATTTTTATTTTTGCGCTTGATTTTCTTTTTATTCAACTTCTCTTTAGCTTTTCAACAAAAAGGTTATAGATTTCTGAGTTTGTTTTATTTTTGTGGGAAAAAATGGTCATTTTTCCATACTGCTGTAATTCAGCTGAAAAGAATATTCCTGTGTAGTATGAACAAAAATATGCATGCTATTTGGATGCAACAAAACAAAATATGGCAGAGCAAAGTGGAAGAACATCCCAATGACCTCATGCCAAACACTGTGGTACTGCACACCTCCGTTTCCCTAGCTACCCAAGTACAGTGTGCTGGCTTTCTTTCCTCCTTTTGCAAATACTGCTAATACCAAGGCTTAAGAACTTATAAATCCATGCTTTGGAAAGCACTGTGACAGAGTTGTATATTTTCTTGAACTTGAACCTTTCAAAAGCTGAATAATTGGTCCTTCTTAGTTATAAATTGTATAAATAAAAGGTATGCTACTTGTTATTACTTCTAAATCATTTGTTTCACCTCAGAAAACACCTCTACTACTCAAAATTGACCATCACATTGTCTACCCTTCACCTGCAGATTTTTCTTTTTGTTCCTGTGGTAACTGCAATATCCAGTGAACATGTGCATCTTTAATCACTGTTCATCTGATATCTCAGTAGGCAGCAGAGATGGAAGATGCTTCCCTGTGCAGAAGATTGATCTTTTGTTGATTTGTTGGTTATTATGTCAGCAGGGTTTACAAAAGCATGAAAAGTTTTTAAAGATTACCAAAATAAATTATTCCTTTTACAAACAGTGTCATGGGAATGACTAGCTGTGAATTAAAAAAAAAAATAAATGCTTGAAGTGAAATAAGAAGGACTTGGTTTTAGCCTATCATGATCATATGTGGCTGGCAGCTTGTGTATCTAATGACAGAATGTATGAGCAACAGGCTGCTCCTTCCAGCTACTATTTGAAGTTACATTTTCTTCCACCAAGACAGGTCAAACACAGATTAGCAGCTGTCAGACACTCCCTTCACAAACAAAGAACTGGATCCCCCGGTAATTACTTTTACTGTAGCTTCTATGTGCCCCTTGTCAGGCCCAACATTTGGATTAGAGTTGCATTTGTAAGAGCCAAAGGGCTTACCTGATAGGTAGGACTTATACTGGATGTGTTCATGGTGATTAATGTTGAAATGAAAATTCATGTCTCACAGAAGCAAGTAGAAAAACTGCCACTAATGCCATTAGAAGTTGGATTGGACTCTTAAAAAAAAATGTCTTAAGTGAAAATAGGACATTTCCAGTCAAACCTACAAGGAAAAATTCCTCTGGAATTTTTCTCCTTCAAATATGGTGATTGAACTTTCTCTTCTCATATCCTGTATCTGATCTGTAGTTATCATGCACACCCAGATATGAACCGGTTCTGGATACGTGTGCCCCAAACCACTATGTTATTTAGAAAGACACATTACTATGTATTTATATTTAGAATCATAGCATAATTTTGGTTGGAAGGCACCTTTAAATGTCATCTAGTCCAATCCCGCTGCAATAAGCAGGGGCATCTTCGACTAGATCAAGTTGCTCAGAGCCTTGTTCAACCCAAAATTGAATGTTTCCAGGGACAGGGCATTGACCATCTCTCCGAGCAACCTGTTCCAGTGCTTCACCACCCTCATAATAAAAATTTCTTCCTTATATCTAGTCTGAATCTCCCCTCTCTTGGTCTAAAACCATTACCCCTTGTCCTATCATAACAGGCCCTGCTAAAAAGTCTGTCCTCATCTTTCTTAAAGGCCCCTTTTGAGTACTGAGAGGCTGCTAAAAGGTCTCCTAGGAGCCTTCCCTTCTCCAGGCTGAACAATCCCAACTCTCTCAGCCTGTCCTCACAGGGGAGGTGTTCCAGCCCTCTGATCATTTTTGTGGCCCTCCTCTGGACCTACTCCAACAGGTGCTTTCTGTGCTGAGATAGGTCAAAGATTTTTCTTACAGTTTTGCAGTCAATGTAATACATAAAAGGATAATGTAGATGTGATAAATAGTGCAGTTTGAGGTGATTGCAATGAGAAAAGGGATTTGTATAAATGGCCAATGTATTTCAAAAAGTCTTCACCTTTTGAAAGTGCAAACAAGAGTAATTCCTTCACTTTGAATGAAAGAACTCTAGAAATAGAAGAGTTTCATCAGTACTTCTCTCCTAATCACTCACAACAACCATCAGCTGCCTACTGGGTGAGTGGGTGGAGGAAGTGTTCTCAAAGCCCCTCAAAATCAATTACAAGTTTTTAATAAATTCAGTGGAAGTTGAATCATCTGGAGCAAGCACTGAAAGGGGAATGACAAATTTTTTGCAAAACTTAAACTTGCTTAGGAAAGTAAGAAAACAGTCATTACTCCCCAAAAGTGCTCAGATCTCTTTCACATTCAAATTTATCTTGTTCCTACCTTGAATTTCTTAGAAACGAAGCATTTGATATCTTGATAAGCGTTTGATATATCTGATATGTTAACAATAATAGGGGTAGTACTTTTTTTCTTTATCCAAGCTCTCCATCTATAACTAGATGTGCAGTGGGAGAGTCCAGGAGAGGACAAGAATTTCCAAGCTATAAAATGAGGAAAGATTAAAGAAATTTGAGATTTTCAGTTCAGAGAAAGAATATGCGTAGGAAGATACTGTGGTGTTTGTCAAATATGAAAAGGTCATTGAATAGGCAAGGACAATAAAATGATTTCTGAGGACTGGTTGGGAAGCTGTGGACTTATATTGAATCCAGGTACAGCCAGGTTAGACACTCAGGAAGGCTTTCTAGTTATGGGAGTTGGGAAGTAGTGATGGGTTGTCAAGGGACACATAGGATCCAAAAAAGTTAGACAAGCATCTGTCATGGGAGAGCTGGGTAGAGCCAGTCATTCTCTTACGTTACCTCTCTTGTCGTCAAAATAAAACTAGTTGTATCTCTTGACTTGTAACATAGTGTTATTTTAATCATTAATTATATACCACCTACCAAGACCCCTGAATTTTAAACAACTTTCATTTATTATTCTCATATTCATCTGCTGTACTCCATTCTATGACTGCCTCTGTAGAGCAGGTGATCTAAATCCTCCTTAACTCAAAATAATCTTTACCTGTTTTCCCGTTTTTTTTTTTTTTTTTTTTTTAATTAATCCTTGCACAAATTCCAAATCTCCCTTTTTATAAGTATTCATCCTGCAAATTTGGAAAAGTAGTAATTTCACAGAAGCAGTTTCATGACCCTTGTCTTAGGGAGATTACTTGCTTGTCACTTCTGGTTTTGGTTGTGTTGCTATTCAGTGGAGGCACTTGACCTTATTTTTAAACTTTATTCCCTAAATAATTTTTCTTTTAAAAGTCTAAAGTAATACCCATTTAATTTCACACACATTATTGTCTTTGGCGACTAAGCACGAGACAAAGTAAAATTAATCCTCTTTAAGGAGGAAAAAAAGAACGGGGGGAGAAAAAAACGTCTCTTGAAGCTGTTATCAGCCAACCTGCATATTTTTCCCTAACTCTTCCATTATGCAAGCTCAAAAAATATTGCAGTATCTAATGTTTCCTAACAAGAATGGACTATGTTTAATGCATAAAATTATCACAGTAAAAAGATAGCAAAATTAATTTTTTTCTTCAGTGTCTTATATATTGCTAGCTATTTTAAATCTATTATAAATATGATTTATTCTGAATTAATGTTTTCAATGCTTCATGCAAATAATAGTTGTCTCAGATCCTCCAAAGCACAAGTTCAAACCGATAATAAGTTAGGCAAAGTTAGGATCTTTATTGACCTGAAATTATACCTGAATTGACAAGGCAGTTAAGCATGTGTTTAAAGTCACCCTTTTTTAGCAGATCATTTCATCTTAACTTTTGGCAAAAATTCAAAGTTAAGCATAAATGTAGGTAATGAGACTTCAAGCATGTTATTCAGTGCTTTTCTAAGTAGGTTAATTGAGCCTTGATAATGAACAAGATCATCCCAACAGTAAATACTGAATATCCTCAGCACTAGCTCACTGCTGAATGAAGTTCAAAAACTGTGGTTGGAAACAGGATTATATTTAGAGATCTGCTACTAGGTCTTAGTTCAGTACAGGGGTCAAAGGCCTTACTAAACATAACGTGAATGGTAACAAGTATTTGCCATAAAGAAATGAAAAAGGAGTACGGAAGGACAAAGATAAGAAGCAGACATTTTTTCCTTCCTGTTTATTAATGTTACGGTTCTTCAGAGAGCAGCAAACATATCACCAAGCATTGGTTCAGAAATGTGATTCTGATTGTTAGAAAACAATCTCTCCATGTGGGTGTGATCTGGTGTCTGACCAGTGTGTTCATAGTTTCGGAGTCTGACAGGGTCTAGCTAACTAAAAGGGTGTTGGTGCGTGCTTCATTTTCGTTGAAGAGGGGTAGGACTTTTCTGGGATGGGCGTTCCAGTAATCTTGGAAAGGTTCAAAAATTACCTACAAAAATGTTTCTGCATGCAGCAGACCTGATATGAGCAGGGGAATCAGGAC
Source organism: Nesoenas mayeri (assembly GCF_963082525.1). NCBI lineage: Eukaryota > Metazoa > Chordata > Aves > Columbiformes > Columbidae > Nesoenas > Nesoenas mayeri. The sequence continues at coordinate 29,906,518 of NC_137545.1, forward strand.
AGTGCAGCTGTTCTGGGGCTTTAGACTTGCAAGGGATTAGGTTATGATTTGGATAAGATCAACAAATACTAAAAAAGCAAAAAGATTTCTGAAAGTAGACTGCCGTTTTGTATCAGAAAACAGTACTTGATAGAAGGAAGTCGAAGACTATTTCATGCCAAGGACAGAATGCCCATTAATACCCATTTCAGAGAAACAATAGTTTAATTTTTGGAGTAATTAATCTAGAGATATGTCTAATTCTCCACACCTGGAAATCAAAGACAAAAGACAAAGACAAAAACTAGCTCAAGTGGGAATCATTGCCTTGATACAGAAAGGCAGACAGTAGTTTTCTCAGATCCTCCAGATCACAAATCCAAAACCAATAGTAAGTAAGATAGTCAAAGATGCTTAACCTGGGCTATGAAGGATGGTGGAAGAAATGATCACCTGACATCTCAGTCTTTAAAAAATGTTAGTCTGAATTGCTGCTTTACATCATGGTTTGATTTTAGTAACATATAAATTATCAGATTATCATCTAGAATTATTTATGTTCCTCTTTTATGGGAGTTAGGTCTCTCAAAAACTATGTTCTGATTCCTGATATGACATTTCAGAGGCTGAAATCTGATTTACACCTACTAGGAATCCAACCCAGTAGTGACATGCTCTCACAGTGGACTTCCTAAACCTGTCAGTGCAACAGCTGAGAACCACCATAGACAAATGAACCAAAATATGGTCAGGCAGGTTACTTCCCTTGAGAAGCAGTACAATGAAACTTCCTACTTCCTTCACTCTACATATTTTTTTCATAATAAGGTATCACTTGTACTCTCTTGACAGATACTGCCAAAACTGCTACTTCTGCTAAATATAATAAATTCTAACCAACTCATAGTGCTCTGGGACCTGTCATTAAGTCACTAAAAAATCCTTAGGAGAGCATTTTGTATGTGAAAGAAACCGGTATCTACCACAGGCCAAGCAACCAAATAAAAATAAAATGTATGACTTCAGCAAGGTAGGAGCATGAGGATTTAAAAAAAAAAAATAAAAGAACATAGTTATCTCCTTTATTGATTCCAGGCATGGGACAAAGATATACTGACCTTGCAGGATGATCCTTCCAACTCCACTGGAAGGCAAATTCCAGTGTAAAATATATCCCAATTTTAGAAGTGAAGTTTTAAATCCATTTTCTTGGAAACAACACTGCTGTGACTGACCTTGAAATCTTTGCCTCTTTATAAACTTACTCTGAAACATCCTGCCACATCTTTTTTTTTTTTTTTTTTTCCTAGTCCCTGGAGCAGGGATGTATCATTGTTAGTTTCCAGCATTATTATCTGTTCTACAGAGTGAACTTACTGTACAATTATATCTACCTATACCAGTAACTACCACCAGCTACAACCCAAACAACACTACTGGGTAAGACAGTCCTTCACAGAAGCCTCCTTTAGTTATTCTTGTGTTAAATCACACTGTGTCACTTCCAAAAATATCCCACAACCAATTGCGAGCTGCATCCTAAGGGAAAGGGAACTCAAAATCACAATGGTTTCTAGATAAAACAGAAATGATGGCACTATCATCCTTCCTTCAGACTCTTTCCAGACCCCTGTGATCCTTGCAAAGATGTGACACATCAGTGTGGTCTCTAGCAAGTGCTGATAACACCTTGCTTATGGTAGAAAGATGCCACTGGGAAATCTCAGAGATAAGCAGCAGTTAAGCTCAGGCTGTATTATCTGCTGACATTTGGGCATAAGCCCTGCCTGTGATTACTGCATGAATCAGTAGTACATAAAAGGTAGGATTCCCAGGTTTGTCTGTATTTCTAACCAGTGCAGTGCTATAATAATAATAATAATAATAATAATAACACTAAAGATTTGGGATTTGATTTGATTTGATACAATCCATTACAGCTCTCAAATCACATATCTGCATTGTGTGTGTGCCAGCAAAGAGGCTTGTGCAGGTTTCCAATCCCAGCTGCACACGCCATGACTCTGGTGAACCCACCTCACAAGTGGGGCTCTCCTGGTGGCAACCTGACATGTCATTTCGGCCAGTGAGGAAACTGCTGGAACACACGTGGTGCACTCAAGACCCTACCTTGTGTCTTCCAGCATAAACGTGAGGCAAATTTACACCTGGAAAGGACCACCTGAGTACATGGAAGTGTTAATACAGATACTTCAGCATATTCTAACTGCTAGCTGTACTCACTATCTCCTAACAGCACTGGTTTATGGTAGTGTAAAGCATTCAGCAAGTAAAATGCCAAGAGTTCTCTGTGAATTTTTCTAGAGCTTCTTGAACATTGATAACACTGGAAGGCTCAGTGGATTCAGCATTTGAGTGTCATATAAAGCATTAAAGAGATATTGAGCAAAACAATTATTATCCACAGCCACACACTGGCATAAGTACTGACAGTATACATTGCCAGTGGCAAGGAACTTGTGTACCTTTAAGTTTTCCACTGCACCAGATGCATACACGGTTCTTGATAATATTTAAATAACACAAGCAGTAGTTCTGCTTTGGTTTGATACAAGGCATGATTGTTCCATCAGATATTTTCAGGAATGAGAAACTTATAAGAATACTTGCTGTTCTGTGTGATAGCAGCAGGGTTTTGTTTAGTTATGTGTGCATGAATAGCCTGAGGAGTTCACAAATGTGTCTGATTTGCATTAAGTGAAGAACTTCAGAAACTACCATGATGAGCAACGAGGAGAAGCACAAGTTAATACAGCAAGCAACAGTTGGTGTGTAGCTCTCTTTCATTGATACAAAGACATCTTGTCTTTGAAAACTAGATCGTTTTATTTAGTTCTCATATGATGGCAAATCCTTAAACTGAGATTAGAGATAGACTGGAGGTCAGAACATTTTGTTGTTTGCAACCAAAAGCTGCCAGGTCCACAGAATTCATCATTCATTCCAGGAAGGATTTTAACCACAGGTTTTTGCAGACAGGCCCACCAGTCTGCATTGCTTTGTTTATATACAGACATCTAGAGAGCCGACTTGCTTTGCTCTGGCATTCCAGGACAAGGCATGGAAAATCAGTTCTTCCAGTGAGAGAGTAATAATACAGAAAACTTTAGCCCAGCCTCAAGAATATTTATTGACAAATATTTATTGACAGTCCTCTTTGGCCTTTCTGAGTCTGATGAATGATTAAATAGGGACCTCTATCATGTCCTTGGAAATGCTGATTGAAAATGGTGGATCAGTGATTATATTGAACATGGATAAAAAGTAGTCATATATCACTGGGGTTTAATCTCTTTTGCAGAAATGAGAGCATATTGATCAGAATCAGAATGCTTAAAGTTAGGTACACCTTAAATGACAGTATTGACACCTAGACATGCATCAATAAGTCTATTTTAATGTGTCTTATATTATTCTGACCAAATTATTTCATTGGCTCTTCTATCATCCTTCTAAAGCCTCATTGATCTCTTATTTTCAGTTATTGTTAGTTTACGCTAGGAAGTTCTTTGTTGTATTTGCAATGATGTTGCAGTTTTTTTATGCTGTTAGAATCTCACTGAGATCACTATTTGTTAAGTTATGATCCCTGGGTGTAAATGTGTAGTGAATCTAATGGACTTCTTGCTTTCAGTGTCTCTAAGTCTCTGGTGCAGTTGTCAAGTAGTCTTACTTGGAAATTCCAGAATTATTCTTAAATTGTAAAAAATGCTAAAAAAATAAAAGTCAAGGACACTTCTTTCTGATTTTAGAATAAGAGGGAAAAAAAGTAATTTCATCCCAATTTTTACTCTTTTTTTTTTTTGGTAATTTACTTAGTTTCAAAGATTAAGTCTTCAAATTTTCTTTTTCATCACTCTTTGCTCTGATTAACATCAAAAAATAATGAGAAAACACTGTTATACATAATTTTCAAGCAGCCATGAATGTTAATTGACTGTAGATACAGAGGGGCTATTTCTATAAATCATCACCTGCAACAGAAGACAAAACAACTATAAACTATTGAAAAGCACATCACCCAATTTTGTACTGTGCATATTCCCTTCAGAGTAAAAGGCCATACAAACTTTATAAAAATTTCAGTCTCTAGAAAATGTCTCCAAGGCTTTACACAGGAGCTGGAAAAGTGCTGAAACTTCCTGCTCTTAATGTGTTAGCAATATCTTCCTGCCCACAAAGGTCATTCACAGTAGAAACAGGGCTTGGCTGAATAGACAGCTTATCTATTTATGGTCATATTTATAGACTTGACATATTTAATAGATCCAGCTGGCATGGAACAAAAAACTAGCCCATCTACTTTTTTTCATGTTGGTTGGATGAATAAGAACAGATCTATTTTCTCATTTGCCTTGTTTCATTTGAAAGTCCTTTTATAGATCAGTCTTCAAAGTAATTCATGTCCAGATCCTTAATCATACTCTGCAGATACCATTGTTAACAATAGCCTGCTTGATCCACACAAAAAAATCCTTTGCACATAGGCTACACTCCTCATTTTGTACACAAATATGTGAAGCAACTGCACATTACTGACACTGCAGGAAAGGCCTGAAGAATGGTTACTCACACAGGACTCACATTTTTATAGCAAAAGAGTGAGAAGGGTGGTTCACAGTTCAACATTTAGTATTCAAAGAACTGGAATCTTGTGGTTATTCCTTTTATCACTGGGAAATTCACAGCTAGTTGTAGCTATAAACTCCTGTTTATTAGGTCGATAGCACAACTGGCTTGCTAATTCTGCATCAGTTCAGACAGTAATCTGTACTGTGGCAGAATGGCAAGGAGGTGATATGACACGTATGATGTTATATCTTTCAGAAAACTAGAACTCTTTGGATGTGAATTAAGTTCCAGTGTCACTTACAATCTGTTTCAGAGCTGCTTTCTTTGAAGATAAAAAAAAAAAAAAAAGAGTATTCTACCGTCTGTGCCATGTAGCTGAATTCATGTAGAATACTTCAGGTCATTTAAAACAAGCATCTTGCCAATCAGGAACACATGCTCCTTAAATACTCCATCAAAGTCAGAATGCTAATATGACTTGCTGTTTGCTGCTGTTGTTGTTTTTCCTGAAAATCACCCTTTCATGCAGACTCTGACAATTTTGATGAAATCAAATTCCATTTTAAGCTATGTTTATTTACTCTGTAAAACAAGCCATAACATACTCTGAAGTACTGTCTTTTAAATTAAACATTTGCCAAGATGCTATACTAACGTATTCATTCCATGATCGTAAATGGATGAAATTAAATTCTTCTGGATTACCTTTGCAATAGGATAAATGGACTTGCATGTCATTGTAAAGACCTTTTTAATTTATTACATTTTGTATTGAATTCAATCATTAACCATCAATTATTTACACTGTAGGTTATTTATCTTTTGCTCTTTGTTGTTATCACTGCCTCAAATCATTGACTATTTGCTGAATGCTGTTTGTGACACTGTGGCAAACTTCTGGCCTGTTGCAAAAATCCACATCAAATGAGCAGTTTCTCCTATGGGCTTTCCAGCAAGATCCTTCTCTGCATACAGCTGGTATGGTGGGTGGTTTTTTTTTACCTGTTGCACATTGTAAAGGCTTCCCCCAGTACAGCTCCACTCATTCCTCTAATCCAGCTGTGCTTTCAGTTCCTGTTGCCTTTTCTCTTTGGATTTCTTTTACAAAGGCAGAAATTTTCTGTGGTCACCAGTGACTTCAAAGGATCTGATACAGAGAAATGTTCATAATCTCATTGTTTGTCTCCTAGTAATTTGTACAAGTTGTGCTTTACCATGGATAATATCCAGAAAGCAGCTACCTTTCCTTATCACTGGCATCATTATCTGTTGTCTACTGATTATAATCTCTTAGCACTTGTAATGGTTCCCGAGTAAACAAGGCCATAAGCTAATAAGAAGTAGTCATTTTGCACAATCATTATTATTCATCTACACAGATTGCTTCAGGCTGTATGGTAGGACCTGCTTCCACAGCCAGATATGGTCTCAGTCCATTGTCTCTGTGTGTTTCCTCTGGATGTGTTGGCAGCGGTGTGCCTGAGCTCTGAGTCTTCAGCCCTTATGTGTTAGTGCATCCCCATGACGACATAGCCCAGCGACTGCCAGTCTGATGTAAAAACGCCTGGAAAAGCAAAAAAAAGAAGGACCATTATGTTCAGCACTTTGATCTTGTATGGTGAATGCTTTGTACTCCTCAGCTGTGGTTTGACTTCTGTCACCAAATGTCTTTCTCCTCATAATGTTATCAGTGTGGGAATACTACACAAGCATAGCTGTCACTGTTCCTTATAACTACATGAGGGTTTGCAATCTATATATGCTCCTGCTTAGGCAGGTTTTGAAACCTTCAGCAAAATCCTACCAGAAGATGTGAACCATGGACACTGGCCTGTTTGATATATACTCCAGCCACTGACTTGACAAAGAAGTCAAGGGCAGTTTAGAGTAATTCCTGTGATCTGGACACAATTGAACTCAAGGGAAAGCCTCCTGCTGCATTAACCTTTGAATCAGATTCCTGCCTGTGCCCAGCTGGAGAAATAACCACCAAAACTTTTCTGTTGACAAAATGTGTTGAGGGTTACTTGTTAAGTTGCTGTCTTCTGTACGTTTTATTCAGTAGGAACAAAAACAGGACATAGAACTTGCACCCATAACTGTATTATCTAAATGTCAGATGTGGGTGTCTTTGTCACATGAAGACTTCACTTACTAATGAAGATTTTCTCTGCCTGTGGCTACCCAGTCCTCTGTGTTTCCCTTTGTGTTCTTGTATATTTTTTATATTTCTACAAATGGGGAGAAATCAAAATGCACAGTGACTGTATAAAATTTACATACTATACACACTGTAATTTCTCCAAAGTTGACATGCTGTCAGCATGTTTAAGTTATTTATTTGCAAATGGTGTGAAATGAGTTCCAGAGGAGTCTGAATTGCTAGGAAATAACTCCCTCTTTGAACACACACCAGCTGGTTCCCTTTTTCACTGTAGTCTTTGCATCGTGTCACCACCTCACATAATTTGCCCTGGAGGCTCCAGGAAGGAACAGAAAGGTTGCCATGTTAATTAGAGGAGAGTGGTAAAACCTGATGTTTTATTTATTTTCTTGAAGAGGGATTTGTGCGTCTTATCCTGTTTTATGGTAATATCTTTGTGATTATTTTTTTTAAGTTTAGTTCAGAATCAGTTCCCCTGAGGAACAAGTGGTACAGTAAATTACAGAAGCCTCCATTGCTTGAGTTTTCTCATTTAAATTAACCCACCCCTGACTGCAATTAACAGTCATCACATTCTTAAGGACCCTAACTTAGCTTCTGATGATGACATAAGTAGAATTAGACATATACAGTGTTAAAGCATTTATCTTTAATGACTGGGGAGTCCATACTGTGACTAAAACCACTAGTTTAGAAATACTGCAAATACCTGGAGGTTGCAGCAATTTATGCCAGAAAGGGAACAGAATTATCTAGGTCCATCTCATGGAGATTCAAGATCTGAACACTCCATCTCCTGGCAATCACTAACACTTGTGCAAAATGGATTTTGGCCTAATTGGGTGTTGGCAGAACTCATGCAGTCAGGGTAAGTCCAGTTATAAGAGTGTTCCATGGCAATTAAATTAACATAGGTCTCTTGGAACAGAGCTGAACTTGGATGCATGGTGCCTAGAAAGACAAGGAGGAAGGCAGACAGAGAATAGTTGTTTTCTTTGGTCTCAGATTCCTTGTGGTTCAAATTTAGGCTTCAGAGAGAGAGACTAAGCTGTCACACATAATGAAAACTTTGTTGAAAAAGTTTTCATTCCTTCCTTGTGATCCAGAGGAATTAAACGATTAAAGACTAAAAGACAAAGACCTGACTTGTTTAGGCATCTTGCTTTAAAAATCCATTTTGCTTAAATAACTTGACTGAACCAATACGTGCTGCACTGTTGATATTTATATTATAGTCCCTGAAAACTCCAGCTATGCACTGATGTTTTTTTTCTAGATACTGTGTATAATTTGATAAGAAGAGATAATTTCCAGAAGTCTTTGTAACCTAAAAGAAAGTTGGTGGGGGAAAGTCCAATAAGAGAAAGACTAGTACATACTAACTTTAAGCACAGATTAAAATCAATTGCCATTCAGTAAACCACTTAAGCATTTGTCCCACTGAATTTAGCTCTTCATTTAGTTGGGACAAACAGGGTATTTTACACTTGGGTAAACAGTTTGCCTCAGCAGGATTCTGATTCTTGATTGTGGCTATTTGAAGCCACTGCAATATGAATGACAACAATAATACTAATGAGCCTTATTAATTGGGAACACATACTGTCAAAAATACCTTCTCTATTCCAGATTTTGTACAATATATTATGGTTTCTTCTGAAAATCTCCTGGGTGCACCTCTGAGATCTTTGCCTGGCTGTGATTTTAATAAGAAGCCGTTTTTATGCAAATAGCATATTATTCATAATTTTTCAGTGTTTTTCTTATGCTGATTGCATTAGTAACTTCCCTTCTGTACTTGCAGTCTTGCTGCTAATACAGTTACAGATCATATAATGAAGTTAATAATGAAAGCAATTGTGTCACTTACGTTGTCTATACCACCAGTGCACACAGATGAACAGAGGCTGCTGCAATAATTTTAGAAGAGAGTGCGTGAGGCTTAATGCATCAGGTGTGGAAGGTCTCTAAGTCCACTCCTTACCGAGAAAACCAGAAGAATTTTCATACTGTTTCCTCAGGGTTCATCTTTAGGGTCTATTAAACCTATTATTTGAATAGAAGAAAACTAGTCAGTCCAAAGAAAATGGTAGAAAGACACAGTTTTTGCTCTAATCGTCACATATTTGAACAATGTGTTCTTGCCTAAATTTAAATGCATCACTTTACAAAGCTGTTTATGCAGCATGTGAATTATTTGGGATAAGTTTCATTATGGCAATTAATATGCATGGCATTGCATCACAATATGAAACCTATCAAGCCTGGATTGTTTATTTTATCGTTGTTGTTATGCTTTCGATGGTAAGCAATTTAAGAGCAAAACCACCCTCTCTCAATAAGATTTCAGTGTCTTTTCATAGGCTCAATCTCAGTTCATATTTCTGTGATGTGATCATGGTTTTGAAATGTTAATTTATATGCATAATACCTTTGTTACACACACTTCATAAAGAACAGTAGAGTTTATAATATACATGGAAACTAATTTTCTCATAGTTAGGCTTTTTTGTACAAGCTTAATACTGTAGAGTTTTCTTGGAAGACCTTCAGTTAACACTGGCTCAGGATACACATCCTCAGAGCTGTGACTTTGGTTTGCATCTGAAAAGCCCTTACTCCAAATGAAAGGCAAATGGAATTGGAACCGCCTGGATTTGCTTCTTTTTTCTCAAAGCCTTGTAATGCTGGAATTTTGCAAAAACTGTGGTCCTGGTGCATATTTGCACCCTTTTGAGAAACTAGGCAGGAATCCAGAGTATGCTATAAAACATAAAAGCTAGGGAGCTTTGACTGGCTTAGGTTTCACTTTAAATGTTTCTATGAGTTTTGATGAAAAGCATGTCAATAATGCTATACCATGAAAAACTCTCTGTCAGTCTAACTTCCATAGATCTAACCTAGCTAGACTTCTATGCTGCTTGTCATATTTTACTATGAGAGAAATGATTAATTACAATGAAAAGGAATAGAATTAGTTGGAGAACTCTAAGGGGCATAAGAAACTGAAATACAACAAAGGAATGGTATTAGTCTGAAAAGAGCTTTGCAGCTGAGGTCCTCAAACCTCCATTTTGTTTAATACTGTCTATCTCACTAGTTGTTAGGACCAGCATGATAAACAATGCTTTTGAAACGTGCTAATATTTCAAAGGTTGAAAGAATGCCAATAAAGAAGGATCCAGGTACTATACAGAATTTACTAACTGACCTTGAGGTCCTGGAGTAATGGAAACAGAATGTCATGCATATTAGAACTAATACAAAATGCTGGACACTGTGAATATTTAGCACTAGGAGGGAACAAAAATAGCCTGGCTATTTTGGTCAATCTCTGTATGACTATATAACACTTATGTAAAAAAAGCAGATATTCCTCTACTATGTCTCAAGTAAAATGTTTGCAATAGAGATAGTAAAGTATTAACAACTCTATGTAAGGCATGTATAGTTCTTATTTTCATTCTGTATACATTTTTCTTCTCATCTATGTTAGAGAATGAATTCAAACTGAAACAGGTGCAGACAACAATCGAGAAACTGGAGACATCATGTAGAGAACTGAACAATTTAGTTTTTTAATATAATGAACTCAAGGTTATGACTACTCTCTCTAAATTCCTCAGCAGAGAGAACCTGCAGGAAGGGTATGAAGTAAAAAGCAAGGTAAATAAAGACCAAAGTAAGTATAAATTATTTTATGTTGGAAATCAGAACAAAAGACATCTCCGTTTCAGAGCTACGATAGCTATACTAAATGGTGAGAAACCTGCCTATATAAGCCCAGATAAACAGAGAGATACATTAATTGAAGGAATTATATGAGGTGGCAGCTGTTGACAGGACTTTGATAGTCTTTGATGGACCTGATGACTAAGCTGAATACTGTCCAGCATTAAATATGCCTTTCTCCCTGGCTGAGTGCCATGCTGTGAATAAGACTTGCTCTTGTGCTCTTGTAAACTTTTGTAATAGCAATCTATCCTAGGATTGAAATGAGATGTGAAAAATGATATTTCTAGTACAGACTGATACTTTGCAAAATTCTGTGATTCAAAAGTAAATGGAAGAGATTGTGCTTGATAGAGAAAACTGTAAGTTCCAGAGAAATCCTAATCATGGTTTTGTTTTTTCCTTAGAAAAAAACAGGAACAAAAACCTAATTCTGATTTAGGCCAAAAGAAATTGCGTTACTCAATACATGCATAGAAATGAGACAGCTGACACTGCCTTGTCTATAAATGATACCCCAGTTTTCAGTACAGCTCCTTAAGTCCCTGATTGTCCAGATGGGGAAGATCACACTTCACAGCAGCAGGTATAAGACTTGGTGATTTGTGTTTATTTTCCTCAATAGCACAGTTATTAGCATGCTCTGGCACATGTCCACTGATGTGCAAGAAAGGTGAACTGTCAGGGTGTTCTGACTCAGTAGAAATATCTAGTGTCAAATCTTGTAAGACTAAATAACACAGAATGTATTAGAGGCTAATAAACAGCCATTAACCACCCAGCATTCAGATTTACCAATTACTACTCTGTTCTAGGCCATGGACCTGCTCACTATGGCTGACAACATTGCATTAATGAATCTCAAGTCTTAACCTCCTTGAATTCATGAATAACAATTTGACTCCGTGTAACTTGATTACTATGGAATGGAAGCTTTAGTTGAGTCTAAACATTGGTTATGAGGTGAAGATGAGAGAAAGACAACACTACTCCATCACTGGTAATTTAAACTCATATAAAACCGAGCACCTGTCACAGTGATAAATGGGTTTTCTTGTTATCTTGCTGTCGGTATCATTTCCTAGTCAGATTCCTATCAAACACCCAGACAACACTGTGGAAAGCAAGGTACAATTGTCTTCTTTTTATTTCTCTTCTACAGAAACGAATAAAGGTCACAAGATGCTTATAAATGTGATTGATTTCATTCTCTTTGAGTCATTCCCAGAACACAGATTAATTTACTTGTATATGCAAACATAAAGTTTTTATAGTCATCACAAAGAGAGCTGCTCATTGTTTACTGACTCAAAGCTTAAGCAACAACCACCTCAAATCAGGAGGTATCCCAATGGGTTACATTTTTGAAGGTTCGTTTCACAGTGTATGATTAAGATAAATCAGTTTCTTAATTTGTTTTACTTTAGATCAGTGCCTTAAAATTTTGAGGGTATCCTCAGCCTGAGGAGTGAGGCTGAAAGTTTAACGTGAACAAGCTCTACCCTTATAACTCAGTGTGTCTTCCTTCCTGTTGTGTCATATTTATTTCTATATTTAATTTTTTTCTTAGTTCTGTTTTAGCTAAGATCTTTTGGTTTCAGGCCTTGTTGTGTATAGGAAGCAGACATTATGTAGGAAGATCAAGAAAGAAGATAAGAAAGAAAAGAACCCCAACATTTAAAACCATTAAACTTGAAAGAATTATCTGTCTTGTGTTAAACAAGATGTCTGAAAAGACAATGACTGTGGTCATTTCTAAATGCAGAAGCTGTGCACAAGCTGTCACTTGCTATCAGTCTGAATTAAGAGAATTGTGTCTCATCCTGACCTATCTGATGGGTTTAGGATTAGCTCTATAATACTGCAAAGTGCTTTTATTCTTTTACCGCTTGAGTACCATACATCCAAGATGCTCATAGTGAACTTTCATTCTCTCTTGCTGGACTGTGGTCTTAAAACATAAATTGGATGTTCATGGATTTTATTAGCAGTCACACAGAATAGCTCGTGAACGCGGGGTGAACCCTCCAAAGATTAAGCTAATACTGCTATTCTCTTTTAAGATGTAGCTGAAGAAAGAGATGTAGATGACAAAAGAGAAAATGATGGTTTTTTTCTCTTTCATAGAAAGCTTGAAATAAACAGAAGATTCAGATTCTTTCAGTCTCTATCTGATGCTTTGCCACATCTCTTCTCTCCCTAGAGTCATACAGTTAGCAGACTATAAGTTGGTCTTTCAAAGCAGTCTCCATGTAGAGGAAAATATTTCTATTACTTGATCATGAAACTGCAAGTGTGATAAAGACAGGGAAGGATTTTGCAAACAAGTTAGCAAGTCATTCTCCTTCTGTGAGAAAGGAGGTCTGGTTTTAGAAGATGCTTTAACAATTAGTTCCATATTTTAGCTGGTGGTAAAAGAAATAACAGTCCTGGAGATGGAAATAGAGGGACGCTTTTTAAAAGAGATTGTTTGTACATTGTCAATAGAGTAACCCAATAATGTGGTCATCAAGATGATCTTGTATGGATGGGCACAGGTGAGGTGCAGCATGCCCTCAATGCTTTCTGTCACTGCCTTCCAGCTGCAGATACGGCAGTTCTGTTGCAATCTGTGTCGACAGGAGGAAAACACAGTATGGAAAAGTCAGACATAGAGATGAGGAAGTGCAGAAATAACAACACAATCATTGTCAAAATGCTTCACTGGAGAATATCTCTGAGATGTGAAATTGACTCATGTCAAACATAGCACACAATTGAAGCCATTTCTTGAGTGAACCCTCATCTGCTGAATATCTGTATATCCAAGGCAAGTATGTGATGCTTCCTCTTGCAGATAATTTTGGAAAGAAAGGAATGAGATGTTCTAAGCTCTTTGTAAGCCAACATTTCAGGAGCACTTTCAGGCTTCAGTCTGAAAGGAAGGGGGATGAAAGATGGCTTTTTCTTCCCTGGTGTTGCCCACTGATTAGGTCTAAGCTGTTCCTCCTCCACATGCTGTCTGCTTTGGATCCCATTTGAGTATCTGAATTTTCCTTGAGTTCTGTGCAAGGTTCAAATCGAGGTTCCTATTGGTTAGCTATTATAGCACTTCTCATGAGGTCATTAGTGAGATCCTTGTCTTGATTGAGACCAGTGTGAGTTATGAGGTTGCATAAGTAAACACAAAAAATAAAATCCTTATGTTTCTTATCTGTTTCCTCAGGTTATCCTTTCTCTTGTATCAATGGCCAGGAAAGATAGTCCTTTATAACCATGAGTCTTTGAGATGTAAAAATGGAACTTGGCTGGAAATGTGTGAAGTTTTGCTTTTAGTTAAGTTGAATGTCATTCTTTCTTTGAAGAAGACAAAGATGACAAAGGAAAGCACAATTTATCCACTGTATTGACATTTGGGTTTGGAAAGTACAAAAATACATGAGCTGCACATACTATTAATATTAATAATGTTAAAAAAATCCTCTCACAAGGGCTTTGTGTTAATCTTACATGATTCAGCTCCTGGTTGCATAGTGAAGGAAGATCTTACATATTTAATAAGCAAATTGAAGTAGGCCCAAATGAGTGAACAACATAGCACTGTAAAAAGAAACAGGGAGGAGGGAATTCTTGTCAGATGAGGTGGCTGAAAAAAACCTGATCTACTGACATTTTTATGTCTCCTATCAAATGTCATGGTGAATTGAAAGTAGAATGTCTGAAAAAAAGAAGCAGAAAGTCTATATATATCCTGACGAATGTAACTTCATTGTTTCCATGAAATCGTATCAAAAAGGTCATCACCCTATGTATGAAAATACCATGGCAGTTGCTCTATGGCTCTTTCAATTTAGAATAAGCACTTGAATATCATCAAAAAGAAATAGCTGATATTCTATAATTAAAAGTAGATTTTGATTTACAGTGGAGAAGACGATAGGAATAGATCCTTCCATATTGCTGATGTAGACATGCAGCTTATTCAGGACTAAAGGAAACTCTCTGAAGGATGAAGGGAAAATATGATTAAATTAAAGTGTCTGTTGTATGAAAATGTGTATGTGAAAGGAACTGAAAAATTCCCCGTTCTTCTGGTGTTCTACAAGTAATTCCTTTGGGTAAAGCCTTTGCCATAGCAACAGATAAAACCTTTATGAGGTGCAAAGATTTGCTAAGAAAATGAAGGTTTTCTATTCCAGTTCAGTTGATGACTTCAAATTAAGTCTGGCATGAGTGTTTTGTGAGTTATCGTTTTAAAGATGCATTTTTAAGAATGTATCAGCAAAGAGTCTGGGGTTACTTTTAGGGAATAAGATACACATGACTGCTGCATCATTCTACTGGAGATGAAAAGCAGAAATCAGAACTCAAATGAACAGTGACTTCATTTACCCTTTACTCTACCTACTTTCCTATCATCTATTCTTTCTGTTCCATCTCTCATCATTTTTCATATCTGCATCGCTATCTTCCCTTTTAGCCTTTCCATGATGTCTTACGTGTTCTATGCCATTCACAAATAGAAGAAAGCATTGGGATAGATCTTGGACTTAGGGTGTAATTTTTCTTCCTACTTTTGCTTGCTCAGTTCTTTGATTTACATGTCACCCCTTCCTGCCTCACGCTGTATTCTCTGTTTATCCTATGGAAAATTAGAGATCCAGGCCTTGCCTCATCCCTTGTCCTTGATCTTATTTTTCAGTCACAAATATCTTTCCATCTCACCTGCTCCTTCAATAGGCTTTTGCTTCCATTCACTATGAGGCTCTCAATGACTTTTTTTGAGGATTTCGGTTCTTGTGTATTCTCAATAATGTCTCTGTGGATAGAATAAAAGTGAAATTTTCTCACTCTGTGCATTCCTATAAAGGCTCCTAGCAGCAAAGCTACAAAGGTCTTCATTATGTCATCCTCCACTGAAGGGCCCTGTCTCTTCATAAGATACAGGCAACTATCTTAGAGGATTAAGGTGAGACAGAAGAGGATCCTCTGATTGTCTGGCAGTCCTGAGAGTTTCTTGGCATTAGTACTCTTGGAATTTAAACTGTGTCAATTATACCTGCAGATGGAACTTCTCCTCAAACTACGCCAAAAAGCTCTTTCTGTTTTCATCTTGCCTTTATGCCTCCACCATCAGGAACACCAGTTTGTGAATGGAAATTCTCTGTGCTGCAAATTGCTGAATGCTTAAACAAATGTCTTCTCTCCTTTCTGTGTTTTGTATCCTGGGCTGTGTAGTTATGTCTTCTCTTTTATCCTTCTTTGTATGAGGGATCGGTCCTGACATTGTGGAACTGGGACTGCAAGATTAGAATGACAATGTGTGAAATGGAAACCTCTGTCTATTACTTTGCAATCAGCACTCTGCAGTGCTCTTTCCTGGCTGCTATCAAATCTCTGAGTTATGCTTTCATCAGCTGATTTGCTTTTATTTTTTTTTTTTTTTTCATCAACCTGGTCCTCAAGTGCTTTTTGAAAGCTGGTAGCTCAGCTGAGCTGCCTTTCTCTTGCTTCTGTCTTGAACACAAATGCTCAAGGTCTCAGAAGTGTGGGACTAAAGAGGTATTGAAATAGGGCTCAGAATTCTGGGTCATGCTTTTGTGCTGTGTCAGCAGTGGGTTGCACTCTGTAGAGAGGAGCCTTCCTGGTTCCTGTCTGTGGGAACAAATGAACTCTGGGGAGAGCAGGGCAAAACGTGACACCACTTGGGGATCATCTCATTACTCCATTCCTCAGCATTGCCTTGTGACTGAGGCCAAAACTGCAGCACTACCCTGTCCTTAAAATGGTTTGTGCGATGTTTAGACTGATGCGCAAACAGAGTCATAGCACAGGAAGGAGACCCCATCTAAAAATTACAAAAATAAAAAGGAAGTTCTCAAAACAAGT
This sequence comes from Nesoenas mayeri, assembly GCF_963082525.1. NCBI lineage: Eukaryota > Metazoa > Chordata > Aves > Columbiformes > Columbidae > Nesoenas > Nesoenas mayeri. The sequence continues at coordinate 29,922,854 of NC_137545.1, forward strand.
TTTAAGCAATTCCAACTCAAGACATTTCTTAATTGCAAGTGCCAAAATAGTCTATACTCTACACTCCCTTTTCTGAAAACCTTGAGGTGTGTGATTAAACTTACTTCTCAGGGTAATTTTGATATTAAACTACCTGTTCTACTGCCTCTGGCAGATCACTCGAGGAGACAAAGTAGAAAACAAAGTGAAAGAAAAATCAATTAAACAGGGAAAAAATCAGTCTTTTCTTTAGAAAACCAATTTTTTTATTAATCATCATATTAATTATTTTTATCTGGCTGGTGTGTAACAGTGGGGAGGGTAAGGATGTTGACTCCTGGCTCTTTTTATCCTTCCAGTTCAATGCAGACAAATTCAGTTACTTACTTACCCGGCTTGTGTGCACACAGCTGCCTTCTGCCTTCAGAAGTGCACATTGCTTTGTCTCATGCGTTTGACTGCATTTGAATTTTTATTGTTATGTGTATTAATAATTGACCTTTGAATTAATAATTGATTCTTTTTCCAAGCACTACCGTGTTTCCCAAGTACTCTGTATGCGTTAGAACACCCCTGAACTATGAAGGCTACTAAACTGCCTTTTGAGTTCGGTGCAGGTTTCAATGAATGGGAATTTGCTCACGTCCCAGTGCAGGAAACTCTAGATTTCAGTCTTCTCAGACAATGTCCAATGTTCTCTATAATGTTTGGTATAGACAGTCTGATTTACCCTTTGGAACCAATCAGTAGAGTGACTCCTATTGACCAGGTAGGCAAAGAGCTGAGAGCAGCAGCTGCCTGGGGATGAAGCAGGAGGATGCTGCACCCTCTGATCTGCTGAATGCAACACCAGGGAAGATAAAAAGACAGGAGAGTGCATCTCCATTGCAATTTTGTCTCTTCAGTCTTCTCCTTAGGAAGCCATTCCTGGATCAGGACTGTATTTTAAAAGTTAGAGATTTTCACATGATTTGAAGTAGAAATTGAATGTTTAGTTCAGTAATGACTTGCACTTTACAAATTTGGTGCCTGCTGCAGATGGATAAACACCTAAGTCCTTTTCCTTGTCTTTTGATTCAGAAATGAGTGTAGGAGGGAGGAAATAAAGTTAACTGTAAATAAAATCAAAGATACTTTAAATTTCCTGGATGTGTGATTTATTAAGCTGCCTGATAAAAAGTATTTGTACCATAGTGATTTTCTCTCAACCTTGCCTTCCTAGTAGACTGAGGACCCTCTACTTGTGTTCCCTCTGCAGTGGAAGATTTGATTTATCTCCTTTATGTAGGTGCATGGGGACCTAACCCCTCCCTCTTTCCATTTCTCTCTGGAGGTCACAGCCCTGAAAAAGGGCCTTGATTTCCCCCTCCCTGTAGGTAATTCCTGGAAATGGAACAAGGGAAGCAAAATACAGCATCTGCAGGTGTACATTCAGTGAAAATGTCAAAGCTATTCAAAAACCAGTTCTCTTTAGCAATTAGTGGTCCTGCATGTCAAACGAAGAATCCACCACCTAATCTTCAGCTTTTCTTAGCATTGCACAGTATGTTCAGCCTTTGGTGGCTTAGGAAACAAGAGTCCCATCACAAAAGCATGGACCAAAATATATTTAAGTGACCCATCTTACTAAATCCAAGGGCTGCTAGGAAATCTGACTTACCGGTGAACTACAAGTATAATGAACTGTGAAAGTTCAGGCTTTCAAAGTCCTTAAGGTGATTTACAAGCCACTTAGACAAGTGGAAACAACTCTCAGTCCTTTTCAAAGATGGTAAACTGAGTCACAGAGAGGTGAAATGAGCACACCCCAGTGCAGATCGGCCTTGCCTGTGCTCCTGAAAGCTGACCAGAGTGTCCTCTGGCCTTGGATTGTCCAGACCTAAGGAGAGCCAAAGGGTGACAAGATCTCTTGTCCACAGTCAAGCAAAAGTCCTGTGTAAACACCAGGATTTGAAGTCATGTCTCTTCCGTCTAAGGACTCTGCTTTTATTTTTATTTTTCCTTGTACATGCTTCATCCAAAGCTTTATTAAGAATGATTGTCATTATCTGTTATAGATTACTGTTGTAGCTAATAGTTGAAATGCTTGCATTACAGTTTGTCTTTAATTAAACCTGGTGGGCAGTGTTTACGTTGTGGTCACCACAGCATCTTTATAGCAGCATTTGGTACTTAACAAGCTCTGAGCAGAGCTCAGACCTGACCAAGATGTTCAGAAATGTTCAGCAAAAGGCAGGATTCCCATGGCACTTGCCCTCTTGTGCAGTATGGCTGACATCACCTGTGAAATATCTTTGGTTTACTCAGTTATCCAAAGGCACAGTATATCTCTTTGAGTAATGCCTGTGAGTTCATCACTTTTTTTTTATGCTACTGAAATATAGTTAACTATAAGGCTCTGGATTTTGGCATTTGTGTCTCAGTAGGAGCAGAACTGTGAGCACCTAGGTTTATGTATTTATTTTATTTTGTCTAAGCAATGGTTTATTATGAGTGATGATTTAATACCTTATGTTCTAGATGAATTCTTTATGAGCATCGGACAATGAAGAGTTCAGCAAAAAAGCAACCCAGGGTGTCTCATTTTTGTTTCAAGTATCAGTTTGTGTCTCACCCTATTTGCCAATCCCACTGATCAGGCTAAAGTGAAGATCTAATTGCCCATCTTCCTCTGCATGGTTAGACCTTTGGGTTTTTTGTTTTTGGTTTTGTTTGCTTTTGCTCCACATTTTTAAATATTGTTCAGGAAAGTGCAGAAGAAAAGACAGAGTTAATTTAGTCTCTCAAATGAAAAAATCCTTCAGCGCTAACAAAACCTGCTATGTCTGTGCCAGGTCTCTAACAGCCTGAAAATCTAATTAGGCAGAGAATTATTACAGACACTGTTTGCTGTCAACAATTGGAAACAAACAAGCAAACATGCTTCCCAATCCATTTACAGCTTCTCACTCCAGCTCTGGTGTTCCCTTTTGCCAAGTGGTCACATCTGAAACAAAGGCTGCAAAACGATGTTTTGAAAAGTAATTTGAAAGGAAGCAGAGATGAGCATCTTGAAAGCATGACAGCAAGAAATATCTGAACTTTCTTTGCTGGTGATGAGGAAATTGTACCAGATTCACCCTAGGTTGGGCTCACTGGGGTGGAGGAAGGGGATTTAATCTCAGTATTTGTCAGACTTTCCCAGTGCAGTGGCACATGCTGGTCAGTACAGCCCCACTGGTGATTTCTCACAGAGAAACTGAATGCCAATGCATTGAAGCTACATTGATTTATAGCCACCCTCCTTGAATGTAAGAAAAGATGCAGCAGGTCAGATTAAAAAGGAAAAAAAAAAAAAATAATCCTTCTAGCCCAGTCTCTAACTGTGCTCACGAAAAAAATGTCTTGAGTAGATTAAGAACAGCATATATGCCATTTCTCCCAGTGTGCTCCAAAATGCCATGTCAATAATAGTAATCAGTAGATTTCCTGTTATGAACTTAATCACTCTATTATTGAATGTATATAAACTATTAAAACATCCTTTATCAACATCTCTACAATTGTCCTACGCACTATGGGGCAAATAACTCCTTTTTTTTTTTTCTGTTAATTTTGAACTTGGCAACTTGTAGCTTCACATAGCATACCATAATTCTTGTATTTGTGAAGAGATGAACAATCGCTTCCCATCCATACTCTCCACACTCCTGTTTCCAAGGTCTTTCCTCACTCACAGGATTTTCTATACATGTGCTAAGCATTGTGCTCTTCTCTGATCCTTTCCCAGTTCCAATATATCTTTGGAAATACAGGGCAGGAGGGAATATCTTGGTCATGATCTATGCTCCTAGATCTACAGCATCGTCTGCTTTTCTTAGGGCCATCTCAGCTCAGTTGTCTCCCCTCTTCCACAGTTCATGGTCTCTTCAGCAGCACAGCAGCTCACAGCAGAGCTTGCCCTGCCTTTCTTGGGAGATGAAGGGTGTCACAAACTCTTATCTGGCCTGGTAATTCTTTCCTTCATGTTCTCTAACCAGGTTTGGAGGCAAATTTAGTTGTCACTGTCCATGAAGGGATGTTGGGCTGGATATCTGAACCAACTTGGCACCTCTTATATATTGTCTAATGCAGTTGTTTTGTTGGTTTATCTGTGTCCAGTCTTGCCCTGAAGAGACACCATCACAAATGGAAACTACCTATGGGGAAAAAGTCTCATGCGCATTACAGTTTGCAGGGGCTTTATAATTTCAGTTGTGCCTGAGCTGTGAACAGAGGCTTGCAGCACATTGCTGCTGCTGCAGTTGTGCAGTCCTCACTGTTAATGTTTGAGGCTCGCAGGCAGCAGCAGGAGAGCTTGCCATTTCAATTTTAAAGAGTTTTCAATTTTTCCCCTCCTCAATGTGGCTAAGCAGACTTGTCACTTTGAGCTGCTTTGGTTTCTCTTGCAAGTTGTAAATGTAATTTTGTCAATGTGGATTGCTACTTCCCAGCAGACATTTAATGCAAACATTGTGAATCAACTCAGATCTTGGATTTTTGTCTTGCTTTGGGAGAAAGAGAAACAACCAACATCAAAAAAAAGAGCAAATCCAGGAATAGTAAGTTCAAATGAACCAAGTACCTAGGATAAATATTTGTAAAACTTCACCTTGCCTTAAGTTACTGGGCAAGATTTCCATAAGCTACCTCTAACTAACCGGAGAGGATGTAAAGAAATGGAACTTCCAAATATGGACAATTTTATAATTTTATGTTGCCACATTCTCTCAACATTTTGCCTCTTTTCATTGTGTCATGTTTGTTTTGATCTCTACTTTCTTCAGCACAGTGGGTGGCTTGTTTTTGTGATAGTACTTAATGCATTACAGGAAATCCAGTTGAAGGTTTTCAAAAGCCTCTTATTCCCAGACATCAAAAAATAGTTAGAAGTGGAAAGAGAGTAGTTAGAAATGAATTGAAGGTGGGCAAAATGTTTCTAGAGGAGAAAGCTGATAAAACTATAGATGAATATTGAATTTTATGCTGTGGGTAATTTAAAATTGGACAATACAATACATCCATCAAAGCATGAGCTAGTAATGGACTTGAGGGTTAGATTAAACACTCTGGTTGGCTTTGAGGATGAAATTTTCAAAAGAGTCAATCTGTTCTTTCTATTTAAGTGGTAATACTGCTCAGTCAGCATTCAACACATTAAATATTCCAGGATTTGTCTCTAGTATTATAAGCTGAATCTTTCTGCAACTGAAAGACAAGTCTTCCTGAAATTAAATGTGTTTGCAGGTTCCAGGCTGCAAATATGCAGTTTTGATTTGTAATACTTGAAAACCCATCAAGGAATCTTATGTTTTTGCAGCATTTTGGATCACTGCTGAATGTCTTTTGGGGTAAACTCTCTCATCCTCTCAAAAATTGCCTTGTGCAATTAACATTTGGGGAAGATTTCCTAAAACATCCACCCGTGTTAGTGTTGTGGATCCCTGTTTTTGTTATGCTTAGTGTTCTTGGGCAGTGGAAGGGTAGAAAAGAGCCTACAGGCAAAACTTCTCAATTTGATCAGTTTTTGGAAAAGGAAACAAAACCTTAGAAATGATCTCTTTATTTTCCTTGAAGAACAGATGGAAATCATCAGCATATGTTGTATCCAGGTATCATCATGTGCAACAGAGGTCTGGAGTCAAATGCGCATCACAGTGTTTCCTGACCCTGGCAAGCTTTGTGGCATGCCGTTGTCCTGCTTGAGCTAAACACACAGCCCAAGCCATTTGTAACAGCCTCCATTTGAAGACAACTTTGCTATGAGTAGGAGGTTGGACTAGAGACCTCCAGAGGTCCTTTCCAGCCCAAGTTTCCCTGTGACTGTTTCTGGAAGTCAGAGTCCCTTCAACCATGTCCTCAACTCTGTAAATGATTCACTGAAATTATTGTAGCTTAGTAGTTTTAAAACCACCAAAGGACTGCTTGGGGGATTGACTTCTCCAACTACTAAGGATAGGGCACTGTCAAGACATTTTAATGTTTGTAGCACAGATTTTCTATCCTGGCACATCTTCTAGGCTCCTTCCAGTCCTGAGAGGCTTTACCACCCCACAGATGGACACCAATATTTCCATATTTCTGCATGCTTTTCTCTTGAATGGAAGCACTGAAAGATTTCCTGCACTGCTCCTCCTCAGTTGCACTCCCTGTTGTTACAGCTCTGACTTAAAAAAACATCAATGTGCAGTTCGATGGAGCTGAAACAAGATATGTATGCTTCCTTAGATAGTTGGCAGGTCATTGAGAAATAGCAAAAAATACCTAGTAATCAACTGGGAATAGCTGAAGCACATAACTGCAGCCCCATAGATAACACCTTTCACCTTTTAAACCATCTATTAACAAGGGTTGAATGAAAACCACAAACATTCATCCCTGTGCTGCATTTTTTCTTTACTGTGCTACCACATTCCCTAAACTGATTATTTGTTTCTTTCTGGGTTGCCTCTGGAGAGGGGAGAAGTCTGAAGCTTAAAAGACTAGTGAGATAGTAATCATCGTTTCACACTGTTTCCCTTCCAGCAACTTGCTGTAAGCAAGAACTACAGAAAAAAATATATATACAAGACAAGAAAGAAAGAGAGCCTGAGGAGAAAACATTCATATTGTCATTTAGATGAACTATGCAGCTATCCCTCTCGACACACCTATTCTACAAACATGTTTCTTCTCAACCTTGTATTCATTTTCTGTCCCTCTTCATTACATTAGTGATTCTTTTTGTCCCCTCCTACTCTGCCTACAGGCTGAACCACTGGCTTATTTTTTGGCTATATTAGCCAGGTTGTTTGTATTGCTGTCCCGTGGGTGACCTAACAGCTCAAACTAATAACACATATTTCTTTGTCAACATGTTACTCTCCAGGCTTGTTGAAGACATTTTATATGTCTAAATTGCAGTGATGTATTTTGGGGATAATAACACAGAAGTGGAATTAATGCCTTTTGGACCTTTTCTTTCTTGCAAGATTGGACTGGCCTAGATAAATGTTTTTCTTACCTAGCTTATTTTGGTTTTATTTTGTTTCAAAACCCCTAAATTTAATAACTTCCCACCCCCTCCCCCCCGACCTCTATATAGAATTTTTGTTTGTTTCACTCAGTTTATTCTTATACAGTATGATCTTCAAGTTCTGGTTCTAACTACAAATAGAATAACTTGAAACATTCCAATATCATGAAGGTGTTATTTGTTTTATTTACATTGTAAAGTGCCTGGGGCTTAGACTTATGTATTTGTGGAGGATCTATCATAACAAGGTTTCTTGACTAACGTGAGGAATCTGGTCTGTGTTTGAGATTCCTGACACATGATTGAGGCAATGTTCATGGTAAAGATAAATTAGAAAGAAGGTAGAACTATTTTTTATCTCACTCATTTACCACATTATTAAACTTGTAGGAACATTGTACCTTCAAGTCTGTGACAAATTTGGTTGAAAATGGCCAGTAGAGTCAAAAGCTACCAAGGTGGATGGGAGCACAAATGACAGATGTTCACAGGAACTTCCTGTGTCTTTAAGAAACCAGACTAGAGAAGAACTGGTGAAGAATAGTTCTTTTTAACCTATCCATTAATGCAGAGAAAGATGTGGTGTCAGACTCCATTGAAGTTAAGGTATAGCAATCCAATCCCACATTCTTCAGTAAAACATTAATGATAATGATTTTGTTGAAGCAGTGTCCACAGGCCTTAGGAAACATAGATCAAGTTTGTCCCTCAGGTGAGACTCCATTCATATACAGGAGCCGAAAGTCCTAGTTCTACAGATATTAGGATATGCGAAGATAGGAAAGAAATGGAAATTTTCAGAAGAAAATTAATTTACCTTATTCCTAACACATGGAGGATCTAGCCACATTTTAATTTAGTCCCAGATCCTCACGAAGAGTTAAGTGCCCAAGGCCTATTGTCTTTCTTGAAAATTAGGTACTTAAATCTTTGTGAAGTTTTATGTGTGGGTGACTTACACAAAGTCATGCACATACTGTCTGCAGAGTTGAGGTCTGAATGGGACTGCACTAAATTTCACATCACTGCTTCACAAAGAACAGCTTAATTTGAGTGCATGTAAAGTGGGGTATTTTTGAGTGTGTTATATCTTAACTGGTGGTTTTTCTAATGCTACTGCTGAACACAACCAGAAGTTTTATTTGGTTTTAACACACAGAGACAACCTCTAGTCACAAAAAAACCCCAAGAGTTTGAGGTTCAATTACGAACCATTAGCATATGTAACTAGTGCTGGAGAAAGGATGCTGGTTTGTTTTGCTACAGGTTTCCACCAGTAGCTCAGGCTGGTTATCCAGTTCCTATTCCAGATAAGGTCTGTGTGAACACATTGGCTCAGATGCTGTGCCTCATACCCTGTTAGCCACACTATCGTTCCAGTCTGGAGCATCCCTATGTGAGGTGACCAGTCTGCTTGCTGGCTTCATCCTCACCAACAGTGTGGGTACAGTTGGCTCCATGCATCGGCTCTGCAAAATCAAACATATCTGCCAAAGGCAGCAGTGTTCAGTTCCCTGCAACTAGGGGCACGAGGAAGAGGAAATGTCTATTTCCTCACAGAAATGAATCCTGCTTAATTTATTTAGCTTGGCAAAGAAAAGGGTGAAGACCCAGAAGTCACTACAGTAGCGGTAAAACATCTTAATATTATTAAAAACGGGCATAAACTAGCTATGCATACATTTATAGTAGAAATTGGATGATGGTTTCTGACCTTCAGAGGAATAAAGGTCTAGAACTCCCTCCAAATAGCTGGACAGAATTTTAAAGACCTGATTTGTTTTAAGATAATAAGGGTCCCTTTTCAAAAGTACCCTATCTGAATAGCTTAGTAATTTTATTTTTTAACTGAGGTACAAGACTTAACTCACAGAGAACGTTGTCAGAAAAAATGAATGAATGACTATGGGATGCTAAAAGAGCTGCTAAATACTGGGTAGCCAGAGGAGTTCTGCTGTGAACACTGCCAATAGCTCAGCATGTAGGATGTCTTGTCTCCAGGCCATTCTGGAGTTTATCCTACTGTATCCTTTCAAATTAGCTGGATTCCAGCAATATGTTATATAATGTATGTGAGCCAGAGCATAGTGAAGGAGGCAAGAAATAATTTATTTTCTAACTGTGGATTCATGTAGGTAAAATGACCCACAGTATTGAAATGTCAGAATTGTTAATATAGCTTTGCATGCATTTACGTGCTAATTTGTATTTATCATCATAGCAAAAAAAGTGTGAAAAAAAAATAGGTGACAGGTGTCTACTCCAATCCTTTGTTAGTGAAAAAGGCATTTAGAATATGTCCAAGAGATGAAAGAGATTTTCTGATCAACTGAAACAAGTGTGAGGGTTAACCCTCTTGCCACATTTATGGATATATATACAAACCCCCTAAGCAGAAAGCTTCGATATACTCTAAACATTTTCAGGAGACAGATTTTAACAGCTTGTAGGTATTCTGTGAGTCAAAACTCTTTTGAAATGTGTAAAGCTAATATTTTGCTAACAAACACAAAGTGCTAACACTTGGTTTCAGGGGTCTTTCAGGAATATTCCTGTAAAGCTGTGTCTTCAGGTGTGTATCAAACAGCCCAAGAGGGGAAAAGTGGTTTCTACAGCAAGAAAACATATATTCTTAAGAGGTGTAAAGTGATATAATTCCAACATGCACTGCAATTACAATCAAACCTACTCATCATCTTCACAGTAGTTACTGTTGCAACCATTCTAGTAGAATTTCCTATTCTAATCCAAGGAAATAGCTCAAGTGCCAGGCTAAATTTTCCAAATGTGCCAGTTATTGGTGGCAGCTTGCACTGGGAGCACCAGCTATCCTCCCATTGCATGCTCTAGCAAATAAGCATAAAACCAAGTTGTCTCACTTGAGCACTTATCCAACGTGAGATTTTCATCTCGTCAGGCAGTGTTGGTGCCTTGAATTGTGAGCATTTGGCTTTCTGCTTCTGTAAACTGCTATGTGAGCTCTAATGCAAAACAATGCACCTTTTTCTTGAGTCAGTGTTTCTCTTAATTCCCAAATCGAGATAATTCGTGGCAACCTTGCACGATGGACTCTTTTGTCTACAAGCAACCGCTTTAGAGCTGACTGAAGAGAGCTTCAAAATCTGAACTGTGACACTGGTTCTTGTTTATCTCAACAACAGGAAAGGGGGAGATATATGGAAAGAAACTAGTTATCTTCCTAGCATTTTAAGCAATACTCATTAAGTCTATTTGTTTGTGTATGAGTATGAAAGCATGAAGACCCATTGGCTTTTGTCTAGTATGAATAAGGCATGTATTTAGTTATCATCCTTTTCATAAGACTCATTTTACAAGAGTAAATTACTGTTTACTGCCCAGTTCCTCTGGCCTGAAGAGAGAGAATCAGATTTGTTTGTTTGTTTGTTTCTTTATTATTACTGTTTTTGTAATTGCAGATTTGTTCACCTTTATGAAGTATTGGAAGTTCTTTGTAGAGATCATTAAATTTATTGCTTTTCTCTTTAGTGAAAAGAAAGAAGTGCCCAGGCTACTTACATCTTTAGATCAACACCTGAGCGTGTCAAAGATTAAAACATAAACTGAAAATATTTTTATGGTTCTCTTCTAAATACATTTCATGGTTCAGAACTGAATTTTGTCTCATGCTGAAATATTTCCTACTGCTGATATTTGATGTTTGCCTCAGTTACTCCTCAACCAACAAACTTTAGGTGTTTCACCAGTGATAAAATGAGGGTGTTAGTATGGATGGGTTGATCTGTTTTTAGATAGATTGCCTCTTCCATTCTCTTTAGTTTGTATTTTTGAAAAGAGTTGATAAGTGTGAGGCATCCAAATGCTTCTTGAAATTCAATGAGATTTGAGATCATGTCTCTCTGAATAAATACTCAGGAGCTATGACAGTAACCTAAGAAGAGTAACTTAAAGAGTCCCTGCAGTCATCAATTTAGCCTTCATATTCTCCTAAAGAGCTTCTGTGTAATTGTGAATTATATTAAGTAATATTATATTTTTCTCTTATTCAGAAAGTGCATTGAAGTATCTTGGTTTTACTCCATGTTTACAGAATGGTGGCTACAGTGCCACTAGGTCACTCTGTGCACCAATATTAGGAATATATTAAGGAAGCCAAAGAAATGCATTTTTTTTTATTCTCTGTAGAGGCAAGTCTGCCAACAACCTGAGTTCCACTACTTTCTTTGTAGCTAAAGATAGTTATGCAGCAAGCACATCTGCAAATTTGATTTGTCTTGTTCTTCTCAGTCAAAAGAAGGGTTGGTTTGCCATCTGTTCTTCATTTGCACAGGCTAAGATCAGTGGAAAAACCTGGCAAAGATCTTGTTACATTCAGTGGCAAAAGGAGATTTTACCAACATATGTGAGGACTGTCATTCTAGAATGATTTTATGCTGCAACAAGGTGTCCTGTCCTCAGTAAGTCTGCACCTAGCAGCTTCTTTTGGTCAATGAGGGACTCACTGGAAACAAAGGTTGTGACCTTCCTTGCAAACATGCTCAGAAATGGTATTGAGGGGCCAACAGTTGAACTAGGTATATTTTTTCAGCCTTTCTTCAGAGCTCAGCAGTTTCTCTGTTTTGTTGGGTTCTTCAAAGCAATTTTTTGAGCTGATCTTTCTGTGTCTATGTGCTGGGGAAGACCCTGTGAAAACCTTCCATGTGCTTCCTCAGTCAGAACCACCAGGAATAATGGATTAGCAACTAGAAAGTTATGGGGAGGGGGATGTTTGGTTTGTTGTTTTGTGGCTTTTTGTTGTGAAATGTAGCTGCAGTGGCATTTTACATACCCAGCAGTTCTACAGTCCTTCAGTTTACTATAGCTGGAGGAATGGCTGAATGATGAGCCAGCCTCCCTGTAGTGAAACCAGAACACAGACTTCCATAGTGAGCCTGGTGCTGCTTTCTTTCCTGTCTCCATTGATTTGTGAACCCATAGTCATTAGAAAGTGTGATTTTGCTCTTGTTTCTCACACTTCCCTTGAGTTTACTGTGACTGTTATTGTGTTTTGGATTTGGTTTCAGGTTCCAGCTGAGATTTTATACCTTTGATATAAAGTGTGAATTAAAACAAACCAAACCAAACCAAAACAAAAAACCCGACAAACAAATGGAAAAAATGAGGAAAAAGCTGGGTTATAACATCCATGGAGTTTTTAGTGGTTTGAGGTGGTTTTCCAACCTGGTCTACAGGACATGGCTTTTCTTCTTAAATTACGAAATCGTGTCTTTTAACCCCACAGTAACCATTGCAATTGTGCACTTTATTTTGTAAGCATGGATTGAAGGGTGATGTATAGGAGAGTCAGCTGCTCTGTAACCAAGCCCATGGAACAGTCGCCCTTGCTCTGCTGTATGCTGGGATGTGCCCTTGGTTCACCAAACCATAATATCTGGTTTTACTTAGACAGAACAAAGATGAAGGAGGGGAAGATGGATGAAACCTGGAATTCAGAAACAGGAATGTTGGCATTGTTTCCAGCAAGCTTCCTCTGTTAGATGCCTCCATTCCTCTATAAATATGAAAAACATTACAGAAAAAAGTTAAGCTTAGGTAAGTGCCAGGCTTAAATCTCCCTCAGACATGGAAATGAAAGAAATTTCTTCATTTGGGTGGTGAGTTGTTAAGAGACAAACTAAGGATTATACAGAATGGGGAATGATCAAACTTTAGGAAGACCTTAAAGTTTTTCTTTATTATCAGTGAACAAATTATGTTTATATACTCTATTCTGCCTGGAAGTCCTAGGCTCAATTCAGGTCTATAAGTATGGTTACAGGATGTAAAGAAGACAGGAATTCTGGTCTGGTTTCCTGAACTGATACATTATTCTCACTATCCCAGTTTCCCTAAGTCTAAAATTGAAATAATCTATCTTCTAAGAGACAGCATGTTGATGATTTGTTTCATATCACACTCTAAAAATGACATATTGTTATAAATCCATCCCTCCTTGCAGCGAGTGTGTGATGATAAGGCATCACCGTACCTTTAAAGCAAAAGCAAAATGTGAAACAACAATTGACCCTTTGGCATTGATGAGTTAACCTGTTTTTTTCTAATTTTTTTTGTATCCCAGGCTATCCAGATTGAGGAACTCATAATAAATTGCTCACATTACATTTCTCTGAGGCTTCTTGTTACAGAGCTATTTTGAAAGGTTAATTGTCAAACTTTAGTTTGGGATTATATAATGTACTTCACAACTCCATAACTTAAATATTAGCATAAAAGTGGTGGGTGATAAAAAGAGATGTTTTTCATGTTATTTTGAAAGGTTGAGCTCATATCATTATTCATGATTGAGTAAATAGGTTTTATTCCAGGCTACTAGTAGCACTATAAATACTCACTTTAAGGCTTCTGGATCTCATCTGACCCCAGTTAACATTGATAGAAAAGTGTATTTTGATATTCATGTTCTTTGGATCAGATTCTTTACCTAGGATGACTGTAATTCACCTTTCCTTGGTCATTTGAGGCAGCCTCAGAAGAATGGGACTGCCTTAAAAGAATGAAATATAAAAAACAGATGGTGTTTAGCCAAATGTTTGTGTCCCCTTGTCTCTCCCCTCCAGTGAAGTGATGGAGGAATTGTGCAAACGACTCTGATTGCTGCCTCGTTTGCACTGTCGAATAAAAAGGAGTTCTAAGACAGTTCTTCATTATAAAGTCCTTGGAAATCTATCAAGGGAAAAGTGCTATGGAAAAGTGTTAGGTAAATGAGGTATTGCAAAAGTTCCTGTTTGTTTTAATTTTTCCCTGACACTATATATGTACTTCAGTCTTCTGAGCCCAGGAAGTCAGCTGGATAAAGCCATCTTCTGAATTTCACCTTGTATTGACTGCACCACACGTTTTAACAGAAAAGATAATAAGACAAGGAGCGCTGACACTCACAGTGCCCTGGAACAGGTTGTTTAGAAAGGTTGTGAATTTTCCATCATGGAGCATTTTGAAGAAGAGGTCAGAGAAACATCCATTAGGAAAGAAACTACTTTTATTTGGATCAAGCAGTGGAGAGCAAGCTAAGATCCCTCCTAAAGGGGGATATATTTTTTAATTGATTCCAAAAGTTGCTTGAGGCAAAATAACAACCGTTCTATAACCATGCTCAAATTGATGTTATTCTTGGTGGTATGAGTTCTAACATTTGGGAAATATTTGAGGGCAGCTGTTCCTGTGCAATAACATAGCATTGCAAGGGGTGACTCCACAGTCTATATCTAATGGCACTGAACAGGTTCATCAGTCACTGTACAAGGTATCTGCTCTACTGCTGCTCACCAGGTACAAGGCAAAAACAAAAAACATGGAGAAGAAGTCATCAGAGAAAGTCACTCATTTTGGTTGCCAAGTTCTTTCACTAGACTTTGCACAAGACTAGGTGTATGTCTCTGAATGTACAGTGTTGTATGTGACTGAATGTACAGTATGCAAATGTACAGTATGTGGGAGTATGTGGGCACCTGCAGAGCTACCAATTCCCCAAGCCATGCAACTGGCTCTGGATGGAGCCTGAATTCTGCCTTTTCCTCATACTGTGTCCAGGACACCTAAGTCACCACTGTGACAGGATGTAGCTATGGCAGGGAAAGACCAGCTGCACCTGGGATCCCTGAAGGAAATATCAGATTTAACTTGGTAATTCTTCTGTGTTGGGAATTACACAATCTCTTCTACTCTCTTGTTTGGGTAAGACTATAGAGTGCCCTAGATAATATCTAAAATCAATCATGAATGTACATATATACACATATGTCTGTGTATTCATGTATATATGTATATATAATATGTATGTGTATATATATAAAAATATGGGTTCAGACTTGTGTGTGCATGTATCTTTGTACACACTATGTATAGCTAGTGAAGCCACAGTAAAGAGATGTCTAAGCCCAGTAAACAGTAAATGAAGATGATGTTAGTTTTGGACAGTGGTTTCCTGGCAGGGAAAGTCCTATATATCATGCTGTCACTGGACTGTAGTCTGGAGTTGGCAGCATCTCTGAACCAAGTCCACTGCAAAATACTGTCTCCTGCAGATAAAAGTTGAGTGGCTGTTTCTGTAAAGGAATTTTGTCTCTCTGAGCACAGATTCGGGACACAGCTGCATTTAAGTGAACCTTGTTATAGCATTTCTTAGATCATACCAGAGAGACTTATGACCTTCATAAAGCCAAGAAGGACAAACATTGCTGCTTTAAAAGCTTTTAGGAACTGATCATTTTTCATGCCCACTTGTCTGTGGCAGTTATAGTAAATTTGCTGTTCTCTGCATGGCTCCAAGATACAGTTTCCTTTATTACAGAACCACAACAAAAAATACTGTAGTAATATATGATTCTGGCTTCAAATGCAGCTATACTGCCTTGGTTCATTTCCACTTAATTTAGTATTATTAACTGCACATGAATGGTTGTTCTCCCTTTAAAAGGTGACATTTAGAATTCCATAGAAAACAGGTTGTTTTTAATTCACAGCTTTCTTAGATCCAGATGTCCCTAGAAGTATTATTTTTGCTGTAGTAGTAAGTGCTCTTACCATAAGGCTGAATCCTTTTTGCTTTGCTTTGCATATCTACTGAGGTCCTTGCCTGAAGACTTTTCAATCTCAAACAATATCTGATTTCTACTGTTTTCACAATTACTTACTGTACTGAGTAGCACAGTGCTGCCAAATCTTAGGATTCATTGGGTAGAAGTGAATTAACAAACACAAAACCTTACTGCCACAGAAGCAGGAATCCAAAGGATTTATCTAGATCCTATTGTGCTGCATGCTATAGAAACAGAAACTGTGCTCCTCTGACACCAAGTATCTTGTTGCTTAAGTGTAAGACAAGATAAAATAGGTGCAGGCTCCATGGAAACAAAGGCAGACTCATGGTAAACTCTTCTGAAAATTCAGCCTTCAAGGACAGCAAAGTCTGGCTTGATCTTTCTGAGCAGTGCTGTGATATAAGTAATTAACACTTTGCTAGAAGTGTCCATCAGGTAAAAATATACAGTCAATTAAACTGTCCTTAGCTTTATTATTCTCTTCCTTTCTAACAGTTTCAAAAAACAGTATTTGCCAGGCAAGAAACCACAAGCTTAACTGTGCAATAATTCAATAATTCCAGGATGTTTGTGCTAGGATTATTTGCCATTTCAGTTTTTTTTTTTATACCAGTAGACTATGTGGTTCGTTGGTTTGTTTGTTTTTGTTTGTTTGTTTTTGTTTGTTTGTTTTTGTTTGTTTGTGGTTTCTTTTGTTTGTTTGGGGTTTTTTTGGTGGGTTTTTTGGTGGTGGTGGTGTGTTTTGTTTTTTTTTTTTCCCCGAGTGGCATTTGCAAGGAATTCTGACACCAAGCCTGCGAGGAACTGTGTGCCCAGTTTTCAAAAAAAGGCTTTATTTCTTAATAGAGCTTAATAACTCAAATTGGAGATGGGAAACAGAATATTCTCTTGTGGGATTTTTCACAGGTCTTGGTCAACAGCAGTAATATTTGTCTTTATTGATGTTAACTGATAACACAACTGAAAAATATACTCCCTCTGGAATAGAATTCCGTAGAAAACTTAAATTAACAAAGGAACAGAGCTACAGAAAGCAGGTCATGTCCTATTAATTTTGATAGCAATTATTCTTAAGATCTGTATAACCAGGGTATATCAACATTAGGAGAGAGTACAGTATGTTAAAAGAGAGAGCAAACCAGAGAATAATGAAAAGAGCTTAGTTTTTTTGTTTTGTTTTGTAAGGTTTTGGTTTGTTTTTTTTTTTTGGATTTGTGTTTTGTTTTGTTTTTCTGGTTTTTAAGCTTTGGCTCACAAGATAACAGAAAAAAATAACTCTATCACTTAAGAGATCCTATTTAGCATAATAGGAGTTGTTGAGATGCACTTGAGTCACATAAGAATACAGTTTCTGTGTCTGTAATGCTGTGTGTGCCTGAGTCATGTTTTCCAGTTATGTGAGTGGGTCACAGCCTTTCAAAGTAAACCTGGGGATGTGGGCAGGAGGGGCTGCCCACAGTGATGGGGGCTCCTGGTTTGGTTGACCAAAGCACCAAGATTCAGATGTGCTCAATGTAGAGGTATAACCAAGCATGTCTTGCCAGCCGAACACATAGAAGAACTGATTTAGACAGTGGAATTCAACATGTAGAGAATCTAAGAGACCTAAAATGGAAAAAAAGAAAAAAAGAAAAAAAAAAAGGAAAAAAAAAAAGTATAAGAAGAAAAAGGTTTCCCCCTCCCCCACAATTTTCTCTGTTCATAATAGTAATGATAAGACACTTATTTTCTTTCAGAAACCAAAGCTGAACATTTCTGTGAACTTATATTACAAATACTTCAAGAATAAAAATAGATTATTGGGAGTTGGTAATACTGCATGTATCTGGAGTTAAAGGAAATGAGACCTATGCCACGTGAGCTCTTCCCGCAATCTCGGTGTCACTGACCCTCTGTATATACTTCATTTCACCAGGAACAAGATATAGATAGATATAGATATAGATATAGATATAGATATAGATATAGATATAGATATAGATATAGATATAGATATAGATATATTTGATTTTTATTTACAAGCTGTGGATGTTATACATCTTCCGTACTTCAGTAATTATTCACAATTCAGTATCAACTATCAATGTTCTTTAAGACAACTGGAAAATACTGAGTGGAAAATTAAGATGAGATTAATGTTCCTTCTGATGTTTTTATCCTCTTCATGCCTCATCATCATGCCCACTGTACCATGAGATCAACAAGATTAGATATCTTTGAAATTGCTCACCAGCAGAATGTGATATTCAGGCTGAGGTAAGAAGCTAAGAACAACTGACTTGCAAGATTAAGGTGACAATTTAGATGTCCAGTGGGACACCTTTGTTTTAAATAAGTGAGGTATGAATCTGTGATGCATAGATGTGTTGACTTCTCTTCAGCTGAACTGTAATTCGTAAAAGCTACTAACACACACTTTGTTGCTGATTGTTCATGGTTCAGGTGGTAGTGAGTAACATTGGTCAACACAGAAAGCACAGCGAAAGCAAAAAGAACTTTGAGTAAATAAAATGAAAATAATTAACAAGTAATTTATATAAAAATTATATAGTATATAATAACATATAAAATATTATATATACTAGATAAATAATGCATAATATGTATATGTAATATAATCTTTATATATGCATGTGTGTATATGTGTGCCTATATACATACATATGTGTATGTATAGAAAACATATGTATATAATATACACAAAACTGGAATATTTTAAAAATGCATATATATGTAATTATATATGTAAAGATCAATTAACCCACTGTTCATGTTCTTAGAGATGTAGCTCAAGACGTAACAGGCTCAAAATGCAGTTCTATAGGTCAGACATTAGGGAAAATGCTAACAGTTACACTAATGGATCATATGGAACAGCCTAGATTACATTGCTGAAAATGCATATGCACAGGCTGGACAAACATCTGCTAGTCATAGTCAAATTTTATCTATAAGACAAGACTAATTTTCAGCATCCTGCCAGGCTTCTAATCTCTGAACTTCAGTAATGCATTTAACCAAACTGATGCAGCGTTGAAAGGACAAATTCCTTCTTTGGGTATATATGTTATGAAAAAAAAAAAAAAAAAAAAAAGGTCTATCTAATGAAGAACGTGCTCTTCTGTCCCACAGAGAGCAAGAGTCATTGCAGGATGTATGCAGATGACATGAAAGAAAACCAAAGTTTAAAATAGAGTGCATTATGTAAGTGAAATAAAATTTAAAAGTGGTCACCACTTCTGAGACAGGAGGGAGAGGGAGAGGGAAAGGAGAGGAGAGGAGAGGAAAGCCAAATAACTGGGTATGTTCTAGTAATAAAATGTTTCACAGAATGTAAGTTTTATTATGTCAATGGGAAAAAATTAAGAAATTCTCCTCTTCCTGACAATTACTAGGTGTTTATTGCTCAGAATTTTTGAGTTATGCAAATACCTAAAAGGTAACTAATGCATCCTCTTTATGGTAGTCTCCAAGCTTTGTGGAAGAATATTGAAGGGCTTTCAGGATCAAATGAAAATGAAGCTGTTTGGAAAGGGCACCACTAAATAAATGCATTCTAAAATAAATGTTGAGTAATTCAATCATCAGTACGTATGAACAGAGTGAGCTCCAAAGTGAAACACAGTGACCAAAGAAATTAGTGCAGCCAAGTTTCTAAGCAGAGATAAATAGGAGTCTAATTGGTTTTATACATCTCAATTGAGGTACTTATTCATGTGCAAAAACTCACAACATTAAAAATAATTTGATTTAGAAATTGTTTTCATGGAAAGCATTCAGTATGAAGTTCCTGTATCAATGTAATATAGTGACAGCAGAAGAGAAGATATTTCCAATTAAACACTTGAAAGCTTCGTATCCATAAATTAGTTGGTAGGCGATAGAGTTCATATGAACTGTGGCTCAGAATGCAAAAATATGCTCTCCTCAGAAAAATCAGGCAATTGAATGACATAAATATAATCTGCAAATTCTCATAGGTCACTAGTTATCTTTGTAGTTAAACGGAAATTATGCCTTTTTAATATGTTCAGTTGCCATCTTCTAGTAGTGGATATCAAAGTAACTCCAAACATTTGGGGGCCCATGTGATTCAGAAGCAACAGAAGTGTGTACCTCCCTTGTAAACTACATCTTTAGTATTATTTTCTATCCTTCAAAATTAGTTTAGGATCCATTCCTTGGGACTTTCCAACCTCATGCAGACAAAGTAAATTAGCTAAGAGATAGATTATCTAGTGTTATGCCCTAGTTTTGTTTCTTCTTTTTCCTCTTAAGTTGTTCTTGCTGCTCAGAGAAGACGGATGGGATCAACCTATTTAATAGCTGACATATTCTAGCTGGTGAAGAATGGGAACTTCAAACCTTTTTACTCAAGATTGAGTTAAATCTGGATCTCTTACTGAATGGGGTCTTCAGTTGCTGGAGTTTGCAAGGAGACGTCAGCTCTGTTACGTGAGGAGTCTCAGCTGATCAGTGTGTGAAAACTGTCCTCTGACTCAACCTGCTCCCTCAAAAAATTTGCAAGGATCTAGCGGCTCAATTATTTTTGCTTCATCCCTTTCTTCTTTCCTTTTTGTCAAGCTGTTGCAATGCTGTCTCCCTACCTTCTGGGACTTCATTGTCTAGGTGCCTTGCTTGCTACCACTTTTCTCTTCAATACCTACTGATTTTGGCATCACCAACATGGAAATCACTGTACTCTGTCCAAAACCACTTCACAGCTGAGGCTGTACTTTCACTGGAGTGAAAAACAAAGGCTTTGACCTCACCAGTGGGAAGCCTGATATCTTGACTACAGCTCCTGACTGTATTCAGGTGGGCCACATTTCTGATGGAGGGACATGCACAAATGGAGAACTTCAGGCACTTAGAGTTCAAGCTTCAGCTTGGGGTATATGCTTCCAACCTGGTTGCTTTTCTTTCACATACAGAACCCTGTAGGCACAAAAGCCCCGTATATATTGTGGCTTTCAGAATAAAGGCACTTAACAAATAAGAAAAAGTTTAACCACGATTAAAACAGTAGTTCAGTAGTGCAATTGTTGAACCAGTATAAGATGAAGTAAAAAATTGACCTCCTAGATTATTTCTTAGAAGGATGCAAGGAACAGATGGGCTGTGCTTTTTGCTGGAACTTAATGAAACATGCATTATTCAGTGAAATGAAAATAGTCTTCTGGTTGAAAAGCATGCTTTTGAGACAAAGAAATATGTCATATAAATACTGACAAAACTAAATGAATCTTGAGTGTTGAAATACTAAACTTAAATTAAAATCACATTTCGGTAAATGGAAGGTTGTACTAGTTCAGATTAAAAAATTAATGTAGAGATTCTTCTAAATGGAAATTAAGCCCATTTCATAACCTTTTAACAAAGTTTTGAAATATGCAATTTTGTTTCTCAAAACAGAATTTTATATTTTAAACAACATAATGGTCTTTGACTGTTCTGAACATACATGTAACAATTTTTATCTTCTATATAATTTTTGTCAAACTTAATGCCCCAAAGTCCACTTAGCAATGAAAAAGATGTGGAGAAATGTATCTTTGGCAGATCTGTGTAATGAATGCTGAATGACAGCTACTCTAGAAAACAAGGGATTTCTTGTTTTTTAGTGAAAGTCAAGATCACAAAATTGCTAGCTTTCCTAAAGAGAGTTATTATTTAGTATTCAGCCCAGACAAAAAGGATTTCACCCTGAAAGTCTTGTGGGTGAGGCAAAGATGTGGACTGACTCATCACACCTCCCTTCAGACCTTTGGATTGTGCACAGCAGAGATTTTTTCCCAAAATGAAGAGAATGAGGATTTTTATGAACTGAAAGACTCCTTACCACTTCTCCTACTATTAATAATAAGTATGTTCAAAGAAGGGGCTAGCCAGCTGGACACTGCATTTAGGCACAATTTCTTTCTGCATGCTGTGGCACAGCTTCAGTCATTTGGTGGGTTGCAGCCTGACTGTGTGATGCTGTGGCTCTGTGTTCTGCTGTTGGACTGAACCCAAAGGTTGCTGAACTAGACAGCATCTTGTGGTGTGCATGGACATCTTCAGGAATGGAAAGGATGAAGGCAAAGGGCAGAGCAAACCACCTACACTGCTGAAAGCATTGCAAAGTTGACCTCAGGATATCTAAGAGAGGGAATGTGAGTCAACTGGGAAAAACAGCAGTAAACAAAATACTTGGAAAAATTTCTCAACACCCCAGATTTAACAGCCTGGTTGAGTATGTCTTCAAAAATTATTAACAGTGGGTTTTGTTGTTGTTGTTGTTTTGTGTGTGTGTGTGTGTGTGTGTGTGTGTGTGTGTTCATTTTTTGTTTGTTTGTTTGTTTGTTTTTTGTGGGGTTTTTTTTTTTTTTAATTGTTTTTATTATATGTTCCCTAAAAAGGCAGTAGAGGGCAGAGACTGTCACAAAGCCTGGAAGTTGAGACATGAAATTCAACTTTCTGTGAGTTACCTTTGATACTTCTACTCCTCTCAGACTTCTGCGTTTCATAGCCAAGAAGTAATCAGCAGAAAACCTGCTAATCTGACCACAGAAAGAAGTAACCTAATACCCTACATTTTTGTAACTGGCCCACCTTTAAACTCTAGCAATAAGGAATGGTGATTCCCCCTTCGAGAGTCTTCCCCTTTTGCTAGAATGAACACTGTACAGGCAATTTTTCCACTCATGTTTCACACAGAAGTTTTATTTCCCAGCAGTTAGAAGTAGACACTTAACTGCTTATAAAACTTGAAGAGCTCTGTAATTGAAAAACTAAGTTATTCTATGCACAAAAAAACTCAGTCAGTTTGCTGCTCACTCACAACATATACCAGACTTCAGGGATGTGCTATTTTATTTCTTTTTCTATAAAAAATGTACAGAAATCCACTCCACAGAAAACTGAAATTTTCTGAAGAAAACATGAAGAGGAAAAAAATCCCTTGCCTTATTTTTTTTGGCCTAATTTGGTGGTTCTAGAGATTATATTTTTTCTGTGGTCATGCTGAACTGGCAAGTTTTGGTCTCATGCCTAAAGTCAACAGGTTTAATTTTGAATGTATTCAACGTGATCAGAGTTACTCTGACCTGCAAGAATGTTGTATAGAAGTTAATACTAAACATAATATTTGCCAGAGTTAATGTTAAACAAAATGTTACAGCTAGAGAAGTATACAGCTGACTGTTGTAGACCTGATCTATTGAAGTGGATTCGGACTTAAAAAAAATTATCTTAAAGTCCAAACTGATGTTAACAGCCTGTTTATATATACATATATACATATATATGTATATGCATGCAAATATCTGTGTGTGTGCATGTGTGTGTGTATGTACACAACCTTCTCTGCAGCTAGCTTAAAAATAGAGAATGTCTTCAGAAAATGTCTCACTTCAAAAGTTTTCAAGATATTGAAACAAATCATCCACTTATAAAACATAATGCATTCTAAAGTCATTGACTTTGGAATATCTCATATCAAATGATTTATAATCTTTCTTGAGGGTATATGTTAATATTTTTAGAAGAACTAGAGCCCAGCTACTTAAAGGTATTTTACTCTCTAATTCCCAGTGAAATCAGTGAGGATTAGGGACCTAAATTGGCATTAGACTTTTAAATAATTTTGAGAATCTGGATAAAGTCTCTTAACCACAATAGCATTTATAGCAATTAAGAAAAATAATACTCAAATTATAAGTATAAAGTAGTTTTCATTATTAACTAAAAATTATCTCTGTCAATACAGCTAAGGCAGAAGCCAAATCTGGAAGCACTCAGCTGTGGATTGAAATTGTTGTAGGACTGAGTCACAGTCAATACCCTGAAAAGGGTCACCTATTAAAAATAATAAAATCTTTCAGTAGCTGTCTGCTGGCTCCTGGGACACCAAAATACTGCCTAGCCACAGGCCTTAGCACTGTGTCTTTTTCTTAGAGATTACCAGATTAGGTCACTTGTCCTGATCCCATTATAGGGCACCTAGTTGTCATATCTTCCCATATCTTCATTTAGATGCTTCACTCTGTTTTGGTTTTGTTGTTGCTTTCTTGCCCCTTCAAATACTTACTATGTGCTACTTAGTGATTGTTTTCTTCTGCCTCACAGGTGGCTGCATTCATCTCTGTGGTGGCTGAAATATTAATAACTCCTGGGCAACATTTGTATTCACAAAATGCTTATGGGTACCTGAGATGAAGGTGATGGATATGTCATACAGGGACAATAGTATTCTCTGCCTGCCCAGCTGACACAGGTGGCTGAATCACAGTAGCTGATATAAGTATACATATATACATACAGGTATATTTATACAGTTTGTAAAAGTGCTGCTTTCTTACCAGGCCATTGTAAGTTTTTCCATTCTGATTGTCTTGGTACAGTACAGAAGTCCTATGCATTTACTTCTACAATCACTTTGCTTTTTTTATCCAGCAATTGTCCTTTTAATTCACTGCTGCTTATTAAAAAAAACCCTAACAAATATATAGACTGTTGTGAAAACTTGTGATGATCTATGGAATAAATGAATAAAGACAAATAAAAATTAAGCTCATTAAAGCTTACAGAAAGCTTAATAATCAGGAACACTAGTCGAGCATTGCTGAGAATTGTAAAGGGGGGCTTCATTGGCATGTGATCTAAGAGAGAGCCTGGATCTGACAAAGTGTATGGGGACATGAAAGGGGGAAGGATTTATAGACATCACCTACTCCACAGTTGCTTTTGTGGAATGGCCAGCATGTTGTGGAAACACATGGTATATTTTCCTGTGGTAAAAGATTGGGTGAGTGATGTTAACTGGGTGGTGCTATGGCTGAGAGCTGTGAAACCTGTTGGAGAGAAAGCATTTGCATGGAGGCCAAGCACACCCCAGCCAACAGTGTAGCTAATCATAACCATTTGCACCTGTTGGAAAAGTCGTGGGACTGATAGCAAACATCGCAGTAAGCCAAAGCTTTTGGGAGAGCTCAGTGTTGTATGTGGATAGGAATTGCTGCAATACTCTGAACTCTAGGAGACATTTACCTCAGGTGTTGACCAATCTTTAGGCATGTTTGATCACTTCCTGATACAAATTCTGCTAAGGATAGAGAGCGTTAATTATTCTAGGGGAAGCTTACACTAGTAATCAGCTGAGGAAAAATCCACGAATCCCTGATGATTTGCAAAGGTCCTGAATTATCCTTGGTATTTTTAGGTAAGTGCAAGTAAGAGGTCTCTGAGGCTCAATAGTTTCATTCTGGCTTCCCTGGGGCCCAGAATCAGGTACTGACAAAACACCCCAATAGGACTATCTTTTTTAATCTTATCTGACCTTTGGTGCACAGATGTGCTGTTGCCATTTTACATTGGTGACAATACGTTCTATGTCCTACACTTTCATTGGGGGAAAGCATTAATAATAATTAAAAAAAAAAGTATCCACTGAGTTCTCAGCAAAATTTTTGCATTTGAAATTGTTCTTCCCTTCTTTGAATGTCCCAGATGTTGGGATTAGCCAGTAAACAGGTGAAGCAAATTAACCTTCATTCAGCTCTTTTATGTGTATCTCGCTAACCCCCAATAGGAAGGAAAATGCAGCTGAACAAAGATGTAGATTATCAATATTAAAAGGTCATTTTTGTTATAATTAATGTATGGAGATATAGAATTGGGGTACTGAAGGATGCTGTGGCAATTTGTTTGTTTGGGGTCTAGGAAATAGCAGCCAGTTTGAGTTGTACAACAATATTATGGGAAGTACCTTTGAAATAGTGATTTATTATATTGAATTGCAATATAAGATTAGGAACTCTACCAGTAGCAACATCTTTGCACACTGTAGAACCAATCTGTCCCAAAAAGCTGTATCAAGATGGGAGAGCCAGCAAATGTTTTATAAAGGCCAGACCAAAAGCCAGGAAGTCTAATTTGTCTGCAGAAAGGTGTCACAGCTCTCATAAGCCTGGGCCGTGAGCCAGCCTATCTCAGTCGTAAACTGAAAAGTTTGTTAGCTATAGGCCAACCCTCTTCTGCCTACAAGACTCCTGATAAAGGTAGTGTTAGCATTAATTTCATGGGTCAGGAGCTCAAGGTCCACATTGCCTTTTTTTTTTTTTGTTTTCCTTACTAATAGCTGGAATTTCTAAGTAACAAAGCACGTAGGAGCTTTTCTTTGGGCAGGGCACTGTAGGGCTCTGCTGCTGAACCTTTAGCCGTGGCAGGCACCAAGGTCTGTCCCCTTGATGGGGAAACTGATTCCTAAATGTGGCGGGTTTTTTTTCCGATTTTGTGATTTATTATTTTCCTTCATGGGAAATTACATAAATTTGTTATAGATTGGGACCATTACTCGTGCAAAAATAGTCCTTTGAGATCTGTGCAGGCTGATTTGCAGATATTTGGCTTCTTGGGTAGGGGTAGATTTCTGCATAGAAATCTCACCAGATTTTGGGAGTCTGTAACAAGGAATGTAGTGATACTCACTAACAAGGTTTATTTCAAGTCCAAATCTCTCTAACATGATTTTGAAAACCACCCCATCCTTTTGATAAGGATCTGACTTGCTGTGTGAGAATATACGAAGGAATGCTTCAAACCACGTTTCGCATACAGGACCTGTAGGTATTTTGACTACTGTGTGGGGGCTATACTTTTCTGTTTTAAACTACTTCCAAGTCTATTACTACTGAGCAGAGATGAGAGCATGTAATATTTTTGGTCCTCTGAATAAACTGGTCTCTTGATCAGTATGTGGGAGCTTTAGGTGTATGAACCATATTGAATGTTGCTTACCTACTAAGGGTCATTATGAATTGGCAATGGTGATCAACACCACTAAGATGTTCTGTATTGGTCGGTAGCACTATGTAAGAAGATTTCTGTCAGGAAGTATTTAGTCTTTGGAAGTTAGGAATGCATTATCACAGTGACTTCTGAGACACCTGCCACTGAGGCTTTGAACACTTTAGGAGATGTTCTGAGCTGCTTCAGGGTATGAAAGTCTCCAGGAGAGATCTGGGATGGTATCTTCAAAGAAACTTTTCAGAACTGAGAATATCCAAAGGTACCTTGAAGATATCTTCAAGTCTATGCTTTTCCTAGCAAGTAGTTAACCTTTGCTTAGATACCAAAAATTTTAAGAAATGTACTTAAGAAATTCAACAAAATTTGACACATATGAGACAGGTTATTTTCTAAAACTAACCTTAAAAAAGGGAGGGAAGATAATTAACAAGGAAAAAAATCAAAAGAAACAGTTTTGAGTAAAACTGGATAATATATGTTATTTTAGTTAGTTTTTTCTAATGAAAATGTTAGAGAATAACAGTCAGCCAACAAAGATGTTTTGCTCTACTATCTGTTCAGAGAAATATAACATTTAGAGAGCTTTTGTAGAATACAATCTTGCAGGCTCTAGGGATTCAGTTATATGATCTAGGAGGTGTTGGTTTACTGAATATGCTTGCAGTGTTTCAAGACTTTGCCTTAAATGGGTGAAGAAATTGAAGCAAGCAGTTGCACAAGTAGAAGAATGAATGAAATCCAGTTTCATGTGGCTTTGAATGTTCTGATTTAATTCTAGAAGCTGCCTTTTCCCAGGTGGTGGAGAAAGCTCTCTCTTTTCCTGCCTCATACGTGGCTGTGTGTTTTCTTGAAGCCCATAGGAACACAAAATTGTTAAAAAAACACCCTGCCAAACGCCAAGATAAAGGATGTTTTGTACACCTATATGTAGTTCCTAGGTAAAGTACCAGTAGATGGCGCTGGAGAATACGCAGTGCTGTTCCTGAGGTTTGTAGAGTGGTAAATCCTCTTCTGGTGCACCCTGACGGTATTTTATCGGTAGATCTTTTCATAACACTCCCGACAGGAGCTCCCTCGCAGGAATCTCCTGGCTGCTGGAGGCAGCCGCGCTTGTCGGTTCAGAGTCACCTGCAGCTGGGGTGGGTGAAAACATGGTGGTCCTATTAGGAGGCATCACTTTTTTCTACAAATAATAGTGTGTTTTCTTCTGAATTCTAAAAGGTGAGCTGCTCAGAATGAAGGGGAACAGCTGCACTTTGTAAAAAGGGCAGGCACACACACCTGGCAAGTGAAAATAAAGCTAAGTGGTATGACCTCCAAAGGACATGTAATGAGGAGCCTGGGTCAGCTGTGTACCAAGCCATAGAGTCACTGCAACGCTCTGGCTGCAGGTCCTGTCTCCTCTGTCTTGAGCCTTCCTGTGCCACACCAGGTAGAGGAAAATCACTCTTCACTTGAAGAAAATATTATTTTTATCACCAGTTGGTCAAGGTTAACTGTTGGGATGTGACTGTCTTAAAGTAGAACCACAATAAGGTGATGTTCTGTAATTTCTTACAACTAAAAGGCACAATTTTTTTTTCCTTTTTTTTCCTTTTTTTTTTTTTTCAGTATACCCTAGCAAATTTTGTCTCTTCACATTTGCCTTCCAATACAGAGATCCTCTTATGACTCTTGAATGGTTGGTAATGTTTCTCTTATTACCTGGATAACAGGACCTCCCCTCCAGTTCCCCTTCCTTGCAGTGATGTTTCCTCCCCTTCTGGCCAAGTCATTCGCCACCAGCTTCTGCAGAAAAACACTGCACAGGCAAGGCAACATGAGCAGAAGATGGTCTTTAGAGACTCATGACAGTAAAAGAGCATTAAATTGATACTATTGATGGAGGTAGGAATCAATGAAGAAGCAGCTGTACCTCCTCTGTGTGCTTCGTGCTGCCATTTGAAGAGAGTACAGACATCCTGCAGTGAAACATGTGGGACAACGCTTCGGTGGCTGCTGGGAAAGCACCTGCTACAGAGAAAGGTAATTCTCTAGTTTACTGCTCTGAGCTGCTTGTTTTAAGAGAAGGGCAGCAAAAAGACTGCTGCTCTTGTTGACCCAGTCCCTAAACTTCCTTAAAAGCTCTGCCACTAGTGCTGTAATGCTGAGAGACTTTTAAGTTAGCTTGCCTAGACTTTTTGTTTTCCATGCTATTCCTGCACTGCAGATGTTTAATAAGTTGGATGTTCCATAGCCAGTTAAAGCTTTGTTATATAAAGGCTAGGCAGGAAATATTTATTGTGACTGAAAACAAGGTTAAAAAAAAAAAAAAAAAAAAGAGAAAAATATCAGGTGTGTGTGTATGGAATTTATGTCATTTTTCATAGCTATGACTTACCATTTTCCTAGCAACTCTACCACAAGGGACCTCAGAGCTGTAGATGGAGGCAAAGAGCGTGCCTTAATGTGAGAGAGAAATTCTGCTAGCACTTTGCCAGAGTAATGGGAAAAATTACACATTTGTGTCTCCCAGAAAGGCTGGCATTGCAAAGGGCCTTTTCATCCCAAATGAGCACCTGGATAACATTTTTTACAAGTTATCATGGAGGAAATGCACGGTGTTTATAGAAGGTTTTTTGTTTTCCTTTAAATTTCACCTTTACTCTATTGCCACATAATACATCTGAGCACCCCTTTCTAGCCTTATTGATATGGCATGTTTCCTACTGCATAGAAGATTTTGAATAACTTGCTCACAAAAATGTTGACAAAATCCTCACATTTCTGTAAATTGTTTACATGCAAATTAATCAATGTTTTTCCATTAAAACTGCCTCCAGAATTCCTATTATTACCCAGATTAACATTTCTTTTCTATAAACCTTTTCCTGTAAGGTGACTAAAAAAAACACTAATTCAAGAAACCTTGCAGACAGTCTTGGTGACCCAAATCTGAATTTCCATTTTATAATGCCTTAGAATATTGGTTCAAACAATTATATCAGTGAGCATCTTTCCATGAATCAAGCTCATGCAGAGAACCTTAGGGTTGAAGGAGCTGGTCTTATACTTCTTGAAACTGGAGCAATATTCATATGGGCTTCAGCTTGTGTCGGAGAAGGTACAAAATAAACATTTTGCCCAAGTCACACAGTGAGTCAGTTAGTGGAACAGATTTCAGGGATTATGCTGCAATATCACCTCTTCCTGCATTCATATAATTTAAATCCCAAAGAGAGATCAGATAATCTAATTTAACCTCCCCCAATAAGCCCTACAATATTTTATAAGATTTGGAGCCTTATCTTGCAAAGAGGTGAAAATGTAGATGGAGAGGGGTGAGAGAGAGAAAAGGAATGAGATCATGTTTAGGTCTAGTTGACCCTTACACTCAGATTGAATAGATGAAGAAGAAAAATTCATGATTGCAGAAGTAAGCAAACAGAGAATATAACTTCTTGCTGGAGGATGAGGTTGAGAATACATGAGTGACGTGATGTAAGACAGTTCTTAGTCTTCAGAGGGCACCTGGCTACCATTCAGCACAACTAGAAGATTATACAAACCTGAAAAAGTGATAATCCTTCAAAAAGCAGATCTGTGGGTAAGCTAAGAAAATGTCTGGGGAAATTCCTGCCGAGATATTGTGGTAATGGTTTGGAAGGTAATACAGTAACTGTAATCCCAAGAAAGATGTGTATTAATAACAAGGGATGTAAGTTCTGGGATAAATGCCCTAGTTGGGTTAACAAGCTGCATCACAATCTATTATTTGGTGGAGAAAAAATACAAGCAGTTAATTAATGCTTTGGGGACTTAGGTGGAAGAAAAAAACAACAACAAAAAAACCCCTCAAAACAGATTTCTCCCAGGTCCCCAGGGATAAGTAAATGTAGACGGTAGAAAATAATTTATTATTTTATGTTGGTTTATTTCAGCCAGAACTTTGTCAGAGGGCTACAAAGCACAACTCATCTTTAATCAGTGGGAATTTTGAGCTTGATTCATTTCTGAGTGGCATTAAATTTCATTTGGCTTATAACGATATAAATGCAGAGCTTTCAAGGTGATCTAGTCCTTAATAGTAACTAGTGAATTTGGTCCACACATTGCAGTAGTTAACTGTACTATAAAGATGCTAATGAGGTGAAGGGTAAGTAGGTAATTCTTTGCTAGCATAATTCCACTGAACTATGTAGGAATTTATCATGGTGTAATTTGTTTGTTCTGCATAGCTTGGTCTGTAGTGCAAGCTGATGAAAGGTCTGTGAAAGAGAGGAGTTGGACTGTTTGACAATTCTGGCTAATGGTAGGAAAGCCACTGGAACAATAGAGAGAGATGGGAAAAGTAGAGCTCCCCTCTGACTCACTCAGAAGATAGCTTTGACCTGTTGAAATCCTGCTGATTTTCCAGGGACTTTGACTCGTGTAGTCATGAGCTGCTTAAAGGCTCCTGAAGCACATGAGTGGTGCTGGGGTGCAGCAGGAAGGAAGGCAGGGGAGAGTTTGAGCTGAAATGTCAGTATGTCCTGACAGCCCAGATGCAAGCCTTTTGAAAAGCAGTCAGCTTTACTGTTTCATGTGAATGTCAATAGCTCCTGACTGTATATAGTGAACATTAGCTGTGAAAAACAGCTGCTCAATATTTTTTTAACTATGCTGATTATTTTTAGTTCAATGCCTCTTTAAACCTGAACTGCTCCCTTATCACCATACCTCTGAGAAATCTGCCTTCTGGCAGTTCCCCTTTGTAATTTGTTTTTTGCCCATAAGGTGCAGATGCTTAGCAGCAAGCCTGTTTTTCTCCCCTCTCAGCCTTTTCCACTGAGAATACAAAAGACAACTTTCTAGATTTCATGATGTTCCAGAAGTCAGAGGGTTATCTAGCAGGCTTGTGACTTCAGTGGATATTGTGCCTGCATGTAAAAATGTACAGATTTTATTTAAATAGATGTTTGCATTGCAAAACTCTGCACCCTGCAGAGTTTCATGTTTTGAAGGTGTGCAAAGGTGTGTTGTATCTAAGCTGTTGTAATTAAGTAGTGCATATGCTCTGTGTGTGCGTGCATGTGCACATGCAGATGGATGCAGTTGTTGCAGCTTGACACTGTGTTGGATTCAGCTTGAAAAGTAGGACACCTACATTTACGCATTAATAACTGAGTTAAGGGTGAAATCTTGTTGCCTAAATACTGGCATCTGGTGCCATTGCAGATATTTTGGGATACACTACTACTTCTCTCTCTTCTATTCTGGTCTCTTGTAAGAAGTCCTCTATCATGTCTGCCAACCTTTTATTTTTTTTGGGTATTGCAAATGGCACTAGAACTGTATTTTAAGAACATGAATTGAATCCCTAAATTAGGTGCCTCAACCTGAAGCTGGATCCCATCCTTGTCAGTCAGGATAGATTTCAACCTCACATTCACATACTTAACTTGCCAAGTAGAGGACAGTGTCTAATCTTAGAAAAGCATCAATTTATGTTTAATCATTAGAAGGACTTTGTTGCTGGCCTTTTTGTCTATGCTCAGTAAACATCTGTCTGTTACCTTCTCAATAGATGTGAGTCCTTTCTAGTCATGGCCATGTTACCCTTCCTTATGGGCTTACAAACACTGTTTGTGTTTGGACTTGGTTGGGTGATAAGATCTGTCATGTGAGAAAGTAACAGAGAAAGTGTGTAAGTATGAGAACTAGACTTACAAAATATGTGTGATATGATTTTCTAGCTGTGAAAGCAAATAATGTTAAACCTGCAAAGTAATGCTGATAAGGACACTAATTTATTTTTGTGTATTCAGCATCAGGCATTTTTTGTGGTGCTAAGCACCCAGAAGCCCATGGAACCGAATGATACATTTGTGTGGTTCCCACCCACTGATCATGCCCAAATGGATTAAATTAGTACAATATTGGAACTTTAAATTCTTCTAAGCATTGCTGGAAGTTGCTCTGATCCAAATCTTTGTGTCTGAATATTTCTTTTTAGTCTTGGTTCTCTATCCCTTTCCATAGTGTATGCCATATCGTTTATGTTTGGAGGAAAGGACAAGCTTGTTACATCTTCATATTTTGTCATCCCACAAGCTGTCTCTTAACAGTATTTCTCCAGAGACTTTTTCTTGTATTAGACTCTAAGAAAGGACCAGACATTCAATAACAGAAGGTCTATTCTGAGGCAAGCGAATACTGACAGATTTTTAGCACAAGTTGGTGAATGTCAATAGATGAGAAAACGTCATGGACATTTGGGCCCCAAGTACATGAAGCCTCCAAATAGTCAGTCATTAGTCTTTTAACAATATTTCAGCACTTCATGAGAGCATTGTCAAAGCTAATGCAAATTTAAATCTAATTCTAATTAGTGCCCTGTCGGGGTAGCAAATCCCTCTGTTTATAAGTTTACATGAATACATGGATGGACTGGGCCTGCAACATCCTGGGGCAGAGGAGTTCTGCAGTCCTGTCAATGTGAGTACTTACCATGTCTTACTATGACTCAGAGAAATCAGAAGAGAAACTGTTCATGGTTCTCTCACTTCACAGCCAAACTCAGGTAAGGGATGACCTTAAAGAATAGAAGGTCCTAAGCAATACTTAGGGTGGAATCCAAAATTTAAAAGAAATCGCAAATTATAGAATCACAGAATGTTAGGGATTGGAAGGGACCTTGAAAGATCATCTAGTCCAATCCCCCTGCTGGAACAGGAACACCTAGATGAGGTTACACAGGAAGGCGTCCAGGCAGGTTTTGAATGTCTCCAGAGTAGGAGGTTCTTCCAGTAGGAAATTCCTCAACTGCTGGTAAAAAAACCCACTCCATCTCCAGCAGCTGTCTCATCAGGGGAACTATGGTATTTTAGGTATCAGCTCCTAGGCCACCACCCAGCATTGATGTCCATATGGGAGTAAAAGAGTCTGTTGTACATTTCACTTATTTTGTTATCCCTTATTCATACCCCAAGGCCAATACTCTGCTCAAGTGTACAACCCTTCATTCAGGAAAAAATACTTCATTTTAACCATATAAACTTCCTAGTGGACTGCTAGCTTAGGTTATTGAAGCTGAACTATTTCATGCTGAATCCCTAATTTGTTATGTAGCAACTTGTTGGCTTTCAGACATTGAGCATCCAACATGTTCTCTCCATCAGATTCTGTTTGTTTCGTGCTCTGTCCTGTTTATTACACATTATTTTACAGTGAGTCTTGTAACACACAGAATATCTGCTTCCCTTCCACATTAAATGTTTTTTTTCTGTAGGTGTAGCTTAGCAATTGCAGAGACCCAGCAACCACCTTGTGCTTGACATGGTCTCCTTATTAAGTATAAAGCAAAGATCTTCTGCTAGATCTGTCAGTTCCTGATTTCCTATTGCCCAACACCTTACAAAGTGGGAATGAACTAAGAACTGATCTTTTGGACAACCGACTGTCCCTTTGCACCTTCTAATGAGGCAGAAGCGCTGTAATCATCCATCATGTGGTAGATTTCTTGCCACAGTAGCACTTGCTGTGCGTGAGCTGCTTGTTGTAGACTCTAAATCATACTATTGGTGCCTCATCAGTGTTTTGGCTTTGCAGCATGGTTTGGCCCCCATTACTGCAGAGGTTTTATGACATTTTGTTAAAGAAGGGTACAGGGAGCATGGCTAAAGAAAATAAATTGGGGGGAGGAAAGAAAAAAAATCTGTAGATTAGTTACACTACTGTGAATTCTGACACTCCAACAGGTAAAATTAAGCATTAAGTTCTTATCAGGCTGCTTTCTGTGATCATATAGGATTAAAAAACTGCAAGAAAAGGTATAAAGGAAACAATGTTGATTTGTCTGAAAACAAGTAAAGCTGAAGCTATGGGGAACTGAAGGGACAGGTTAGCTGTTAAACAGAGAAAAAGGGCTGCTGCATGGCAGGAAGGGATCGAGCTTTTTTTTTCCATTCCCTTGGGACTAGGACAAGCTGTAATGGGCTTAAATTGTGGAAAAGGCTACTTAGCTTAGACTTTCAGAAAGAACAATGGTCTCAAGCTAAGAAAAGTTAAATACGGACATCACCAGCATGGGGTGGTGGGGGGAGAGGAACAACATGACCTTGTATGGCTGCATTTTATGATTTCTTGCTAGACTAACAAGAATAGAAAAATAAGCACTGGCTGCAGCAGTCTAGTACTCATGCTGTGGTGAAAAAGCAAAAAAAATACCGTAGCTAACTATAGCCAGGCTCTCTTGCATTGCTTTCACAGCAGTACTCACTTAATGGTATTTGCCTATATGAATTTGCCAATGAGCCTTTGGCTGAAGGAACAAAGCTTTAACATAAAACACCTGCTAATCATGAGGATGCTGAAAAAAAGGTGACTTTTTTTTTTTTTTTAAATTCTACCTGTCAGAAAAAGACACCAGGTGCTGAGGAAGAGGGAGATTTAATAATAGCCCCGCCATGATATCTTGATCCCTCTTCCAAACGTTGCTAACTAACCATAAACTTCAGTGAATGACGTTTTGCTAAGATGTGACATCATAGATACATGCATTTCCATTACACTAGTGTAATTATTTAATGCAGCCTTCTAAATAATGTCTAACTCATCAAATGGGCATTCAGGAAGAAAGAAACATAATGAATTTTAAAAAGAAAATAAAAGCATGGTGGAAGGCTAAAACAGCCACCTAAAGAGCTGAAGAAAAAAAAAAAGAAAAAAACCTTCTCCACTCAGAAGACAACCAACAGTGACATATTCAGGCTGTAAAACATATAAACTTAATTTCCAAGGGCTGGATTAATACTAAAATTGTAGGCATCAGTACTGTCCTTACAAACTTTCATAAAGTTACTGCTCTTGCTTTATTAGCTATGAAGACTGGCAAATTGATTATGGATATTACTTGCTTGTGTATTTCTGAGAAAACTTAGTGTAAGATTAATTGTAACTTGAGGTTTCTGCTAAAAGTCAAGTGATAACTAAACCCCTTGTCCTACCCCCAGCAGGAACAAGGGGACACCAGGATCATGCCATTGGGTAGGAGGAGTTGTGTCTACAAGCTGCATGGCTGGATGTCAACTGGGACACCTGTGGTAGGCTGGACCAACTCTCAGGTCAGTGCTTGTGCACCATTGGCTGCAGAACCCCAGTGAAGGTACTGCAAAGTTATCTTGCCAGATCAGCACATCTCCATGCAGGACCACAAACACTTCCTAATCCCATCTTTGGGATGGCAGCCTGTCCAGAAATAAGGGAAAAATTAAAACTCATAGAGTAGTTCCCAAGATAATGAGACCCACAGTTGATTGCTAATACGGAACTCTGCAGCTGATTGAAACACAGAATATGTTTTTTGGGATTTCTGAAACACAGAATACAGTTTTGGGATGGGGAGGGGTTATGCGAAATTCAAGCATGTGAAATGTTTGAAAGTGTCCTCCTCTTTGTGCTTAATTCAAAATTGCTGTTTTCTAAGTGTTTATTTGCTCTGCTGTTTTGACTGAAATTGGGTTAATTTTATTAATGCAGTTAAAAACCTTTCTTTTCCATAGCTAGCATGGTTGTTGCTTGGATTTAGTTTGAGAACAAGAAGATAACACCCCAGGACAGAGTTAATCTTTTTTAATTGTTGTTGTCTGGGAGCTAAGGACTTTTCTGAGCTCTCTGCCCATAGGTGTGAGGCAGCTAGGAATGGGGTGCATAGAGGGGTAGACCTTGACTGACATCCAGATTGATCAATAAGAATATTCCGTGCCATTAGCATCATGCTTTATATTTAAGGAGAGTCGGAACTTTTTGGCTAGAGGGATGGAGTGGGATGGACAGGGACAGAGACCTGTTCTGGTTCTGCTCTCTTCTGGTTCTCTTCAGGAGTTTCTTAAGTTTGGCCTTTTGCTATCCTGCTGTTTTGCAGAGGCCTTTGGGCCTTTCTCTCTCTTCTCTCTCTGGGATCAGCTGTTTGGGATGAGGTACTGCTTCCTGGGACTGGATGCTTGGTGTGGATGGGATTTTTATATTTTATTTTGTAATCTATTTTCCATTATATACAGACATATACATATATATACATATATATATATATAAAAAACTATTAGCAGTACCTTAGTATTATTTTATTAAACTGTGTTTATCTCAATCCACGAGTTCCTCCCATCCCTTTTGATTCTCTCCCCTATTCAGAGGTGGGGTGGGAGACTGAGTGAGTGGCTATAATGGTTATATTGCTAGCCTGGGTTAAACCACAACACTGTTTCTTGCATGGTAGTATCAAAGACTGTGACTTTCAAAGGAGACCAAGAGATTTATGTGCTCAGTTTCCACTGAAAGCATAAAGCCAAGACAGGATCACAAGCTCCAGTTTATCACGCTAGGGTTGTGTGTGAAGGTGGCACTGTGCAAGTGTGATCCCTGTGCGAGTGAGAAGTGTGGTTGTTGCATGAGGGGACACATGGATATATAGCAGGACACATTTATTTATGCATGGCAGGCTGGGGAGAGTGCACTTACGTGCACATACGTATATGTGTGTGGGTACCTGGAAACCTATAGAGCTATGACCACGCATGTTTTGTAGCCAGAACCAAAGTATGTCTCCAGACATTACTTTTAACCCCTTAGGCATCCATTGCCTTATGCAGCCCAGGGTAGGTGCTGCAAACCACCACTAATCAGTTATGTCAGGGATGTGGGTGATGACCAGATATCCTCTGAAAATAACTTTTAGCAATACCTGAAATCAATAAATCCAGGTTGTGGGCACTCCAGTTTTTATTACTATCCACTGAGATCTGCTGGCTTAGAGTTAACATGTAAATGCCTGAAAAGTGGTTTTCCCATAGTCAACACTTTTTTAATATCCATTCAGTTATAATATAAAATAAAAACACAGGAGGAGGCATTTGTCTTCCACACAAAATCATACAAAAAGTCTCTTTTTATTAAATATACACTATTTACAGTTTAAGTCTTTCTTCTGTACAACAATAACCATAGAAAACAAAAGAAGCTAAGGCTAAATTTTTCCAGTCCCCGAACAGTGTATTAAGACATGTTACATTGTCTACAAAACTGACTTGGATTGAGGCAATGTCCTGTGGAATTCTCTTCAGAAAACCAGATAGTGAAAGCAGAATAATCTAAATCTCCATTTTGCTTTTTACTGTAACTGAGAGACTCTTGCGTTACCCTTGGACAGACCATTAAAAGAAAAAAGTAAGTAGTCTTTTTTTTTTTTTCTTTGCAATTGAAATGAGTAGTGTTCTGAGATTTATTTAAAATAATTTGAGTAGAACAAAGTAAAATGAATGATGAGGGGTTCATCTGCAGAAAGAGCCAATTTTTTATTATTATAACTATTTAATCTCAGCTAGCTTTCACAGCCTGTGAAGCTGCTCGTTTTTGCCTTTTGTTTTCTTTTTAGGGTGCCTTAATTTTTAAGTTAGGATACAGTTCACAACAGTCCACCCAGGAGTGGACTCCATTAAAATCCTTTCAAAGTCAGTGAGTGGGCTTCCAAGGTTGTTGGCAACAGACCACCCACAGATCACACTTCTACACACATTTCCAGAAACTCCTGAAGGTGACTTAAGCCATGTCATGGGCTTATGTGGAGCTGAAGGTCATTGCCTTGTCCCAAGTTTTATCCACACTTCTGCTAGAAGACACACATAATTGCAGTGAGCGCAACTCCTATTAACGGCAGACGGGGATGATGAATATAAGGTCTTGACTTGAATTCATATATGTCAGCCTCAGTTAGCAGGAGATCATCACTGCCCTTGCCTAGAGCAATCCAAGGCTAAATTCATCTATGGTGTATCTACATTGACCTCAAAAGGACTACAATGAGGTCTGAAGCTGGCTCTGTTGCTTTCACGAAGTGGGTTTCAAAGCGGATCAGGTACTATGAGGTATAGCTTCTCACTATCATTTAGATATAATGGTCTATGTTAAATATTTCATTTGCAATACTCACAGAGACTTTTATGGCTAGATGCCTAAAAAAACTTGTACCTGTTTGCTCTCTTAACCTCTATCTGAAATTTCGTGGAGTGGGCTTGGGTGTCCAAGTACTTCTCTGTCTCGTGTGTGGGATGTCAGGCTGTGACTGGCTGTATCTAAGCTTTACCTCAGAAGCAATAAGTTTTCTTAATGATACATGTGCTCAACATTGGCAGCAATGACAAAATACGTCAGAAAATGGTTTGGCTAAATGATGCAAGAAGGAACTGTAAAGGGCTATGGCATGCAAAAGTGAGTAAATAATTTCCCATGCAAAATCGTATCAGACAAACTCTCTTTAGGGTTGTGGGATTGAAATCCGTGAAGAGAGTAATGACTGGTGTATTGAGAAGCAAATGATGTTACAATGTGAACAGCAGTCAGTAGATTAGAAAAAGCTGCCACAAGCATCCTAAGTGAGGAAGAGATGGGGAGAGGAGAGTCTCTAAGCAAACACCATTCTCTGGATCACCTCTTGTACCAAACATTTCATTAAATGTTACAATTGTTTGATGGAAATTGTCCCCAATTCTTTGGGTATTAGGAAGAGCTCCAGAGATCTAACTGGAGAGAGTCAGGTTAGTATCAGCCAGAGGTCTGAAATCCTCTCCCATGATTGAACAACATCTCTGATACTTTATAGAACATCAGGACAATTAAGGCCATGTTTTGTCAGGCTAACTAGTAATTCATTCCATGGCAAAAAGAAATAATGGAAAAAGACCCAAAACCCTCATATCCACCTGATGGTTACTGTGCCTAGCTTCCAACAGCACAACCTTTCTGAGAGCTCCTACCTCTTGCGCTGACTCATTACAATTCTAATTTGGAGAGTTAATGTCCCCATTTGCCCTTAGAGGTGGCGACCTGTTAAGTGACCACGTCTCCACGGTGGAGTGCAGCCTCCCTTCTGGCTGAGCACCCAGGTGACATTTTGAGAATCGTGTGCTTTCTTTGAATTTTTGATTTCTTTGACTGCCAGGAGAAAAATCATAACCTTAGAGTCATAACACAAGTTCCTCTGGCTCCTACCAGCAGTTTGAAAGCCCTACATGGTAAAGAAGAAAGCGCAGAGAAAGAAAACAGAGGTAAACTAGATATGGTATGACACTGTGAACACAAACTGTTGCCTTAATCCTTCCTTAGCTCGACTTGTAGACTCAGTACATTACAAACAACAAACAACGAGCTTACAAATTACAATAGTTCACCAGAAAGTGTGCTTTTTTTCCAGTTTTTGTTAGAGTAACTTAGTGCAAAATATCACAAAAATAAGTACCAATACATAGAAATATTCAAACTTCTATATGCATGACTCAAAATAAACAACCAAAGAAAAAAGCTGTTTCAGACCCAAAATAAGAGTGTGTGTAGAATTTTCATGTACAAAAGGAGCACAGAGGATGGGCCACCCCCATTAAAAGGGGACATGGAGAACTTTTCTTTGGAAAGGAAGTGTAGCAAAATGCAGAACCAAGGAGAACAACTGTTTTGAAGCTATGATAACTTATGAAGAAAACCTCAAAGAAACCCACAAGAGCATGGTGCAACTCTAACTGTAGTCAACCAAGAGATCTACCACCAACTTCAAAAGATTCTGGATAAGGCCTTTGGTTTGGCGGGGATGTAACAGTATCACTTGGCTTGCTTGATAAGTAGGCATCACAAAACTGCATGAAAGCTTTGAAATAGCCCTCGTCCGAGAGACCTTCACGAGGTCTCAGCCTTTACTCAAGTGTTTAAGAAAGTGTTGCTTTCTAAAAACTAATAATATAAAAAAAATCAAAACCCCTTTTTTGTCAGTGAAAAGCTGGCATTGCAGAACAATGCTTAAAACTGGTCTTCTTCAGTGTAAGCATTGTGTAAGTGATAGCAACAACAATGACACGAGATGGTGAAGCACAAAAGGGTCAAATTCTGCCTCCCTGTTACACTCTTGTTAAACTAAGGTGAGGGACACACTTCAGCTGATCAGCTTATGCTGATGGAAAGGAAGGTTGATTTTGTTCTGAAGATTCATCTCACTGAGAACTTGCGGGTTCTCAATGAGCACTTGCTATAATTTGAAAAGCCAACAGGTACTAGAAATATCTTCTTGTGTCTAGCAGATACGAGATATGAGAGAAAAGAGACTCACATCCCCAGTGGAGCTGCAGAGATACTCTATAGTTCATTTTAAATGGCACTAGACATGCAGGGCTAGAAAGTAATTTTCATGTATTTGGTTATGAGTAGACAGGTGCATTTCCGAAGCAGAGATCTCTAGTGAAATTTTAGATGCAAAGAGGTGTCCTTCCTTGAACCCAGCAACATCTCAATAAAAACCAAATCTCTTTTAAGACCTGTGCAGATGTGTTTACTGGAGCTGCAAGACTAGTGTAGGATTCCTATATGTAGGCAAAATCTGCTAGAAGTAGCTAACCAATTGCTAGGAGCCTACCCTGTCTCTAAAATCAATGGAAAGATGCACCTCTAGAAAGTGATTGTTTAAAGAATGACTGAGACATTTGACCTGTCCTTGCTGATCACAGAACTGGATGACAAGTGTAAAACAGGTAACCTGTAAAACCAAATACAAAATGAAACAAGCCTGAAAGACTCAGATAAAAGCAATCTTCAGGTGCTTCCATAGGTCTCAATCTCATGCTCAGCAAAATCAATAGCCAACTTCATTAGGAGAAGATTCATATCCCCTCACTATATTGAAACTATTATGATGCATTGATCGTTTCTTACCCAATATGTGAAATATGTGATCAGCTAAATGCTAATGTAGACAAACAACTCATTAAAATAAGAGTTTGGCTCACACTGTAAAAACTGAGCAATTGCTAAATAGAATGGGTTAAGTCTGGCTAGATCAGATTAAAATTAGGCAAAGAAAAAGCATCTCATGTTTGAATTTTGACTACAAGTTTTAGCTTAAATGTCAGGGGAATCTCATGACTGAAAAAACAATCTGGTAACACTACAGCCCTAAATGGCTTGTTTTCACAGCTATGTTCATCCAGATGAGAAACCTGGTTTAGCCAATGTGACTTAAAAGCCTGTGTTTTGTTTGGCTTTGTTTTCATTGCAGACATACCCTAAGTGCTGTGCAAGAACAAGGAAAAAAAAGTGTACGTGTTAAAAATTTACTCAAAACACTCAAACTGTCTTGTCTCTAGTAAATGAATAAGGACAGATAAAGTACTTACTGCAAGTTAAATAGGTGACTTACTTTAGACCAACATTTTATTTCCAAGAGACAACTGCAACTCAATTTTCAAAGGTATTTAAATATCTTGCAGTATTTCAAAACATGTCACAAGAAGGGAGAAGCAGAAATAACACTGAAATTAATTTAAGACAAGTGCTGATCTTGTTTAGTCATGTAAGCATTGATCCACATCCTCAGAGACTAAATTCCTTTGAAAACCCACACTTCACACAGGTGGCAGCCCCTGTCTCACTGCAAGTTGTTAGTGGGATTTAACTTTCTGACAGACAGCATTCATTCAGTTTCTGTAACAACCAGACACCAGGGTTCTCAGAAAATCTTTCTAGGCATCCAACTCAGATTTTGCATGACTAAATGTCCTTATAAGCATGGCTATTATTGGTCAAGTAGTTTCTGGAAAACAGGAATTTGCAGTGCCTAAATCCATATCTAAGTAAGTGACTTATAAAGTTCATAGCCTAAAAATCCCTGTGTAGCAAAAATAGTTTTCAGAGGTTGCACATCATATCACCACAAGAGAAAAAGAGACTTGGTATCCTTCTACTAGTCCCTTACTTCTGTTATGAAACTTTTACTGGGAGAAGGAAGAAAACCCAAACACCACCTCCAAGTGATTCTTTGATATGCTCAGGTTTTCCATTAAAATAAATCCTGACGTTTCAGATGTAAAAAGTATTATCTCCCACATTTAATGAAAAAGGTTATCTATTAATAGAACAATAGCTAAAAGAAAAAAGGGAAGATACTCCCATTTAAAGAGCAATTTTAATAAAAATAGTGGAAATGGTTTGTAATAGACAGGAAAAAAGGTCTAATTTGAACTGTGGAAAATGAAAGTTATTTTAACACTGGTAGATTTTTGCAAAAATGAATTTCTTCTCTTTTTTAAAAAAATATTTTTAATTGCCTTGAACTGGTACTGAAGTAAATCAGATGATGCCCTCACTAAAGAAAGCATTATAACCAAAAAAAGGAAAAGAAAAAGACTTAGTACTTAGTAGTGGGGTATTTCATATAGTATCTTTTAGTTACCTTTTAATAAGAAGAATATTGATGTTCTGATTTAGAAGATAGGATTTTAACTGGCAAGTCCATATAAATATGTTCAGTTGTCCAGCCCTGTAGCATATAAATATTCATATCTCATTACATCCACAGGTATAACACATGTGTTTCTGTAATCTCACACATGCATTTAGGTATGTGCATTCTTCCTTTATACAGGTGCATACCAAGGTAGCTAAATTTTCAAGGAGTTTTACCGGCCTAGCCTATATTAAATGAGGATAAGGAGAAATGGAAAAACAAACCACTTACACTGTTTTGCCAGGTTGGGTCTTGCACACAGCATGTTCCTTACATCTGTACACTGGCCCCAGACTAAATCACTGACCTGTATCCGAGATGTTTGCAGCAGCACTAACATCTATATTCGGCAATGGGAACTTGATCCTCCTTAAGAAAATTCAGCATCCTGCAGAATCAGGCCCTAAGATGGCTGAAAGTAATTTAGTCACTTGAGAAATTAGAGGACTCTTCTTCATTGCTCAGTCTTTTTTCAGCTACTCCACTGCTGGAGCTGCTTTGTGCTTTATTGCTGCACTTTGTAGTAATTTTATTCCTGGAAACTAACATGTAGGAAAGCAGAAGGATTATTTAGATCTGTTTGTTTGGCTACAGGGGGCTTTCCCCTCCTTCTTATTCCATTATTCACGAAGGCAATTAAGTACATTAGGACTTCAGAGACGTCTCATAAAGAGGCCATTTCTGATAAGACGACTTAAACATGGGCAGAGGAGCCCTCATGCTCACTTATTCCTCCCCTCCCGTCATGCCAAACAAAGCAGCTTCATCTGGGGGAATGAAAAAGGAAGAAGAAAAGAGAATTGCTTTCCCTGGATTTCACCGCAGAAGATAAAGCAACATAAAGCAACACAGCTAATGAGTCCATCATTACACATCTCATCATGCAGAAACACTCTCAAGTAATCATGTATCATGCAAACAGCCAGCATGAGGCAAAAAGGCTGTTGCCAATCATGACTGAAGAAGAATGGCACCAATAATAACTTCAATATAAATGGCTTTCTAAAATTGCTTGGTTAGAGTTCAGGTTACTGGGCTGGCCACAGATATTCCTCTTCACGTGAGAGTGATAAGATTTCAAGATTTCTTTCTCTTCCCTGGACACTACTTCTCATTAAGTCTTCCAAAATTAGTGGTGAAGAATCATCATATCACATCATATCATATCATATCATATCTTCCTTGTCTGTCTCCTACTCCCATCAAAACAATAACCAGATACATACATACCTTTGCAATGCACTGCCTGGAAAAACAGCACCTGTTGCAGATATAACCTCATCTCAAGTTTGCTGTGGGTTATTATCTCATACTGAGATTCTTTGATTTTCATCTATGTAAAAAA
The DNA here is from genome assembly GCF_963082525.1 of Nesoenas mayeri. Lineage (NCBI taxonomy): Eukaryota > Metazoa > Chordata > Aves > Columbiformes > Columbidae > Nesoenas > Nesoenas mayeri. Next base: position 29,966,857 of record NC_137545.1, read on the forward strand.
AGATCACCATGTGGAAACCCCAGGGTGACTGCAGAAGTGTATAGGAGGCAAAGAAAGAGATTCAGCTGCACAATTAACTGTCTTGAATTAACTCTTATCAAGAGCACTGCAATACATAAGTTGTGTTGTAGGTTTTTGTTTGGTTTGGTTTTTGTTGTTGTTTTTGTTTTGTTTTTTTTTCTCCCTAGCTTTTGAGTTGATTCAGCTCCTGTCAGAAACCTCCAAATCTAACAGCAAATTCTGTACACTCCTCAGAAGCCCTGCGAGGGCAATATGTCACAGAGACACAAGCAGGGTATAAAAAACCCTCCCTTGGTGAGACTTCTCCATTTCTTACCCTTAGATGACTGTGACTGAAAAGCAGCTTTTTCAGCCTCACACTGAAATTCACGCAGCACAAGCGAAATGGGCAGGATTTGAGACTTCAGTATTGTTCCCAGTCAGGAAAGAAGACTTTAGAAAAAATCAGGAGAGAAGATGAATTCAAAGTAGAACACTTGGGATTTTTTTTTTAAACTTGTTTCCCTAATTTTGTTCCTTGTAAACAGAGTTGATTAAATATTAACCTTTTCAGATGTGACATCAGACCTCTCTCTAGCTTTGGAGAAGTTATTCCAATTTCTACAAACAGGAAATACCAATCAATCTTTCATGCAGTTTTGGGTTTTCTTTTTGAGTAGTTGGATCTTTTTCTTTTTTAGAAAAATTGGCAGAAGGTGTGACTCATGTCTACGATTAAAATATTTTTTTCTATGTACTTTTTCTTTGCCACAGCGGCAACAGTGTTTAACCTTAATGCATGATAATCCTCCATATAACATGAACAAGTATATGCTGCATTTCTAATGTTTCAGACAAATATAGAGCACCTAAGTCCTAGCAGCTTCCTAAAACCCTTGGAGATTCATACTACTATTTTCCATGCTTCAGCTAGAGTTATGCTAGAGTATGTTTGGTCTACATAGCCAGCCTTACGAGATGGAGATGAAAGAGGTGCACGGGAATGACATTTATTGTTGATACATACATTGTTGGAAAAGTACTGATAAGCCTAAAAGTTACAGTAAAAGGACAGGAGGTTGGGGGAAGGAGCTTAATGAGGACAGTTTTTTTCCTTACATCATACCAGCTTCTCAACTGAAATAAATTAATGTAACACCATTGAAATCAACAGATATATATCAATTCATATAATTTGAGAATTTGGCAGGTTCTTTTAATTGTTGTAAATAAGCCTGTAAAATAAATCAGGCATTTTGGTCTCATTCTTTTCCTCTATCCTGTCCCAGTACCTGTAGAGCTATGTATTTAGCTACTTTACCTCTACATTACATAGTCCAGCTATAGTGTAAAAGTGATGAATTAAATGGCTCCAGAGAAAAACACAAACAATGTGGGGACTTTGAAATATCCAGGAACCCACAGCAGAAATCAGGTGTGCATGTGGATCTTATTTTGTGTAGTGTGAGATAACAGATCTCGAGCTGCAGAAGTAAACTGTGACTGCCAGGTTCCTGTGCAGAGCATGAGGCACTGTGACTGTTGTCAGTGTTTCCTGTGCAGGGTGGTCTTTTCCAAATGAAAAAGAAGCTACCAAAAAATGAATGTTTAAAAAAAAAAAATACAAAACCAAAAAAGGAAGGAAAAAAGGAATAAAGGAATGAAGGTTAGGGGATTAAATATAAGAAGAAATTGTGTTGTCCATCAAATGAAATATTCCCGTTTGCATTCGCTCACTGTGTTCTGCAAGTCAATGTCAGCTTTAAAGGAGCTCTCAAGATTTTCTGGGTATTCCTTCTCCTTTGTCTGGCTATTTCGATGTGCTTGTTTGTGCTGATAGAGGAATCTGCTCATGATAGCAATGATGCAAAATATGATGAATATCACAACTGCTATTACACCTGAGGAAAAAAGGAAAGATAGTGTAAAAACCCAAAACCAAAATCCCAGTTACCTCAAAAATACATTACCAATGCCCAACAGCTAGTAGTTACGATAGATCAGTTCATCTCAGTCTGTAAAAAGTCATATGCCTCTTATCACACTCTCACTGGTAGTTTTTATTCCTATTTTGCCACCTTAAGTAAGATTTAAAGCAGCAAGTATTGATGTAATTGACCTTCTAATTTCAGTCAAATTCTGTTTTCACTTGCAGTGAAGTTGGGTCAGTGTGTTTGTTTTTAAGAAACTAGATCTGTATGCTCATACAAATTCCTGCTCTGTCATGTTTTCTTCTGTGTTATCTCTTGAAACCTTGCATGAGCCTTGTACACTTTGGTTTATAGCTTCTAGATATTATCAAAGGCAGCTCCCTACAGGCCATCCTATAAAATAAACAAAGATAAATTGCATTCTAGGTTGTTAAAGGAAAATGAAAGCCATACATGAAGCTATGAGGACAACTTTCCCTAGTGTATGAATGCTTCCACGTGACTCCACTTCACCAGGTTGCAAAGAGACAGATAAAGAAATATATAATATGTACATCCCATGTTGAGGCTCTCATCAGAGTGGCATGAAAACAATCACTAGTTAGCTGCATCTTAGATCACAGAGGTCATCTGTCCAACTTCCCTGCTCAAGCAGGCAGACAGACACAGAAGACTCAGGTTTTTGATGATCCATAATGCCTTTTCTTGAGTGATATCCAACATCATGTGCTGCCACTATTGTCTTCATCTATAATGCAGGTGCCTGCCTAGGTAGCTTGTTACAGATATATACTAATAAATACAGCAAATACTAGACCTGCTTTAGATTATGAAAGAAACTGAACTGGATTTTATGGGACCCAGATTTAAAGTAGCCCAGACGCTTGCCTTGACAGAATTATTTTTTAGTTGTAATTTTAAAAATAAGTTACCTCCAATCACAGCTGAATCGCTTCTGACTGCATTGGTGAGAGGCTCCCTTTCATCTGTCTTCCCAAAAGGATCTGCAGTTGGTTAAACAAAACAGTATTTATTTTCTGTATCAACTATATTCATTTTCTCTGTGGCTTAGACAGAAAAGTCCTCTTACCCTCATGAATTCTAATCTGTTTTCAAAAGATATGATTTGGGGGACTGAAGAACTGAACCAGAGAGCTCTTTGAAAAATAAAGTAAGCTTGCAGGACAATTTTCTTCTACATCTTCAGGAGCAATGTCTGTTAAGGGCATGTTTAAAAGGAAATAGAAAGGCTCTCTGTAACATCTGAAAGTCTTGTCTCAGTTTATCGGTAGAATAATTAGCGAGACATTTGAACTAAATAGCCCATTGGGATATTTTCTCAGTCAGAGAGGTGTTTTTGGTATGGTGTGGTTTGTTTTTTTGTGTGTGTGGTTTTTGTTCTTGTTCTTTTGTTTGTTTGTTTTGTGGGTTTGTGTGTCTGTGGTTTTTTTATTATTATTATTTTTTATTTTTTGATACCTAAGAAACACTATCAGAAAGAAGCAAAAGGAAGGAAGGCTAGACAGATTTAAGCCTGACATGTTTGTAGATGCAGATATACAAGCTGAATTCAATCCCATAAAGAGAAGCAGTCTCTTTTGGGGACAGCTTTTTGGAAGGCAATTTTTTCTCTCCATGGCAGAAATGCAGTGGTCAAATTGGATTCAAAAGAAAGAGGGATCGGAAATTATTTCCTATATTAAAAAAGCTCCTCAATGTCAGAACTTTCTTGTACTCTTAACTATAAATGACTGTTGAAACACTGGGCCAAGCAGACTAAAGTGTCAAATTCACATCCAAACCTGAGAGGTCATGCCCTCCATGAAGTCAACGGAGTTGCAGGCAGTGCACCTACTTTAGTCCCGCATGTTTCAGAAAATGCTGTTTTCTACTGCTAGCTGAACCAAGCTTTTTTGCACCTTCACTTTTTTTCCTTTCAGCTCACCCTCTTCTTTGATGAAGTTCCTATTGGTTTTTCTCTCCTTTACAAGCCTCCAGGCTATCATACAGAGGATGTATGTGGGAGTTATGGATGACTGTCTGCTATATGTGATACTCCTTTGCCAAACTGATAGTTCTGATGCAAGAGGTGGAAGCCTAACTGAGAAATTTGGTCTTGCAAGCTTCATTGTAATTGAACATCCCTGCCCTAGTAGCTGACTCAGCTGTATTTTGGTATCTCACTGCCCAAGAAGATGGGTTTTTTTAATTGAAACAAGCAACAATTTCTAATGTGTGTATCAGGAGGTGCTGAGTTTGTAATGATGGTGGCTTTGGGCTGTTTACATGCTTAAAGGGGACACTTTTTCCTTATTCTTTACAACACTGAAACCATCCCTCAATATGTGCAGAAGGCATCAGCCCCAAAAAGGCTTTCATATTTTAACAGATGCAAGTCTACTGCTAGTTTTAGGAATGGAAGTATTTCTCCTCAAATACAGCTGTACTGAAAAGTCAGCACTCCCCATGGCTGCAGTTCTTTGAGCTACACACATGAAAGGGATTTCTGGGGCCAACTGAACATCTCCAGTACACACATTAGCAATGTAAATGGTAATTGCTATTGAGATTTGGACACTCAGGTTGAGACCTATTTACAAGAGGCCCGTTGCTTGGATATTGGGTGCCTATAGTGATGTTGCCAAGAAACAAATAGTCATGGCAATGCTTAATCTCATTTACTGCATTTGTGGGACAGGAATGAGGATAAAAGTTGTTGTTTTACACATAAATACAGGTAGCATCATAGAAAATGTTAGGTTGGAAGAGAAATCTGGAGGTTATATAGCTTAATCACAATCCTTTGAGCTCAAAGTAGGGCTAAATTCAAAGTTAGATCAAGGTGACATGATTTTGTACATCATAGGTAGGTTCATCTTTATTTTTCAGCATCTCAACGTTAGTTATATAAATCAAAACTAGTATGTTAGGCTCTTTTTATTTAGCAAAACAGAGGAAAAGAACCTACAGATACTTTATCCCTAAGATGTCTGTTAAAGATGGACAGTGTGATCAGCATTTTCCTTTCCACAAACTAGAAGAGGGCAGTAATCATTGTTTTAGACTCAAGATGGTTTAACTTTCAGATACTGGAATTTAGATGAGAGATTTTCTACCCCAGCCCCCAGCTGGTGACAGTAAAATCAGTTACAATAAAAATTCACGTCTGTTGAACATCAGTTCTCCTGTACTAGAGAAAAATCTCCAGCTGATATTTGGTGCATGGTATTAGTCAAATAGAGTCATAAAAAACTGTCAACTATGTATGAAAAAAGCATGACATTAAATTTCTACCTTAAAAATTATGTAAGACATTATTCATGCCTAAAATATTATGTAAGATCTGACACTAAATGCTATTAAAGCTCCATTAATTTTTGCTGACTGTTACCACAATTTAAGCACTGAGAGGAAACCAGAACAAATGTTGGAGATAAATTTCAGAAAGAAGGCAAACAGACATGGGCCTTAAGAATTGTATTTTGCCTGAGAAATAAAATCAGGATATAAAGAGAAGAGGGCTTGTTACAGAGGGGCAGATGACATATGACAGCAGAACCATCTCCAGTGGCAACACAATAAACCCTGAAGTCAAGGAGAAGCAATCCTGTGTCTCATTTGAGACCATAACAGGACATCCTCCTCCTTTTGGATAAAACTGATGCCCGTCACAGTTTGAATCACTGAAGCTGGAAGCACCCCCGAGGTTGGACATCCCCTCTGGAAATCATCTAGTCCAATACTCCACTCAAATCAGGGTCTATTACAGCAAGTTTCTCAAGGCTGTATCCATTTGGGTTTTGAATATATCCAACAATGCAGACTTCACAACCTCTCTGGGCCTCCTGCCACCTTTGCTAGATTTCCTGCTCATTGGGATGGACTGTTCTTGATCTTGAAATATCACATCCAACACAACTAGCACAGTGAGACAGCGACCTGCACTGTTTAAGTTGCCTTTCAGAAGCAAAATTTTTCTGTGTAGTTTCTGTCTTAGAAAAGTCTTTGGTATTTTTTACTTTAGATGCATGAAAAACTGCTCTTCAGCTAGGGTACAGAGACAGCTCAAGACTCCACCATTTACACAGCTGAACCTGCTCTGGTATTTACAGTATCTTTATATATATATAAACATAATAGCATAGTAAAAGTCCATTATCTCTATGCTATCAATGCAGAGTTCAGAATAGCAAAACCTCAGCAAGGAAGAAGGTGATTTGCAGATCTTTGTTAAATATCAAAACCACAGTAAGTCACCTTTCATTTTATGTTTTCTAACCAGAAAGGGTATGGATAACAGAGCAGTGAGAAAATGGATTTTATTCTATATTTGTCTGCTAGGAAACATTCTTGAAGACAACAAATATTCCTCTCTGAAGGAAAAAGCTTCAATTGTTTTCAAGTTATAAATATAGAAAGCTTTTTTCACACATTTAAAGAGAGATTTCCTAGAGGGCTTTTTTGTTGTGTCTGTACATTAGAAAATTGAGAGAGACACGTACAGTCAACTTTGAAGTTCTATTTTTCTTCTCATACACTCAATAATGAGAAATTTGGAACCGATGAATTGAGATATGAGCAGTAAATTTGAAAGTTAATCCTTCACTCCGTTTTCCTTTTATTTCTTAAAATGTGTCCTTTCCATGTATAACTGTAATTCTCAAGTACATCTATACAAAGTACAATGTGCTACAAATTGGAATTTTTTTTAACAAGAATCTGCCACCCAGTGCTCTTGCTATAGCATATAAAGACATGAAGTCTTCAGAACTAACTTGTTCTAAAGATCTTATTCAGGCTTTAATCAAATCCAGTGTGAATGGTGAGGCAGTAGTGTCAGTTAATTTATCATATTGAGAGGAAATAGTATTTTAAAGCACAGAATGGCAAAGACAGGGATGAGCTTTTATAATTATTCTGCATTTCTGATGTAACAGTGCTTAACCTTGACAATGGAGTGCAACTGATTGTAAGTTTAAATATTTAAAGTCCAAAGATGCTGCAATCTGCTCTGTGTTCTGTCCTGCAATTCTGAACCTCAGGTTTTACCGCTTTCTAAAATGTTCAGAAAAATTAACTCATCGAGGTGACAGATCACAGGGCAAGGAGTTCATATTTTCAGTATCATTGCCCATTCGGTATTTCCAAGACACATTTCTGTGCGTCAGAGCAGACACCTTAAATGGTTCTGGTCACCTTAAATATACAATAAAATACACCTTAAATGGTTCTAGTCAGTGAGGAGAAGGTTGGGGTGTGGGGAGGAGCACACACACCAGCAGCCGCTCTCCACAGAGGAATCAGCAGGCCTGTTCCTTATGCAGAATGCTAATAGCATCATTTGTTTTCTATTGAAAATCTTAGGGAAATTTTGGGATTTGATGCAAGTACAAACATCAAAGGAATCATATTATGATATAAGCCAGCACTCTATTAGTTATCAGTGGCTTCATAGGTCAAGGGGTAAAAAGTAGCCCTTAATTTGCACCCCCTTCTTGTCATTAAGAATTCTGTCACACTCACTGGTGACTAAAGTAGCAACTTGATTGCCCCTGATCCTGGTGACAACATTTCCAGCTGCTCTGAGATTACTTCTCTGCATACAAATTCACATATGCAAAATACTTAAAATTCCCAGAGGACAGCTTCAGGATTGCAAAAGAGATATGAACTATTGGGATCATCATACTGGTACGGCTCAATTAGTGCTCCTTCCATTTAGCCTGAGAGAATAAAGTGCAAGCATTCAATGGAAGTCACGCACATGTGTTGAGAGGTTTGTACAAGATGTTTTTGTTTGTTTCTGCTAGGGTGGGAACGACTTTGACTTGTTTGTTGTATGACTCTTATTGCTTCATCACCAGTGGGATATGGAATGTCTGTAACATTCATGTTCTCCTTTGAGATCAGCAGCACTGGAGCTGTCTAGAGTGGACAGGAATGAGAAATAGATGCATAACCATACTTCCAATGCTGTTTCCACTATGGCTTTGAGACTTTTTTGTTTGTTCTAGGCATGTTTTAGGCAATCCAGGAACTTAGTCTGAAAACTCAGTTACATTACAAGGACTTTTAAAGGGGTCATGGCTAATCCTAATGCCCATCTTCAACACTCCTAATTCTGAGGGAAAAGACAGCTTTCCAGTTCTAATATTTATAATATCTCAGTTGCATTACAGCAAGGAAGGAAAACTCACTCTGCAGTATCATTTGAAGTCCCCATTCCCCTCTTGGCAGGACGTACCTGATGAGGAATATATTGCAGTTACTGTGTTCACATCAGCTTCCATGATGGATGCACAGCTGGATTCAGTCAAGGAGCCTTTGACAGTCACAGGAGCCACGCTGGGATGGCGTAAGGCAGCTTTCAGGGGAGCAATGTGGTTGTACTGAACAGAGGACATGCAGCCAGTGAAACCATAGGCATTTGCTTTTGAGACTTCAGGGTCCAGTGTCAAACTATCTGCAGTACAAAACAAAAACACTCTGTTATCTGTTTTAGGAAAGTATCTAAAAATAAAAATCATAGTTTTGCCTTAACCACCCATTTTACTTCATCCAATCTCAACTGTTCAACAGTCTTCAAGCTCTGCCTGGCCTGCCCCATGAGTTTCCCTTCCCCAGTCCTTCCTCTGCAATGCTACTTACGTTGAATCAAGTTGGCTTGGACATGAAAGCCTGCACTGCGCTTCCTCACCCATTTTCTCTATTGTCTGGACACAACCTAACAAATCACAGGTGCTAACCATGGCAAAACCAACAGTAATAATATACAATAAAAACAGCAACACTGAATATCACAGGATCCTGGGGATGATGCGCATATCTTTTTTCCATCCCTTAATATTTTCACAGATAGAGACTGTATCTTCAAGGCATTCTACCTCCTCCACTATTTTAATGAAGGAGTCTGCTTTCTATTGTCTATTACACAATGCTTCATGTGGCCGAATATCGAATGGCTGGCTAATATAGGCTTCCACTCTTCCAGAGTTAATTTTTCAACCTCCTTTTCCAATACACCTAATGAAGTTACTATATTTTTATAAACAGATTTGCTAGGAATCCTTTTAGTTATGAGCCAGACTCTCACTCTGCTAGCCCTATTCCATTTAAAAAAAAAAAAAAAAGAAAAAAAAAAGTATACCGCTTTTTTATCTAAATCAAACCCAATATCTCCATGTTCTTTTCCAGCCTGATGATGAGCTAGACCAATTAATTTATCTGTTGGTCTGTGTTCATTTAAATTTCACAAAGAGAAATCCAATTCAAAGGTGTCTTTTATTTAGTTCCAAATGTTCTAATATCAAAGATTCTTTGGGAAAATCAGTGAAGGACAGTGAAGCCACCTTTTCTTTCCTCTAAGCTCTCATTTATTTACTTTCCAGAAATTGAAATTTATACTGCTCAGAGGTCTGTAACATGATGTGCCTTATATCTAGGTCAATCAAACAAGAAAAAAAGACACAAATGCACACACCTATGGTATCAAAAGTTATTGAAAGTCTTAAAATTTACCTGCTAATGGAAAAACAAAACAAAACAAAACAAAACAAACCCCAAAATTTCTAGCATTGTAAGTTTTGGAAATGCTTTCTCTTGAAGCACTTGCAAATGCTACTCTTGAAAGAGTAAGATGATAAACTTCAAAATATAGTCTAGTTTTCCACTATCATCCGTATACAATGATTTTGCAAACTCTCAGACAAAAGGATTTAGTGAAAAAGATGTTCTCTTGTAAATGACATTGCTACTTGAATTATGTAAAATTCCTTTACATATGAGAAAATACAGAGAAATCTCAAAACTAGCTGAAATCAAGCATTATTTTGGTGCTCAATATCTGTGACTGTTACATCATAAAGTCAGAGGGAATTAGCTCAGAAAAATTTCTAATTATGTTTGAATGTCTTCATGGAAGACAATGTGGAAGAATTTGGCTGTTTCTCAGCAAAGCAAGGTGTGGTGTGAGCTTCGTCTCCAAGGGGTCTCACAAGAGAGATGCTCAGTCTGTAGAACTGCCATGGAGACAGTCCCTGGGCTGAGAGTAACTGCAAGAATGAAAGATGGGAAAAGAAATGGGGAGGCTTTGTGACTTGAAAAAACTGTAGTTTTACAGGGGTTCACATTTGCTCTTCTCAAAGTGTATAGGAATTGGCTGCATTCAGGCTTTTAATGAGATTTTGGCAGGGGTGTTATAAAACAGACAAATAATTCTTTCCAAGTTTCTGAAAGACAGCTTATATAAACCTGAAAGACTGATTTACAGTACTTGCCATCTTTGTTGAATTTATAAAACCCTTTGTAAACATTTCTACTCTCAGCCTTTCCTGTTTTCTTAGCTCTGACACAAAAGGTGGATTTGTTGGTATCTTTTAGACATCAGGCAATCTAAATTGCTCTGTTCTGCCCCAATGTGCAAAAGGTAAAGCCTAAGAAATAATGAATTCCTTTTTCATGGTACAGTAGTTTGAAAAGTCTGAGACACAGTACTTTTGAAAGCTTTTTTAAAAAGTCAAATTAAGGGCCAATTCCAGGAGTCTTTTGTCAAAGTAAGCTTTGCATGAATGAGAACTAGGAGATTTATTGTTGAAAGATTTTGAAATTTGAAAAAAAAAAAAGAAATCAAAGAACAAAACAAAACCAACCCCAGAGTCCTCTTGTAAAAATCCCACGTGCACAGATACAGTTTGGCTTATAATATGGCTTTAGATGCACGCTTTACATCTTTCAGAAAGTGGGGCTTTCACGGTTCTCAACAAGAGACTTGCATAACTTGAATGTGAACAACTTGTGCTGCCCTCTGAATTTTTGAGTGGGTAACATAAATCTGTGATTATGACTTAGTTCCTTCTGTGAAAAGCTTATTAAAGGCTGCTCTGTCACTTGAAGTCTTTAAATCACAATAAAATGTTTTTCCCAAAGATATTTTCACTACATGACACAGTGCTCTGTAAGAGAGGCAGCTCAGTGAAGTTCCAAGGTCTGTGTTGAAATAAGGTTGTATAAAACATCAGTGGCCTTCCTCTGTCCTGGTTACACTCTGAATCTTTCCATGCATTTGATGGACCTGGAATAATCACATTTGATTGCTGGTGGTGGCTTGCTTTGATACTCTGACATTTTAGCATTATGTTTCTGTTCTTGGTACTGGACACTGAGTGACTTTGGATGGTTTCTACATGGGGGTGAGAAGGAAATATTTTTCAGCTTTTGAGTAATTTAACTGTTCATTCTCTACAACTTAAGTTTACCCATGCTTTTAGGAAGCAATTTTTAAGCTTTGCCTGCTGAGTAGTGCATAAGCTGGTTTGGCTTCTTGCTGGATCCTTTATCTGCTCCCTGGAAGCTGTCTGCAATGTCACAGCTCAGTAAGTTTACTGTTGCTTTTGCTTTCCTGTTTTCCATGTATTTGCAATGGCTTCCATGATAATGAGGATGAAGTCTAACATGTAGATTTATTTTTGAAACTTCATTGGTTGTATCAACATAACTTATCTGCTGATTCATTTCTATTCACCAAAACAGACATCCTGTTTCACTGCTGTTTCTCTGTGTACACTTGTTTTAAGATCCTAAATAAATAAAGCAATTTTAAGTCCTAATGTCTCAGTAATGGGGAATTAATTTTCATCATAAATAGAATTCTGATAGAGTTCTTTTGGACCACGCATTAAGCTCTTCAAGAAGGTATCAGGAAATTGACATGTAAATGATAATTAATATGACAAGTAATTGTAATCAAAGAGAAATCAAATGTCTTATTAGTGTGCAAGGAAACTGACTTAAAGGACCTCCTTTCTAAAGGTAACACTGTGGTCATAAACATTATCCAATGTATTTTTGGTCTTTTTTTTTTTTTTTTTTTTTTTTTTTTTTTTAATAAACATGAATTTCATATCAGAAACTTAAATCTGAGCCCAAAGTTAACTTGTGTGCTCATTTACATCCAGCAAGGCCCATTATGCATTTCCTTAATCAAAATCTGTTTTTGTCAGTGAGTGGAGACATAGTCTGTTTTAAATGTCTGTGCCCCAAATTAATTAATTAATCTAAGTGAATTGCTGGTAGAAATGCAAAGGGCAATTTACTCTGTGTGCTGAACCACTGGTTGTCCTTTTTTTGAGACTGAGAAACAGAAGGATGATTTTTGCGGTAGTTAAAATTGTATCCATCACCTCATTTTGCCAAGGTGCTGAACAGTACTGGTAAGATTACTTCTTGGACATTGTCAATAGATTTGAGTCCATGACCTTGAATCAAAAGACTCCTGTAGTCTCCACACTGCACCTGTTTCAGAAGAGTTGACTACCATGTACCTCATGTGCCAGTTACCTCAAAAAATAGGCTGCTGCATCCTTCAACAATGTCAGTACATATTGCTGATACTAGTCATTAATTTAGAAAGGGTAGAAAGCATATCATGGATTAGACTTGAAACAACAAAAAGACATTTTTGGTATCATCTCATTTCCTGGTGTGACCCTGCCCCAAAGGCAACTGAGTGAACAACACAGGATTTTTTCCTGGTCAAAACCATTGAGCTCAACCCATTTTGCTTTTCCTCAAGAAAAAGATGAATGTGAACAGGAGACAGGCTCCAGTCATTCAATGTGCCTCCAAGACACTTCTGAAAAAGCAAGAGGCAGCAAGATCAAAGCTAGTTTTTCTCACAAGTTTTCCCAGGAATGAGCAGAACATGCCAGGATTTGCTTGATGGTAATTGAACAGTTCATGCCAAGTGTAGCATTTGAGAATTTTTGTTTCATTAGGCTTAACAGAGATAATTTCAGACATGCATTTAGTATGTTTTCTTAAAGACAGTTTGTCATCTAAAATGAAGCACTGCTTAGAGTTGCAATGTGAAATTTGTTATATGTCACAATTTTTGACATTTGAATCCTAATCTGTCACAACACAGCCACCCTATGTGATTTTGCATGGGCTCAAAATATAATCTATAAAAAGAACAAAATGTGGAAGAATATGGAGAGACTATGTGCAAAAGAATACGTGCTTATCTCAGGTGCAGATGGCTAAAATCAACTCAAGCAGCAAGAAATTCAGACTAAAAATAAAATTCCTGGGTACAAAGAGGTGACTTTAGACACTTATCTAGGCCATATTATCATCAAGAAAATGGGGATTTAAGCATGGTGTTATGATCATACGGTAAATGATATTGCTGAGGAAAAAGTTTGAATAGATTTGGTCTCCTTTTGATAGAGACATGATGGCTTTATCGGCTTAGAATTTGGAGAGCTTGAAGTGCCTGGGATAGTCAAACTTTGCTTATTTTAACTGCTGACATCTTGGTCCCAAAATGCCTCTCCTCTTATCATAAGCAGCCATTTCCATTCTCTTAATGGTTTACTAGGCTACTAGGAGGAAAACCAGTGACTTTTAAAGGTGCCTTATAACACATCCAAGAGATCTTTTTCCAGGGTATGGTACTTCTAAGAAATAGGTATTTAGTGCAAGAAGAGTCTGCAGTAAAGAGCTCTGTGGTGACCAGAAGATCCCAATCAATATATCTTGCAGTCATTGCTGTATTGTTTAAAATGCTAGATCACAATATTCTGAGACTGTGACTTCAAATTTCTTGAGCAAATTGTGATCTTTTGAACTTGAAAGGGGAAGACTTTCCACCAAAAAAAAAATGGACTTAAGCGTTTTCCACAGAAACTGTCTAAAAGGAGATCCTTCTTTAGGGAAGCTTTTGTAATGCGAACTTACCTCTTCTGATTTAATTATCCTATTATGATCTCCCCAATATAATATCACTCTTTGATGAAATGCTCTGAGATCTCTTCAGTATATAGGTTCCATTTTCTTCTTGTGAACTTTTAATATGAAAAGGCTATAATCGAAATCATAAGAATTGTACTACATCTACATAATAATACTAATAAAATTACTTTTCAGATAAACTTTCTTCTATGTAGACTTTGTATCAAAGCTGAATGATTCAGTGTAAGGACTCCTAAAACTTTACTGTGTTTTAACTCAGGCTTTTAGAGATAAAACATAGCATGATCATGTGCGAGACTACAGTGTTCTTCTCATTGCCAGTGTGAGAAGGTCTGGTAATTCATCACTTTGAACACACAACTAAATTAGGTTAACGTTAATAGATGCTAAAGAAATCTGCACAGCCTTTTTCTCCAGAATACTCCTGAATCCCTTTCAATGCTGCCCTTTTACTCTGGTATCACTACATAGCTAGTATATTAAACTACTCAGAAGCAAATATGCAGACAATGAGATTCACTCCTCTTCATCAGTGATTATTTTTCCAGGGACTAAAATAGTGAAAGATTAAGACATGTTGGCGCACAGTAAGAAGTTTTCAAGGAATCATTAAGGTCAACCCCAAAACAAGTAAATTATATTTTCCATTGGGATAGCAGCTTTTTTCTAGACAAGACCTAAACATATGCAAATTTGTCTCTGAGATCAGAGAATTACAGAATAATTTAAGTTGAAAGACACCTCTGAAGGTCATGTAGTTCAATCCCTTTTTCAAAGTGGAGCCAGCTTCATAGTTAGGTCAGACTGCCAATAGAACTCATGTGGTTAAATACAGCAGTATGATCTCTGCGAGGAGTACTTAAAGTAAATGAACTGGGACTCTGGTTAAGATTTCACTAAGGCTTTACCATAAACTCTATGACCCAATTGGGTCCTGAATCCAGTACTCACTAAAGTCCACGGAAAAACTCCCATTGATACTGATGAGCTTTGGATAGGTCCTTTTGTGCCTTGCCTTTATATTTGTGAAGTAAAAATGACAACAAACTACGTGATAATATTTCTCTATTGCTGTTGGATACTGTGAGGATGAATTCAACAAATGTCTGTTGGCTACTTGAATGCTGCTTCTTTTTACTCCCTTGCTTCAAAGCCACACTTATATTTAGATTGATCTTCCTAAGGCAGCTATATGGCCCCATTACTGTGGATCTGAACAGCTCACAGCCTTTAATGCTTTTACCCTGCCATCACCTCTCTCATGTAGGGATGTTCTATTATCCATGCTTTACTGATAGAGAACAGAGATAGTAAAGCTCAGACTGGTTCCAGTGGGAATAAAATGCCTGCTTACCATTATATCTGCACATAAATGGCTTGCCCAAGGTCATTCAAGCAGTCTGTAGCAGAGTGAGCATCTCTATGTTTTGAATTCCAGTTGAGCCCCCCCTCCCGCCTTTAATGAAGGGGTTTTTTCCTATAATTCAGAGCTGGGTGTAGGACAGCCATTGGAAAAGATAGTAGATTTGAGAATCAGAAAAATAAAATATCAGAGTTTAAGTACCTTTTGACTAAAGGAAGTATAATTGGGTTGGGAGGTAAGAAGCACTATTATTTAAAAACTGGACATTGTATAGAAGTGCACTTTTCAAGAGTTCCAGCTGTGCTCATAAGAAAATCCAGTGAGGAAGAGGTTTCAATCTTTTATGATGTCCTGCTGGAAGCTCATTGAGATTTCTCAGACAGTGGGAATTGAATGGTGGAGTTGAGAAAGAAGGTGGTATAATCATCTGGTTAAGAAGACAGCATCAGGCTATTAGAGCAGGCAAATGAACAGTAGTGTGGTAGGAGAGGAGAGACAAATTTTTAGAAGAGTATAGCACAGATAATATAGAACACATAGAACAGAGCTTTTCTAGATGGTTCTGTTTCAGTGGATGTATAAATGGCATCACATGCCTCTGGAAGTTTATGCTTTGCTAAGGGGATGACAATGACAAGGGAAAAATTAGAGGATATTGGTTAGAAGCTATAGTTGACATTTTACACACATAATAGTATAAATAATGAATGGACATATTTATGTAATGCTTGATATGACGTCCAATTCTAACAAAATACTAAAATGTCTATAACCAAGAAAGCATTTAGAATCTTACTGGAAGTGTATAAGACTCTTGTATAAAGTAATATAACACACTTGACAACAAAATAGAGGATTTCTACTTTGCAAATTTCTGGCAGATTTTTCCTCTTCTTGTAATGGCTTTGTAGTGTGGAGGGGTAAAGATGAAGAAGGTCCATGTACAGGGCATGCAGAATTGAGGCCTCAGTGCTATATGTAATATAAACATTCCTTGCAGAATTCAAATGGAAAAGGACTGGGAGTGCAAAAAGGACAGAGAGGATGAAGGCTCACAGCGCTGTTTTTATATCGTTATGACACAGAGATGGTTTGGGAGGAGCGAGTTTTCGTCAGCAAAATGATATCATTAGACTAAAATGCCACCCTGTGCAGCCACACAGGCAGTATGAATCATTTTACTGAAGAAAGCAATGGCAGAATATTGCTATCAGTGCAAACAAGAAAAGTGCCAAAATTTTGCATTGATAAGGTATATCAATTGGAGTACTGGTATGCTCAGGCCAACTCTTACAGCTAAATCAGCCAAACCCCAATCCTATTAAAAACCCAACACACAGCAAAGGTTAACTCCAACACTAGAACTGATGAATCAGGAATATTTTTAGTGGAACCTACCTGTGACCTTGCCCAAGGTGAGTGATTTGATGGCCTTAAAATCAATCTCAGAAAAGTTGTGTTTGAGTTTGAGAACTTGATCAACCTGGAAGAGGTCAATAAAATTAATTCATTACGACAGCATGTAGACACCTCTAGATCTCTCTGTACTGCAAACTTCTGGGAATGCTCTCAGCTGCAAATCAGTTAATTCTGCCCCCAAGCATGATTCAGTTTCTAAAGATAGCAAAGCAAATGTGCTTTGATTTTAGCATGAGAAACTGAAAGGTACACCAGAATAGTCATATAAAGGGCTTTGAAGAAACTTCCCCAGCAGAAAAACTTAAAATGTTTGATAATGAAATCCCCCTGGTTCCCAAAATCCATGTCTAGTCACTTCAGAATGCACTCAAAGGAGGCCTCCCTAGAAATGCGTTGTGAAGATAAGTTCTGCATAGAAAAAAAACCACAGTGTAGCAGGCAACAAAAGACTGGTCCTTGAGGAAAACCCTAGCTTTTAGTATAAGCCTCCTTCCTAGACAACCAGGCCTACCTACCCTAACTGCTGTGCTAACTATGTTATCATTTTACCACCCAGATATGGAAATTGTAGGCAGAAGAAAAACAAAGGCACTCTCAGTGCTTCTGTCTCCTTCTCATTCTATTCCTTCATTAACACATGGCTTCTCTTTAGGCTCTGCCACCCTTCCCTGTTAAATGACTGCTGCCCAGATCTAGCCAATTTGTTTTGTAATATGAACTGCTATAATTAGCCTCAGAAAGCAAAAGGAGCAGTATGATGGTCATCTTCTCCTTGACTTGGAAAAGTGATGCAGGGAAACAGGGCAGAAGAGGGTTCTCATCTCCTGTGAGGCTGTCACAGTCAGCATGACTTGCTTCAAGCAAAGGGACTGGGCATTGTCATGCACGTGTTGGCTACACCCTGCATTCCCTCAGTCTTTCCTCTTCTGTGAGAAGATAAGGCAACTGGAGTCACATTTTGTCTTGGAACACATACTCCTAATTAAATTATATTCACAAGTATTTGCTCCCCAGCTGTTTTTCTCATGTTGACAACATTTTTAATGATCCATACTGTATGCTTCCTCTGGGACTACAGGTCACACAGACATCCCCTAGCCCCAGCACCACTCTAATGGTCCAGATAAACTTGTGGCCAAAGGTGTTTCCTAATTCACAGATTGATAGAGACAAGTGAAGGATCACTCTACTGAAACCACCACGGTTGGGCACTCTTTGAAGCAGGGCCTGGAGCTTTGGACTAACCCAGAAGGCTGTTCTGCTGCTGATCCAGCTTTGGTTGCACCAAGTCAACATGAAACCTTTGCCTCCTGCTGGCATTGAAATCAGTGGCTCTGTTTGTGGCATGAAATACTATTTAAGACTCAACAAAAGCCATGGCATACCTGAATGATGAGCTCTCTGCCTTCTCTGTTAATCTTCACATGGTGCAGCTCTCGGTTGGCAAAATTTCCAGAGTCAACGGTGAAAATAAGGAGTCCATCCTTACTCAGCTTGTATCGGACCTGTAAACTTCCTTAAAAGCAGAGTAAAATTCTGTGTATAAAACCTGTGTCCATAATGAGACACTATTCAATACCTTTACACAACATATAACTACTTTTATTACAGTGGAGTAACAAGGTTAAAATGTCAAGAAAGAGGCTGAAGAGTTTGAACTGTAATGAAAAGTGCAAAAAAATAATGCACTGGAAGAGTTTTCCTTCCTACTAGCTAATAGACTCTGCTATGGAGAAACATAACTTAATTGAGTCATTAAGTATATCAGAGGAGAGTGTGTCTGTGTGGGTCAGGCATTTTGCAATGCCACAAAAGCTGATCTACATTAGTCTGTTAAGGGTCGCTTCCACCAGAGGGCATACAGGTCTTGCACTGCTCTATTAAACTAATTTTGGTGGATTTTACTATTCCTTTTCATCAAGATGTAACAGACAGTGACAACTGTGAGAATTAGAACTTAATTTCAAACATTTAAAAGTCCAGACTCGTTATGATTTATATACAATACAAGAAAATATATACTGTAAATGATTATACAGAAAAAAAAATATTACTTGGATGTTCTAATGCATTTGAAGAAATAAATATAATTCATATAAAAATGAATGCCAAACATCTCTTTCAGTCTTTGTATCAAAAAAAGCATTGTGGCTTCTGATAAATAACAGTACCACAACAAATCAAAATGAATGAGAAAATGAGGAATCAATATGAATTTTAATCCTTCCACAAATGACTACAGAGTCTATATATATATATATATATAATTTAAAAGGAAAAGAACCTTTTCTGATAAAATCCTTTCAAGCTTAGTTTTCTAGGAATTAAGTAGCACAGAGAAAAATACTCTGTGAACTTCTGGAATTCTTTTTATGTATCAGCCACCACAGTAAGTAGAACAACAGTGGTACCATAGAGTTAAAAAGCTTTTCTGGGACTACTTTGTTGGTGTCTCCAAGGAGAAAATGAATGCTGACAGCACCACAACCCTGAGCAAAGGTCCTTCATTTATTCCCTGTTCTGAAAATCATAATAATAAAAAGAAATCTCCTACCTCCTTCCATTTCAGCGCTTTTCTTATTAATAGCACAAGTACAAACTATTGCAAGCATCACTAGATTTTACAGAAAGCTCCATACAAACATTACCTGTGCAGAATGCTGGGGACTAATGGACTGATTGTCACTGAGGGATGTGTTCACACTGTTTGAGCTCTAGGACCGGTTTCAGTGTTTGCAGGGGCAATGCTTGCGTGCCCATCATGATGCAGCACCACGTCAGAGAAGCCAGTGGAACATCTACACAAGCTCCTGCACATGAATGCTGCACTGACCCTACCATGCATGGCGCCTGTGACCCCAGAAGCAGCCTGGTTGGTTATGAGGTGAATGAGCAGCCCTATTTGGCTTCTATATTCAGCCATATTAGTGCCGCAAGACTGCTTGCAGGTCTAGAGTTAGTGAGAGGGGATACGGGGTAGTTTTCCTTCACTGCATAGCATGGATGTACTTGCTCCCTTCAGTCTTGCAAGTTCTCCCTCGATAATGTCAACTCTGCTGTCCTACAAGCTACTGCAAAACCACTTTTACTGAGCTTGAAGCAATGTATAAATTTCCTGCAGAGGGGCAGTTTTACCATCTCTACGCAACTCACAGTGATGTTGGCAGTTCTTGTGATTTGAACTCAGAGTCCAGTGAAGATTGTTTCTCCTTTTCCCTCACCAGGATGTTTGGCTGCTCAGGCTCCTCAGAGCTGTACTTTTTGTAACATTCAGTATATTCCAGATGAGTACTGCTGCTCTCTAGGCTTTGGAGGATAGAAACAAAGCTTCCGAAAATGAGAGGGAAAATAAGAATGAACTACTAGGATGAAGGTTTTTTAGCTGATTGAGAGACATGCTGGATCAGTTGAGATTTTAAAGTGAAAATAATTTAAAAAAAAGAATAGAAAGCATTTACTTTCTCACACATAGTCATGGATGTTAGAGGGAAATTCGAGATCAAGGTCAGTAATGACTGCTGAATTATTCAGTGTGATATTATAGGTCCTGATTCAGCTGCCCTGAATCATACTGCAAAGCTTCATCCCCTCATTGCACAGCCACACCAAGGAGCTACTGTCTGTCACCGTTCACGTGCCACGTAAAGGTCCAATTTAAATCACAATCTCATTTTCTGGTACTGAATGATTAATCAACAGGGAATAACAATGCAAACATGTTAGAATTATTTCGCTCTAGAAAGACATGAGAAGAGAAGCGCAAGTGCAACAAAGTTAAGGGACCTTCTTCAGATCTGCTCATTAGGGCAGCAGGAGAATCGATAAAAATGGAAAGGTTGCCTAACCCTGCACACCACAGCTAAGATGACCACACAAAATAAGCTGAAAATAAGATCTGACAGTGTAACAGCTTGGTCCAAACTAAAAATCATGTCTCAGAAGAAGTACTTGATACCTCTGGAGCCTTTGAAAGTGTGAAAAATAGAACAGTTGCCAGATTTGATTTGTGACCTTGTATTAGTTGCTTAGTTTATAAATGTGAAAAGACTTTGCTCTTCTCATGCTATGAACATGGAGGTATATAAAATATAAATGGTACTACTATATTCAGGTGATTAACACAGCAACCAGCACATTTGTGTTCAAAGAGAGCCAGCAAGATATGCAATCTATCTAGGCACTCAGCTGCTGCAAACAGGGATATATCCATTAACTTCATCAGAGAAAACTGATTTTAAACCAGAAACCATCTGTTCCATTTGTTGCGAGACAATGGAGGGGGTTCTTGACATCCATTAAGAACAGATCTTATTTTCTGCAGTGGTACAATTTTACCTTAAATCATTTAAATATATCAGTGAATAGTATCTTATTTTATCAAATTGCTCTGAATTCCAATGGCAACTTTCTTTGGATGTCTGCTCTTCAAAACCATTGAATTCAAGTTGGCTTTTTGTCTGAGGTCAAATTTGCATTAATATAAACCAGAAGTATGTGGGCTCGTCTCTCCAGAGATGTTCTAGAATTTACAGCAGTATAGCTGAGAGGTGATTTTGGCTTGTATTCAGTACCAAAACTTTTTCTGTTTTCAGAGTACAGATTAATTTGCCTGGCAGATTACATTTTACTATGTCACAGGCAAAATAAATGGATTATTAATTAAGATTATTATTAAGAATTTTTTGTCCTCTGAATTTTGATTATCTGGTCTGCTGACTTTCTTCAACACATCAACCCAGTGTCACTAACTGCAAATAAAAATCTGTGCCTAAACCAGTTCTATTCTCTCTATTATCTATTCTCTCTCTATTTTGTATCATTTTCGCCTCACAATAGGGATTCACACTAATCATAAGCAGCATAATTTCTGGCAGTCTTATTGCAGTCATGCCTGTCATCCTCCTCATCTCCCCATGTCTGAGCATGCACACCTGAAGTGCCATAATGTTCAAGCAATGCATTGCCTGTTGAGTTGTCTTCCTTCTGTAATGTATGCAGAATTGCTGGAGGACTTTTCTATTAAGTCCATACAAGAGTCATGGAAGGAAAGAAAGAGGTATCATATTTTTGGCCTTGGACTGGAGAATTTTACTGAGCCCGCTACCCCGGCAAGGTTATAATAGGTATGAGTAGATTCACACTTCATTATTATAGTAATCCCTTTCAACTTCAAATTCTGCAAACTGCAGATCAGCATGGAGATAGCTCCATAACAGCCCACAAAAGGAACAGGCACAGTTTAGCCACAGTGTTACACAGCACAGAGTGTCCTCTGTTTGCCACTTCTGGAGGAAACAATTCCACATGGGTTGCCATGCTACTGTGATGAGGCCACTACCAGTATCAGATCTGGATTGCTACACATCACTGTGGTCTTCAGTCTGTAATCTGCAGTAGTATAATCTGTGATTGTAGGGCTGAATGACACCTCTTCGTTGATATGAAACAGCTACAGAGCCTTTTTAACAGGGTTCCTGGGGGTCCCCTTCTGCAGAGGGAAGTTCTGGGAAACAGAGACCAAAGGGAAGTATTTATGTTTTCCCATGCTGATGAGTAGCTTGGGGATCAAGTGCCAGCATAATCAACCTCCAGGCAGCTACAGGAATAGCACAGTGCCTTCAAACTGCTTCTGTATTTTTGCTGAGAACAAGAAAGATGTAGTAGTGACTCTTAAGTCTAGTGGTAATAACGATACTATACTAGTTAGAGATTTCTAGGTGTTCAGACTGAAGAAGAAAAAAATATTCCCACGCCACACTGTGTGAAGACATATCTTGGCCATGTTACAGGTTCTATGTCTAAAACATTTTCTGATTAAATATGTCAACAGAAGAGTTGTCTTTCTTTTTCCTGTGTCTACAGCAGTGCCTGCGTGGAATGTCAGAAACATCTGGTAGTTTGTGGCCTATGCCCACTAAGTTTACATTAATTCTGCACTGTCAAAGCTTGTGTTGAAAATGAAACAGTAATTTTTAAATCATTGGCTGGAAAAGAGAGCATGGGAAAACGTTATAGAATGTTCTAGCTCAGGAAAAGACTTCTTGGCTTAAAAGATCTCACCTAGTGCTAGCTATTTGGCTGAAAGGTTAAAGCAGCTCTACAGAAAACTAAAAAAATTGATACCAGGAATTTGATCTATAAATCCATCATTCATAAGCAAGGTTCTTGTCACATATCACCAGGACCACAGGTGTTGTGCCATTTAGACTTGAAGAACCAAACAGCAAGGAACAGAACATGATGTCTTTGGAGTCTGAGACTTCTCTGCAGGACCTTCATTTACAAAAACTGGTTTTAAATGAGCCCATTTTGAACCCAACATCTCCGCCAACTTCAATAGCACTTTTTAATGACTTAAACTGCCTGGAGCAGCTGGCAAGACATCTTGCACTGCTCAGAAAAGCTGAGGTTACTTTAAGGAGCCACTGTGGGTGGCACACATAAAACATACAACTTTATCGCCATCATGTAACATCAGGAAAAATCATTTAAATCAGGGAAGATGACAACTCAAATTTGGGAGAAACATGCATGTATAAAACAATGAAACACTGCATTAGGAAAAGGGGCTCAGACAACCCCTGCATGTCCCACTGCCTCAAAGGCACTCAGAAACAAAGGAGTTTATGACCAATAGAACCTCTTACAACTGTCTCAAACCAGCAGTCACCCTCATCAGACTGTAAGATGTTAATTACACCACTGCATCTACCCTCAGCACTCACTTAAGCTATAGCTAAAAGAGAAAACAATTAGGGAAGGCATCAGTTAAACAAAGGGTGGAATATATTAGTGAGGTTATTGATGTGGCTATTATGAAGAAAAAAAAAAAAAGAAATATTTAGCCAAGAAAGCCATTTGCTGCTCATAAGGTGGAAACGTTTGTTTGCTCCTGACTGCAGAACAGTGCATGACAGTTTTCAGTTCTCTCTACCACGAAATATCTCTGGCAACTTGCACAGATTCAGCACAACAGTGTCGCTCTTCATAGCCTAGATATTTAAAAATGAACGACTACTTTCTCAGTTAGGAGCAGCTGGCTAAGAAACCTGCTCTTTAATTAGCAGCTTCTCCCCAGGGATATTTACTCAGTAAATTTACTCTTCAGTGGAAGTGCCGCTGGTGATTTGAAAGAAACAAGGCCCATCTCTTCAGCATCCAGTGGTATTTAACTAAGAAAGTACTTGCAGATTTTAGGAGGTAACTCCTGCTGTTTTGTACGGTGAAAACAAAGAGGTGAAACCATAGAACACATTTGCTGATATGATTACTCAGCTACTGCATTTGATTAAATGACACTTTTATATAAGGTGTCAAAAAAGAGCTGTTCCCACAAATTTTTGTGATCTTTTATGTTAGTGAAAAAAAATGGTGTTCATTTGAAAGCCTCCCATTCAAAGCTTGAGACATTCAGGACTTAAGGATCATATTCAGGCAATTTTATTTCAAAAATACACTTTCACTTTGCATTTCTTCAACTTGGATAAAAGCCTTAAAGGAGGCTACGTGGAGGTCCACGACCTCAGTTCACTTTGCAATCCTGCTAGGCAGCTGGATCCAGATTGAGAATGTCACTTAAACATCAACAAATGTAGCTAGTTCCCTGACATGACTGACAAAAGTGTTTAACCTTCATAGACATCTTATTCCCACTAGCTGCCAGTTGGCTTAACAAAGGCTGACCGGCAATTAAAAAGGAATTGGCAGATGCTTCTTGCTCCAAAGATAGAAAATATTGCAAGTCTAAAAGATGACCGAGGGGACCACAGTCGTAAAGCTCATCATGCACATAATGAGTGGCTTAAACACGGAGCTTATTTCAGACATTTTAAGGGGAACACTTGTCTGACCAAAACAGCCCATGTCCTTGCCAATGTGGCTGGCCTAAAATAGGAATTAGGTTAACCCATGGATGTGGGATAACACTAAACCCTGTCTTTCGAGTTTAGCTCACAGGTAAGCATACACAGTGGTGTATTTATGTATCCTGGAGATGACAGATAGAGCACTGCCACAACCGCCCAGCTTGGATGATTGCTGACAAATCATCTTCTTTCTTTGTGTCACAGTTTATCTGTTGGTGAAACAGGTGAATTTTAACATCCTTTGGAAAATGACATGAAACTTCTGGGTAAGCAGCAATTTTAGAAAATGTTATTAGTCATTACCATCACCTCTCCACTCCCCAGTACTTCTTTCTGGGGAAGGGACTGGTTATTCTTTCTTTTACATGGTGATGCTATGTTAATTATCTTTTTTTCCCTGAAGGTGACAGTAAATATGAAGGAAAGACCAGAGGGCACCAGGTGCAGTTAAATCTCCCTGAATTTACTTGCTTTCTGATGGTGACATTTATTCTGGTAAATTTTAACCTATACCTTTTCTACACATTTTTAAGAATTTTTAAAGTAATTTAGAGACTCTTCATTAACAAAAGCTATCTATATGCTACTGTTGGATCTGATGTTCAGATCTCTTCTCCTGTCTTTAAAGACACACTGGATGCCATTAGTCTTCTCATGGTCAGACATTCAGTAGGGTCTATGATTTACTCACCTTTTTATGTAGAAAAGTCTTGGCAGGCTTTCATCTTACACTGTACTTTTCATTTAAGACTAGTGTAGCAGCCAGGTTGGAAGGACGAGGTTTTATTCTTTATCCAGTGAATGAAATAAAAAGTATCATCCTCTGAATTTTATTCCAAAAGTTCAACTTGTCTTTGCAAATTATGCATCATCGCTAACTCTGTGTGAACAGCTCGCAGGCAAAAAAGGCTGAGATAGTCTGTTGTGATGCCCTGAGGAATTCACACCAACCTACCCATACTGAGATCCTACCTCATGGTTTCCATTCTTTTCCTAATATCTTTCAATCTTTCCTGTTTCAGTTTTGGCAGAACAGATACCTATTAAAGGAAGAACTTGTTTCATGCTGGCCTAACAAATAACCATAATGTTCAGCAATGAGAATACAGAAAAAGATGATCTGAACAGAAAAAATGAAATAATCAATTTGAGCACTAGATGATGTCTGTGGAACAGGAGAGTGAGCAATAATCTTAAATAAAACTAGATACAAATAATCATACGCCTCTCATTTCAAACCTTCTTTTTATTCTTAACTCATAATAAAGACAGCACAGAACTTTGTGGATTAGTGGCTTTCTAGAACGTAATGATCCTTGTTTGTGTTGAGCTCTACAGACACTGCCTGACTGGTCATGAATCTCTGTGAGATGTTCTGGTCCTCTAACCAGAAAGTCCATCTAAGCACTGCCAGTTTCAAAGGTTATGCCACCCTCTGTGACTGGAGAAGTCGGATCCTTTAATTAGTGACCCAGATACTACAAACAAGATAAAGATGTGTGTTTGGACCCAGGCTGGCTCTTCCAAGCGTCATTACCTTGGGGTCCGTGTCCTGTGGAAACAGCTACACTGCTCCAAGACAGCACTTGAGCCCACAGTGCTGCAGAGCTACAGCTCTCCCTACACAGCTCTCTATGTCCACAACACAGATCATTCACATGTTAAGAATAACTGAAAAATGAGTACTATCAAGCTTCAGGGCTAAAGGTTTTGGCAAAATGGTTCTGAAAAGACCCTAATTTCAGAATTACTGAAGAGCATATATGCATATATGCAGCATCCATATAAACACAGGAGCTTATGACCACCTATCCTTCTTCTCCAGTCTTCCAGTACAACTCCACAGAAATCCAACGATACAATGACTTTTCAATTGCAAAATAAGAGCCAGGAACTTAAATCTTCTAGGAGATAAACACCTCCTCCAAGCAAATGGGAATGCATGTTTTCTTCCAAGCTGATTATCTGTAGACAGTGGTCTGGGGTTTTATGCCAGACACCAGTAAGTTCAAAGTCAGTATCTATGCAGAACACAGATCAATTATTAACTGCATGCTCAGCCTTTCCTGCTCAATGTAATCCAATTACAGTTCCCTTGTTTTTCCCTTGCGGTTCTCCAGAACATCTCTTGACCCTTCAGTATGGCAAAATGATCTTCATGAGTACAAACATGTCTATGAATTGAGCTAATGAGACAGATCTTTCAGTTCTCTCCTCTTGGAAAGCAGATAAAGAAATCTGCCAGAGTCCTTGGCTGAATGTTGTGGCTGCTTTTCCTTTCTAAGTCTTGCACACTTAGAGATTTAAAGTGCCATATGCTAAAACAAACAAACAAACAAAAAATTGGTTTGGGCACTGAATCCAACTCTTTCCTCAAAGACTTTTTAGTGCTGGATTTGAAACGAAAACTCTAATCAGTATTCCATTTGCTGTGAAGTGTGCTTACAGCAGGGAATCATCCAAAGGATCACAGTTGTTTCTAACCACAGGAGCTTCTCTATTTACCTAAAGAAACTGATTGGGTGAAGTCCTGTCACCCCAACCCTTTCAACTCATGATGCCACAGCCAGCCTCCCATTTACAGACAACTGGGGAAAATTTCTTTACATTCACCATTCCCAGTGAAACTCTCACTGGCCCTTCAGTCAACAAATAACATAAGATTTCAGGGCCAACAACAGCAATTGTTCGAAAGCATAAGATATATAAGATATAGAAGTCCTATCTGCCATATGAAATCACTTAATGTCTGTTAACCAGAGCCAGACGAAGAACGATTCTCAGTCACACACAGACAGTTGTTTGAAAACTAGTCTCCTCAACAAAGCTGTCTCCAACAGTTGCCTGCTCCTCATCTATTAAAAATAACTATACCTGAACCTGAGCACCTGCACAAGTTGTTCAATGGGTGTTTAAAGTCTGTAAGCCAGAATGTGTTCTCAAAAGATAAGACTATTGCACTAACAATAGCAGATCCTAGAGGGTCTTTCTGTAGCAGTTAGTTATGTTCTCTGGTACCCATATCACAAAACTAAAGCCTGCAAGGTGATAAAGCAAAAGATCCAGCAAAATCAACGCCAAAACCCACCCCAGTATTCCGTTAAGTTCTATTTTCCCTAATTATTTTAGCTTTGCCCCATTGGACTCCAGAGTGCACAGCACGAACAGAATAAAAATATTTTTTGTCTCAAAGACTGAACTAGATTTTTTGCCTTTTCTGACTACTGAATGACAAAGGCTTTGTTTTTGCTTGAGAAAAGTTGATGGAGATGCAGCTTAACAAACTTGAAAAGCAAAACCAACAAGAATTCACATGCCTTCAATAGAAAGGCTGCATCTGACTTAGAGACAGAAGATCACAGTAGATTTGTAGTTTATTAAAAAGAAAAAAAATCCGAAGCTTCTCACTAATGACATTTACTTCTTTTTCTGCAGAATGTTAATCCAGCTTAGCTCTATTACAGATTTTGGTTCATTTTCCTATTTACTTCAAATGTCAGCTGATTTCAAGTCCTTATGAGACAGGGCAATGGAGTTGATCTGGGTCCTGCTACTAAATGCTGAGTATCAGAGACCTAACAGAAGAATTTTTCCAGCTGTTTTCATTTGTACTTTTGTTTATAATAGTTTTGTGCTTTTTTTTTCCTTGTCTTTAATCTTTCCTACGCAACTTCAGAGTCTTGCTTTCCAAAAGAAATTGAGAACAGAGCTCACTGTGATGGCAATAGGTACTAGATAGAAACAAAGAAAAAAAAGGACTCAAATTGTTAAGTTTCTTATGAGATCAGATAATAAATGCAGATAAATTTTCAATCACTCTAGAACAGTTCGAGATTCTATCTTTTTTATTTGATGCTGGCTATCTGCTGTTTTTCTAGATTAGGAATCATATTGTTTCCATGGAGAAAGCCAACAACACTGAGAATCAAAGACTTGGGAAAACATTTTCTAGACAACATAATTCATCATATTCATATCACATTTGATTACTTGCTGGGGAGAAAGAAGAATGGAGCAAGGAGGAGCACTAACAGTTCCTTTTTTAACATTTTTGACCCACACCAGTTATTGTCTTTAGAGATCGAGACAAAGATTATAATACTAAGGTACTGACAACTTGATGAAATCCTGTATATTAGTAAAAACGTACAGTGAAAACTTAGCCTAGGAAAGAAAAAATATTTTTTTTCTGGGCAGTAGCTTCCTGTGATTTAAATAATTTCTGTGGACTAACACTGGAAATGCTAATTAGAGATGTTCACACATTTTCTGTAGCTTAGTAATGGGCACTATAATTTGAAATTTCTACAGCACAGATATTAAAAATGCACGGCCAATTATTATAGTACTGCTAATTTTATGAATGTAGGATCAATGGGACTATGTGAGCTTTACAAACATACCCATCTATACACACATATACATATCAATCTTTATATAATACACACACACCTATATATATGTGTACCTTAAGAATCTGTGTGTACGATATGTAGAAGTGGGGAGGAGAGAACAATGCTAAGTTATTTGATACAGTTTTCAAAGGCATACGCATGATTTAAAAGTGTTAAGTATTAACTAATGATGGAAAGAATCCCTAAGTCATCTTTAAAAACAGCTTTTGAAAACTTACCCATAAACTGCCAAGATATGAGCCAACCGATCAGAGGTAAGAACAACCTTGTGATAAAGATAAGTTATTTGGGTGGGAACTGCATCTAGAAATAATAGCTGCTAGGCACTACTGAGCTTCTCATTTCATAGAAGGAGGTCATCTGTTTTGGTCTAGAATTGTAGCTTCTACATTGACATATGGTTGTACCCAACATCCATCATAGCTTTACCTCCTTCATCAACCACCTGCCCTCTAAGGCTCCAAGTGCTGGAAGGGCTTTCTGTGTGGGCAACATTGATCTGGGCTAGTGAAGCCCTGAGTGAGCATGAGGAGATTTTATTTCCATTCTCAGACCTGATGCTGTCCTGTTGGATAACGTTAAATGAATCATTTTATTACCACAATTCTAGTGTCTCAATCAATATGTAAAGTATCTTCCAACAATATGACCTTCTTTATAGACTGACAGTGCAAAGAATGTTGGGGTTAAATGTGATTATTTATTAATTTTATTGAAAAAAATTGATTTTACAAGAAACTTTTAACACCTGATTGGATTAGACCATAGCTTCCTATACTTTCATATAAGGGCCTTTTAATATAGTCTAACAATGAATAAGCCTTGCAGAGACTTTCGCTTCTTTTATGTTAAATATTTAACACAGGAAGTCTGAATTACCAGAAACATTCTTCTCATCGCCACTTCTATTAACCAATAATTTGCCTAGTTATTTTGTGGATAACAGAAAAGTGAGAATGCCCATTCTCATTTCACCAAGAGTCTAACCTTTATTTAACCAATCAGCTATTCAGCAGAGACCTTCTTAGGTCCTACTATACACTGTCAAACTCAGCAAGATTCCTTGGAAATGAGCCAATAAGACAGAAGGAATCACACTGACTTTTAATGCTACAAAAGATATTATTATTCATAGTCCAGTAACTTTATGGCAGCATAAACCTCTTGGAGGAAAAAAGACTAACTTATCTGAACATTATTTTCATTGGAATAATTTCAGTTCCAACAAGACTAAAAATAAGAGGATATGAGATTAAAATAAATAATTAAATTTGGGACAAAAAGCAGAGAATCATAGAATCGTTTTGATTGGAAAAGACCTTTAAGATCATTGAGTCCAGCTCTAAACCATATCCCTAAGAAAAGGAGGATGAAGACAGGATTTTTTTTTTTCTGAACTTCTAAAAGATTTATCATTAATCAGCTGGGGATTCAGCCTTGAAAATAAAATTAATTACAAAACAAAAGCATCAGATTTACCCTTCCAACTTCCAATGCTAACAAATAACTCTGTGAGCTGTCTGCTTTTCTGCTTAGTAATTTCTAACCTGGCAGGTTTTTATACGTGACTGAAATGACTATCTTGAAAGAATGACACAGAAGCATGCACAACATAACACTGAAAGAGACTTTCAGGAGTTAACCAACGTCAGCTAGTTATCTGAACAATTCTTTGCATACCGTGCTACATTTTGTAGTCCACGAGTTTGAAGCCTGACATTTCACCAACCCTCTAAACCACTCTTATCTTCTTTTTACAAGTGAGTAAATAGAGGTACAGATCTGAGAGAAGTGCCCTTGTTTAAATTGCCGGAGTGTGCTGAGAGCTGCTCCACCTAATCTCCAGAAGCACTGAGAATCCCTATCTCCATCTGAACCTAAGTAGAGATCTGCAGACAGAGCAGTTGCCAAAATGCAAGGCTTATCTTTGCTCCTGTTGAGCTGCTGCAAGAGATTCTGGTGTCCTGATCCCAACCCCTTCCCCAACCACCATTAGAGAGTTTTTCTCTTCCAGAACTTCACGATTATATCTTGCTCATGGTTGCATTTCATCAATAAAAGTCAATTGACTCATGTTTCTAAGGTCATTTTACACTATGCTGGCAAAAGTAAAGGTGATTTAAACGGATATTACATTTTCATTCACTTTAGGGCTATTTCCCATTGCCTGAGTGGCATCAAGAGACCTGAGTGTAACTGAGAAGCAGATTCCGAGGTTTCACCTCAGCAGCTAACCTCTGGCACCCTGGAGTTATGCACTGGAATATTCATATATCTGAAAATCATAAACACTTGCCTCCAAGCGCAAATCAGAGAAGGAAATCTGGAACTGGATGGGAGAAGAGAGAGAGGGTTTCCTCAGTAGTGCCACCACCCTGCTGCAATTCTGCTTAGAGGAGCTGGGTTCAGGCACATACTTTCCCAGCTGCTTCTCCCAGGAACTGGGATGCTTATCCCATGCCAGCCCAAATGTTAGCTGCCTAACATGGCCAGGAGATAAACTATTGCAAAAAGCACATAGAGATGAAAAGCTTCCCCACCACGTCCCCCACCCCTTATAGTTTCATTTGACATACTTGAAAGCTTAGCTATTTCAGAATTTGCAAGGCTTCAGAGTGGTCTGGGTCATTCAGTCAAGTGCACATATTCAAACACACAGCATTAGCTTTCTATTGTTCTGCCACAGGCTGGTGACTCACCAATAGGCTTACTCATCACTTCCAGTGCTCCAATGCCTGAATAACTCTTGAATAATTCAAATATCCCCATTTTTCAAGGATGATGTTTGTCTGGAGTGAGTTTTCTGAAAGCACTGTAAGGACTCAGGAGCCAGAGTCTTATTGAAAAGATGTAGGGCCTATGCCCCTAAAATCTTTATGTTTTCAAAAAGTCCCCACACCATGTACCTTTTAATAGAAAATGGATTTACACCTCATGCTTTGATCTGTGAACATAAAAAACTTTGATTTTCTAGCTTTAATAGTCAAACAAACTGGCCATACTCCATTGCAACAACCCAGTGAAGAGCAATACATGTACCAAGACAAAATGCAAAAGATAAAATGATAATATATTTCTGCACCAAGTGTTCTTGTACGTTCATGGTATTTCACATTCCTTTATCTTGGAGGCCTAATGGATCTTAGTGTGGAATAAATAGCAAGGAATTGCTATTGTACAGTCTTGCCAAATGGAAGCCAGAGCACATTTTAAGTTCAAACAACATGATTATTCAAAGACTGAATAGGCAAGTGCAGCACTGAATGCCAAATAAAGGGATATAAAAAAGAGTGATGGCCATGTGCGTGACGTGAATACCATGAAGGTGATAAAGTTGCAGACACAGAAATGAACTTAAATCAGTGGAGAATTCTATACTATTCTCACAATCCCCAGTTACACTGGTCTCCCTTTGGTAGCAAATCAAGAGTACTTACCATTCTTGGAGAGAATCACAGCCAAATATTCATGAAAGTAGGTGTTGATGTAGAGCAGAAGGCTTGGAGTATGTGCCGTGAGAAAGCTGAATGCAATATTTTCCTTGGACATGACAGCATCCGCATAAATGGCAGAGCTTGAGGTGCTTGCGTTTTTTGTTACAGGGTAAGGTTCTTGGAAAATATAGGTAACGGAAGTGCCGGCTTCAAATAATGCGGAAACCTCTGAAAGCATACATAAACCAAGAGAATAATTTCATCTACTGCAATTTCAGATCTCCCAGGTAGGCATGAATTAAGCTGACATCCTCTGAAGCAGAACACTGCAAAATGTCCCTGACCCAGCTGTTACCACTTCCTTAATTTCAACTAGGAGTGTGTCCTTCCTTACAGTCTATTTGTCTGGCACAGAGAAGGACAGTGTATGGAGACAGGCCTTTAAATTAAACTATTTTAGTGCTGGAATCAGAGCTCCACAAAATAGAACAGGCTAAAATGTCTGTTGGCCAAACAAATACTCGGTTCACCATCTTCTGACAGCTGACATAAAAAGCAATATTCTCTGCCTTTCTCCCACAGTAAAGACAATATATTTGTCCTTTGCAGTCTCCTTTTTAAACAAAGTCATTATTAAAGCAACACATTGACCCAAAGACAGCCAGTAAGGTAAGCTGAAACATCTACCTGTGCATGCTCAAATCCCAAGAACTCGCACTTATGTTTTTCAATAAACAACATATAGTCTGGCCATGAAATACACAGATGTGATAACAGCAGTTTTTTCTAATGTGAAACACAGTAATATTAGGATGGTGATATCTTCACCTACAAACTGACTACAAGTACCTTCTCTAATAAAGCACCTCCACATCTACAGCAGCATCTCCTAGCAGGACACTGTGTGGTTATTTGATATTCCTCTCGTGGCATCAGTGCCAAATCCTCAGCTTATGTAAGTGGGCATAGTTCCGTGGACTACAGTACGACTAAGCCGATTTACACCAGCAGATGATTTGGCCCACTAAGTAAACCTGCTACATTCATGAGGTGAGTGGCAGCCATGGAAATAAAAACACTCACATTGTACCTTGCTGTTATTGAACAGGAGTTTTGGTAGTTTCTTTCTCCCCCAAAGAACATGGGGGATTGAATTGAATGTTCTTCATTTGCCCTGCTCCTTTTTCTGGTATTGGCAACATCTCCTATGAGCCACCAGAATGGTTCAGTGAGGATACATTCACCACAGACTGAATAATGCAAATCAGTTTTCTCCTGAATGCTTCACACTTATTTTTAAAATCTCGTAACATTTCAATGGCTTGTCACAGAGATGGCAAAAATACTTTAAAAACGACCTCTTTTTGTCACACCATTGCTCCAAAACTCTGTAACGAAAAGCTCTCAAGATTTTGTTAAGGTGAACAAAGCTAGATGAGGTTTAAAAACAAGCAAACTAAACATTCAGACATGGGTAGACAACTGTTACGAAAAAATCTCAGCCCTATTTGCTAATGTCTGGGCCATTATACGCAATTGAATACTGGAATCATAGTGGGATGTAGCTAGCAACTTTAACAGGACAACTAGTATCATTTTAATTTCTGAGGCCACTGAAGTCAACAAAAGGAGGTGTTGCAACCTGTTTAAGATAAACACTTAGAAATGCTGAAGTGACAGCTGATATTAGAATGTCTTATTGTAACATCAGGGACACCAAACTGACAGGAGTGAAACTGCTGTAATTCAGAGACCACTAAGAACTTAGGATCAAAGCTCAGTGCCTACCTTCCTTACAGAAAGGTCCTTCATAGGCTGAGCTGGTACAATCACAGGAGTAACCGTTATACTTCTCCACACATTTTCCTCCATTATGGCACAGGTTACCATAACTGCTGCAATGTCCTGGACATCCAGGTTTAACACCAGACGTCATTTTAGCTCTCTCTTCAAGGTCAAGTTTCTGTCCATTTAAATGCAGAGATCGAATGCATCCCAAAAATCCCTTTTGTCTGGAAGCTGTTCCCCCTGAAAAAGAGAGAAAAAAGGACATGCATTCATTGGTGAGTCTGCACAGCGATCAAAGCCCTGAAGTCCAACACAGAGGTACAAATATGAGTCCATGAATTTTAAAAAATATTATATATCAATGCATACAGTGGCAAAAGATGACGGACAGCTCTGGAAACTAAAGTTCTCTATCTTTATGAAAGGACTAAAAAGCTGTATGCGACACTTTCTTGTTGCCATTCTTCTCCTTCTTGCCTTATCTACTGCCCTGTCTGGCATTTAAACTGCAAATTCATTTGGGAAAAAATATTAGCTTTATCGTATGCCTGCATATCACCTAATACATGAGAAAGCCAAACCTATTTTGTTGTTGTTGTTGTTGCCATAGCACAGAGTATAAATAACACCCTAATCCCAACAGCAGGTGAGTTACACATGCTGATGAGTCCAGATAGCAGGGATGAATCAGGTTCAGCACCAGGCCTGCTGGCTGAAGGGAAATGACTTGATTCAGAATTTATGCATGACTGCCCAACCTGATGTTGCACGTGAATGGCTGTTGTAGGAAGGAAACATGAGTTCAGGTCACAGTTGTGTTATTTATTACAATTGTTCAATATAATTTGGTTTCTTCCTAAAGATAAGAGCTGTGTGGATCTACACAAGAGGGCAGTTCTGTCTCTACAAGCTAACTAGCTTCTTATCTACCCAATGAAGACATTTTTTTTCCATAAGAGGTAATCTCTAAGAATAACTATAATGATGACTGTTAGAGTACTTTGTGAAAATATCACCATTTTTCTTATTATGGGCTTTGTTTGGCAGTGGCCAATGTTTTTCTTTTGAAGATACTGTAATTTTGATTGCTGCTAAGAAATCTAATTCTGGTTCAGGAAGTAACAGCATTTGTAGGCTCTGAAATGGCAGCTTTATTGGTGATTTTCCTGCAAAAGCAGTATGAAAGGGGTCATCTTTCCAAATTATTCTCTTGTAGAAGTTGGTTCTATATCAAAGTGCATGAGGTATCTTTTGCTAAGTCCTTGCAGAAGAGCATCTGTTTTTTCATAAATTGTTTAATTAAGCAAGACTTGTGCAAACTAAGACAATGAAGCAATGGTTTGAAAAGCAATCTCACCAAAATCCTATTGTTCTGCTATACCATTTTCACATATTTTTATTTCTGTTGCACTAATAGCAGAAATTCTGATTTTGAATAAGAATAGTTGAACTATAGGATAGTATGTGTGAGACAGGCTCACTTCATGCTTATTTTAGTGTGGCTTTGTGAGAGAAAGAAATATTTTCTTTTCAGATGTGCAAATGCTATCTCACTTATTTTAAAGGCCCTCTGAACACAAGAATTGGACGTTCGACATTTGCTGCACTGTGCACACATAATCCTTTTCTTTGGAGATTTTGCTCCAAAACTGTACATACCATATAACATAAATGTTTTATTCAGTAAAACAGATTTTAGGTTAAGCCTCGGGACCACAAACACCAAGGTTAAGGGTGTTCTTTGCTGAGGGGTGGTGACAGTCAAATGAGCCATGCTGCTTTCAGCAAGGTATTTATACAGTTGAATTTTACCTAGAAGCCTTGGGGAAAGGAAGAAGGTCTAAGAGTATGGGGCAAGAAGTTCACAGAGTACTCCTGGTGTAGCTTGGTGACACAATTGGATAAATTATTAACACCCAATCAATGAACTGAGGATTTGCTTTAAGAAGCAAAGGACTTTTTGATGGTAAGGGATTAGGATTAGGGAATCTGAAGTGACGTGAATAAATATTAGGAGATTTCTTGCTTTATGTAACTGATACAAAGAACAGGAAAGGGCATGAAAGTATAAGAATCATAACTATTATTACTCAGGAGTAGGAGAACTTGCTGTGATATTCCTCAGAAGACATCCAAGTCACACTTGCTAGTCTCAAACAATGTTGTACAAAACAGTCAGGATACACAAGGAGTTAATCATTAATTCCTCCTCATGGCCTCCAAAATATCCCCAAGGGTCTACAGATTCCTTTTAAAACAACAGTAAACAAAGTATGCCCCTTCTTTTTCTCTCCTTCCTTTTCTGTCTCTCCCAACAAAGTTTCTCAGATGTTTACTCTCTCTGGGGTACATTGCATTGGGACTGTCTACAACAGACAGAGGAGATTCACCCAAGGATTCCTTGCTCCCTTGTTCCCAAGTCAAAACCAGGAATCCAAGCACCAACATTCCAAATAAATAGCACAAAAACTTCTGATCAAGTCTTTATGCATCAAATTAAAGAATTTGTATTTTGTTTCTCTGATGTTACCAGTTGAGTGAAAATCACTACCTTTCCCCTCCCCATACTGGAGTTTATGGTCGTGCCTTCTCCACGAGAAAAGACAGTTTCATCTCTGACTACACCATGAGAGGACATGATGACACACCTCCTCCAGGACCACAAGGATATACCAGGATACGGACGGACTATCCTAAAGGATGTCACCCATTCAGAATGCTGAAAGCGACCATCCATTGAAAGGAATGACTTCTGCGTGTCCCTTCAGAGCAAGTATTGTGCCAAACTGGCCTGTCGCTGGGCAGTTTGGTGCAGTTGATATAATCTAGCCTGTACATTTGTTTAGGGTTTGCTCCTTCTACTGTTTGCGTATTTTGTTTGTTTGTTTGTTTGTTTTTTAATTAACAAAAGAAACATAGCCAGGTGCAAGGATACTGATGTTGTAACTGAGGATTATAAAGCAGCCTATAGCAGCTAGATGCCCAATACCTACTGAAAGGGAGAAATGGTTTTCTAACTATTTTGAGCTGCTTTAAGATCCTAGCTGGCTTGATTTTGAGTGTACTAGCAGTAAAAATAAATTCTCCCTTCCACTTTGTACACATGTAAAACTACCTCAGAAGTCTGCCACATAGTCCATGTGTGCCAATGTTGGCCTTAAGCAGACTTTCTGCCTTTGTTCTAGTTAATTTCAACAAGTATAGCCATAGAAACCCTCTTTCTGGTACTACATAGATAAATACATAAGTGTCCTCTGAGTCAGTTACAGATTAACCACAACAGCTAACCATATATACATTATTTAATCTACACTTTTATCTTTTAATGACTATGGATACCTGTTTCTCCATAACAAAGAGAAACCATCAAGGACACTCAGATATTTATAGGAGATGATGCAATAAAACCAGAATTGCTAATTTGAATTCTGTCACATTGTGTTGCAATGGATGAGGAGATAAAAGGAGAGGGATTAGATCTGAACATCTCCAATTTGTCTCCCCTTCTCCAGTTTTACCTCCAGAGAGATCCAATAAGGAGGTAGCCATTTTCTATGGCTTTTTTTGAATGACATGTGGAAGAGATCATAATTCCAATGGAACCTAGGGAACATCAGGCAACGACAATTTGTTGCTCATGATATGTGGTGTGCTGGCCAGAGCAAATGCTTGGGTTCTGCTCCCCGAAAGGGAACATTCCCTAAAGACAGACATGCAGGGCAGACACTATGTCAGCAAGATGCAAGAACAGCCAAGACCATTGAATCACACGTAAAACAGGGCAATAAAAGGTGGCAGGGCAGAACTGAATGGAGAACAGGTGGCATGGAAAGAAATGACACCCAAATTCCAGGATTTCTGTAGATGAATACAATTAATAGTATGAGCATATGAGAAGAAGGATCTGATTATCAACTTTATCAATTCCTTCTACGCAATATTGATGTACAAAAGAGACTTCAGGGTAGGAGAAATCGCTACATGAATGCACCTTTCCAGGATATGTAATACTCCTGTGAACTTCTCTATCTGTGGTATGTTACCAAATCCGAAATGAAAGTATTAGTGTGCATTAGTGTGCAGATAACAAATAATGGGTACTTTATGCTTATCAAGGTCAGAAGTGAGTGGAGATTTTCTAGCACATAGTACTGTTAATCCAAGTGATCTAATGTGAATTCAAACTCAGTAAGACACACCTAACATTCAGATATACTCCACAGAAATGAAGATTAAGAACATTAAACACACCCATGGTTACCCCAAGTACACAGAGCAAGCTGAAAATTGGTTTTTACCCTAGCACTGAACCAGACAGGCTTGGGTTCAAAAACAGATATAACTCAAAATTAATATAGGGACAACATAAGTGATGGTGAGACTCCCAGGTTCTGCTGTAGTCTCTGAACATCTGAATTTTTCTTCTGGAATAAGCAACCATGACATCCAAACACTGAACTCACTGTCGTTATATATCAGTTAGTATCCCTTTGAGACAACTCAAGTTCATGTTTTTCACAGTCTTTAGGATATAACTTTGCATTAGTTCACAATCAGTGTTTTCTCCATCTAAAAGGACTATACAACTGTGATTTGGGTTTGTTTCATTTGGTTTTTTATGAAAGAGAATATCTGCTCACACACGTGGTATATTTTTATCTCTGAATCCAGACTTTTTAAATTCCTTGCCCAAATTTAGGAGAGACAATATTATGTTCTCCCATATTTCAAGAAAACTGGTAGCACTGAAACAGCATCAAGGTCTCCACTCAGGAAGACTGAAGTGTGAATTCATCCCTTACTGGACATAAAAGAACCTACAAACATAAAAGAGAAATCCTTCTCTGTGCTTACTCATTGGAAAATCTTCAGTAAAAGCCTAAATCTCCTAAAATACCTAAGTCAGTCAATCTGAAGATAAATTTCCAAGGAAAGTCAGGCCTTCTTAACTCCCACCCTTACAAAGTATTTAAAGGCTCATAATGTGTCCATATCACCGGATCAGCAGTAAATGAAGCACAGCTCCACTACTGCCTACAACTGACTGTTTTGTGAACATTGCTGGAAAAGGCTTCTGTTCAACTTTCTTTCCTATAAATCATAAAAAGTGAAACAATGTGTTTGACAAGCCAACTTTAATTAAAAAAAATTTTAAAAAGCCAATGAACCAATATAAAAACCCAAGAGCTAAATTCTTCTATCATTTACAGCCTCAAATATAACTGGATCTTGGGTTAAGAAGGAGAAATCTGGCCAAAACTGAAGTAAATAACTCATTCATAAAACAGGCAGCAACTGTTGACAAGGAAGGAATTGGTCCAATTAACAGAATTCCTTTAAAATTATGTTATATGCCAACTGCCCTGTAGTCAGTTTTTACAAATGTCCAAATTCATTTCATATGTGTGATCTACTCTGTATAACTCCCTATAAGGAAATGACCTTTCTTTTGAGGGTGTTACATAGCCACCTCACACATACTGTACATAGGCTGATGTCTCTCCAGCAACAGGAAAGTAATCAAAGTTTGAAAGCTACGGTGGATCTCCATTCAATCATCATAATGCTACATGATACTAATATAGTTCCTTCATCCGAAGGGATCAATAAACCCTTCCAGAAGATAAATAAGCTAAATTAAATTTTGACATTGAGCCTTATTTATTAGATTTACTAAATATGTGAATTGATTCTGGAAAAGAATCAAGAAAAAAAAAATGTTATATCTTAATGTCTAGCTAGCTACCTTCAGTGTGGAAAAAGTTCCATATTTAAATGGAATAAATAGGGAGATTCACTTAAAAATTATTTGCAACATTTTAAAAATAATAAATCACATCAATTACACAGATTATTAATTAAGAATGTGCACACTAATTATGGATACCCCTTAATCACTGTCAGTATGCAGACTGCTGCAGAAACAAATATGTTGTGGGTTAGGGGGGAGTAGGGAGTAATATTATGTGCTGCTACTGCTTTCCTTTTTACAATGTTGTTTATGCATTTATTTTTCAGATGGGATAAAACTCTCTCCACATGGTTGAGGTATTAAATCAGTTGCCTCCTGTTAGAGATTGGAATGAGACTTTCAGTAGAGACAAATTATGCCACATCTGCGTATTTTTGGACTTCTGCCACCTTTCTCTGGAGCACCCAGGGAGAAACAGAATTAGAATCAGGAGGCTGCCCAGGTTTCCATCTCTTCTGACTGCTCTTAGGAAAACTCAGACAATTATGGACAGCTTTGGCCTTCAATAAGGTAGAGCTGAAGTCTGAAAAAGCCCTGAAAACATAAGCTTTTCTGTCATTTTTGTTCAGGTTTCAATAAAATTGTGGATGGAAAACTGAGTGCAATCTCTATTACTGCACAGTGAGAACTTTTCACCTCTTGGTTGATATTAATTAACTGTGTCCTAGAGGCTATTGTAAATATTAAGTACAATTAGAGAAAAACTTAAGCTGAAAGTCACTGCTGGACTGGTTCAATCTATTCCTCACAGCACAGGTATATTCACAGGCAGATTCAGATTCACTTCTCCACCAAGACCAAGGGGACCTTTTCTGCACAGCTGTTATCTGTTTGCTCAACCCCCAGCTTGTACAGAAGCCTGATGCTATTCTGCTCCAGGTGCAGGGCTCTGCATTTGTCTTTGCTGACAAGGGTTCCTGTTGGCACATTTCTCTGTTGAGGTCCTTAACTACCATGGGTTTCCATGATGCAATTAACTGGTTATGTCACTTTAAAAACACCATGAAGTTTGTTCAGGTAACCTGTTTATTTTCCTGAGGCAGAGAAGCAAGCTTATAGGCAGATACTGCTTTGCAGATGCAAGATGGTAAGCAGCTAGTATATATGACATTTTCAGTAGATGACTTAGGATAAATCCTTCATTTTTACTCATTTAAATCCTTCATTTTTACTCCTTTAAAAAGACACAAACAAAAATTTGGAAAAGTTTTCCCAGTCATTAGATTCTCTAAGTTTTCTATCTGGAAACAGTACCTTGGCTAGGCTTCTCTGATGTTTCTAAGGTGTCTATCAGCCCAACCCTACTGCCTTCAGGCCTGGCCCCCCACAAAACATGTTCTTAGGACTACCTTAGCATTTGAGAAACAATTTATTTTGTAACAGAAAACAGAAGCCTTGCACTGTGATGGTCTTAAGCCTCCCTTCTGTGAGTTCTTCAGTGAACTTTCCTCTGACTGACTCTATCAGAGATCATTTTGGGTATATATCATTATCTATGAAGGAAGGACTCCCAGCCATTGATGCAGCTGTATTTATTAGCAGATTCATTCCTTACATTCAGAGCCCAGTAATTATCGCACACATACACTATAAAAAGCTCTAATAAACACCCCAAAATCTTCTTAAATCAAAGGGTGTGGATACATGGGTAAACTTTATTAGAATGAATTGTCAGACTGAGGTTTGCTACGGCATTTCAGCTAAGTAAGAGAATCCACTTTAAGGAGAGAATCAGTAGTTACCTTCGTGGCCTTGAAAAAGAAGCAGTTACAACACACTCCATCACTGAACAGATTACTCAGGAAGACAGTGTTTGAATATAGAAAAGGAGAAGTCCCTTTGTAATCCCTGATTATATTATCAGATACAAGCTGGTCCTAATCTAGCTTTCATTTGCAAGGGAAAAAAGGAAACAAACTGTATGCAAACAGAGGGTTGTTTTTTCCCCTTGGCAAGGTCACCTTCAGTTAAAATACCTGTAGTTGTTTTTCCTGAGTTCATAGTTCTCTCACACATGCACTCCATAGCCAAATAAGGGTTTTGGCAGACATGCTTAAAAGAACAGACTTTAAGATCATACTGTCATCAGGC
The DNA here is from genome assembly GCF_963082525.1 of Nesoenas mayeri. Classification (NCBI taxonomy): domain Eukaryota; kingdom Metazoa; phylum Chordata; class Aves; order Columbiformes; family Columbidae; genus Nesoenas; species Nesoenas mayeri. The sequence continues at coordinate 30,008,666 of NC_137545.1, forward strand.
TTTGCCCCAGAAACTTATATGAAGAATTTCTGCCTTTTACATTTAATCTAGAGAGAGATATCACATTTCCTACAGCAAATTGAACAGCCAGTGATGCACACAAAGAAATAGTATGAATTCTTTGGCAATAATCATGTTTCAAGCATTCTTAGACCCTAAAAGTATCATCTGGTATAGTATGGTTAAAATACGATTAGTGTTTTGAGTGTAAAAGCAGTAGTTTGGGTTTACTTTATGTTGCCTGTTGAAGGAGTTTAAGAAAAGAAAATGGAGTCAGGTCAGCACATGCAAGCTCAATGGTGAAACAATAGCACTACCAAGTCATGGACACATAAATATTGTATATATTTACAGAAACCCTTAGACGGTCCCTACCTACAAATAATTGGCTGTTGAGCTGCAAGCGGAAGTGCCCCTCAGCAGGTGCCTCCAGGACCTTCTTGGGCAGGTTGTCCACCTGGAGAGAAGTTTGCTTGAGGTTCCTCTCTGCTCGGACATAGTGCCATTGATTGTCATTCAGGGGTGTAGGAGACTGCACAGTAGCTTCTGTGGGGCCATTCCCAACATCTATGGAGAAGGTGATCTCTTTAGGGGCTGCAATAGATAAACAGATGTGAAGCGGAAGTGAAGGTCTGAATTAAATCGTGGTTCTGACATCAAGAAATCTTACATAAATATAGGGTCCATTAACTTTTATGTCAGGAAATAGTACAGCATCATTTACCTCCCATCTCCTGCACAGCAGCTTATACATAAATTTAAGCTTGCAGCCTCACTGTTTGATCTCTACTGTGATTATACTTGGCTGTGTGTGCTCATCTTTTTTTTTTGCTATAACAATTACAGTGCTCTAGAAATAGTAGGTTATCCTATTTTTGAAGTAGAATTGTCAACCACTGTACAAAAGTTGCACAATGGTAGCAAAAGATTTAGGACAAATAACACTAAAATGGGGGAAAGGATGAAGGAGCTCTTTCTGACTAAATCTTTCAAAATGCATGTACTTAACAATTACAGAACTTGGCTGCAAATGGTAGAAGAGAATCCTACAAGCATTTGTTTGACTGAATGAGCCTGCCCTGGGAAGCAAGGAGAAACAGATGAGCAAAACTAGTTCATTGGTGATCCTAAACTAAAGGGACATATTTAATACATGTCCAGAGACAGCAAGGCTCCTAGAAACAGGATGATAATTGAAAAACAGCAGCCATGTAAAGGAGTCGTTCTTGCTCTGTTGAATGCCTGAAAGGGGCCAGATCTCTTTAACACTCTTGCTACGGATTATTGTTCCTCTTCCTAAAACATGAAATACACCAGAAAGCCCAAGAACACAATCCACAGACCACACAACCAGAAGGCTGTGGATTGAAAATTCACAAAAACCTGTTATTTCAAGGCCAAAAAAATTGGATACGTCTGGTTTTGGAAGCTGTTTCTTAGATAGTTAGAATGGGAAACACTCCACAGGGATAGACAAAGTTCTATTCTCAGCCTCCACATCTACTAAAAGGCTGTTTCCCTTTGAAGCATCTGGTCTGTGGAGCTTCCTTGATACAAGGCCTTTAGGCAGCAAATTCCATCTGGCAGCAAGAACTACAACACCAAACTACTAATGAGAAACCTAAGTTTAAAAGACAAGATTTTCCCCAAACTTTCAAATAACTAATTTTTCTGGGAGTACGGATTTAACATACACACAAAAGCTTTCACTAAACAATCCTCCTAGTTGTTTGCAGTATTTGTTATATTTGATAACAAAATGACATTTATACTTCTATATCCCTAAGAATCCAATTCAGTACACTGAAGTACAACCAAATTGGACTTTGATGTGCAATTAACAGTAAATCATACCTCATTACCTTGTGATAATGCACCATGACATTTACCTTTGGTTTAATGAATCGAAGGGCCTTGGGGCCCTCTTTTATTAATTTTTATGTTGGAGTTATTATAAGCATATTATAAAATGCATAGCACTCAGTTTGTTTTTCCTAAGCTTGACAGAATCTGGAATACAGAATTCATATTTCATGTGAAAGCCATGGTACCCTTTTGTCACTAATAAATATTTGAAGTCATAGGAACAGAAGTGAAACAAAACATCACTAAGTTCCCTGCTACTCTTCTTTATATACTGAATGGCAGTTATAAGTCCCATTACAAGTGTGACTGACTTATCTTGTGTTAGGATCCTGTCTTTCATAGGCTCTCACCTTGTAACTGTACCATACACACTGAGTTCCTCTGAAACACTAGGGCTACATCATACTAGGTATGTTGCTGATATAGAAACAAAAGTAACCAGAGTGGTTGTATTAAATTTTTCATGCTTCAACTAAAATTACAGTCTACAGGTACATTTAACCAGTAGCTTTTTCTCTAAAGACAAAAAAATCAGTATTGAAAAAGTAAATTCAGTGGCTCGTTTAAGAAAGATAAACCTCCCCAAATCAAGATTAAGTGTAATGACCATGGCTATACAGGAAACTCTGACAGGAGATGTAGACAAATCTACATTAATGGGCCTTTTTATCTCCATCTTATCCTCTTCAGGCACCTTCAACCATCTCAAGACAGAAGAAAATATGTCCTTCCCACTTCCTTGCACCTGTAAAATTGGGTAAATATACCAAGATTTCTTTAACGGTGAAACTTACAGCTTATTTCAACTCGTATGAAGTCTTTAATCCCAAGGTTTTCCAAAAACACCCCAGAGATGGTGGTAGTTTTGAAGAAGAAGGAGATGTCCGCGCTGACCTCAGCATGGAAGGTGGGGAAGTGCAGATAGGAGGCCTCTGTGTTGAACGAAGCGGCATTCCAGAACTGCCCTGCAAGCACAACCCCCTTCTCTATAGTTAATTGGCACAGGACAGCAGCTGTGAGCTGCACATGGAAAGCTACCTTTCATCAGATAAATAAGTTTAAAAAAGCAAAACAAACCAAACCCCACACAAAACAAAGAGTGAACATTCTGTACCTATGGAAATTGAGAAGAGCTAGTACTCACTGTCTCCATAGCAACGCAAAGGGCCGATTTTCCAGGCAGCCTCAGAATTTGATCTGTTTGTGTCAGTGATCACCATCTGAGTTACAGGCAAATGGTCTTTGAAAGCAAGAAGGCCGGTATCATTTGTCCTGGATTATAATAAACAAACAGAAAGAGACAGATTAACCACAGACAAAATCCACAACATTCCTCATTCAAGGCAATATTTGAAGAAATGCTTAAAGATGAAAGGTCTTTTGCAAAAATACCTGGGAGACTTTGTGACCGGTAAATGCTGCTTAAGATACATTTGTGCACATGTGCTCTATGCTCATACATAATACTGACCATTGAAGACGCTGTATTTGGACACATGATTCTGTCTGGTATGGACTGTAGCTGTGCATCAGCTGTGCAGAATGATTGTGAAGCCAAGACAGACTGCTGCCATCCTTCCCAACGGGCATTAATGTAAACCAGGCTCTAGTCGTTTCCTCAGCAGGTTGAGTTTGATGTGGATCAGGTATAAGTCCAAGTCTGCATTTCGGTTAAGTTAGCTCAAGATAGACAACAGCATTTATGCTGGCTTTATGCTTTATCCAAGCAGGGAGAGGACACATGGTACCTGACCCAGAATGCTGTTAGCACTGGGTAGCCAGACAATACCTGATCCAGCTTCAAGATGCTAGGGCACACTGACTCAGCACACTGCGAAAACAGTAACTGGTAGAGTGAGTTTGCACTGAATCAGCCCTTTTCGTCATGTGGCTGTGGAAATTTTGGTTCAGCAATCGAAATACTGAAGGCTGTGTTTACTGCACTCTCAAACTACAGTCTCTTGTTTGTATCAGCTGGGCTTATTCTTCAACTGTGAATAACTTACACATGGCTGCTGTAAAGGAAGAGAAATAAAGATTCCTAAAGGATTATTTATTTGGTTTTATTCTAAGTGTGCTGGACAAATTGTTGTCCTCAAAATGCAGCACGGCGTTCCATGGCAGCCCTCTGGTCCCTAAGCTGATGCAGTGGCCTTGACTCTGGCAAGCTATGTGGATGAGTGCTCATCCCACTGTACTTCATGAACTGAACTGAGTGCCTCAAGCACCCAACTCTGACCTTACCAGAGCCGAATTGCCCTCTAGAGGTATTTCTCTATCAATTGATTATAGAGAAGGCAGTGCTACTCTATGTTATCTCCACAGTGATGAGTTTTTTCTTCCAGCTCTTTTTCACAGGGTTGAGGTCTGCTGTGCGTCTGGGCACATAAGCCTACCAAAGCATCCTTCATCTCAATAATTGTTTTGGAGAAAAGGATCCTTACCTCTGCATGGCTCAGCAATCAGCAAGGAGGGTCTGCACTCAACTCAACCAGATCTAAAATGCCGATAATCCCAAATTTATACCCACTGCTCTTTCAAACAGGTATTACACAAAGCCTCAGGAAACAGATGTTGCTATTTGAGTGATATCACTACCAAAGAGTCTGACATCCCAGGCAGGATCCCAGACTACCTATATGCTGCTTATAACACCAGCTTTCACAAATGTACCTCTCATTATAGTTACAGCTGTGGGAAGGGACACAGGACTTCAGCAAAGAAACAATAATCAGCAGATGTGCTCTGACACACAACCTCAGATGTTTGCCGGCTAAGTGCTTTACTCTGATTAATGTTAGAAAAAACAGAAAAGGTATTCTGATTTTTTTTATAAAGGCTGCACACAATTTATTTTTCATTGTTTCTAATTGTATGCAGCACAGTTAATTTTCTCATAATTCCAAGGGGAAAAGGAGAGGTATCCTCTCTGACCCTAGCATTTTTTTTTGCTTCAGTGGGTGTCTGACATGCAGATAATTAAAAAGTGCAGCAAAATGAAATTCCCAGGCATGAGGTAGAGTGATGCCTTCAATACAGACTTGGAAGGAAAAATACCATATTTGAATCAAAATCAAAATGAGTCTCCAAAGCTCTTCACAGAAGTCTCTCAGCAGCATACTCATATAGATTATTGTATCAATCTTTGAAAGTTAGTATACATGCTCTCAATAGATTATGAAACATTATGAAACAATTGTAAAAAAGCTGAAGTATTTGAGTATTTCTTAGGAAGTTAATTAAATATGATCAGGATTAAAATAAAAATCAGTATCTTCCTACAGCTATCTACAAAAAATGAAACGGTGACATTTTAAAAACATCTATTCCACATCTCTGAAAACTGCATTGCTTATTAGATATTCTGTTATGTTGCATGAAGTTCTTCTATATAGAATTTTATGACTCTGAGTTTTTACTAGTTACATGCCAGCATCACAAGGAACTCTAGTAGTATAGCTCAACTGTGAGAAAGAAAAATATTCTAGAACTAATAAAAATCTTCACTTTTATGCTAAAGCCTTGAAAACTCAATCAAGTTTTTATTAAAGCTCAAAAAACACATTTAATGTGTTTTATTCTCTCACACATGGAAAAAAAAAACCCAAATTTTTGTAAGGATACATATTCTCATCCAAGTAGACATAGAAATAAAACCTATCAGAAAAAACATTCTGCCCTTCAGAGAATGTGTTAATGATGGGAACAACATCCTTGTTGCTGCAGTTTATTGTCACTATTTCCTGGTGGGAAATCAAGTTTTTGGTGAAAAGTCAACATGTAAGATGTTTCAGTTAATAAAAGCAGAAAAGAGATTTGAAGACACTATAAAGGCTCTCGTGAGAGCTAAAGTTTGAGTGTCTTAAATTCCTGGTATTCTTTAATTTGAACTTATTTCAGACTCCATTTCTTACCAAACACCACAATTCTTCTTCTCTTTATGTGGTACACCTTGGCAGCCTCTCAAATATAGTGCATTATGCCTCACAGAGGAGAAAGAGAGCTTCATGTACCTGTACAATAATTTCCTGCAGGCACTACTGTGGCACTATAAAATACAAATATTCCAGGGTTTGGACAAAACATTCGGAATTTTGCGATAAGCAGGCTTAGGGATCACTTTTAATGTAGTACGGTTTTCTAATGAAAAGTCCTATTTTCTTATAGAAAGTATCTGCACTATGATGTGCACATACATTAATTTTGTCTTATAAACAAAAATAAAACCCTGTTAGATGCATTATTTTTGTATTTGTTCCCAGAGCTAGTTTTTACTTATATGTATTTTAATTTAGCAACTCAGTACACATAAAACCACAGCTGCTTCTCAGGTTAGCCAAAACCACTACATTATCTTTCTTAGCGGTTTTCACATAGAACTCTGTGACCACTTCCACCCAATATGCATTTTGTACCATGCTGTGCCCTGCTTCTCAGTATTGAGAACTACAGGTGGGTCCTGCCTGCAGGAGTGTCCTAGGGGGTGATGCTACTTGGCCACGAATCTAAGTCCTATTTTCCCAAAAATCAAAGCAGGTTTTATCACTTCCATGAAAGGAGTCCTGTACATGTAGAAAATGGTACAAATAAATTCATGAACTTGGGAAGTAGACCTTCTGCTTACCTGACATGGCACTCAATTTGGCACAAATTCAGATGGAAATCTGAATGTTTTTCAGAGGTTGGAAAGCACCCTCAACAAACAGATGTTTCTCTGAGCTCTTTGCATAAACAGTAGTGTCAGTTTGTACTTCCCACAAGCAAAACCAACCCAAATCCAATAATGCCCTTTAAATTCAATCATCTAAATATTTTTGGTTCAAGATATTAAATACAGTTGGATGTTATCTATTCATCCATGTCTGAAGGTTAGTGTCTGTATCTACCCAAAGGACTTGCTCTATAAGCTATGAGGCATGTTACACATCAAACAAATGTTCTATATATGGGAGGTGAATAGCAAAGGAAAATAATAAGGAAAAAGTTTCGTTGCAAGAGCAGCAATACTAAAAGTGACAGTGCAGCAAATCAGTACTTAAGATGTAGCACAGGCAGTCTTACTTGTAAATTACAAATAATTATTTTGATGGTAACACTATGAAACTATTTTTCTTCTTCCTGACTAGTAATAAAAGCATGCTCCAAAAAATCTTACTTTATGGTATCCTAACAGTCATCATAAATTGGTAATCTCTAGGTAGCCACTTCCATACTTTTTCTACAAATGGTAGACCAGTGGTGCCATTAAATATAATTTCTTCTCATATGGTCCTCTATTTGTACATTTTCTTCCTGCACATTAATGAAAACTCTAGTGGGGTCTGAGCCTCAGTAGCTCAGATATTCAGTACAGATTTTCATGAATACAGTATATTTAGGGAAAAGAATACTGTCATCATCAGATGTCAATGAACTGAATGAGCAATGGGCCAGTGAAACAGGCTTCCATGGTAAGAGTTCTGAGCCCCATGCAGGACATACCGTGAATAATCTGAAGGAAAACATTTTAATTGCAATCTTACCTACTAGCTGCATCCAAAAATGCTTTACTGGGTTCAATAATGTAAAGTCACATTAAAGGAAAAAAAAAAAAAAGGCAGCACAGGGAACATACCTAATAGCTGTAACTAATAGCTGTAATTGTTGAAGGCAAGATGCAGTGGCTATGTTTGCTGAATTAGAGGAGAGGTACAGAGAACGAGTTTGTAACGATAGTAATGAACTGGTTCTCGACACCTCAGGGGCCTGCTACAGTACAGCCAGCTGTCTGCAGGCAGCTTTTCTAGTTTGTTGACAAATGCAGTCATAAAGGCAGATATCCAAGACAGTTCTATACAGGCCAGGTCACCTCTGGCAGGGTTTATTTATGAGCTCACAGACTCTGTGGAGTTGTCTGCACTGCTTCTGGGAGAATGGGTTCGGTGTGGGGTAGTGGCTGAGCAAACAAAACCTGTCAAATCTGGGCTTGTCAGCAGCTGGGTTTCTCTGCCCTGCTCTCCTCAGCCCTTCCAGTTTTAGCATCCTGGCTCTGGTACAACTTGTACAAATATAGCTCAGCCAAGGAGGGCTTCATTCACTTCCAAGGGGCTTTACTCCTCCTCAAACAAAGCTGGATATACTCAATATATCTCTGGGGCCAAAGTGGGGCTGACAATACCCTGCCTCCCTCCTCCACTCTCTCTTGCTTTCTTTGCATGTCCCGTGGTTTCCTTGTTGCTTGCAGTACTCCAAAGACATGGGAAACAGGTGAATGCATGTTATTTTGAAAATGGAAAGACTAAGCAGCTTAGTTCCCCAGGGAAGGAGGCTGTTCTGGAAGATAAATGAAGATGTTACTCCTATAATTTGAATAATAAGGCTGGATAATATAAATGAAAGATGGTCAATCATCTATTAGCTAGAAACAACAAAGTCCACCACACTCTGCTGAGATGCCTGAACTTCCTGTACAAAATTACTTCCAGCCATGCTGTTCTTTCTGTATAAAATAAAAAGCTGTGAAATTCTCAAAATTCACAAGATTTCCAGGTGAATGCGGTCAATAAGAAATTGGTTTGATGATTGGCTTCAATCAAATGTTTGCATTTGGAGTGGAAAATGGATTCCAGACAGAGAGACCAAAGGACTGGTGAGCAGCAAGACTTTCATTGCCAAGGTAAGAGAATTTTGCTTGAGATGAAAGACAATCTGGGAGAGGTATTTAAGGATCCAAAGCATCTCTAAAATGGACAGAAGATAACACAACTCTGTCTGCATTTCAGAAATGCTTTATTCTTTAAATCAGTTTAACACCTTTCTCCAATAAAACCTGTATTAAGAATGCACATTCTGTTTGAAATAGGGTATATCTTTCAAAAGACAATCGCTTTGAAGTTCAATGCTTGAAGCTGTGGCACATCAGTTTAATCTATACGTAATTCGTCCCAACAGTTAACTAATCTCAGTGTTGGAGAAGAAATAAAAAAGGGAGAAATAAACCATTTTGTGGACTAGATTTAGCTTCAGCTTGCAACTGCTGGATTTCTATGGATGCTTCCACGCACTAACAAGAGCTCTCAACAATCCAGAATCTCTCTCTTTTGGAGGCATTCATAAACTACAGTCAAGTCACATTTAACACCTTTCCAGATCCCTTGGTTGGGCCAGGGTGACAACTTGTTCCCTGGATCCCTCAGCAGAGATCTTCTACCATTCTCCAGCAAATATCATGAAGATGTTCTGAGTATTTTGCAGTGACAGAATTAGCTGTCATCATACTGCAGAGTTTGGAAGTATGGTGAGGAGCTGGATGGAAAAAGATACTTTTCACTAAAATGCTGTAATAAAAAGAAAAGGTGAACAATACAAAACCCTTCCCATAAAACATGCAACCAATTATACTCCTGTTCATCTGGCCAACATAACTCCAGGGGGACTAACGGTGTCATGTCAAATTAGAGCACAAAGATAGCAGCTGGCTCAGATGTCTGCTTAGGTAGCGTTTGAAAGTCAGCATGCCTAGAAGTGCATATTACCTTCTGCCAAACACCTGGATCAGGACTTTTTTCAGGCCTATTTTCTCTCATTTGCCTTTCTTTTTTTTTTTTTTTTTTTCTTCTTCTGCTTTAAAAGAGTAGTAGCTTCTTTTGCACCCAAGACTTAGCCTAGGGAAACCAAATCAAAGCAAAATCCTAAGCCTGTCTCCTCTTCAGAAGGACACTCCAACCATTCTGCTGAGTTCCTACCTCAGAGCTGCAGTGAACAGCCTGATTTATCTAAAAGGAGTGAAAATGATTTTCTGGTTTTCCACTCTGCAGCACCCATTTTATTTCATGCTAAGGCAAATAAATGCATCTGCTACTGTCTTGCTCTTTCCACTATAATATATAGGAGGTTAAAGTCACAGTTCAGATCTCAGCAGGTTTCAGATCCAAATGCTCATTATATAGTGTTCTAGCAGAGAAACACAAAAGTAATCTTCAAGAGGCATGAAATTTCTTATGTTTAGAAACTCTTTGTAAAGGTCAGAGGTTTTTTAGCTTTTAAAAATGCAACCTGCAATTTAGAATACTACCAAAGTCCAAATTTCAAATGGATTAAAAACCAAAACAAAACACCTGAACCCCCAAACCAACAAAACGCAGGCAGTTTAGCTGAGGAAACTTTTATGCATATCCTGTTATTATAATGAAATTAGGAGAAACAAGTAGCTGTGTGAGCTGCCAAGCTAATGAACCATGATTTCCAACATCTTTCTCCCATGAGGGTTTGCCAAAATCTAATAAAAGTGTAAGCTTCCTTAACTTCCTTCTCGTGGGTTTTAATTGGCTTTTTCCCCTCAGCCTGGCATAAATTTTCATAGCTTGTGTAATTTCTAATACATTTGAGATTTCTCCTTCTCTATTGAAGATGTTTGAAATCATTGGGTGTGGGGGGAAAATGAAGATAACCAGCCACCGCATAATTTGCTTACGTCTCACTTCCTCAAGAGGCCTGGTTGAAACATTATAAAACTGCATTTAGCTTTCACCTTGCATGGATTCATAAAATTTAGTGGTGCACTGTCCTGCAATCTCAGTCTACAATCCCAATAGTCTCCCAGCCTAACACAGCTGCTCTGCTTGAGTAGCAGCTAACTGAAAAGTGAAATATGGATTATGGACAGAGCCAAGCACCTGTAAAAACAAGTGTTTTTCATGCTCATGTGCAAACCTCACCAAAGTGCTGATAACAAAACATTAAAGATAAATCAACATGCACAGCCAGGCCTTTCTATACAAATCTATACAAATCACATTCATAAACCAACATTTACATAAAGATCTTCCTGAAGAAATCCCCTTACAGCTATGATTTTTGAAAGTGAATAGTGACCCCAGGGATATAAAGGGTCCAAGCGAACAATCATATTGTCTGGAAATGAAGTTCTCTTGCAAATGCCACACATCAAGAAACCAAAAAAAGCTCAACACTTACAATGGCAAGTCATTTCTGAATTACTTTTTTACAGTACTTTTTTTTACTTTTTTACTACACTTACAGTTCCTTTCTACTCATTCTCTTTTAAGTGAAGGTTTCACAGGGATAATTTGGACACTATTTCAAACACAGTAGCCTATTACAGCAAGACATTTCTTGTCTACTTCCGTTATTTGTAATTTCTGAACTACTCAAGGTTGAAATATATATTTTTTTAGAGAAAGTGCAGCAGCTCCTGTCAGTGGGTCGTCCAGAAGGGAAAGAGGGTGAAGCAGCATTTTCACAGGTATTTTCACAGTGTTTCAAATTGTATTTTCAACACCACTCATTGGGAATTTTTGTCCCCTCCAAAACAAGTACAGTACTAATTGGAAAATTGCCTTTACAAATTCATGCAACATCAGGGTTCAGCAAAGGTCTGAACCTAAAGAAGACTTTGAGCTTCATGCTCTAAGTCTAAAACTTCCTATGGAGACTGGATCAAAACCTACAGAAACCAAATGAAGCATTTCCATTGACTTTAAAAAACCCAATGTAAGATAAAGTTAAGGCATATACAGATATATTGTTTCATGAGAAAAATATATCCTTTTGATAGTACGGATTTCTCGTTATTTAGCTGTCTGTACCTGAATTTTACCATCTATGCCTGAATTTTCTGCTCTGATATACAACCATGCACCAACCTCTTAGAGCCTTTATTCATGCAATGCTCCAATTGAATCAATGGAAATTTTTAAACAATTAAATGACTGGATTTGGCATTCAATAGCAAAGACTTTTTGAAGACAAGCCACGCCAGCAACCTGCTTTAGCCAGATATCTTGTCTTTGGTTCAAGTAAGAAAATTAAGGTGAAGTCAGAAGTCCAAATTCTATTTTGACTTTCATTTTCATTTGATCATACTCAAGCTATTTAAGCTTCCTGAGCTGTGAACTGGGAAAAGATGCAAGCTTTCTTGCCCTACTTCCTATCCCCAGCTCTCACACAGACACTACTATACACATGTTAAAATTATTACCATTCTTCTCTATCTGCGTCACAGTTGCAAAAATATCTCATATCCAGACAACTTTCTTCCAGTCCACATGCACACTGTTGAATGCCCGGAAGAGATCCTCCCCAGTAAAGATGCTTTTCATTGGCACGGCCAACCCACCAAGCAAATGGCATTCCATCTGGATGAAAGGGAAAGACAGGGAAAAAAAAAAGAGAAGAGAAAAAGAGAGAGAAAGAGAACTTGATAAGCAAATTGGATTCTCCTGAGAATGAAAAAGAGAATGGAGGTGGACATGTTAAACAATACTGAAAGAAAACGTGCAAACTACAGATGAAGTAACAAACCATAAACTTTGCCCAAGTTCTGTTTTATGGAACACATGCTGAGAAAACAACAGCTGCATGGTAATTCCATTTGGTTTGAGGGGCAGGTGTTTCCCCCATAGGGCTCATGTGCCAATCACCCAACCTTGGTGCGTTTCAGCTGTAAAGACTTTTGACTTGTAAACCCAACACCACTGTCTGCAACAGCTGTGTCCAGTGACTTTGTGTGATGCTAGAGGGGAGGCCTGATCACTGAAGGAATCTGGAATCAATTCTCCTGCCACAACTCATGCTGAACAGCTGTCTTGAGCCACCCAGTATTGACCAGGGATATCTTGCAGAGCCTATGTGTTATGAAGGAGACTCTAGCTCTTAGATCAGGATTTTTTTACCTTAAGACTAATATATAAAGAGCAAAAATCTGCAGAACTGACACACAAACTGACCTATTACTATGGGCTTAATACAGTTCCTCTCAAAACTAAGACCAAAATTTGTATGGTTTCCACGGGAGCAAGACTAGGGATTTTAGTGTGCTCATCAAGAGTGGAATTTGCAAATGCAAAGTTCCATAGCATATTAAAACATGCTAGGATTAAGGATTCAGGTAGGAGCTAAGTGGGGAAAAAGATTTCTCTCCTTGGGAATTAATTTGTCTCTAAGAAGTTATTTTCTATCAGAGATCTAAGATCCACGTATTTATATAAACCAAGATAGTTTTTGCTTAAATTTCACAATCCATTATACATCAAGCATTAAATATTAATAGTCAGATACAGTAAGTAGATTCACATGTAATGAAATCCGTGGATTAACATTTTGCTAAGACTGACTTTGTCTTCCAGCTCAGATAACTTTTTCATTGACTTCTTAATCCTTAAATCAAGAAATGTAATCAGTTACCCATACAGGTAGATGATAAAATTTAGCAAAATTGACATATTGAGACTTTTTGATCAAAGGAGCTTGGAAAAGTAAACTGAACTGCTAATGTAGAAAAATGCATCAATTTATTCTTCAGCTTTACTAACATTATTAGTAGGGAGTATTCCTCATTATACAAAGTGAGAAAATCTAAAATATGAAATGCAATCAAGGTTAACAATAGAGTGTAAGGGACTAATTAAAATGAGTTTTAGAATCACTTCACAAAATTAATTCATATTTGTTTTCCTTCTAAGCTTAGACTGCTGAACTGTAAATTCATGCAGAAAGGAAAATAAAAATAGGAAAATTAACTCAATTCTCATGATACCAACAATTAAGACATGACGAGTTTGACCAATACCCAGTAGTGTTCATTAGAAAACCACAATTCAGGAACATCTAAGGATTCATCTTACAAAAATGCGCACGCTCATATTAGGTCTCATATTATTGTCAACACATTTATGTTTTGTTTTTAGCTGATTTTCTTGCAGAAGTTGATTGCTGCAGTCAGTGAAACAGGTCTATAAGATATTATTGGGAAATTGTTCGATAAACTTGGAATAGTAATGTTAATAGAATAAAAGGGTAATTTGTCTAGGAGTTGAAATAGATATTATACAGAAGTGCTCAATCTAATTTTAAAAGTGCCCATTCTGGAAAAATATATTTAGATAAAGATAAATCCTTCAGACCATCAGCAAATAATGGTATTCATTAATCAAATTCAACCTGTGTCAGATTCTTTTATCAGAAATAATTATATACTTAAAAATAACAGTGAAATAATCATTCACAGGAATTAAGAATTAGTAGTTTTCTGATGTATTTTTCAGATCTGTTGTTATTTGCTTCATTGAAGAACACCAAGCAAAGACATACACATTCAGATTTATGATGTAGACTGGGGAAGTGATAGTTACACCACAGTTTGGGTAATTTACAACTAAATTAAAAGTAGTGCTAAACAATAGAGCATTCAACGTTATAAGGAACGATCTTAGATCATCAAGGGAATAGACTATAAAAAAAGTGTCTTTTCAAAAATTCTAGTTATTAGGTAGAGGTCTATCACCCTTTACTCAAGATGAGTAAATTTTTCTCCCTAACTAGTCCCTTAGAAATCAATTGTAGCATTAAGGAAAAATATGCCCTGATTCTTCAAAACTCTTTTCCATGGCCTTAATTTTTAACACATGAGAAATCACAGAGCTATTCAGCAAAGCTCTTAAATCTAAGGTACTTCAGCAACATCTGAAGTATTTAGGAATTACTGAAGCATATATTGTAGATCATATACTTGTAATGCTGAAGTAAAGCGATATTTCACTAGTGATGCAAATCAATCTATTCCTGAGTTCTTTCCAGAATGTTTACATGATTATATCTTGGTAGAGCTGGAAGATGCCTTGCACTGAGACTGAGTTTGGCCAACAGGTGTTAAAACTCTTTCTTCTAAGTCTGTAGGTTTGTTGCAATATCTTAATTTCTGTAACCATGGAATTATCATTTTTTTTAAGTATTATCAAGTCTCCATCACATCAAAATGAATTAATTTTCTTTCTGCAGTAAAGTCATGGACTAAGTCAATGGCATTAATGAATGAGTTTACATGACCTCATAAACTAATGGTTTTCTTAGGTCAGTAGAATTCCACTTTAAGAATGCTAAGCTAACAAGTCCATTTGATAAGAAGTGCTACTAATTCTTCATTCTGTGCTTACATTGTACATAGTAACACATTATTTAGTCAAAAAAAAAGGTAGTCAAAAGCCTATTGCACAAGTGAAAGTATAGTTTTCCATGCATTTTTGTCCATTTACAACTGAATAAAAATCCACTATAATAAATTTATTAAGGTTGCCTTTGAACTCCATATGATGGTTCTGAAGGAGAATATGTGCGAAAAAAATCTCAAACCCAGCAAAGCAAACAAGCCCCACGTGATTGAGTTCACCAGTAAAAGAATGGAGACCAGTTTCTTTCAAGTGATTTCTTCCTGTACTGCTTAAGTTGCCTTTGGAAGTTTCTAATTTTGATAATGAAATTCTCAAAAAAAGGCACATTTTTTCCTTTCCTGCAGAGGACAATAACCCTTTCTATGATGATGCTGTCTGGAAGCCAGATATTTAAATCACTGTTGTGATATTTAAATCAATGTTTTTACCATAATTCAGTACGGTATTGAATAAAAGAACTGGGCATGCACATAGTATTTTTTATCTAAGCAAGTACTACTACTTATTCACACCGTCAGGTACAGGCTGCAGCAAGATGAGTTGGCACAAGTCTTCTGAAAGGAAAGAATAAGGGGCCTCATCTTCAGTTGATCATCTTGATGTTTCCCTCTACCTGTGTCTGTAGGCTGGTCCTTTGTGTTCTATTGGTCTATTCAACAGCTACTCTGTGTGTGTCCGAATAGCCACGTAAGACCCTGGAAACACCGGCACATACAATACAGAAACACACGGACAAGAACTCAGTTTTTCTCTCTCCAGGAAGGCACAGAGAGCAAGCTCCTTTCAGATCTCAGTTCTTTAGACGATCTCCAGCACCTGCTCTATCAATGCACTAAACTGTTCCTTGTTAATTCTCTGTGTGAAATCCGTTTCGGCAGAAGCAGGGATGGCATGGATGGAACAGTTCACAAGCACAGAGGCCGAGGGCTGAGAAAAGAATAGCAGACACACAGAGGTTGTTTCCAATGATCCTTCGAAGAAGATGCAGCTTGAGATCAAATTCACCTGCAATGCGTATCTGGCTCTTCTAGTGACAAGAATGGCTGAATGCATATTCAGTGTCCCTGTACCAGCTTACAGGAACATGTCAGTCCTCTTAAATCTCCCTTGTAATGACAGTTCTCTCATTTTCTGTATTAGAGGGCATTGACATTGCTAGCCATGCAAGTTATTTTTAAAAGTTTTAGACTTGTTCACATTTTAAATAGCTGAGAAGTTTTTCAAATACTATCTGGATAGGCACTCAGAAGCTGAAGGAGGGGGAGAAATAGCCTATTGCAACAGCATTTAGGACTTAATTACTATATGTATAAATCCCCAGCAACTTCTGTGGACTCAGTTTACCTTTATATAGGCAGAGAGTCTAATCATTGGCTTTTATGTTTGTACAACATGAGTTAAAGCCATGCATTTTTAATAGTATTATATTTAAAATATTTTTCAAGATTTGTTCACATCAGTTGGTGCTTGTTATTGCAACAAACAAAAGTATAATGATTGAAATATAAGAAAATAAATTGGATCCCCTGCTATACTCCTGTGCTGTATAAACCTAAAGTCTGACGCAGTAACTACAAAGCCCTAGGGCAGATAAAGCTTTTGGGGTACACCGGTTACTCTAACAGGTCAGTTAAAGGTGTTTTCCACCACTACTGCAAGTCAATTTATTTGTATGTATCTGTTGAAACTCTAAAGCCATATTGCATTGTAATAACATTCTCTTGGCAGTCTTTATGTTCAGCTTTTCCTCCCAAATCAAACTGAGTTAAGTAGAACTGAATTTATTAATCTTATATCTATATGTCTCACTGACGAACACGTAGATTAATTTACATCTATGCTGTTTTCTCTTAAAAGGAAAGATTGACATATCAAGATATATGATTGATTGTAGAATGGCATAAAACAAACAAAGGCAATTATTTCCTACTGCACTCAAAAAATAAAATATCTGTTTACACTAACTGGTTCAACAATATCAAATCCTGCAAATGGCTCACCTGATACACTGAACAGTATGTGAAACAAGAAGTTAGCAGACTTTTTAATATGTACCTATATATATGCACACACACAAGCATATGAGGCAATTTCAACCTGAATAACTGAATCCAAAGGCTAATTCAGAGTACAAATTATGTTCTCAGCTGCTAATCCATTTTTAAACATCTCTTCAAAAAATTGAGAGATGGGTAAGAGTGTGAGAATGAGGGAAAACTGTGTCTCAATATTTTTTTTTAAGAGCTACCAAAGTGTTGTTTTCCCATGCTTTATTTTCTCCATTGCAACATTTTTCTAGCCTGTTTCATCAAAATTTTAAATATTAAATTGAAGTAAAACCAAATTCTTCCCCTTTGGCATTTTCAACAAGAAAAAAATACACTTCTGATAAATCAGTGAAAAAATGTTTATAATAATTCTAGACAAAAGTATGGACAAATTGGAGAAATATTCCATATTTAGTGGATAAGACAAAAGTAATATATTTTTAGAGGTTTTTGTTCAGTGAAAAGGTTAATGGTATTAATGACTAGGAATCTGTATTGGTTTGAATGACAGCTCACACCTCTGGGAGAATACACTAATAACACAAAGTGGGGTAAACTCAGGCTATGATGCATTAACCAGCATGTGTCACCCTTTATTTGAAGTGGATGCTGAGATTTAACAGTGAAAAGAGTTGCTCTTTGCTTTACAGCCACAGTGAGGGTGTCTCGAGGCTCTGGCCCAGACAGAAGGAAGCAACAACTGCTCTTCGATATGGCAGGATCTCTGCGCTTCGCAAACAAAGCCCTGTTTTTAACTCAAGATCCAGTTACCTGGGAAAAAAAGGAATATACACAATATGGACCATGGCAAAAAAAAAAAAAAAAAAAATATCCAATGACATGATTCCTTTGTGCATTATTCACTGAGTGAGCTTTTTGTACTATGCTACTCTGCTTCCATGTGGACACACACCCCACTTATGCTTGGCTCTTCTCTTTTCAGTACAGCCGTAACAACCATCTAACACTTCATCCCTTTTACTCAAAACCTTCCCCATGCAATTCTGCAATTCATTCTTATTGTCCTTTTCCTTTCTTAAAACTGTAACCCACATACCACTACCCTATTTTTCATAGATGACAAACACAACTGCTTTGGAAATTACAGCTAATCAATCACCACAGCAAGACAGATGCCATTCTGGACTGAGTAGCAATGGTGCTGGCCAGTTTTAGTAACATTCATAATGAATTTGCTTGTAATTTCTGATCAGATCCTGTAACTCTTATTCAGACCAGCTATCCAAAAGTGAAGTAGTCCTGCTAATGCCAGTGGACTTACTCCCTGGGCAAATGTTACTTAGTCACAAAGTCTGTCCCCTCATTTTAATTATTTTTTTTATGTGTGGTTAGGAAAAGGGGAAAGAAAGGCAGTACTTAGATGACATTTTCTTTCTTGTTATTCAGCTTTGCTGTCAACATGCACTGCTTGCACACAGAGTCACAGGCTGAAGTAATTGCTTAAAAAAAGAAGAAAACATGCAGCAGCATTTATCTACATCTTTTTCTCTTAAGCAAAGAAACTGCATGTCCCTCTGGAGCAGCTGTTATCATGGTGTTCTCTGTGCTTCCTGGAGTTGTTAAGATATTCTCACAGAGGAGAATGGGCAGAAAGAAGGTAAATAAACACAGACCTTTGCTGCTTATAGATTTAACAGAAGGCTAATGAGCAGAACTGCTGAGATGTAATGATAGAGTTGTGCCATCACACACTAACAGTACCTCAGTAAAAGCAAAATCCTTACCAATCCTTTGAGAGACAGATTTAAAGATGGGTGTAAGGATTTCAGACCCAAACATTTTTATATGCTGAGGAAGAATGAATCTACATCCAAAACTAAAATTTTATGCCTTGTGAATGTCTCTGCTGAAGGCCAAAGAAGGATGAAAATATTATGAGTACTTGCATTCTCCTCTGCCAGCTCAGGCTGGGTTGTTTTCTCAATAAATTTCTGGCCAAGTGACAAGTTTCCTGAAAGATGCAAGTGGGAATTCAGCCAGTAACAGAAACTATGGGAACAGCTGAAGCCATGCAGGTTAGGAAGGAAAAGCAACAACAACCCAAGCCAAAAACAAAAATGCAGAGCAGATTACAGCTTTAGGGACAAATGATAAAACAGAAAAAATAACAGCTTTGAATCCTCAAGAGGTTGCTGTAGATAGACTAGATATTCTAGCCTTTGAAACAAATAAACAAACAAACAGAAATCTTATTTTATTTATCTCCTGCATTCCAGCTCAGCCTTACTTCAAACCTGTCCTTCTTGCTTTCAACTCATTTTCCTTTTCATCATTCCCCTTTTCCTTTCCGATTTTTACTGTTCCTCCAGGTAAATTCAGATAAACAAGCCCTGCATTGTTTTAACAGATAGGCCTATGTCACTGATGCATGTCCTGCTACATCCTTACTCTGTGCTAGGACCAGAAACCCATAAGTGTCCTGCGTTCAATTGCAAGCGAACAACTACCAGGGATAATCCACAGTGGGCTCCAGCATTACCCTGCCTGTGCCAGAGGAGCCGGTCTCAGTCAGCAGATGTCTGGACCTTTTTTCCTATGTTATAGGTGTAGCCAGTAAGAATAATGGCAATAAAAGGATGCCATCATTTGTTGCTCTCACACTGCTCTTTCAGTTCCTATGTGTCATTCTTATCCTTTTTCACCAGTACTATATCACCCATTTCTACTGGAAGGTAATTTCCTGCCCAGGACAATGGTCTTTTGTTCTTAATCAGCTACTCGGCATAAATATATAAATAGTTAGCAAGCATAAGTAGTAGCAAGTACTTAATTAATGGATTAATAAACAGAAGATAAACCATATCATGCCATTCCAGTTCTTGTGAAAACACCATGGACACTGAAGTATCATATGTGTTTAAGACTTGAGGATGTCTGTATCTGCAGCAGATCAATGCTCTTCAGTGGCTCCTTGGGGCTTGAGGAAGACAACAGGAGTGACTTTCATAACTAACCTGTATGCATCTAGTAACACATCCCAGTCCCTCAATATGCTACTGAAGTCTTACCCACGTTGTCTTAGGAGATCACAGGTTGAGGTGTTCTGGTTTTAGGTTACCATATACTACATGGAATGGGGAAGGCATAGAAGAGATGAGTTTGTAAGTTTAGACAGATCACACGTGGTTCCTCAAACCTTTCTTTCTATTTTAAAATGGATGTGAAAGGGCTACAGGGTAAGGAGAGACTCCTGAACTAATGCACCTTATAAACTGCTGTAAAGTGAGATAAGTAGTTTGTCACAGAGGGTTTTATTCTTAAATGCTATTTAAGTTTTCACAGAGGAAAGTAATTTCAGAACCTAAAAATAACATTACAGAGGACAGAGTAGAACAGTTGAAGCATCAAAAATTGTGAATGGTGCATCAGACCAAATCTCAATCATTTCACCACGAGAAAACTTAGTATTCAACCATTATTCATGAAAATGTTGAAGTGAGGCAACATTATGAGCAACTGTCCCAGGAAAGACTGCCAAGAAGAGCCACTTTGCAGCTCATTCATTCACTACTATTTTCGAGGGACAAAAAAGGCCAGATCTGGCAACTGGTATAAATGCATCTTGTTCCAGTGAAATCAGGTTAGCTGTGCTGAATTGCACTCACTGAGCATCAGAGTGTTCACGGGAAGACAGAATGGTCGAGGCTGGAAGGGACCTTTTAGAACCTTCTAGTCCAGCCAGCCCCATGCTTCAAGCTGTTCTGAAACAGATTTGGGTTGTAAGAATTCCACACACAAACTTTGTGGCTGCCACTGTGAGAGGTTAAAGCACCGTCTGCAACTGTGCAGTGACTGAAATAAAGGTCTAAAAGATCTGTTTCTAATGGGAGTGAAAAGGGAAAATTAATTATATATTTGACTCATTTATTCTTGGAAGATCCATAGTGAGAGGTCAAGTTCTTGGGATAGGGCATGGATGAAGAGAAACAGAGGGACCCGACCTGCAGCACTTTGCATCCCATGCACTCAACATGGTGCAGCCACGGAGCCATATCACAAATCCCCCAATTCTGCACAACTTGCAGCCTCATGCACTTGCAGCTACACACCAGCATGAGCCCTTCATCAAGAAAGTCCACAAAGTTCAAGTCTACAACCTGGCCTAATGGTAGTTTGGAAGCCAGCGAATAATTGAGAGCAGGTTGCTCAAGCTTATGTACATGAGTCAATTGAAGTAAAGGTGAGTGGAAATAATAAAAGGTTTAGTCCAATGCTTGCAGGAACCCATAGAAGGTGTGCTGGAACATGCTCACAGCAAAATGCAATTTGATAGGCTAGAAAAAGAAAATAAAATGGGGATATTTTTGACTTTTAATAGGAGACTGGATAAGTTACAGAAAAACATGCTGTGGAAAGCAATCTTCGCTTCGTCCTTTGGGAGAAACTACATACGCTAATAGTGGTTCTTCTCCCCCCACTTCATTTTGAAAAGTGTCTGAGTAAAAATGGAATTACCTTACTCAACAGAACTGTTTCCTGTATATGCAGTTTTAACTACCAGCATTAATAATGAGAAAAGTATCCTTATTATTACTTTTCTTTTCCCCTCCTGATCACATGGCACCAATACAGTCACTACTGTCTGAAATGGACTATCTTCTGATTTGACAACCGTCCACAAAAGATCGATTAATTTTGTTCCCATTGTAGTTGTCATGACAGCTTCTGGGAAGAATAAAATCTAGATTTGGGTACATAGAATCTGTATTAGCAATATTGATTCATAGAGCAATGAGAATACACCTTGTCTTTCAGCTTCCAGGTTGATACAGCATGGTTAACAGGGAATGACATCTATTTAGTTGAAGCTAATCTGATCAGAAAGCAATTGGGACAATGTCATTTCCACAGACTGCCTTTTTGAAGTGTAACCACTAACTGCTTCCTGTAAGTGGATGATAATAACTACTGAATTCCATGGCTTAGATAGATCTTAAAGAAATCATAAAATATAATCAGTTAACATGCTGAATTTCTGAACTGGAAGAAAAATAGAAAAACAGTCTTAATAGAACATAAATCAGAAGAGGTAATAACATATTATTAATGAATTTGAAGCTGCAATACCTATTTAAATAAATGAGGACATTTTTTAAAAAGGGATAATTATTGGGGTGGTGCTTCTGTTTTGGAAAGAATCCTTCAGAAAATGAGATTGAACATCTCAAGTTGTCTGTAAAATTAACTGGGCAGATGAGCATCTTCAGTAAGAGGGAAATCCAGTGTAATTCCCTCCATTCAGCTTTATATAAAAGTCAGAGGCTGGGTTATTTGTTGTTGTTTTTTGGGGTTTTTTTTTGTTTGTTTGTTTTTGTTTTTTTTCTTTGTTTGCTTGGTGAGTTGGGGTTTTTTTTAAGGCAAAAAAAAAGCAGTATATTTAAATCTATGCTAAACAGCTGAAGGAGTCCCTGTGTAGAGCATGCAATATACTTGCTGTCTTCTAAAAGACAAGCACTGCAAATAACCAAAAGATGAAACCTACACCCAGAAAAGAGTTTAGAGAATAATCCAGGCACATTACTGAGTCTTATAGTAATTGCTAGCCAAAAAGGCAGCTTGGACAAGCACTGTAAAGACCATGCACTTAGCTTCCCCTCCTACTCTTCCGTCACATCCCTACTGAATTTAAATCTCACAGGGTTTACTTTTTGCTCTCAAAACATGTTAGTTGGGAAAAGACAACACTCAGTTGTACTCACTGTGATCATAACAGCACTTGTCTGGATAGGCAGTACAACAGTGGACAAAGTCTAGTTTAAAGTTCTTTATAAAACAAACAAACAAAATCCCAAGCAACAAACCCACAAACAAACAAAAAAAACCCAAGCAAACACTCACTGAAATGCATTCGAGTATCTCTGAAAGGCTACAAGCAATATGACAACACATTAAACTTCTTTATAGTCCAGTGTGTTACTACACATTACAGAGCAATGGTAAATAAATAACTGCTGATTTGACATGGCTTTCAACTGGTGAGCAATTCTGCTTTCCTCAATGTTACAATTAATGTCAGCAGTTAATGCCCTAAGTGGTGGAATCAGAAACTTCACTACAATAAACAAATGCAGTCAAGTTTCAACTTAAGGATATACCCAAACTGCAGCACAGCCTTGGTTCAGCTGGCCCCGTCTCAGGCTGCAATTACAGTTCTGTTGGTCAGAACAGCAGGGACATCATTTGTCATCCTAAGGAAGGCTGGAATGCTGCAAAATTGGGCACTTTGGAAAAATGCAGCTGTAGCAGAACATATGTATAAGCAAGACCATGAAATGAACTGGCTCCAAGCCAATGTGTAAGGAGAAAAACAAGAGATTCTAAATGAAAAAAAATCATAGAATATTGTACTCAGAAGATGCTCCTATTGATATATCCTGACCAGCTTTAAAGGTCAGGATGACAACAATCTGTCTTCTCTGTGGAACAGCTTAATCAATTTGCAGCTCTTTTTTTCTCACCCTGTTAGCAATGAGTTTACATCTTTCAAATGGATCTTCTATTCAGTTTTTGCTATTTAATTGGTCTCAGGTTCCTGTATATCTCTCTATACAACCGTAGCAAACAGAAGGATATATACATGGGTGTGTATATACATTCATGCACAGACTGTACTGGATAGAATATGAACTGCTCAGCTATGCTCCGTAGGTCTGCTGTCACTAACAGAGACTATTATTCAGCTCAAAAGACAGTTTTCTGCTCCTGGAGCAGAAGGAAGAACCCAGCCATAGCTTTACCACTGCAGTGAATACTGGAACTCGCAGAGGCTGCAGAAGAATGACAACTATGCAATCATGAGAAACCATCAGTCCTTCCTCTTTTTCCAAATGCTGAACAGAACTGCATGGAAACACAGACTCATTCTCCCATCACAGCAAACACATACATCTCCATAACCCCCTACGCCCCCAGGGTAGGGCTGGGCACCTCAGTGGCTCTGGGCCAGTAGAAGACAACCTGGCCTCATTCATTGATTTCTTGGCAGTAGTTGAGCACAGCTCTTGACTCTTGAGAGAGCTCCAGCCGTCACATCACTCATCAGGATCACATAAGCTGCAATGAGCATATCACTTATTATTTTTCATTTTCTTTCTTCCCATGGAATACACAGTCAACAAGGCCACAGTCCTTATTTTCACAGTAATTAATCTTGTGTTAATTTCATCTAATTTTCAGCACTTAACTGAGATGGCATCATCTATGTGCCTTCTGTATTTAATAGTGAGAGGAAGACCCATCATAGAAGCCGTTCAGTCAGCCTACAAGCTTCTTGAAGAAAGAATCAAGATCTTTACACATACTGTAACTTTCTACCATAGGTCTTTCATCACAGTGGATAAAATATAAACCTGTCTTGAGGGCTGTATCAAGGCTGTGAATCAAAATCCCAGAAGATGATCACACACATAGTCATCTTTCCTTCCAAAAGTAAGGCTCCATAACTGAATGTAACTTCCTCAAGACAAGTATAACCTACTACAAATCCTGTCTGCTACTGGTTTGGAGAGATGTAAGCATCTGCCTCATGTAGTGATGCTTGGCTGGAAACAATACAACTGAGTCAGGGAAGTCTAAGACCGGTGTAAGGTATTGTCAAGGTATAGATTAATATATATCTTCAGAGTTCTCCAACAGCTATGCAAAAAATGACTGGGCTCAAGTACTCCCATTTGACTATCTACGTCTTTTGCCTGCTGTCTTTTCATGACATGGAGCCCCAGAGGGACAGGGTTCAGAGGAAATGAAGTCATGGACAAGATCAGACCCAAGATGCTTATTTTAACATCAGTCCCAGATGGAAAAAAATAGGAATCCCTGAGGGACAAACTATTTTACAAATATAAGAGAGCCCCTTCCTCCAGCCTCTT
The DNA here is from genome assembly GCF_963082525.1 of Nesoenas mayeri. NCBI lineage: Eukaryota > Metazoa > Chordata > Aves > Columbiformes > Columbidae > Nesoenas > Nesoenas mayeri. The sequence goes on from NC_137545.1 coordinate 30,033,416, forward strand.
CTGTCTGTACGTATGCCTGCATGCACATGTACACCCTTGTAATGTAAGCTTTTCTACTCAGATTTACATTAAGGAATTAATAAATATTAGTTACACATTTACGGTTGTAATAAACTCCTAAGGATTATGATTTTCTCTCATCTGAATAGCAGAACAAATACAACAACAAACATTACCCTGATGTATGCATCATTTCAGAACAGATTGCAGAAACAATCAGCAACATGCAACCTCTTGTAAAGAGAAGTGATGACTTTCTCCCCCTTCCCTCGTCTCAGTATTGTTTTTTTTTCCTTCCCTCACTCTCAGGCAAATGATATTTGGCAACGTTGATGCCATGCTGTGTATTTTTTTCCACTCACACGCAACTGGTCAAGATAAAGGGCAGATGCCCAGAGATTCAGGTAAGATGCAGCAGTATGAATCTGTAATTTCAGAGATACAGAAGACTGATGTGCATAAAGGAAGCAAACCCCTAATACAGGAATAAATTTATTTATCTGAATTTGGCTTTCTTTTTTCTTCCACATTGTGAGTAAAGGTTTTAGCCATACAGCTTTACTTTTAAATAAAATACATAAATGACTCCTAAACAGCTGGCCTACTTAACACTACTATGTAAACATCTGTTCACATTCATGCATGCAAATAAGTACATCAGCTACGAAGTCTCTTAGGCTCAAATTAGTCTTTATCGAGTCCTCCCAGAAACCACTGGGGGGGAGGCCAATGACTGTGTGAAGGGGAAGGAAAGGGAATTCTTAAGCTTTTTTTTGATTGTTGATCCTTGGAGAAAAGATGGATGATAGAAAATACCAAAATCTCAATTCTCATGCTTTCTATTTTTCAGTATGTTTGCTTTAAGAAAGTTTTCTTTCCTGTCTCTTTGTGTCAGCTTCCGCCTTCATCACATATTTTAACAGCTTGTTATATAAACGGACATTGTATCAAATTTTTATTCCCCTTTATTCAAGCCATCTTTTGAAAGTGCCAGAGATCTCAGCCCTGCTCCTGCTGAACTAAATGGGATTCTTGACATTGACATGAATGGAAACAGGATTAGGCCGGCTGTATGCCTCATTAGATACGTGATTCTATAGCACCCTCTAAAATTCTGCTGAACTCTCCCTTTCAAGCAAATAAAGCAGGTAAACTCAAAGGCCATGAAATGTCACTATTACATTTAAACACTTAAACTGAAGTACCTGATGAATTAGCCATCTTCTTGCCAGGCATCTTAGAAAACTGCAGCCCTCGAGGGATTTCCCCTGGCCGTTACCCCTTATTGCAAAGTCAAAGAGAGAAAGCTAAGGTTATTGTTTTGCCTGTGGAGTCAAAATATGCTGAGAGAGCATGTTATTCCCCAGACTTACAGTTTTATTGCATTTCTAATTCACACCTAAGGTCACCATATGTCAAGTGAGTATGCATTCTGCTACCATGGCTATTGTCATCATTCTAACTCTAATACTAAATAGTCCTAGACTGGAACAATACTGTCTTAGAAACAAGCGTAATGTAGCACTTACAGCAGAAGACTGGTCTTCTGATTAAAGATGGAAAATTAAATGTTCTGGTTCTGCCTTTGGGTTTGTCAGACCCTCCAAAATCACACAAATTAGTTAATTGCTCTGAACCTTTGTTTTCACACCAGAAAGTCAAAGAACTACAAGCCCCTGAATAAACAAAATAAACAAAACGAGTACATCAGCCACTGGGTCTTCTCTATTGAGAAAGTTAATTAATGAATCAATCTTCAATCAAATTTCATTCGGCATTTAAAACTGCAAGATGAGGTTTGAAGTCAGTTTCTTGTGGCCTGATACAGTTATGCCACGACAATAATGCTTCCCTTTGCATATTGCATTAATGTGAATTTGACCACAGAATTGTCATTTCTTGTCATTTAAGTAGTCTTACAGTTAAGCAGCCATAATTGTCCTTTGGGTGTTATCTTAAACACATTAAAAAAGAAATTGAATGCTTTCACCACATTATAGCTGGGACACTTTTTCAAAGCTAATTTCTATGTCTGTGAATTATTCATAATACACTTCAAACAGGCTCTTCTGGATAAGGTAATTGACCTTGTCTGCATGAAGCACCTACTACCTTGCCTTGGGATAATTAAATCTACAATGTGGTCCATTATTTAAAGGTAATGTCTTTTCATTAGGTTAGGCAATATATTATCACTTAACTAGTCACCTAATTCTGCATTTAGCACATTCAAGTTTTCACTGTTTTGTCATGGGTTACACTCATCTCTCATAGCAATTTCTCATCTTAAGTAGCATGGTATAACAGTAAGACAGCATTCTCTTGATAAAGGGAAGCAGGACTCTGAGGACTCAGATTTCCAGATTCACCTCTCTATTTTCAACCTCAGTTGGCTTTTTTTTTTTTTCCTGTTGAATACCCATGGCTCTTCTGTGTTCCAACTACTTTGAACCACTTTAGCAGAATAAAGCAGCTCTGAATCTACTTTAGTCAGTCAATGACAAAGTCCCCCTGCATGGGTAAACTCCTGAGTGGCATAGCAATCTGAAGAAGCTCCTCCATCAGTCCCTTTCCTGGCTCTGAAAAATGGCCAGAGATGGTATCCTAATTTATATTACACCACTCCAGTAACCAAGCTTAAAAATGTTTCTCCACCCACCTCTACATCAGTTGTGCAGGGTATACCTGTCTGTTCTACTGCAGAAACACAGTATTGTTTTTTTCAATCCATCAGTGCCTAAGTGTTTACTCTGATTGCAAATACTGCATTAACAAGCTATAGATGCAGTTGTTAGCTTCTCTACATATCTGAATTTTTAGTTTTCTGTGTTTTGTAGTTTGTTTTACACTAAAGTGGATTTTAATGAAAGATGCAATAACTAAGGAGTTAATCCACTATCTTACTTGCCTAAATCAGTAGAAATATACTGAAGCAATGGATCTGATCCTTCATATCTTTGAGCTTTGGATTTTTTTTAATTAAATCATTCAATGTTTTAGCTTCTCTCAAGCTGTCCATTAATGGAATCTTACAATTATGGTAGTTATTCAAAGCTTTTTAATCACGTCATACAAACACAGTTCAGCCTATGAATTGTTTATCTTGATCAGATATTGTTTGAGTTTTCACTTAAAATTGTGAACATTGTTTTAGAGCAGAAATGAAGACAAGGGTATCAAAGACTTCAAGGTGTTAGAGTGAACATTTAGTATGAAGACCCTTGGCTGAATTCCTATTTGCATAAATATTCAGGAACAATCTGTTCATGCCTCAGGAACATTCATGCAAACACAAAAATCTCAGTGTTGTGGTCCAGAATTATATAAAAAAAAAGGATTATGAAAATTATCAAAGTGAAATTGAAATGAAATTCCAGCAGGATAGAAAAGAAATAGCTGCCATTTATCATTTTCTGTCAGCTAAAACAAACTAGCCAAGGAAAGTATTGTTCTAAGCAAGATTACCTGCATCTGGCCTGTCTGCTAAATCATATTTCATAATGGTTGACTGCATTCCATTGTGTAACCACAGTGGTATACTATACATTGATAGCTCCTGTCACTATAATATGATTATGTTTACCCATTAGTTTCTGCTTTTGTGCCACAACCCAGCAACTACAATATTACAATAGTTCTAACGGTCTGTTTCACTTTGTTCATTTACCTATTAATTTTGGCAATGGTATATTTCACGGAACATAAATTTCATCCTCTAAAAACATGACAACCTGTAGTACAATATGGTCAGACACATTCTGGAGCTTTGTACGGAAGTAAAATGAATTGTCCAGGGTGGAATTTTGGAAAGAACATACCTCCCTCTGGAGGCATCATTTGTATCTAAGGTGATTACTTCAGCAGTAATAGATGTAATTATTCACTCAATAAAATTCTGCCTCTATTAAGTAGGTATTTCTAATGTTCTGCAGATTGACTGGTGGCCATAGCCTGTCTCACAGAGGCTGTAAACAAAATGCAACACAATTTCTTTGTCTGAATCCAGAACATAAATATGCACTGGGAAGGAAGTGACCCAGAAAGCTGGTACTGCTTTGAACCTGGATGCTCTGGGAAACAAGAACCCAAAACAGAACTTGAAAAATGCTTCCGCAGTTCAGTGATAAGATATGAAAATGGGCAAATAAGTGGACCAAACTGACTCTTCATAGCCAGAGAAAAAGCCAAATGGAGCTAAAACAGAGCCTACTTCAGGAGAAGACAATTTGTCCTAGAATCTTAGACTCTGTTATGTTAGCATTCCGTCATAAAGATCTCTCTTTGAGGAGCAGCCCTTAAACTTCTGTCACACACCAAAATAGTTTCATCTGGATAAAATCTGAGAGCTTGAAATCACAATAACAATGGGAGGTAAACAAATGCTAATGTACAGAAAACCTTTAGCACAATGGGGAAAAGAGTAACCAATGGTAACTTTTCTTGCACCAGGCCTGACAGTGATCCAGCTAGCCCAAGAAGTTGACTACCTTCACTCTTCCTCCTAGCCTATCTACACATATCTACAGAATTATGCAAATACACACTTTCCCAAAAGGAAAGCACCCTGTCTATATCAATAGATAATTTTACGGACTGTACCAATTATTTGGATCACCAGCTAAAAGAAAATATAGTATTTAAAGTAAACATATCATGTAACTGATGTTGTTTTTTCTTCAGAACCACTTTTCAGACCTCTGATCACTTTTGAACACACCTGATTATAGGCTTGGACTCATCAGTAAAACAAACCTGTCAGGCTTGAATTAGGTTCAGTAATACAAAATTGAGAAAAAGAACAGCCAAGAATCATTATAATCTTTTCTATCAACAAGTGTCACTGCCAACATTTTGATCACATTGAATGAGGCAGTCTGAACAGAAAGAAGAATAGAAAATGGCTACTGATTGCAGACTAAGCTACTGGGACCACTTCTCATGCAGTATTAATGTTAATATATTGGAATCACTGCCAGTTGTAAATTAGACATGTCATTTTAAACTTTTTTTGGTAAATCAAAGATATAGGGAAAGGGGGACATGGAACTAAGCATTGTGGATAAAGAAACGTGCAGCACATGAAGCAGACAAGCACTGAATCTAGCACAGTAGCATGTGTCCAAAGATTTATGAAGACTGATGAAAGCTGATGAAGTTCAGTTGAGTTAAGATTTTGTTCCTATGCTAAAAAGGAGACAGACATTTATGTATCTGGCATGGTGAGACAAAACATGCATCTGCATCTCATTTTAAATTTCAGGTTTTCCTCCCAGCATTAGGACAGTCAGCAGAAACTGTATAGTACTCTCTAAACCTGTTGATTCTAGTGGGCTTTAGATATTATATGTATTTCATATATATATGTTTTATATCTCAACATGGTTTTCTAAAGAAATGAGACATATTGGAACACGCTACATTAATGTTTGTGAACATGTGTCTGTTGTTCAACTATAAAAAGTCATGAACCTACAGGCCAATTTCAAGTACATTTGACTGAGAAATATGTTCCTACAGGTTTTATGTACTGCCTAAGCAGAAAATTGAGATATCCTCCTAGTACCCAGCCTAAGAAAAGGTTGCAACGCATTTTCAATTTACAGCAGATCTCAGACAACCCATACAAAAGCTCAACACTAAAGCAAAAAAAAATAGGGGAAAAAAAAGCATTATTTAGGACTCCACGATTCATTGAACTATTGTTTTAGCAAAAATAAACAAATAAATTATGTTCTAAACCTTCAAGAATTCAGTAGCACAGACAAAATAAACAAAACTGTATAGCTGGGAGAGATGCTGCTCACTAGGCAGAAACATGAGAACATAAAATGTTTAATCAATTTGATCGGTTCCTGTTTAGAAAGATATCCGAAGTAAGCTGTATGTTTCACCTTCAGTTGTGTATCTCTCTGCCTGGAAGAACATGAAGAACATAATGAACACATAACCTTACTATAGCTACAGTAAGACCACATGGATCCCATCCTAGAAATGCAGGCCTGCTTTCAATAGCTCTAATAGGGGGCATTTCCAAAAACAAGGGCACTGTTTCACAATTACACATAGTCTCTTCTTGCCCTTTACAAAGAAAGACAAGATTCTTTTCATACAACTAAACCATGTACTATAGTCACAGGTATGACCAGGCAACAGGTAGAATAATTGTAATGATTTCTGTCTGATTAGCATGGGTAAGAACAACCATCTATCAACAGTGGGATGAATTCGAGCATTGAACTGACATTACTGGAGACAGACTTTGAAGACTAGATTATGAATCCTTACCTGTTGCATCTGGCTGCATGCAGACCCATACATAGATTCAATCTTATCTTTCCTCAGAACATCTATGAACAATGAAGCCATGGCTGTCCATATGGCATATAAGCATCTAATAAAGGCAATAGTCTTGAGGTTCTCACACGTCTCCCTTTACAATCAACCACTGTAGAAAGCAAAATACAGACACTACCTGGGAGATGATGAGGATGAAGTCTGCATGCTTTGATTGATGCTTGAGACTGATGATACTATTCCTGGTCTGCAAATCAGCAGAATCACAACTTTCTGTCCTTACCTGGTTGATTATACCAAACAGCCCATTACACCTCACCCAAATATACCATTGCCTCCTTCGTAATTTGGTAGGTACATAAAAACTCACAGAATCAAGCCTTCCTTGCTGAGTGACCACATCTGTGTTAAACAGTTTTCTTCTGGGACTTTTGAATTCTGCTCTAGAGAGCAAAGGAAGAAGGGTCTTGATGTTGCTTTGAGTCCTGGACAGCTTGGGCAGGAACACACCCCTTGGCTAAACCAGTCTCCATTAAAGCCTAAGCCTTCCTGCTATCAAAGGGGCTTGAAACAAATTCAGGCTCAAAAGCTTTTTCATTTTTGTTTTCAATCTTTTTAGCCCAGCAAATATGGGGAAAAAACAAAACAAAACAAAAACCAAAAAACACCACAAAAAAAACCCAAACAAACAAACCAAAAACCAAACCAAAACAAAAAAACCCACACTTCTTTAAAGAAAGTTTTAAAAGGGTTATTTTCTTTCAGATCACCACATCTTTATAACTACTTGTCAAGTATCAGTCAGATCTGATCCTCCCCAAATCAAACTGTTGTGGGGAGATGTAAATAATTCTCAATTGGTTTTAGATACTTCTTAGGAGGGGAAGAAGTACACAACTTTTTTTTTCCCCAAAGGTCTGGAGATGTTTCCTCCAAGCATGCTTGCTTAACCTCCTTTATTTTAATTTATTTTACTTTTTTATTATTATTATTATTAATTTTTTTTTACAAAAGAGAGCAGCAGACAGAAGAGATACTGTTATGCTTCCCTTAACATCAAATGGCTCAGATAAGCAAAACATTGAACTAAATACTCTTAGGGAAAGCTCTTGTTCTGCTACATTTTGAACACTAAGCACAAAGTAATCTGAAAATACAGCCTTCAGCTGATCCTCATTGTTTCTTTTCCCATCTCTACCTTCACACTTTCAAAAATAGAAAATGCATTTCCCATAGGCTATCTTCACACTGTAACACAGGTAAAATTCTTGGACTTATAATTTACAAGCAATGAATCTGAGTCTAACCCAATCTATACATAGAAAAACTTGACTCCTTTTTTCTATCGGCTTATGTTTTCTCTCTTCCTAATTACACTATGTAATTAAATTATGCTACTGTTCATTTTGTGTACAGCCTCTTACCACCTCTGCCTTCTTGGATAGGTCAGACCATTTAAAGCAAAAATCAAAGCATATGGGGGTCTGTTCCATTCACTTGCTCTATCCCATCTCATTTTGAGCAAGTGCCTTCCTTTGTATGTGTCTTTTTCCCCAGATCTAAAGCAGGAGTCAAATGAACCCAAACCACACATAAAACTAGAGAGATTACAGCCCCAAATGCTTTGTTATCCTCAAAGATAATGTGAATAGAAATGTAAATTACTATTTCTTCTCTTATGTGGTGTCTTGGTAGAAGAGGTCAGCTGAGAACACCTTCATCACCATGATTTACACCTTCTATTCTCCAAAATCAGAAAACATCTCTTCCCGCACTGGCACAAATTTGACAAAGAAATTAGCTTAATGTAAGTAAGACAGTTTGAGTCTTATGGAGCCCAAGATGTTCAAAGTAGGACAGCTGAAAGAAGCAGGCAAATGGAAGTGTGATGAGAGCAGGCTCCCTGCTGTGGCTCTAATGAGGGAGAAGGCACACTTTTCTGCTCAGGCAGCAGTACTGCTTGCTTTCTTGAATGGTGGACAGGCTGCTGTCATAGCTAATGACCCATTAATGTAACAAGCCATGGATTAGCTGTTTGGTTCTAATTGCCATTATTTATTTATTGTTAACAATATGCTGAGTTCTGCAAAATTAGAGAAGACTATCACTGCTCGTGATTAAGGGAATGCTGGCTGGGATAGCCTGAAAAAATTGTGTAATTCTTTCCTTCTTTGAATTATATGTATGCATATCTTATATGACTGTGTCTCTCAAGTCAGAGGTATCATTAGGACATGTTTGGTTCTGGCATATGTGCATAAACTATCCATTTCCAAACTCCTATTTGGACTGCAGAACTTCCTGAATTCAAGGATTCTTCATTACTGAGCTATAAGCACTTACAACAGCCCATAGATTCACAGGTTGAGCAAAAGATATCATTAGCTCTATTCCAAACCAGACGATTTTCGGGAACAAAAGTCCCAACCTAAGGGGTTACAGTGGTTAAGCAAACACAGCATCAGTATACAGCACTGAATTCCTTATAGGACCACCAATTCATGCAATTACTTCCATGTTCCAGATACAAAATCTGTTGTTTAGGTTTACATTTCATTTACCTGTCCTACATATGTCTTCATTAATACCTCTGGTACAAGGTCCCTGTATATTGGAAAAGGTAATTCCTATGTCAGTAAAACATAGTAGGTCTATTCAGTCCAGACTGACTGACAAATCTGTTATCTAGGTAAGCTTAAAACGTCTCTTAAAAAAAAAAAGTAAAACTGTAATTCCAGAATTACTCCTTAGACTTAATAAAAAAATAATGGGAGAAAACAGACAAACAAAAGTACACCCCACAAAGACCAACGGAAATATCCAGTGCCAGGAGAAGTGTGAAGGACATGTTACACAGATGCAAACAGGAGTTACACATACAAGCTCCTTCCTCACTACTCTATCAGTCCTCACCTTGAGAAACATTTTTAAATTCACCTGACATTCTGTTTCTAAAAGAAACACATATAATGCCACTTTATTGTCCACAGTAGTCCCAAGAGACTCCTGTCTTTCTGGTTTCACTCCAGAAGTGAGCCAGGTAGCATTAAACCTGTCTGCTCCTGCAACAGGTTTCAAGGAGGGATCCTGCTTTACTCCCACTGGGTTAGAAGCCATCCAGTGTATGATTGAGCAAGGATTTTTCCCCATGTCTTTCCCGTGGCTTGGCCTCCTGGCTGCATTGTCATCTCAGAGAAGCACAACAAGACTAGAGGAGAAGTAATGCAAGCAGCTGCCATTCCTTCCTTACAGCTATAGCACACTCTACCTCGCTGTCAGTCAGGATGGATTGTATATGGGGAGCAAAGTCAGAAATTGGGATAATGATATTTCAATTACTCTAAGGTGCATACATGCTGGATGCCAAGTTACCTTGCCCACACAACAGTTTTTTAATTCTGCTTAGACCACCTGCACGTTAATCAGCTACACACTACTAAAAATAAAGCATCTTTAAAAATGGCCTCTAAATCTCTCGTTACAAATAAGCGTGCATGTTGTATCGCTGTAGTAAACTCTATTCAAAAGTCTCTAAATATAGCACAAGTTATCTAAAATTGTGCTGTGAGAAGCTGTCAGCACTGCCACTTTGGAGAGGAGAGACAAGGTACGGTGATGGAAACACAGATGGCAAGACAATTGTTCTCAAGAAGGGGATTCTAATTACCCCAAAATAATTACAACATACAATCTACACCAGCCACCTATCAACCACTCACTTCAATATGAACCACTTTTTGAGGGCACATTGCCCTGTTCTATGTTATTTTGTACAATGACAAATAGTCTCCTGGTAATGCAATAACATTTTAAAGGACCTGGAATGATAAAGTAGAAATTATATTTGAAAAGCATAAAATAATAGTGAGCAAAAGCCCAATGGTAAATGACTGCTTGTTATGGGTCATTTTGTATCACTTCGTGGTACGTTTAGGTTAAAAAAAATATTAAGAATCCAGGCTTCACACTCCTTTGTCCATTCAGATTTATCTGCTCTAAAAAAATGGTGTTCCCATTATATGAAACCTGGGTACAAACCACACTTCAGAACACTGTGTGTCACTTCTGGTGGAAAAAAAAATACTAGAGTTAGAGACTATTCATGAGGAGCAACTAAAAGGCTATAAAAGCACTGGATGAGTGCAGAACTGTGATTCACTGCATCCAGCAACACCAGAACTAGGTGCACTGAGTAAAACATTAGTTTAAAACACATTAAAATAAATAGTGCTGTAGACAGCAAGTAGGGAATTCCTGGAACTTGCTTTCCTAGGAGGCTACAGAGGCAGACAATATAATAAAGTTCAAAAAGTGATTAGACAAGTTTATGAACACCAGATCCATAGTGGCTACTGAAAGAGATTGTCAATGACATAAACTCTAATGCCCTTAATAAAGAAACTGTGGATGATGGGAACATATTGAGGGTTGTACTGAAGACATTTGGACCTGTGTACTCACCCTAAGCTAGATCTTTCCAGCAGTCACTATTGGAGGCAGGACCCTGCAGACATTTCTTCCCATCTGATGCTCTGACATCACTGGACATCTCATGTGGAGCTAAAGAGGGAACCTGCACAGATGAAGAGCTCTAGCAACATACAGGGCGTAGATAAAACACCACTGAACTGTCTCAGCAGCAGAATTAAGTCTGAACTAAAGTCTAAACTCAGAAATTGGGGCACGCTCCCTGCTGTGAGGTAGCACTAAATATTTTCTCCCAATAACAGAGGTAAAAAAGGTAAATGCAGTGGTACCTAGGTGAGGGCAAACAGCTGTCTGGTATAGGAGGTCACAGACCTGCAGACAGTACATGGTACAGCTCAATACCAAGATACAGGTCTAGCTGGGAGACAGAGGGGAGAAGAAGAGGTGGAAACCTGAGTGCAAGCTGTATAATACTGATATATTACAGATCTAAAGAGGGACAGGCAGAATGTTCAGGGAAGTAGTGTCTACAATGGATTTTTGAAATCAAAGCTTGTGGTGACACGGTGTGGGAATTCTACTGGAAAGAGAAAAATAAGGAAGAAGCTGGGAAGAAAACCACCTAAAGACATCCCTATTTCTTTGATTTTGTTCTAGGACTGCTCTTTTCTCAGTCCCCGCCTATGCAAACATACTATGAACTTGACAGACTGTCAGGCAAGTACCATAAAGCAAGCTGTCCTGCCACTGATTTTAAGTCCTTGGTATGGTGGATGTGAGGCAGCTTCCCAAATGTTAAGTCTTTGAGTACACCCGCTGCTTCTAGAGAACTGAGCAAATTCAGTCAGAGCTGAGAGTTTGTTCAGTTAATAAAGTATTTTCAGACCTTCAAACATCTTGTATGTTAACAGTTTAATTAAATGTGCATGTGCACATATGCACCTATCCTTGTACATATCCGCTTCTTCAAGGTATTACCTGAAAAAACCCATAAAGGAAATCAGAGCCCCAGGGATCTAAATTTATTTTCGTATTCCCAGAATACAGGCAGCACATTTAGAGGTAGCCCAAGCTTCCTGCTCGCCCACCTCCTCTCCTGCTACTTTATCTTGGTCTGTGCTTCTAAGGATGAGGTGGTGGTAAAGTCTGCAATTTTTTGCTAAAAGTGTGGGTGACTTTGCTAATTACGCCAACTATCAGGTTTGCTCTGGTTTACTGGGTGCCTCTCCAGCAGGCATGGAGAAGTCACAAGAGACTTGCAATTACTGGTCATAAATTATAAGTTTCATTTGCCAGCATCATGAGAAAGCCAGCTATTCCTTTGATAAACAGACATTCATTCTGATGTTCACAAACCTCCTGAAAACCTCTCCGATGGCAGAGATGTACAAAAATGCAGTTCAGGGGTATTTAATTTCAGTTTTCAAAGACATGCTTGCAGATAAGCCATAGTATGACAGTGAGAACTGATAAGGCTGTTCCAGACAGCAGGAGGGGGAGATGAGTAACTCCTTTGCCAACTGCCAGATTGCATGTCTGACACATTGCAGATGTAAATCCAAGTAACTCAATGGGGAGACTACGATGAATCATACCTGCTGGGGATGTGCCTATGTCTTCAGGGCAAGAGGTAGCAGAAAGACAGACAAATCCTTGATATAAACTGGAACAGTTTTATGCAAGCCAGGAGCCTCCCTCAGTTTCTTTCTGAGGCAGCCCAGAGTGTCATGCTTGTCCCCTTCCCCAGACATGTGATTTTTTTCTTTTCTCTTTTTTTTTCCCCCCACATCAAAGCTGTGAAAACCAAAATTGCTATGTAACAACATGCATTTTTGGTGAATAGTAACATTCCGAACACAAAAGGAAAGTTAAATCTTTTTATTGCTACTCTCTGAAATGTGACAATGTTTTTACATCCTGAAGACAAGGGTTTTGGGTTTTGGTGCTACCGACTATCCTCATCATGCATTCCATCTCCTTGGAAAAAAGAGAGCAAAGCCCAAAATGAGAGGAAGCTCTGAAATTGATTAGATTCTGTGCAAGAAGGGGAACTTTTATAGTTCTATCAAGATCAGATACAACTCTGGGAGATGCCCTTCCATCCAGCATTCACTGCTGGGGCTCAGCCCAGAGTGTTACTGAGTGGTGATATTCAGCCAGTTGGATTAGGTCACGTAACTTTTCCTGCTGGCCTACGAATGCAGCATTATCATCAATACATGCGCATGATATACTGACTTCTGAAGGAAGATCTGAAGTGTGGTTCATTAACTGTAATTACACATTATGATACCCTGGTAACACAGATAGAGGACATAGTGGTTCAGGCATCCAGAAGCCTAGGCCAAATCAAGAAACAAAACCCAAGAGTTTTGATTTTTGTTCTGTTGCTCTGATCCCAAATCGAAGTCCCTCCAGTCACTTCTGGGCATAAACACAGGTGAGAATCTTCTGCAGTGAGCCCCCAAAATGCCATACAGATATCTGCACTTGTAGCTTATCTTTAAGTACAGGCATAGAAATTCTTTAAATCTTAGAAATCTTCAAGACACCTACAGTGTTCAGCACCACTGGGTCTCTAGGCTCTTCTATAATACAGCAGCAGTTCACCTCAAAATGAGTATCAATTAATGCAGCTATTTAAAGCTTTGGAAAAAATGCCTTTCTATTATTTAAAAACACTTAATACTCAGCTAAGAACAAATTGTTTCCCATATCTTATCATTTCAAGAATTCAAGCAATTTATTTTTGAGCATGTTCCACGTCTTGCCAAACTTACAGCCTGAGGCTACTGAGAAAGTTCAGGATGAAAAACTGGAAGTGTAACTAAAAAACATACAAAAAGAAGAAAAAAGGAAGAAAAAATTATGGTGTCTGCCACATGAACAGCACTGGATTATAATTTTTTTCTGATTTATCAGCTGGACCTGTACTAAAGAGTTACGAGTCCTACAGTTCTTGTGTGGTCAGCTCTGAGGACTGCTGTGGTACTGCAGCAGCTGCAAGAGCGTAAGCTGGGCTCCTGGACACTGTCCCTGTCTCCTCTCCCTTGAGGAGTCAGAGTCACAGCTTTGGTCCTGGACAAGTAGAGAGAAGCAGCTGCCTGTCAGGAATCATCTTAGCCAGTCTGCCATTTGGCAGATAGCTTTAGCCCTGAAGTAGGATAGTTTACATACTGTCAATTTACACAAGATTATCACTACTTTTTTTTTTTTCTTTTAAAGAAGAAATGGGTTTTGATCTTTATGAATTGGCCCTAAACAAGAGGCACGACACACAAGAGGTATTTCAAAATGCGCTTATAGTTCACTTTTCAGTATATACATGACCAAATACCTCTCAGAAATGTGTAAAAGCAAATACATGCAGACCTGCTCTAATATTGTGGTCTCATCCTAAAAAAAAATAATAATAAAAAATCAGAAATAATCAGTGTAGGATTATATTTTTTTAATATGTCAGTTGTGTTGCAGGAAACAGAAGACACAAACACTGCAGGTATCTGTAAGACATTAGTTGCCCCTCTTTATGAGCAGTTATGCTTGCATTTTGTTTTCCCTTTGTGTTCCACCATGGATGCTAATATTAATTTTTTTGAAAATTATTACCAATACAAGTGTTTTTTGGCTGGTAAATTCTGATGATACCAAAGACATAGTTCACAGGTTTTAAAAATAGATTGGCAGTAAGTCATCTGATTACTGGATCCATAAACAATCAGTTTTATAGTAACCTTCCTGGAACTAGGCAGGTTTCTTATACATCTCATGGTATTTTTAACCCAATAGGCACAGCCAGCTCCCCTTAAGGCTTTCAGTGGGATTTTTTCTAACCTACTAATGAATTTAAGAGTTGATACTAATCAAGGATGATACAGACACTATGAGCAGACAGACAAGACTTTGAAGACATTCAGAAGCCTGCCCTTAAAGTCATTCATCTCTCTGGATAAGCGAATGCAAAATCCTGACTCCAAGAGAGAGTCAAGTGGAAGACAGCCATCCCAAGTAGCTACTGGAGATTTGGTACTGCAGAGAGACACAAACTGATCAGACTCTTTGCTTTCTTGTTGCTGCTAAATTAAATCAGAGTGAAAACCTTCTTCCTTCTATCATGAGGGGAAAATTAGTTTTACCCCATAAATGGTACTACCAACCACCTTAAACATCATATTTAGGGCTATGAGACTCAGAAAAGAGTACATCCCTCCTCTCCGGAAACATCATAAGATTCTAGAGCAATCTGGATGCTTTCTATCTTGACTATACAGTTAAAACAGTAAATTAATAAATACATCCATTTACCATCAGCTGCATACTGCTTTTGTGGTTTCTAAGGAGTACTTTCCTTGTGGAAGCTCTCAGAGCCTTTATATGCATGAACTTAGAGTGGAAACTCCTCTACAAAGCTCTGACCCTCTTGCATGAAAGAACAGGCACTGCACAGTGGTATCCAAGAAAGAAAAAGGCTTTTCACTCTATTCTGTAATGCTACTATTTGTTTTATTTTATTATTATTATTTTTACCTTCTCAGTCACAGTGTGGCTGTACATGCACAGTGGTCACAGTGCATGCTGTACGATCAGTAAGAGTTAACAAAGAAAGATTTGGGACCATGCACTTACTCGGAGTGTTCAAGAGACGTGACTTTTTGCAGTGGTAGGCTGTCTCCTGTTCACAGTACTCAGCACTGTTTATCATGGCTTCAAGCTGCTCCAGACTGCTGTTGTAGTTAAAGGGCATGGTGTACGGCTTCTCCGGACCAGCTCCTTGGACTCTGGTTAGCCCTGTGTTGTTGTGCTGCACTGTAGTCCAGATTTTATCTTCTGTTAAGTGAAAAAGGTTTGAATGGAAAGTTAATAGCACAAAACTATTAACAAGCAGGGAACACAGAAACAGTTGAAATATAATGCTTTACTGCTTTGGAGAGAGGATCAGCAGGACCCAGGGCTCTGAAATGGTGACTCTGTGATGAAGACCTGTTACAGGTCAGTGTAGCCCACAGAGCCATGTGAGCACAGCCCATGTTGTTATAGCAGCAAATGGTAGTGGAGAACTGCAGCTGATGAGCTTGCACAAACTCACCACAAACTCTTGCCAAAAGGGTAAAACTGAGAGTACGTTCTTACCACCTAGTTGGAAGTCAGATCACTCATATTACTCAGTTCTCAGATTTTTCTACATATAAGTTGAGCAATGCCCTTCTTGAATGATGGTACAGAGCACCATATGACTTGACATCTGTAGTTAACTGTAAATGTTGATGCTTTTCCATGCTGGGGAGCCCGTTCTCCTCCCCTTCATTGCATTTACTGGCAGAATAAGGGATTTCATAGATAACAGAAAGCAGAACCTAGGTTTATGCACAACCCTGCACCATAACAACCCAACTCATGACTGGCATTGGGCTTGGCATGATTAGCAGGACATTCCAATTAGAAACAATTAGCTTAGCAGGGAGGCTGTTTCCCAGCTGGTTCTGATGAGACAGCAATGGGAAGATAACAAGGACAGTCTGAACAGCCAATCTGCCAAACTGACCTAGAGAGAACGGCAAACACTTTAATGGGGATTCACAGGACTGAGCCCTGCACATGCTCCATGATGTTGTTAGTAGTCACATCCAGTAAATCCTCTCTTTATCAAAGACTCTGGTTGCCCAGGGAGGATAGAAGATACTTGACAGGGAAAAAGTTAAGGAAGTAAATTGTAATCATTCCATGAGAGGAAGATTTCAATCTGACTTGCAGAAACTGATGGACAGTTGCAAAGCAAGAGGCAAGACCTAGATAAGAGATTTCTATTTTGTTAAGCCTGTTTCAACAGGGAAACTGTTGGTAATGCTGAACCAGAACTTTTTTAAACCAATTTTAAAAACTGTGCATTTAAGTATTCAGATTTTAGCAGATTATCTGGTCTGAGCTTCTGCAGACCATCAGCTTTCCTGTCACTCTCCGATACACTGGCATGATAAGGGCCATAGCTTTGTGGCCACTGAAATGAATTGAATTGTCTTTCGTTAAGCTACAAATAATGCACAGATTACTTCAACAGAACACTAATAGGTGTATAAAACCCCTAAATGGACTAACTGTGCAAAGACACTTGGATGGTTTAATGGATTGTCATTATGGAGGCATTCAGATGACAGACAAGTAAAAACAACCATCTGGAAACCATTTAAAGAGGTCTGTTCCAAGACCTGGCTACAAGTTAGGGAGAAATTACTCTCCTAGTACTGCATGGCATTAAGTGTAAGGGCGGTTTACACTCAGAAAACCATACATTCACTCACAACACATTCATAATTTATGTGATGGTGGACAGAAAGAGTTTGTTCATAGATCTGTAATCCTGTGTTTCTTATTGAGTTCAGGATGCTGCTTGTGGATCGTTTGAATGAAACTCAATGAAACTGCTACAATGTGTGATACACAAAAGTTAGATTGAAATCACAAGAAATATTACAAATTTATTGCTTGTAAAATTTGCCTCTGTGGTTGTAATCATAGTCAACATTGTAGCACAAAACCCTGCAGTACTGTACAACATATTGCTTCCAACACAATGTAATTAAATGACTTCATAACACACATCTTGTACATCTGAAAGTAGTGATTCTTATCAGCCAGAGTTTCTGTTTTTTCTTTTGCTCTCTAAAGGACTGACATGAACAGAGTGGATTTTTCAGAAGCAGTTGAGGGTGAGCTAACTTTCCTCTCACTCAAGTTGGGATCTGCCTTCAGCAAAAAAAAAAAAAAAAACAACCAAAAAACTAAAAATTGAAACATCCTGTTGCTGCTACTCTAAGTGAGATGGAAAAACCAAGAGAACATGGAACAAAATGGTTGCTGAAATTCCAGATAAGCAATCACAAGCTCCTCCCCACTAAGAGTTATTAACATAATTTTGAGAAACCGCAATAAAATCAGTGCTCACAATGGTGGCTACAGTGCTTCTCAGGAAGTACAACAGCTGAATGTTAGAGGGACAGAGTGGTTAATGCTACTGTGCTGTTCAAGTTGTGTACCTGCACACCAATAAAGGTGTCGTGTGGGTACCTGCAAAGCCAAAAATATCAATATCTAGTAATTGAGAAGCAATGAAGGATTACTAGGAAAAACCTATTAAAAGTATCATAGCATAAAACTGTCTTTCCAAGAAGTGCTGGAAATGTAATTAATTGACATGTTTGAAACGAGGTTAGACAAGACAACAGTAGACATATTGTTAGGGACAAGCACTCATTAACAAGTGTGTTAGACAGACAATGTGACAGGTCTTTTCTCTGGTTTTCTTATGTGATTGTTCATTAATTTTCAATGGTCTTGTTATAATTACAGCTGTACTCAGCTGTCCCTCTGAGATGTGAACTTTGACATTCAAGAACTTCTTTTCTCTGCAGGATCTTTTAGAAACGACAAACTAACCATAGGCTTTCCATCCTCTAATTTGCAAAGGGAAAGGAAAAACAAATCAAGCTTCTCTCCATACTCAAAGCAATTGTGATTTAGAAAGTGCTTCAGAACAAAAAATTAAAAAAATAACAGCAGAAGGGAAGAATTTCGGAGTCACATTTCAGACATTTCCTAATCTACACATGCCTGATCTGTTACGCTTATTACTTTTACAGATGAAATCTGTGCTTTGCTGGTCACTTCAAAGATTCCCTCTATGCTCCATCTTTGAAGTAAAGGTAACCATCAGTTCTAAAAAACTATATGTAAGTTTGGCTCACTGATCTAGTGAAAGGGAAGTCACAGCCACCATGAAGCATACCTCTGGGATGGCAAAAGCTACCGCCACTGTTTGTTTCTTTTTCCTGTGCACAGTTGATGTAGGAAGAGCACAGGAACAAATTCTCTGCTACCATTTTTATTTTTAATTTAAAAAAAAAGGCTTTAAAAATCTGGAGTCCGAAAACGAATCTTCAGATTAGAATGGCAGCCCAACACACTGCCGATACAAGACAAAAGAGCTGGTGACACCAATGCTAAAGGAGGAAAAGTAAGAGGGATTTATTCAACCACATCAGCCACACTTATTCTTGCTTCCCAGGTTAAAAATAAATAGTTCAATTTTAGAAAGAGGAACGTGAGGTGTAGAGGGGCTACATAATGTGCACAAAGTCATGCACAACCTGCTAAAAGAATAAGGGATTGCATTCACACACCACAGTAAAAAAACAACCAACCAAACAAACAAAACCACAACACCAAAACAACAGAAAATGTAACTTCTTTCAAAAGGACACTCCTTGGTTTACATTCAGCAAATTAGCCTGAAAATTATTTGAATTTTAGTCTGCTTTGGACAGACTGTGAGAGCCAACACTTCTCCCTCCTGAGTCTCAGCTGGCAGAAGGAGAAGTAACTCAGAGCTGGAGGGCAGTAAATTCTTTAACCATTCCAAGACAAAAGCAAGACCATGTGCACTAGCTTCCATAGATCAGAAAAACAGACAAAAATAAACTCAACTTTTCTTCTGAAGACCCTCACCACTCCCACTCAGGTCAGCTCCCAAGCTTTATTTGAGCACTATTTTCTCCACCTCAAACTCAGCGTAATTTGGAAAAATATCATACTATTTTCTCAAAGTCACATGCACATGTTTAGCCAGGGATTGTCCCAGAATACAGATGCCTGCCTCAGAACGAGGTCAAGGAATTATACCCTTAAAGATCGATCAGCGTGTACTCTGAAGCCTACTGACAACAATCTGGGAGCTTGCCTTTCAGGCATACTTCAGGACCTATGTAAGAAACATAGCTGCAATCTGGACATGCACACAGCAATGTGCACCACCTGTCTGCAACTTATCTCCATGACTTGCATATGTCTTTGCAGAGGCATACGTCTCATGGATTGTGTCTATGGCTTTTGAAAATGGGACTCCAAATGCTTTTCCTTTTTCACAATATAAAGAACATCTTGAAAAAAACCAAACCAAAACAAACTTTATTCTTTTTGCTTATTTTTTTCCACTATATTTTTAGGCAGCAACACTGTAATCATAGAGGTAAAACAAGCTGGGTGTCACTAGCTCCTTCTAGCCATCTCCATATCTGGAAACCACTAATTTAGGCAGATAAGGCTCTCTTTTCCTTTATTTCAACAAACAGGTTATGTCTATTTCACATCTGTCCACACTATATGTTTTTTCCTGTTTACTCAATTTAATGAGCTCTCTCTGCACTTCAGAATTTGCAATAAGAATGAAAAAGTTGTTCTCCAGGCAAAGGTCACTGCTTATTTTTACCTTCTATTATTCTACTTTATTATTTTATTACTTTCTCAGCTTGGTAAAATTTCAAACCACACACAAGCTGAAAGACATTCAAAATGCAGTAGGAGAGTGCAGCCACATCTACTGTATAGCCTGGAATAGTCAGCCTTGAAAAGCAGATTTCCTAAATGCTTGTTAAATTGTTCCATAATTCAAAGGTGACAATGCTTTAATTTCAGGGTAATGCTACAGCTTTATGACTTTGCAGTTTTATTTAATGGTCCAATTTACTAGGATATTATGTAGCCTGTATTTGGTCCTAGGAGATGTTTTTACAGCATGGGACTGCAATGCATTCAGCACATTTTAGGCCCTCTGTTTAGCCTTGCCCATAGTTCTATCATCTTGCTGGAAGCCTCCAAGTTGCTTTTGGCAGCACACAGATTAAATTGTGGGAAATTAGAGCAGCTGGAAAACTGTCTTTCAATGAGTCCTGTATTGTCTAATTCTCATTTTTATTCTTCAACTTGAAATATCTCTGTGAAGCACATTTCACCCATACAAACTGCATCACTCCTTTGTGATTTAGGATGTTTGTCACAAAACAAGATTATTCGGACTGATTAAATTGCCAACAAGCCAAACATACGGTAAATGCTACATGAGAGAGAGAGAAATTGCTCTGAGAGCTTGTATGATGCATTTGTTCATGGTGTTCTACACTGAATGTCAAATATTGTCCTGAATGCTGTACCAGTGATTACAGGAGCAACCTCACAAACTCTCCTTCTTGAAAACTGTAATAAGCTGCAGTGGCAGTTCAACTCAGCAGTACTAACATACACCCCTCATAGAATATGAAAAAACAATTTCTTACAGCAAACAGCTTTAGTTCACTGACTCTAAGAAGGGATTTTCTGAGCCTGCTATGAAACCCACCTTTTTTTTTTTTCCTGCTGGCTGACCCAGCAATATGTGCTTTTGCAGCTTGTTTTGTGCTCATCAGTCTCCTCATACCTTCCAACTCAGCCACTTCCAGCCAGTGCAGAAGCACCGCAATGCACTTCCAATTCTGGGGGGTTCCAGTCCCCCTAGTCCTGTGTGCAGCCCACTCTCCAATGGCACTGGCAGACTGTACCTGTCAGTGCATGTTCCTCAGGGCTGCTCACGCCTGGAAATATTCCCAGTCTGTAAATCTCTTCTGGCAGTTGGCAGCCGGAACCAGGAAGGCAGAGGGGTTGCAGTGATAGCCCTGGATGCAGACATGCTGTTCTAGTCTTGGCAGAGAGGAGTCAAGTTCCCAACTTCCTTATGGTCCAGGCAAGAAATCTGCTCACTCTGAGCCCACGGTTCAAAGGGTCTCTGTCAGTGGAATGACCACACCAGGCAGCTCTGATGGGTGAGAACAAGATGCCTCTTCCGTAATGCCTTGGATTCTCATCCCCCCATGTTGTACTGAAGCCCATAGATGCCAAACCACTATGCTGCCAGCTTACTTTTTGATGATCTTACATTTCCATACTTCTTCTAATACAGGGTAATTACCATAAGCTGTGAGAAATATTCTTCTCCAAAACATTGAAGAGACAGTCACTGAATTACTTCCTAATGTAAAATGGACACTTCTCCACTACACTCACACTTACTGGACTTGTGACAACAGTGCACTCCTCTTTGACTCGGTCTCCATCTAAGCAGAGTTCTGAGACACTCAAAATATCAATATTCTGCTGTGAAGCTCATCAGAAACACAGCAATTTCTCAATGCAGGTTTTGCTGAAAACAGCAAGGTAGCTGTTGACACCTCAATGCCTTTGACATCATATAAATACTAAAGGTTGTTTTTCATTTTATGAAGTTCTGCAATACTTAATGAAAATTCAAAACATAAATGTATAAATTGTCAGAACTACAGTGTGCCTAACAACCTGTAGTGTCTGAGGGGATAAACTGTAAATCTTTAAGGGCTGATTTTAATCCAAGCAGTAGTAAATAATTTGTAAAGGACCCCCCATTTGTTGTTCTCTCCAGTGATAAAGTCAATCACAATTACAGACAGTAAGCTGCAAGGTGCACTCATTTAAAACAAAAACAAATGATAAACAAATAAAAAACACACTCCAAATACTTCCTTAAGAAGTTCAAAGCTGTAAAATCTTATCTACCTCATTCTAAGAATCTCAAGGAGTTTTGCCATCTAAGTTCTTGTCCTGCAGGTAATAAAACCAGAATTAAGGGCACGACCTCCTCCTCTCTGTTGTTGCCTCAGCCTAACGGTGACAGCTTTCCATTCCACATGAGAGCCTGCCAAGTCCACAAGAAACTTAACAAGAGTTGAATGACAAGGTGACTTCTGTATCATTTTAATTGCTGTACAAAGTAAAAGAAGCTTAGTTCTAATGGAAAAAATGGATTAATAAATTATATAAGCAGATGAACTGAGATTTTTGTGTGGTAACAAAGGGAAAGGTGGATGCCATGGACAGTAACATCACCATGATTATGTTGGGAATATCAGTGAGGATCCCTACTGGCAAGGATTGAGGTGTAGCCAGCTCTGACTTGTAGCAGTCCATCCCTTTGTTACACCAGTCTGCTCCTTGTTCACAGCAAAATCAGTAAAGCTGAATTACTACAGTGTTTTCCTTAAGTGACCGACCAAATACCATGCCTATATGGGATTATTTAGACAGTTCAAGTATTCAGACACTTCAGCTACCAACAAAACTTGTATCCTCCTGAATTCAATCCTTTTTATATACCACAAAATATGTACTATATGGAAGAATAAAATCTTGATCATTGTTAGCTGAATAATAATAATAATATAAAAAAAAAGGGCTAGAGGTAATTTAGAAAAAATTGCAAGTATAACTTTGGCAATCTCCTTCACATCTCTTTAGAATCACTTACTTTAAGATTTAAAAACAGTTTCTATACAGTTTTCTGAAACAGAGAAAACAAAGCTTTACTTTTCTTGCATCAGAAGAATAGGCAATATTTGCATTTTGAAAGGAGAATGTAAAACAGAGAAGATTGGCAACAAGGAGAGATGTATCTTTGTTCATTAATGCTTTTTTCATTATGGCAGTTTCAAAAACAGATCTTGGACTGACAGCAGGAGCTGGGATAAGGACTTTCCCCAATCTGCACCCCCTGGAGGAAAATAAATAAATAAATAAAAAGGCAAACTATTTGAGGACTGGGCAGATTTCTAGCCAAGATAAAAATTAACCATTGATCTAGTCATGACAATTTCTAAGCATTATTGATTTGATAGCCCAGGGTCTTCATACGGTAAAACAGCTTCAGTAAAGAAGTACAGTGGCAGAATTGTAAGCAAATCTTTCAGATATCAAGGGTAAAATTTACTCCAGAGGAGAGGAGGAAAGGCCATTACAAACAATTTCCATACAGGGCAGCAAAACAAGTACATGGGTGTGGATCACATGTCTATAGACTTTGCACTGGAGAATATGATTATTAGTATTTAAGTAGTACTGAAGACAGATCAATAGATTTCTAAGCAACAAGAGAAAAAGAATAAGCTTCACAATGCTGGAAATACTGCCAGACTAAATGTTCAGGGGGTCCATTAGCCATTTTCTATATTGATTGTTAACAGTCACTTCAGTAGGAAGTGAAGATTAATTCAACTGAGCTATTTATCAAACAATCAGCCTACAGAGAAAATTTCTTTCCCAGTGATGGTGGTTGTTCATTACCCCAAAGCACAACAGGATTTATTCTCTGTACTTTATGCAAAGAAAAGTGTGGGTGTAGAGTACCACGGATGATGGAGAGCCCAGGTAAAGCAAGCAGAACTAGTTCACATTCCCATGCAGACAGCCCTGGAAACAGACTAGCTGTGTTCCTATGATGCTGAACACAACCATCCCAAACTCAGAAGCCCTGCGTGGACCCACACAAATCCTCATGGTGTCTCACAGCATCCAACTATTTACAATCAGGCACATAAGACCGGTTCACTTCCCTCATGCACACACATATTTGTATGGATTCCTCATTGTTTCTTACAATTGGTGAATTTTCCTGTGAAAGTGAGTTTCCTTTGTGTATAACAAGCATATAAGGTGAAGAAAACATTATGTTAATAAGATGCTGTCTTTTTTTTTTTTTTTAATGTAGTTTTGAGTTTGTTGTCTTTTGCTGTCATTGAACTGTCTCTTTACTCCTACTGTAAGAAAATGTAAAGGAATGTCAATTCTGTCAATGAGGTCCATTCACTTTGGGTCTTCCCAATCTAAATAGCCCTGGAATATTTACTTGTAACCTCTCTTTGTACAGATACTTTTCTATGCCTTTAATTAGGTGCATTACTGTTCCTGACAATCTCCAATTTCAACAACATATTTTACTTTTACAAGAAATAAACAACCTTCAAGATGAAATACTTCTGAAATGCTTCACACATTCTTCCTGCTTCTTGACCAGCTTAAATAATAGGATGTCATCTACAATTTTTGTCACCTTGCTTTTTCAGCCACTTCTCCAGACAATGAATAAATACATTTACCAACTCTGGTATCAGCAGATATCCTGTGACATTCTACTCTTACATTTCTTGCCATGCTGAAAATTGGCTTTTTATTTTTTAATACTTTCTTCCTCTTATTTTCTCCCTGTAAAATTTCCCTTCCCTTATTTCTGTCTCCTCCTTTGTCTTTGTATGATTTCCCAATTCCCTCTCAACACACACAATCACAATTTTCTGCTTTCTTCAGAATTTTTATTCAGCAGTGGACTGTTAAAGTTGACAGGCTGCAGAGAAATCACTGGGACCATAGACACAACAAATTAACTTGTAATGTTGATACTTCCCATACCCACATCACATTTTGGATGCCTGTGATCAGATATTAATATGTGACAAAGCTGCTGTTAATCTGCCTTGGTTTATAACTGGCTACAAACAAGACCCCTATCCAACTAAACAGGTAAAAATTATAAACTATTTTAAACAAATGTAACTGAACATTAAGGAAAACACTGCTTTCTAAATGCAATGATGCTGTTAATTTCTGATTATCTGATTCCTTCTTTGAATTCATCCTTCACAGATTCAAGGCGCTGTAATTCCCAGAAGTCGTTAGCTCGCTACACCTCTAATTTTAAAAGCACTAAATGAGTCATTTCTCTGGATTTTCCCTTTTGCCTCCAAATTCTTCCACCTGAACATGTTTTGGGGATAAAAAGATTATGTCTTCTTGAACTGTATATAAAAAGAAGAACTGCCAGAGCGAGTAAAAGCCAAGCTTCATTTAGCCCAGGAACCTGCCTCTGCTTTTGAGGGCAAACAGATACCCAAGGAAGTGAGCGAAGGCAAAAGATTTTCCTGAAACTCATTCCCATTTCACAGTGAGCTTTGTCTCACAGCTGTCTAAGCTGAGAGCTGCAACTAAACCACCACATTTAATTGCATGTTAGGAATTTCTGAGACAAGACTAGGTCTTTTTCTAGGGTATCTTTTTTTCTCTCTATTGATACATTTGCCTCCTTCTTGTCTTGTGGTAATAAGTTTCAAGTTGGATTCTTCATTGCATTAGGAAAAAGAAAAACAAAAAACTACCACAGCTAAATCTTGCTAATACTTTGCTGTCCCTTAGTTCCTATTAAATGGAAAAAATCAATCCCTATTTGCTTTCTTTGTGCCACGTACGATCTCAGTGCATTTCTGTGATAGTTCCCATAATCTTTTCAATTTATTTAGTCTCCCCATATGTGCATATCATCCATGCTTCTTACTGTCTACATTTTTCCATTCAGAGGAGGTGTGGTATGGGTGTCACTGAACAATAATTTTGACTTCTTTGTCTCTTTTCCTTTCCAAAATAGAATTCCCTTTTTTTGACTTTCCCTGAATATTGACACTTTCAGAAAACTATGCAGAAGCATTACCTGAGAGGAGTAACAATCCACATCTGCATACATAAAATTGAGTTATTTTCTCTGTACTTCACACTTAATCTATTACTACAAACATGATTATTATCAGAATAATGATAAGGTATGTTCACAGAGAGAAGAGAAGCTCTTGTGATTAAGGCATCCAAACCGTAGTTAGATGATACAGAAGCATAACCCAATTGTACCTCAAATTCTCTGGACAACTATAAAATAGTAATTTATTTCTGTGTCTCAGTCCTCCTTTATGCAATAAGAATAACAGAGATGCTTGTGACAAATGACCTTCTCTTGTCTCAAATGAGACATCTAGGGGAAAAGAAAAAATATGTAAAAAAGTTTTCCAGGCTAGGTGGTTCTGTCAGTCTTTCCCACCTCCACCTTTCTCATAATGAAAATAAAATAAGAATGTCAGCAAGTTCATTACAGATAAAGAGAAAATCAGGTATATGCCTTCTGGATTTCTGCCAAATAAAATTTATTTGAGGAAAGCAGATGCTTTCTGCAAGGAGTTTGTCAAAAATCCTACTACTTCAGCAGAGATAAAAAGCACTGACAATGTTTTGATCACAGATATTTATATAATAAAAATAAAAATGAGCACATTTCCCATAATTGAGACCAGGGAAGGATATTTAGACAGAAAGGTAAAAACCGTTTCAATTCTTATAAGATTCACCAACAGAGAAGGAGGCACATCTTATTAAATATTTGTTACACTTGAATAAAAACATACTTAATAATTAACTCGTGTTCATTTAATTAACATAATGACTGCCCAATTAAATAAAAATGAAAATTTAATTTGAAACACTTTAGGTACAAGGAGATTAAGGATAAAATATGAATATCCTGTGTCCTTAGTTTTCAGGACTGAGTGTGGAGGTGATATGTGGCAAAGTAGCTCAAGCAAAATTAGCCATTTAGAAGGGGTAATAAAATATTCTTTCATCCACACTTGGTCACAAGAAGCAAAAAAATTTTGAGCAGGAGACAGTCCAGGAAATTTCATCTCCATTTCAAAAATAAAAAGAAAGGAGGCTATAACATCTGCCCCAATCCACAATATGGACTATGTAATATTTTATCATATCCTTACGTGAGAGTCCTATATTAAAAAATCAGCCCCACTTAAGTGGAGAATTTGCCAGACAGTTATATTCATCTGAAACACTTTTTATTTTAAAGTTACAGAACTGTGAGATGGAGGCATCTCAACTAATAAGTCACCTTGCCAGACTCTTTCTCCACTGTATCTTTGATATCCCTCTGGTGTCCCTCCTCCTCAGACTGTCATGCCCTCTCCTCCATACAGATACCCAAGGCAATCAGGGTTTCAATTCTCTGGAACTTCTAAGGCAGCGCATTCATATGAGGGGAGATATTCCTGCTTAGTTAGACTGGAAGGGTTTACAGCTCGCTCAGTACAAGGAGTTTAATAATAATTCCGAGACATAGCATTCCAATAAAACAGAGAAGCCACTTGGTTACAAAAGGGTTGAATTCTACATTTCTACCTCTTTAGTAAAAACAAACAAACAAATATTACTAAAACTTATGATATTATGAAAAATACATCTGCAGTGCCCTTTATAAGGTGAAAATACCACTGTAAATACCACTTAGCAGCAGTACAAGGAGAGTCCTTCAAACTTATTTTAAAAATCACTTCTACAAGGATCTTCTTTAAGGAAACATCTCAGAGTGGAGAACCACAGTTACTACCAGTTCTTTGCTTTTTGCCAACTACTGAGAGACCTATGACTGTGAGGTCTTCTTAGCAGTACAATGATAGACGTGTCAGTAATATTAAAGCCAACATAAAGCACTAAAGACAAGGTTAGGTCATTACCTGTTATATTGCAAAAAACTCGGAGAGGTCCAAGTGGTCCACTTCCATCAGAATCAATGTAGAAGAAACCTGATGTCCTCCCTTGGTGTCGGTAAGCCTCACAAGATCGTTCATAGATAGCTTTAAAAGATACAGAGCAGTTGTATCACAAACAAGAAAAAAACAGACAGATGCATTTTACCTGTGACTATGGCTTCAATCATTGTTATAACATACACAGTTGGCTCACTGCTGATTACTGTTACCCAAGTGAAAACAAGCTATTGCCCTCTAGAAGAAAAGCTCAAGGCCAGATTTGGTCTCCCATCCTGAGTGATAACTTTATGCTTTAGACCTTTTTTTTTAATACAATCCACTCTTCCTCTCTGCTTACCAATATTTTCCTTTTGGAGGATTAGTGTCAACGAAAATGCTAGTGGTTAATAAAACAAGCACAGCAGGTCACCAAAAGCAAGAACAGGAGGAAAAACTCCCACAGGTTAGTGCAATTCCTTGTATTTGAGGCATGTTTTTGGGCAAGACATTGTACCTTCACGTGGGGCAAAGAGAAAACGTGTCCACAGAGGCAGTTATGAGATATCAAAAAGTCACATGCATGATCTTGGATCTTGAACAACAGTAACCTTAAATCTCATTGCAGGAGGACTGATCTTTTTCCACACAGTTAAACACTTACCTGATTATACTGATAAGATTATTCTCTGTAACAGCTTATGACTGTTCAGCTAATTGTCAGCAAGTACATTAAAAAACACAGACTGATTTAACACATAGATCAAGATATCCTTCATTCCTCCTATGAGATGGAGTTATTTGGAAGACACAGTAACAGAAAAGCAAGCAAACCGAATTGCCCCCTAATCTTTAAGCAGGCTTTTGAGTGTTACCAGTAGCAGAACACACAAATATATTTGGGCATCAACTTGAGTTACTGTGATGTCAAATCTTTTTCTTATCTCTTCATTTCAAGAGCACATTTAGTTCTTATTTGCAGATGGATACACCATTATACAGCAAACACTAGGCTTACACGGATTGGGAGGTATTCAGGGGAACTTGTGAATAACCCACTTGTTCACCACTCCAAATCTTTTTTCCAGGCTGCCTCAACTCTTCAGGCAACTAAGCAATACAATTAAACTTGTTATGGCATAATACCTGCCATGTTGATGCTGTAAATACAACTGCAAAGTTCCCAGTGCCTTTCATCTGGAAGGGACTCAGGAGATGTTCAGATCGAGTGTAGGGAGAACGCTTCCTCATCACTCGTGGAACGCAGTCCCAGCCTCTCCTGCAGAAAGCAGCAATCACTCTGCTCCAGCAGGAAAAGTTCCTCATTCCCACTCCTGTGCGCACACAGACTCACATGCCTCCTTTTCCCTCACTCTCTAAAAGTAGTTTCTCTAATGAAACATATTTCAGAAAGGTTTAAATGGTCAGCCTGAAGTAGCCTTGTCTATTATTCTGAAGAATGTTATGAGATAGTTCATCACTCAGATTTTCATGAAATTTATACATTTCTTCACTTCTGCTAACAATAGAATCACAGCTCTAGAGGCTCAAATCCCAAACTGGCTATGAATTAAGAGTCTAAGCACTTGTACCACTCAGCAAAATATGCTTTCCCCTTTTACATTTCTTTCCTGATCACACATCTTTAGCAGGCAGAACATCACTAAGTGCTAAATATGCACAGCAGTACCCTTGTTGGAGTTAAGCAGCTGCTTAAGGTACTCCGCACCTGGTGAGACAGTACTTTAATTAGTATCTGTCCTATGATAAACGGAATTAAGAAAGCTTTTTCCTGACAGTCATTAGCCTGATGTAGAAAGAGCTGTAGGAGTCAAGAAGATCTCTAAATTTCCCCTCTGATAGCTGGCCAAGAGTACATATTAAATGCAGATAAGAGAAAATCCCCAAACCAGAACCTATTCTTCCACTATTCACAACCTATGGGGCTAACAGAGTCTCTCAGTCATCAAAGTGCTGACAAAAGCAACAGGGATGTAGAAGGTCAGGAGAGAGATTGTATCAGTCAATTAAGTAAGCAATAAAGGAATAATAGTTTGATCAATTTGCAAAGTTCTCAAACTGCAGTTCACTTAGTGAATTTGCTGTCATCATCATTACAGGCCACTTTATCTTACCTCATTAGGGAATATGCCAATTGTTTCCCATGAATTGTTTGCTGAGTATTTTTGAACACAAAGGATGGTGCAAGGGGTAGAGACATAAAAGTAATATGTTGCCAGTGAACTGGCATAGCTAGAAACTCATTCTTCAGCATAAACTTTTTCTTCCTGAGTGTTTTGCTTCTTCTTGACTGTAATTTTGGCCAGAGGCCAGATATACTTTTTTAAAATTAACAAGTAAAAATGTTAAGTTAATATGTGGGCAGATGCGAGACGATTTAACTCACCTTCAGAAGGCTGCTTTCTCATTGCAACCTTGGAAAAAAAAAGGCTGTACACAGCTAGAGATCAGGCTAGGTGTGCTCGACTGGCATATATCTGGAAGGATGCACAAGCTTCAGTGAAACTACAGTTATGTCTGCCAGAAGAAAATCCATCCTGGTATGTTTTCCTTTTGGTTCTATGAGAATTCCAGCTGTAAATACTAGGGAGTAGCAGAAGAAGTGGGAAAAGGCTATAAACTTTGAGCTCTAGCACATAAAACATATTCCAACCATCATGACTTAGAGGCAAGCTGTTTTGGTGGACAGTTTATTTTGTAGCTGCATGCTGAAAGTTTCACATGCCAGTAGCTTAAGTATTTGGTACTGAATACTTCTAGTCTAGATGGGTCATTGCTTTTAGTTCACTGTTTTGCTATTCTATGCTGTATAATGTATCAAGGAAAAAATTATATTTGTTTTCCAGTCACTGGCAGATGCCCCCACAGACATTTCAAGTGTACCATCCATTCCAAGCTCTCCTCAGTGTTTTTAGAGGCTGAGTCAATTTCAGAATAAAGTTATGCAATTCCATTTGATGAAAAAAGGTCCCATTACTCCAGTGACAACAACGTGAAGCTGTCTTTATGGTTCAATGAAAGACAAGATGTCTTTGCAGTCATTCTTCTCTTTGTGCAATCAGAAATATCATACAAAAGCAAAAACCAGGCAAACAGTCAGCTGTGTGTGACTGCTAAGACCCTTAGTTTGAAAACTGCCTTCAGATTTAAGTTCCATTTTGTGCCCAGATTCTCTGATGTAGATGGAGATGTGGTTGTTTTGGGAACAGTAGAAAACCATTATTGTAGTTGTCATTAAAGAGTCATCAACCATTTATGCATGTAATAGGGCCTCACATTCAAAAAGCAACCCCCAAGTGTAATCATGGAACCATTGACACAAATGTGTACATTTTAATGTCAAACAACATTTGCAGTAATTACACCTTTTTAATAAAGGAGACATATTCATTGGTTCATCAGGAGTAGAACCTGTAAAACAATTTTCAAGCATTATTTTTAAATAAAAACAAACAAAAAATAGTGATCTTGTTCCTTTCTGTGAAGCATCTTAGTAGCGTTTACACTTTCAGTCCAAGTTGTTTGTGGTTTTCTTTTTTTTTCACATTTTAAAATGTTGAGCGAAATGGGACCAAACCAAGAAAAATTATGTTCTTTATGGGTTGCTCACGCAAAGCTTGTTTTTTTCATTAAGATGTTTAATCAAACAATTTTTGAAAATCTAATTTAAAAAATGAAAGCTCTAAGTTGTCATTTGTCTCAAAAAAGCAAGATCAGTTTTCCTTCTCTAAACCTCCTATACTTTTTTTGGACTAATTTTGACTTATACCAGCCATTGAAGAAAAAATGACAGTTTCCAGCAACATTTGTTTCACTGAGCCACAACCACTTAAAATCACAGTTTATGACTTTCAGCGCCTGCTGCATTTCCCTCAGGCCCTTTTGGGAACAAGCTGAGCTGCCATGCAGCAATAGCACTGCAGTTCCTGCCACCGAGTCCCCACCGGCAGCGAGGAGGAAGCTCTTTGATTCACAGAGTTGCATTATGCGAGTGCTTGACGTACAGAGATGTCAGCAGTGCACATGAACCCATGTTACCTCCCTGCAAGTATGGCTTGGATCTCACAGTCGGGTACCACAGGTAATTGCATTAGGTTAAACTAC
The DNA here is from genome assembly GCF_963082525.1 of Nesoenas mayeri. NCBI lineage: Eukaryota > Metazoa > Chordata > Aves > Columbiformes > Columbidae > Nesoenas > Nesoenas mayeri. The sequence continues at coordinate 30,065,278 of NC_137545.1, forward strand.
AGCAAAAAGCAAAAACCAAAGTGTAGAAGACATCTCGGTTTGGCTGATGGGCTATTACTGGTAACAGAAGACAAAGCAAGAAAACATTTAACTCCAAGGTCCAGATTTAATGAAGGAAACTAGGCATCAGAAATGCTATATATAATATTTTAATATTAAAATATATATTAATATTTACATAGTAAAATATAACTGATACAGTATATAACTATATACATATATATTTTATATATATTTATATATAAATATATAAAATATAAATATAGAAATATATTTTCTATAAATATATAAATGTGTATATATATATATATATATATATATTTTTTTTTTACCCCCAGAATCACTTATAAGCTGTAACACTGGCCCCTGTGCTGACATTTTTGCAGTGATCTTTTAAGGAATTTTTTTAAAAGCTGCTTCTGTGTTTCATGAAGAAATTTAAAATTGTCCCAAAGCTCGCTATTGAAACTGTTGCAGCCTGAGAGCTCATTCTTCATACCAAAAGCTGCTGTCTTAAGTACTGTATGTGTGTTTGCATACCTGCTAGGATGAGCTGTGCTGATGGTGTTCAGACAGGCACAATACTGACAGAGTTCAAGATTTCTATCTCCCAGCCCCTTATAAACCTCTGTGAAACCCATATACCAAATTTCTCCCTCAGGTATCTCTTTCCGTCTTAAGTATCTCAAATTACACTAGCTTTTTCAGGTCAACAACTCAACCCATCAAAGCATTCATTTTGAAAACAGCTTTACTGACTGATCATAATGGTGATCTTTTCCATTAGTTCTCACTTCTCATCTTCTCAGGTGCTTCAGAAATGTTTTGTCAAACTTTGATGAACATTTATAAAACAAACACTTTATCCCCACTCAGATCAACATCACCCAATTCCATGTGTTCTCATATCTCCTGGGATATAAAGATTCAAAAGTTCAAAAACTAAAATTATGCATCTGAAACATACATACCACATATTTTTTTGAGCCACACATACTACATCCCTAGAGAAACATCCTAGCAAAACTATAAATATGCACTGTGATTGATCAAGGATCAAGCTGTAGATCCATGATTCAGACTTCAATGCCAGAACGGCAGTAAGAGATTTTAATGTCATTATAATAATCTATTTTGACCTTTTGTGTAAAATCAACTACAGAATTAAATTTTCTAATCCCTCCATTGAGAACCTTACAGCTGGTCAGCCAGAGCAGATGCAGCAGCTCCCTGCACCCTGTAGTCAGGTCCAACAGGGCTGGGGTCCCTCTTAGCTTGGCTCTGCAATTGAACCTTCAGCCTTGATTGCACTGCGAGATCCTGACAAGTTTTAAATATGAGCAATTTTGTCACTGTTCATTGCTCTGAAGTATCTTGAACCTGTTAATCCAACTACTTTAATTACAGTCCTTAACCCAAAAGAGATTGTACCCCTAACTTAGCTGGAATCTTTAACAGGACATGGCTGAGCACAAACATTTGCCAGATCAAACTTCCTACGTTCTCCAATAAAACGTCTTTTTATTCAGTTTTTCACTGACTGTTACTATATTGACATTTGGCTTCCAGTCTTACTTTTGCCTGAACTATTTCACCTGCAGTCTCCATGACAGCCTTCACTAAGCACACGCTTATTGTTTCATTGTTCCCTGGCAGGTAAGGCTTTAGCTGGCCTCAGTTTTCCTGAGTACTTTACAACTCTGTTTCCTTTGCCCCCACATTCCTAACTTACAAAACCTTTCCTCTCTCTCAGACCACTTTAATTTCATATTTCACCTCCAGTTCTATTTCAGTGGGGAAAAAAAAAAAGAAAAAGAAAAAAGAAAACAAAAAAGACTGGAGATTCTGCAAATGATCCACAGGGAGCAATATATTTAAAGTCCCCTCTCTTTGATGGATGAATGAACATGTTATTCATGCAGTGGAGTGCACCCCTTACCCATATTTAAAATAGTGCTACAACTGGAAGACCACACAAGGTAAACCTCTCTTTCCTCCACCCAGCAGTACGTTACTGGCATAGATACAACCAAGAGCATAAACTCCAAATCAAAAGGTTTTTGTTTTTTTTTTGATGGGGGGAGGGAGGATGGGTTTGTTTTTATCAGAGCACTCTGTCCTTTTCAAATTTATTGGACACCAAAATAACTTTCCCCAAAAAAATAAAATTAATTCAAAGCAAACCTTAAAATTCTCAATATTTCCAATATTTCTTTCTTACTGTATCAGTTACTTTGGAAATTAATCACATACATTTCATTGCAAATACTCTGAGCTGGAGATTCAGAACTTGAATGTACTAGTTATGATTACCAAAGTGAATCCTGTAATATTGCTGTTTCTAGATGGGATTCTCATAATCTAATAAAAGTAGCTGATAATTTTCAATTTCTCAGAGGTAAATAAAATTTTATGGTGATATAATAAATAAAATCTATTAAAGAGATCTAAAGAACTTCAATTCTTTATTTCATTTGGCGATGCTGACACTGTTCTCTTCCCAGCTAAAACATAGCATCAAGATGCGTGTTGCTTTTACTACCTCTAAGAATTCCACAGTTATGTAAATATTGTTGGCAGAATACTTAGTGCCACATCATTTGGAATTTATTTCATTGCTTTTCAATTATTTGCACCTTAAATGCTAAGAGTAAAAATAACTCCTATAATAATTATTATCATTGTATTCTGAGGTGAAAACTTGTGTACTGGTTAGACTGGAAAGAACAGCAAGAGCTGGGATTCTACTAGGATCTGCAACCAGCCCTGTACTGACCTTGGACAATTTGATACACACAAATGCTGACACAGACTGAATTAAGTGTTCTCACCAAAATGCTCATTGCTCCGGAAGCAGATTGGAGATGACTGTTTCACCCTCTGCTTGTGTACCTCAGGCCTGACAGATTTGTTCTTGCAGACTCAAGGTAATGAGTCCAGGATTTTTCTAAATAACAAACAAAGCAACATGCAATGGGAGGTTTTTAATTCTCATCCCAACAGCAGAGGGATTAGTACAGGCAATGAACTCTGGGAATGATCATCATTCTCACCCTTACAGTACCACTGTCTTGTTAAATGTCAGAAAATGAAATCTGTACTCTCAAAAACTGGATTTTGACAGCTCTGCTGTTGACAGACTAATGCAGTCTCTGCTGTGGTGTGCCTGGATGACAGATGGCTTATTTTCCTTTTTTAAAATACTTATTTACTCATGTGATAAATAATGCGTTATTTCAATAGATAACTTTACAATTACTTTTACTACAGTGTCACCTAAATGGATGTTCAGGAGAGATCTTTCCATTACACCTGGGGATTAGACAATTTCCTACAATTCAAGCTAAGGCTTTCTGCAGTCAAGGTATGAAAGGCCACGTCAGCCCATCCTCCCCTGTCACTTCCCCACTGAGGTTTGAAGGTGGCTGTGTCAGCCAGACCCCAATGGGCCCTGCCCAGTGCAAGCTGACCTGCAAGTCCTGCTGCTGCAAGAAAGCGGTCAGGGAGACCCCCACCATTCTAAGAGAAGTGTTGGAGTTAAAGGAGGAATAAAAGACTTGAAGGACACTGTGCAAAGCATGGTATTTCAGCTGTGCTCCTGAACATACTGGTGTCCCTGTGGTGATGGCCACACCTGACACAGGCAGGCTTCAAAAGGGATTGAGATAACCCCTGCATGCTTGGTTCTGCAGTGAAGTCCCAAAGTGGAATATTTTCTCTGTTATTTATAAGGAAACATCAGGAAAATGGAAAAAATGAACACCACTGAGAAATGCAGATGTATAATTCACAGATGCACAAACTGAAGGCAAAGCATTAATAAGACAGTAACTTATAAAATAAACAATGAAAATTCATATGCCAGAAGCATAGTGTGAACAAAAATATGCAGGAACACCAAGTACAGTACTAAAGGCTTGATATGAATATTAAATGTGTTTTGTTTAGTTGAAGAGCACCAACATGTTTAAATATACATGGAAAAACCTATTCCAAGCATTTCAGACAGGAAAACTAGTTACTCAGAACATGCAGATTACATGACCAGACTCAACGTTAGTCATCTGCAAACCAAAACTTTCTGAAACTCATTTGCCCAGCCAGCAAACTGTGTATGCATCTCCCTGCCTTGGAACATGGGAAAATTACCATATCCATGACTGCCTCTTTAAGATGTAGCTCTAGTACTGCTAACATTCTGGCTGAAGCTATATTAAGCTTTTCAGATTAAAAATTATATATGCGGTAAGCATATTAATATTAAAAACCACATTTTCAAAGCCTGAAGTTATGTTAAGTTTATTTCATATCAACATCTATGTGACATTTCCATTATTGGATGGATCTTTCCTCTAGCAATTACCTAGGCCAACCTTACACATGCCTGTACGTGCAAGACAGATCACACACCAAAGTAAATCTCCAGAATTAAATTACATTCTGTTAATTATCACCTTGCAAAGCTTTGGGACATGTTGACATCCCTAGAACATGAAGAATAAAACCATTATTTTATATTTCTCATCAGCTTCTATATCAATGTTCCACACTCTTTACGATAAAAAAATACACCTAAGACTAAAGGCCATCTGAAAACTGTCACGTATAAAAATAACAGAAATACAGAAGGGAAAGATGAGGCTTTTTAAGGGAAACAACAAAAGTCATAGAAAGAGATTACTAATCATTACCTTGCAATAAAGTTACAACATTCTGTATCTCATGATCATTTTACACTGATCTACTACTTTCACTATCAAATGATAATTACAAGGAGAACTGATAGTATGAGACAGATGACTATGCAGGTTTTAAACTATGATCTTTCAATTAAAAATATTTTGTATACATATACACCTCTAATTCCTCTCCCTCTCGATATGCATCTCTAATTCCAATTTATCTTCAGTTGCCTACTGTATGTCTCTATATTAAGACAACCTTCCTCTATAGATGACAGACACTGTCATGTTTCAGAGGTGGCCCATGAACTTAACATGGAGGCCGTATCTCACAGTGAGATTCACTGAGTTCTGAAAACAGCTCACACTCTGTTATATATACATATATAGAAAGAGCAGACCACTATCATAGTTGATATGTCACAGTATCAGAGAGCAAAAAATAGATGAGCTGAATCCCACCCAGGCCTTTTTCCCAACCTGTGTACTAATATCAGTATTTCAATCTAAAAGAGGAAAACAGAAAACAAACATTACCTTATTATCTGTTTTGCTATGGTTCACATATGTGATTACATAAAGGATCTTCTCCTGCCTATCTGGATTATGTCAGACTACTCCACTACCTGATGGATCAGTAGGCTGCTCAAGACACTGCAGAAAGAGGGAAAGTATCTGTCCTTAAAAAGGCTTCAGTTGACCTAATCTTCCAATCCTATTTATACACAAGCTGTGTGAAACACATTTAAAAGGTAACCCACAAAGCAAAACCATGCATTTTACAGATCTGAAATAAGATTGTATCCTAAAAGCACTGTCTTAGCTACAGATCACCTCAGTAGCAGGTAAGCAGTGTTTTCAAATGAAATAATCCATACCATTTCAGTAAACGATACAGATCACACATCTAATATACCTGCAAATGGATCTTATTCCCAATGGAGTTGGAGAAACTAAGGCACAACAAAGCTCATGACTGCCTTTAGGGAGATTATGTTAAGGTAATGTCTAAATACAGCTAGTTCTTTATACGTATCTTGAGACCTGTACTTTTACTTCATCCACACATCTTGAATTTCAACTATACCTATTTTCAGTCATGACAGACACAATCTTGTCCCACGTATCTGATGCGGTCACGCAAACACTGTCCCAGCTGTGTCTTCTGTCAACTTACTGTTCTGCATTGCAGCTGTCTACTTCCCCTCTGTTGCATAAAATGCAAACTATTTATCTCTGCTTTTCATGCCATATTTCCAATCAATCTATTTGTCATGACTGGCATTTGCCCTGTCAAAAATGTCAAACTCCTCTGGTCATAGCCTTGTATTTTTCAAACAAGCACTTTACTGCTTTCTCTCATGTCACTCCTTCAGGCCTGAAAGCATTCAATTTCTTCTTCTTTTAAACCTCTACCTTATGCCTTTTTGCCTACAAGAAAGCCTAGCAATAATTCTGTACCTCATGGACTGAAACTGCCACCTATGATGCTGATGTAGAGTTTCAGGTACTCCATCACCTGCACCAGTGTGTTTTTATCCCTCAAAAACTTAACTGCAAACTCTGGAGCTGGGATAGTCTGTAACTTTAGCTGTTCCTCACTGTGGGATCCAGTGTGGCCTATGAATATTTGAAAGAAAACAAATGTTTCCTAAGTATCAACCGCAAAATGTGTTTTGATACTTTACAAATGAGGACAGTAAGTTAGGGACAATGTATCTTCAGATCTCAGTTCTTAAAATGGTGAGGTCTCCCAGTCTGAGCTGGTAAAACATAAATCGATTCATTCTGTTTTGCAGATGTACGTCATGAAGTTCTTCCTGTAAGCATGGCAAGGGATGAGTCTTTTTACATTGTTCAACCAGTGGTCCCCACCTCTTACCAACACCACACCAAAATGAGAAAAAAAAAAAACCCATCCTGATGCAGTTCAGACGGAAAAGAAATCCAGTTGGCAGCAAAACTATTCACACTATGTGACTTGCAGCCGATTGCCAGTTAAATCTTTCCAGAATTGCTGCATGGACTTGGGTCTGAAGTGCAGCTTAATAAAAGAAATAGCCTCTCCAAAGTGGTACAAGTTCAATTTCAGGCCTGTCAGCCTCAGTGTTCTAGTAAAAAATCAAAAACTGTTGAGAAAATGTTTCAAAACTTAAGAAATTAGATGTTTCACTTGGATACAACTACACTGAACTACATGATTGGAGAAGTTGACTGTACATGGAGAATATTCTGGAGTAATGCTGTGATCAGATCTGCAGCTTTCATTCACCTGCTACAAGGTACTCCTGTACACCAACCACTGTCAGTTGAAAGTGATAATGTCTCTTGTTCTGCAGATTTCTTATCAACAGTCTGCATTTGCCCACTGACTCTGAAATGATGTCATGGCACATTTTAAGCACATGAATTTTCCAGACTCATGTGGCTGTTTATGAACATTGCTTGGTTTACAGGACAGCTGGCACTATAGTCTAGCTGGAATCAAATTAGCTGTTGATAATATGGCTGTAAATAAGCTGAGCAGCTGAATAGCTGTATATCATGTGTGCACAGCTTGATCTACTGGAAAGTCTTAAGATCTTCCTGAGAAACTTTTCACAGTTGTATTTACATCAGTGAACCTTAATTAAGTGCAGCTACATATGTGCCTTTGAGAGGGCAGACATGAGTTCACAGAAGCGGGAGGCTTCACTAGCTCCATGCAAATGTCTGGGTAAAACTAGTCACGAATCAGTCCTCTGCAGTAATGAGCTGGTGTCAGACACAAGCCACACTGAGCTGGCACAGACATTGTGAGCCTCAGGGCCTGAGCTAATATGATGGTGCAGATGTAGCCTAGAGGTTAGCATCCCTAATCACCTTTGATTGTCAATAGCAACAGGCCCCTTCCTTCCCCACGGAGCTTCTCCCTTCCATTCAAATGATTCGTCCACCTAGTTTTGTACCAGACGTCACTTGGTATAAATACTCTGCTACAGCCTCAGTCACTGCATATACTCTGGGCTGGGTTTGAAGGTTTTGAAGAGGGGTGATGCCCTTCAGAACAACAAAAACATTGGACAAAAATGTAAACCCTCTTTTCAGAACTATAAACTCAACATTTTTCTTCCCATCCTTCATATGGCTTGGCATGATTTCGGCATTAAATCCTGAGCTTTCTTTGTCCTTATAATACAGAGTTCAGGTGATGAAGCTATGAATAGACCTCTCTTCCGCCAGCTGTAGACTCCATACCACAAATGATTTCACCGTTAATTAGTAGACCATTGAAGTTTCCAGAATTACAGTGCAGCTGCCAATATTCTCAGCTTCAAACCACTAAGTACCTTTTCTTCTCTTCTGTTTTTTATCTTAACAGGGAAAAAAAAATGCATCTCTCACCAGTCTCATCCTATCTGTGGTTCAAGTGCTCATCAAACACCTGGAGTGGTTGTATTTGTATTCCTGGAATTGTTATTCTTACTCACTCTTTTAAAATATTTATTTCTTGTGATAGAACAGGAAGTTTACCTTCATTTTCCAACTGATTCCCTTTTAGTCAGCTGCATTAACAAGCTTTATTTGGTTTCCCTTTTCTCTCTCTATTTTTATTAGAATTCCCAGCATGCTGTGCCTCTGCTGTTTGATACTTTAAAAACAAACAAACAAACAAACAAACATAAACCCCATCACCTTTAAAACACCTTAATATTCCTTTTGCTGTGGATGTCAGTAGCTGAATACTTCATGTACTGCAACTGTTTCAGATAATGTATCCTTGCTAATAGCAGCAGCCCAAATAATAGTTCAGCAAAATAAAAAAAAATGTGAACTGTTGAAAACTGCATTCTTGCAACATCAACTTTCAGATGATCTAAAAATCTCTGAATCCCATAGGGCCAAAATTGAGATACAGGCCCAATTAAATCACCCAGCTCAGCCCAGCTAAATTCAACTAAATGTCTAATAACAGAAGTATCTACAATGTATATGCAACATAAATGAATTTCAGATGCTTCAAATCAATTTATAATGTGAGAAAGAAAAAAAAAAAAAGTGGAAAATTAGTTAATCTGGTTTTGTTTTCTCTGAAATACTTGTCAAAAACATGCATATTTGCAAAGGGGTTCCTGTTGCATTCCCAGCTTAATTCTTGACTTGTTCAAATCATTTCAGGACATGCTACATCCTTTAATACAATACGACCTGTCACAAAGCTCCTTTCTAGTTTGTACACTTTGACATACCAGCTGTAGTAGAAAAGAGTGGGGTTACTTACAGTTATGACAAGTAGCTCCCATGTAGTCTGTACCATTACAATCACAGTAAAACGTGGCCCAGGACTGAGTGCATTTTCCTCCATGTTCACAGTAGTTGGGTAAACATCTAATTAGAGACAGTTTAAAAAAACCCATGCAATTAATTATAAACTTCTCTGTAAAATAGCGTGCTGAAAAAAATAATTATAAGACTGCCTCTATTCCTCATTCACGTAAGAGTTTCCTATGGCTGAATCACTGTATAATACCTGAAATTAATTTTTACTCCTTTGAACTATGATTGACTTCAAATAAGAGCACTGAAGACAACATCATTTAACGTATGCAGCAAGTAGGTAAAGATCATTCTCGATAAAAACCATTTCAATTGTCCTCCACTTGTTAGCAATTAAAATGTCACTGATTTTCTGAGCACAGAGAAGGAGGAGTAACAGGTGAAAATGCTACTGAAATTTTGTTTCAAAGGAGAATCCCCCACTCTCTGGTTAAACAGACATCATTGTTATCAAAATTAGGCTGAGTTACATTTGTGGCAACACAAACAGCATGAAAATCTCAGAAGTGAAAGGAAAAATATGCTTCAATTATGAGTTTTGTACTCTCTCTTTTCCTCATTTTAGCTGGTATGCCTCTAAAGTATTATTGTGAAGGAAATTATTGAAAAAAAAGAAACACAACAGCATGCAGCTTGGGAACTGAACAGAAACAAAAGCAGTGGGAGATAAATTCAATCTCCAGGACAAGAAGCAAATGATGATCTAAACTACATTGGTGTAAATCCAGCCTAAATGGAAATTGAGATTGTTCTGTTATTTGCCTTTTCTTTCTTTTTTTTTTTTTTTCTTTTAATACCTTACTGTATATTAGATAATCTCTTTTACACTGTATGTTTGACTTTTGAAAAATGAGTAACTTGTTTATACCACTGATTCAATTGTGATGGGTGGGTGGATAGAAAGCAGGCAATCAATTTATTTCATACACACCAGCACTCCATTAGGGTTTGCTTTGCTGTAAATTGAGCTTCAAAACCATTTTTATGGCCCACATCTTTCAGTAGTGTTAGTGGGGAAGTCACTGAGACTACCTAGATTTGTATAATAACAGCTGAATACATGATTTTATTGTAGTTCATCTTACCCTTAGGAAATGTTTTTGCATTCAAGTGTGCATATTGTCCTTAACTGTGGCTTTCAGCCTGTTTCTTCTAGAATCTCAACAACTAAAATGCACTTCATGAGTGCAAGCAAAAATCCTGTATATCACTAAAAGCCATAATCTTCACGAGTCTCCCGAGCCCCACCAGCCAAGTGTTAATCAACTTACTTGACTCCAAATCTGAGAACTGCCAAACATGGACAACCCAAAGAAACCTGTTTATGCACATAGGGGCCTATCAGACAAACCTCATCCTCAATATGCTGTATGCAAGTTTGTGCATGTATGCATATACTTTCCCGTATAAGTACGAGTCTGAGATTTGTTCTAGAACTCGGATTCACTTGATCATTATTTATACCATCACACATAAAATGATAGAGATCATATAAAATATAAATATGAAAGATTAATTAATTTTTATTAATGCTTAGTTATTATAGTCATTATTTCATTATTCAAATATTAGACACATATGGAATTCAAGAAGTATGTTATTTATAACTACATGTAACATCTGTTAAGAAAACTATAAGATATATTGGTCTTATAAAAATCTGTTACGGCTTCTGCTAACTTTAGGCACAAATGCAAAATGGAAAAAAGAGAATGGGAAATGCATGCCTGGTTTTCCAGGGCACCAGGGAGTCTTTTTCAGTGCTGTGTTTCTAAAATAAGAAAGAAACAAAGGGGACAGCCAAAACTGTTGGGTTTGCCCCACTTTTACAGAGCAGAAAGTCTAAGAAGGGATGAGATTTTGGCTTTTAATGATATGCTGGGAAGTCATCTAACAGAGCCTAACATCTTGCTGCTAGAGTGACAGCCCAGCCCCTCTGCTGTTACACCTACTCTTGGCAACAGTGAAGAGATATTTAGAGGCTTTGGGTCAGTGCTTGGGGAAGCAAGAGCATCCCGCAGGATGGCACGAACAGGACTGGTTACACTCAGCAAGACTGTGCCAGCTCCCCTGAACTAGTAGCTCCCCAACAGCTTTGTCCCAGAGGCTGTGGGAGAAGCACAGCAGTCTCAACAGCTCTATGGTGATATATATGAATTTTGCCCGAAAGAGCAGATTTTCTGTTATTTGTGCTTTGGTTGTGCCTACCCTTGCCCTCAGCATATTGTCTTCTGTTTAGTAGTAAACATTCATTTATGTCACCTGCACAACAGCAGTAGTTATATTCACATCACGGGGGTGCTGACGAAAAGAAACATCTGATGTTAATAAAGCTCGTTGGAGAGGTAAAAAGAACACTACTGTGTTATTATCCTAATTTACATCAGCAGTATAATGGACAAATATGCTTTCTGCCTATTTTAGGCTACCTTTTATTAATTAACCCAGTACAATAGAGCTAATTACTAGTCATTTGTGGTTTGCCAAAGGCCCATATCAGAGGCTTAGCAGCATTTATTCCCTTAAAAGAGTTTCCTTTCAAAGGCTTTACAAAGTTGAAGGTCACTTCTCATTTCTACTTGTCTTATAAATGCAGACATTTGTTTTTCCCCAAACAATACACAAAGCACAAGTCGAACTAGCCATGTAGGCTTTTAATGATATTCATAAATTCAGAATTAAACCTTTTTTATTCCTTAGTCTATTTGCTTTAATTAGCACCAACCGCATCGATCTTGTTTTTGGTCAGATAACTAATCCTTCTAAAAGCTTATGAAACAAAATTTCTTTGCAGCTCTAATAATTACCATAATCCCATCCTAGCTGAACAGTTGTGTCTTCCTGAGAAGCAAAATTTATCCTAATTGTCAGAGAACTCAAAATTAAGAAATAGCTATGATTAAAATTAATCAAGGCTAGGATAAATCATAGGTTGTTCCATTAGCTAACTGTCCTGGATCCTCTTGTTGAAGGATTTAAATACATATAATTTAAAATATCAATTAATATTTGCATTCTAGTAGTATTAAGCATTTTTGGCACAATCTCAGTAAGATAACAGAAGGATTCATAAACAAAAAATTGCAGCAGGCAGCCCTCGACCTATTTGCAATTGAAACGAACAAACAAATCAATCTTTGCGAGAATCATAAATGAGACACTTTGAAATTTAATGATTTGCCTAAGACAGTTTGTGACAGATCAGGGACTCTGATCTTCCAGATTCCAGATTAATTCATAGAATATATCATGGTGAATGAATCTTATAAAGAAATAAATGAAGCAAATAAAATTTTCCCTCCTTCAGCCAAGCTGTAAAACACACACCTTAGCCATCTAAGTGAGCAATATGCAGAGCCTGCACAAAAGTGTTCACTGTCCTTAGATGAAACATTCACCTCCAAAAATGTATGTGTGCTTCCTTTGAATTCAAAGGACAAACTGCATAGTCATTAGAGGGCAAAATTTGGCCCTTTGATCGGAACGATGAAGAAATAACAATGACAAAATTACTTGAGTGGGAAGACTGAAGGAGTTCTACACATTTGATGTTACACTTGACTGGAAATAAACCCGGTAATTTAAATAAGCACCTCTCAGATTTTGTTATAGTCAGCACAACACATCCCGCCTGCACCACTCTCTATTCTTCTTAAATGAAGAGGGGGGAAAATAGAGAACTATCAGAGAGAGAAAGAAAAAAGGAGCACACACTCTCAATATTAAGCCTGTGAATATGTTTATTTTCAGACAACCACCAAGTCCCTAAAACTCAACAATGCCATAACTAGAAAACACATGAAATTCAGAAGTTTTTCTATCAAGGAAGCATTTACCTAAATATTACCTCAAATTAATTTAATTTCAGCATGTAGCTATTTCATGCGTAATTAACAAAGTATAAATTAACAGGGATGACTTCATATAGTAGGCATGAATGTATGATGAAACTCATGGTACTTCTGTGGCAGTGTCTTTTCACTGAACTCGATAGATGGAGGCCAATTGCAACACCATGAGTTTTTGCCTCACTGCTGAGCCATAAATCTGTGAAATGCTTTGCCAAAGATTACTTTGGATACAAGGAATGGGTTCAAGAGGAGACCATACAAGCATTTTGAAGAGAAAACCGCGAATGTTACTACACACGCAATGTGTAACGACTTCAGGCTTCTATCAAGGGGGAAACAAATGCAGATCACAGAGCAGTAGAAAAGCAACTACCGCAGGAGTACATCGCACTCTTATTTTCCCCACAGACAGACATATTTGTGACAAAACAGTGGGCTAGGTATCCTTAACTAAAGGGAGAAAAGAACCGGACCAGAGGGAGGAATGGAAAAAGGGTAAGTAAAATCAATATTAAGACAGGCTGCAGAAGAGTTAACACTCTCTAGATCTTTGGTTTTCCTCAGCACACATTTGCTTCTCATCACCACACCTCCCAACTTCTCTCTCCTCTCGCAACTTTAAAAAACTGAACAACAGCTTCTAAAAAAATGTTGTAGCATACTCCATTGTTTTTCTTTTTTACACCATCTATATTTTTCTTCCCTAAATTTATTATGTCATGAGAAGCCATGGAGTACAAACAGAACAAGAGTAATGTGATAAAGACATTTTTTCTATTCTGTGCTGGAAATTGTTTATGTTACCACACTGAATAGATTTTAAAACTATCTCAAGAAAAACGTGACATTTTTTGTCACTTTAATAGTTTGTCACAAACTTACCTTTTTTTATCTTTCTGGGATTTCCAAAAATTAATGACTGAACTTTTAAAATGTATTATTATTTCCATTGTTGGCCACCTTAGTTCTTGGACTCTGCGATTGTTTAGCCCTGTGAGATGAACATTTAAAAGACCTGAACGTTGATGCCAGCTGCCCTCAGGCATGTGGCTGGGACAGAACTACAGGAGGAGGTTGTGCTGGGATCAGCAGGAATGAAGGGAAAAGAACCTGTTATCTATGCCTTAGATAAAGGTATTTTTTAAAGGTTTGATTGCTTTGTTGTTAGACTACCTACATTTTTAATAGATGTAAATGCACTGACAGTTCGGCTTGGCATCAGCAGAAAGGATTTTATATAAATAAATTTGAGAATGAAAAAAGGGAAACAAATAAACCATCCTGTACAGACAGCTGTTCCATTTAGAATTCATAATTTTACAAAGCAAAAGCAGAAAAGCCATCTGCAAAAATCAAACAAACAAGGACAGGATATTATATCCTACATGGATCCCAGTAGCTGGCCTTTAATTTACCATGGCGTTGCTCATCCCATCAATTTTGATTCTAAAGGAGCAGTAATGGGGGTGAATTCTATTCAGGTGCCCCCAGAAACTCAATTCCACACTCAAGTCCTATTCCAAAAGCCACTTAACTAGCCCCCTCCAACCTTCAAACTGCCTTCCTTCTCCCCAGGGGTTTCATTTGGGTCAAAGCCCCTTCCCAGCACTACTGGGAAGTCCTACCTCTCTGTATCAAAGACAAAAATTATCTCCAACTCCAGCATCTTTCCACACGTACAAGTCATTGCATTCATAAGGAAGGAGTTTTGAAGGAGTTTGTAGTTACGCCTTATAGCATTTACTAAACACATTTTAAAGGACCAGATCAGCATTGCTCTTGATCTCTAGTGGCATCAGGTAAATGAGATTTGAATTTAGCACTCTTTTCATATTTCACATGAAAAACAAAACAAAACAAAAACAAACAAAGAAACAAAGAAACACAAACAAAAAAAACCCACACCAAAACACAAAAAAACCAAACTTATCTGGAAAAGAACAAAACTAAATTAAAATATTATCTGTCTCCAATTCAGATGCAGTGATGTGAATGTGACAGATTAATCTGAAGGACCCGTCTTTATTTTTCCATGAAACACAATATTTCTATAGAGCTTTGCACCCTTCATGGGCCTGGCTTGCTGCTTTCTGCAGTTGGTCTTAACCTGGACCATCAGATCCTCATAAGTAGGCAGGACAGCCTCTCCTATATGTAGCTTTTATTGGAACAATTCTAGAAACAGATCCAGGTATTCCAGCATCTGAAGATGTGCTGTCTAAATGCTTTGTTTTGGCTGATGACAGAGATGCAGGTGAGTAATATTCAAATCTACTTTGGGATTTACCCAAAATGAGAAATATTTTAAAAAAGGACAGATGACATTCCCTCTGATGTCTTTAACTCATCCCAGGTTTGATCATCATCTGAATTCAAGGAGTATGATCTGAAAGCATCTGACTCGTTGCTATAAAACCAAAAAGGGAAAACATAAGAGGACTTTCTGTAAAGAGAAAATAACTGGGACTATATAATAATTGTCATTTCTGCAGAGAAGACACTACATACTGAAAATAGGAATACTAGAGAGAATGAAGAATATGGATGACAAATTGTGAGGTAGTTTTTTTTGGCTGCTTTTTTTGTTGGTTTCAGGGGGGTGGAGGTATTTTTTCTGCAATGCACTGCAGGTATTTATGTGGGGGTAAATGCAATATTAAGTGTTTGCTTTTTCAATCCCAGCCTGGGACCATAATAGATAAAATTAGAACTCACTGGGTATAATTAGCCAGCATATTTTCTTGTTTGCATGGCCAACTTTGGGGAAAAAAAAAAAATATATATATATATATATAAAGTTTGGCTTCTGCTGCAAGGCATACTTACATCTTAAAGGAGATTTGGGAAATGTAAAAAGAGACTGTGCTTTCATCAGATTTATCCTAACAGCCTTCACCTGCAATAGTAATTAATTTCCCAAAGGCCCATTTTGACAGTACAACACATGAAGCAATGTTAAGTTCAGTACTAAAAGGAGGAAAAAAGTAAAAAATTATTATTATTTCTTACAAATAAAAATCAATAGTAAAATCTAATTGAATCTACAAAGGAAGTAGGTATAACATAGGTTTTACAAGGTTGGCTCTATTTAGTAAGAAAAAAGAACACTTTAAGCTAATTTATCAAGAAAATGTTATGACAAATTTTCACAGATAAAACATGGGTGAAGATAAAAGGATAGGGACTAAGGACACTATCTGTGCTCTATAGCTCAAGTAGTACAGGGAAGCAAACTCATGAATCAACTCAATATGCTTCTCCCTAATTTGTTAAGCTGCTAACACCAATCCCATTGCAGTGATTATTATGTATACCACACACTGCTCTCTCCTCTTGTATTTGCTAGAGGAATTCAAATATGCAAATGAATCTTCGTTTAATAAGGACAGCAATAGCAGTGTGCACTTGTGTCTGCCTGCTGATGCTACAGAGATGAAACACTGCCAGGATTCATAAGAAAATACCGGAGATCAGGTTTGCATTCTTCATTGGAGATCTCTAGAATTCCCAGGATGTCCCACAAGATGCTCCATCCATCCATCTACCAAGGTGGATTCAATGTGATTTTTTTTTCTTTCCTCCTCCACCAGGTCACTTAAGGGAACTGAAGTTCCCAGTGTTGTCCTTGACAAGTACTGTCAGTACTTGCTATAGTGAGGGCAGGGTGCCAGCCAAATAAAAATAGGACAACCCCGTCAAAGCTTCATCAGCGCAAAATCAACACGAACAGCAGCAGTCAGATTAAAGAACCCTAGCAGTTGTAGACAGGGAGAGAAATGTATGCATTTATCTATGCATTCGCGTGAATCCAAGCCTAAAGGAAAGCCAGCTTTGACTACCCTTGTAGTTCATTTACAAATAATGACAGTTTCAGCTCATAAATGGCTTTCTTAATCCCAAGGCAACCTAGCCTCATATACACAAGCACAAATGGTGTATAAAACAACAACATAACAATGGGTGTACAACATCATGCTTCTGCAACTGCCTTAGCCCTACTGCTGACCAGGCAAACTTTGCTACCAAAAAGTAAACAATTTCAAATTATTTCAAGCCTGTCAGGAACAGCAGAATCCCATGAAATTGCAGGCTCCTTAACAAAGGTTTGTCTGTCACTGTTATACTTAAATACTACATCCTTTGTGATGGGGGTTGAGGAGTTCAAGACCATTAATGTAACCAACATCATCATTAAATATGTGTCTTAAGAGGATGTGATACATCAAAGGATGTGTCTCAAAAGCCTGGTGGAAGCAACCATTTGTCTGGCACCATCTCATGAGGAAAGAAGAATATTTCCATGAGAGGTGTCAAGTCAGAGGAAAACGAGGCCAGGTTTCCCCTTAAAGAAAGCTGTTTGGCACAAGCTATGTCAACTGCAACAACTCCTAAGCACTCCTCTTTACAGAGTTTGGAGGAAACCACACGAGATCTTACTACTTTGTGTACACACAGTGTGCAAGAAGTCCTGGAAATGGAATTTTCTTCTCTGTGACTAACACTGCAAAGTAGTTTGTCCCACGACATTCAAGAAGTGGATGAGATTAATCAACCAATGCCTTTGGGCTGCAGGCAACACAGCAGCCCTTGCTGCTGTATTCTAAGGGGTCCATCTGCTGTAACAGCCTTGCTCAGCCCAAAGGGAACATCTGTGCCTTATGATGAAGGGTTGGAAATCCACAGTGTTTCTGGACTGAGGTTTAATGATTTTCTGGCACATTTTCATAATATCCATGGCAACTCTTGAGCTGTAGTATCTCTTGTGCCCATAGTCCTGCATCTATTCTCTGAAAGGGATGCCAACACAGCAAACAACCAAGTCAGCTTCAGGACTGATGCTAGTATTTCTAGTCCCAAAATCTGGCATTCCAGCCAACTGCTGAATGGGAATTCCCAGAGCTTCTCAACAGTGTGGCCAACTTCTCAGCATCTGCATATT
This sequence comes from Nesoenas mayeri, assembly GCF_963082525.1. Taxonomy (NCBI): domain Eukaryota; kingdom Metazoa; phylum Chordata; class Aves; order Columbiformes; family Columbidae; genus Nesoenas; species Nesoenas mayeri. Next base: position 30,083,067 of record NC_137545.1, read on the forward strand.
TGTTTTCCTACCCATTTCATTTACTTTTAAATGAGAAGCTGTCTGAATTTTCCCCAGGCTATACCTTCTATTGTTTGCCCACACACAGACCCGCACCCCCACTATTCCACTGCCATGTAAGAAAAAACACAGTGCAGAATTAGTACTTAGCAAAATTCACAATCAGATTCCACTGTGTTTTGAGATTAGAATTGCTATGACAAAACATATTTTGGTTTTGAACAACAGAGGTACAAAGAATTGTCCACAATGAAAATGATGTTTTTAAAACAGTAATGAACTTGGGCTTCCTAATCCTTAGATTATCACCTCCCTCCAGACTTCACTTCAGATCAACAGTGCCTCTCCTCTAATTTCCTCACTCTGACAGTGTCACAGCAAACATGCTGATGAAATAATTCTGAGAGCATCCCACTGAACACTTCGCCAGCTTCCAGCAATTTGTGGCTTATGAATTCATGTAAGTCTTATTGGCTTTTTCCTTCATATTTGACCTCTACAGTGTCTAACAATATCCAATTTGATGCAATGTAAGATTTTTCTGTGAGAAACAGGAAATTCTTGTTTATTATTTACAGCCTTCATGCTGCTCTTCATCGCACAACCCTGCCTAGCTCTCTCTTCTCCAGGCTGAACAGTCCTAGCTTATTTAATCTACTCTTGTAGAGAACAGTTTCTGGCACACAAAAGAATAGAGTGTCAGTTTTAGAAAGAGCAGTGAGGCCTGAATGACAGACTCTTGTAGTCAGAGCTGCACACAGCATCACCTCGGAGTGGCCTAGAGAGGATGCACTTCTTGGAAAGGGCTGGTCAGGCCAAGGCAGAGGTCAGTGAATACATCCAACTGGATTTGTGTTTTATACTTCAGCAACTGAAACAGAGGTTGTGAAGGGTTCAACACACGGTTGTTTGTTTGATTTACTAAGGGAAAGATGTTCGCAGAGTTATCCAGTGCCTCAGTCCCTGCCTCCTCCTAACAGCTTACAAACTCCTCACCCTCATTTTGACCACATTTGAAAGAGAAACAGACACCTCAAATCCAAGAAGTCACCAGATCTTGTGAAAATAGAGAGCCAAATAGAAGGGAATCAAGTTACTGTTCGTTAAAGAAAAATACACATCCTGAGCTGAACTCTAGACATCATGGAATATGCAAAGAAAACCCAAGAAAAAACATGGCAATAAATTCTGCAATCCTAGAGCTTCATCCTGCAGTTGTAAAAATGAATTATGCATTGTTAGAAGCAAAAAGCAAATCATGGAAGTGACCAATGAGTAGAATGTGTTCTTCCTTCTCCCCCATTTTCTTACACTTCAAACTGAAGATATTCAACTCAGGTAAAGAAAAAAAAAAGGTACCTTTTGACTACATGGTCCCTACTGCCTGCCACAGAAGTGCTTTAGGAGTGTCTGAGAGATATATCTACCAAATGAACTTTCTCACAGGTATGAGAAATCCTGAGCAGAATTCCTGAATGTATAATCTTTTTTTTTTTTTCTGTCCCCTTAAGTGGTGTTATTATTGTTGACATTTCAGAACCTCTAAAGAACAAGACACAGCTGTTCCATCTGGAGGAGAAGCCTGACTGAATGAAGCAGAATTGCGCAGAGCTGGAGAGAACTCAGAAGAGCACTTAGTCCATCCTCACACCACAAGGCAGGATCACCTAGTACCTGTGTCTGCCATTTCTCACAGGCTCATCTAACCTATTCTGAAAGCCTTTCAGTGACAGAGACTTTACAGTCTCCTCAGACAATCTATATCATAGCTGCTTTCCCATATATCCAGGTCAGAAAAGATTATTATTTCCTTCTGCACTGCAGCAGCCTTTTACCACCTGAAGACCATTATGCTGCCATCCTTCAGCAATCTCTCTTCTGGTTAAAGAAACAGAGCCTAATCAATCTTTCTTTGCAGGGGCTGTTTTCTAGACCTGTTTGTGTCTTTTCATATAGACAGGGCCATTCAAGAAAGACATCAAGCTCTAAATATGTTTGTAAGCATCAGAAATTTACAAGTAAGAATGTTATTTAACCTAGGACAGGAAAACACCAAGTGGCAACCCTGGCTAGTGTTTACTTCACAGGATATGCTCATTCCCTGCTGCTCTTCACTAGGACACATTTGCCCACCTGTTTTGCTCACTAGAACTTTTTTGTATTTCAAGATTTGTAGAACTGCCAGTTGCCCCAAGTTTTAAAACAAAGGCTTTATATGGTAAGAGCTTGGTATTTTGGTATCAATGCTATGGTGCAGGGGTCCTGCTTAGATCAGGACAACGGCAGCAAGCATGTTTCCCTTCTAAGCCAACAAGGGAAAACACTGCAAGAAGAAAATAGCAACTGATCTAAGTTTACGGCTCATCACAACACTGAATAAACCCCAGGTTAGAGAATCAATATTAGCACTAGGCAAACCAATACTTTTGTTACCATTATCCTGAAGAAATAGGTTACGGTTTGTCAGTTTGAGAAGGAATAAGAAGACTCAACTCTGCATTCTGCCACATGCACATGCTAGCTAGGGAAAGGAAGCACTGGCACCCCTAGAGACAGCATCCTTGTGCCTTTCATCAGTGTTAAAATGACTGAAAGAAGAGCTCCCTGCCAGCCCAGCTGCCTGCTGCACTACATGCAGCTGTGATTTCTTACCCTGTTAAGTGAGAAGTTTCTGTAACCACATCCATAATCCATTTCTAGGATGCTGTTTGACAGGGTCAAGAAGTCTGTAAAATACTGAGGAGGGAAATGCATGAGCAAAGACATTATTAGGAAAAAAAAACATATCCTGTTGTGGTAGGGTTTTGTTTTGTTTTGTTTTGTTTTTTTGTTTGTTTGTTTGTTTGTTTTTCTCTCAAAACCAAAAGTACTTAAGAAAGTCTTTTCAGCTTGTAGCTATAAAGCCCCTAACATGCTACCTGCAGATGAAGGACAGGGATCCTGGCCATACGCTTAAAGCTAGAGACTTTGTGGAGTTCAAGAGAGTGAATCCCTTCTGATTTACAGCATCTATGAGAAGCAAATGAATTTATTATGCTGTTTGCTACCATCCCTTGACTCTGATGTCCTCCCTACAGATTAAGGGCCAAAGACACAAAGCATTATTCTGTTTTCATTAGACTTCCTTACTGCTCAGGCTTTTTGCTGGAAGATTTTATGTTTAATATGTCACCCCCAGAAGATGCCTCCCTTCCCAAAAATATTTACAGTGCAAAACACCAGGAGTGAGGGCTGTGCATTCCCTGTAGCCATTAGTTTAATCTATATCACTCTGAAGAAAAACTAAATTCAAAGAGAGCCTACATTTATTTGTTTGGGCATATGCCAGATGGCGTTTGGTCAGACATAGTCAACATAGTACATGTACTGCTGCAAAAGACTGCATAGGTACTCAAAGATCTCTGTTTCCCTCCCCAGCAAGAAGTCTACGAATCCACAGACTTACTGACACCTTCGCTTCCAGACATCTCTGCCTTGCTACATTCTACTCTGTACCATGCCATAGAGGGGAAATGCCAGCACACTGTAAGAAATTATATTTTCTGACTTATTAATTCAGTGTATTGCAAACAATCCCTGATGTGGCCCTGCACTCCTAACCCAGCAGAAATTCTGAAAAGGCAACAACAAAAAGGGATAAAATTAAATCAACTTCCTTTTAAATATGGAGCAGACCTCCATAGCTTAGCAGGATATTGTCTCATTTTTCCTTTACCTCTCATTGGAATTGGAATAAATTCATTGAAGGCAGGTATGACCTCTAACACTTCGTAACAGGAGCAGTGCAAGCACCACACTGCAACATCCTCAAAAAAGACTGAGCATTTGGAAAATCACAGCAAATATACATACTACAAACAAAAGAAAAAAAATGGTTAGCTGGATTACCAGCGGGCAGGCAGTAGGGATAATGCGAAGAGTCCTACAAATGCATCACTACAGGATGCTTCCTCCTACAGATTCTGCTTTCTTGTTCCACAAGGCATTGGGAACAGTTTGCAGGAACAGTTTTTCTTGAAGAAGATGTAGAAGGGAATACATCACTACTTTTCAGGGCTTGGGGAGCAAACACAGATATGAACAGATCAGGGAAGCCTCTCCTTGCGCAGTATGTACCACCCAAGGACAACATGTAGATATCGTGCAAGAGGATAGCAAATCAGAGGCAACTCCAAATGCAGCAGTAGGAACATTAATGATGCCAGTACTACAGCTGAGGGCTAGAAACAGGCAATCTCTCAATAGACGGTGCTAACTAGCCTTCTTCCATCATCGGGACAGTCCATATTGCTGTGTTCAAATCCAGATTGCACAATATCTTAACATCCTACTGAAAACACAGGAGACATTAGTTTTCAGTGTGTTATCTGCTAATCCCAGCTCTCTCAGGTACATGCTGAACTGTCCACTCAGCCAGGACCAGAGCAGTTAGTGGGTGGCCTCATTCACAGGATCACTGAGGCTGCACAGAGCCTCTGGAGGTCTCTGGCAAGAGTCCCCTGCTCAAAGCACAGTTGGCAACAGGATCAAGTTCACTTGTGTCTGCAAAATTATTTTCACTTGGCACTGTCTCCTTAGCTATCAAATGGAAAGAAGGCAAAACTCTATATCCGTATAGAGATACCCATTTTTTGTGTGAACTCTTTGTCAGCTTGGCTAGTGACAGGGCACTTATTTCCTGAGAAATAATTACAGAAGTGTGGAAATAACAAATACAGGGAGACGAAGGCATTCATGGAAAATTCACTTAAGTGCACCAATAGTCCAAATACTAGAGATAAGATCTAATGAGATATTAAGGCTTAGTCCCTCAGATGGGTCAATTTAAATTAAGAGAGGTTCATTGCTTTATACAGTGAATCCTGGGGTGTGTCTGTGCGTGTGTATAATATGCACAGAATTAGATTCTTTCTCAAAAGCATACTGCAGGCATCAATAGTAGTCCTGTTTACTATCTCTCAAAACAAAGTCATTAATTCTCTTTTTAGGAGCCGCCACAAGTTGCAGTGAGCTGCCTAACTACTGCTTTCAAGAGCCCAGGTCTAAATAAGTTTGGCCCACCAGCCTGTAACAAATCAACTGCTTTCTAAATAGCGGCATATTCCTCAAAAGAGGTTTTTTGCTTAGATAACTAAGACTAATGTCCCATTTACATGTTAATTAAGAGACAAAATTCCCACATGCGTTAAAAATTACAAAAACACATGCTTTACAGCGCACACAGCAATAAATCTTATAATTAAGAAAGGGGAGATCACATTTCTCTAAGATGATGCTTTTACAGAATCTTAACTCTCCTTTTATAGAGAGAACGAGCAGCTGGATATTGCATGCCTGGAGCCAGATACCAACTTTCCAGTAGTCCAGAGCTGCACTGATATGGAACACTAGTGGAACTACAGTGAATAGCTGAATTACAGTGACTGGAAGTGTCAGACATTTTGTGCAATGAACCAATTTGAACCAGATTTGAAAATATACTCAAGGGTACACTGTGCAGATTAGACAGCAATAAGTCTTTAGGATTTAATTCAAATCTCCTGTTCTCCTAGACTTTTCATGTATAGTTTCTCCTGACCAATTATGCCATTGTATAGGCTTGCAGAACCTAAAATCTTCAGAAGTGGTTAGGAAGAACACACACCACAAATACTTTCTTGTTCAGGCTTTCTCCAGCTCAGCCACTTGCTTAGGGTCAATTGTGTTGGCAAAATACCACAAAGGATTTATCTCTTGTCTGTATTTTCCTTATTTTCTTTGAATTTCATCCCTCTTTCCAGCTGTTCCTTCCTGCTATGACCACTCCTGACTTCAGTACTGCACCAATAGTACTTTGCCCTGTGAAACTTTGAACAGCTTTTGTAATTTCCTGAAATCTGTTCTGTAGATTTAACCTCCCTCAAGTCTGTGCCCCAAATGTATAAATTGTGTTATATGATTTAGACAAAAAAAAAAAAAAAAAAAAAAAAAAAAAAAAATCCAAATATCTTTCCTCCTTCCATGCAAAACAGCTTCAGCACAGTTACTGGAGTTATCAGACAGGGATAGAGAGCACAAGGTGTTTCACTGAAGGAGAAAGCTGCAACCTCCATGGCACCACTGAGCCTCTCATCCTTCCATGATGAAGGGAATTTCTGACCTTGAGCCCAATGCCTTCCCTTACTGTAGGCTTCTCTCTTCCCCTCCAGGGTACCTCCACTGATACACCACCTCCAGCCATAAGAGAATCACTTTTGCCCATTGTAATTTTTTTTTTCTTTTTTTTTTTTTTTTAAAATCTACTCTGTTTTTGTCATCATATCTACTATATGATCTAGGTAAATCAAATCTAACATATGTTCTTAACTATTACAAGTCAGAACTACTATAGATCTACCTAGATCACATAGTACAGACAAATAAATTTAAGGATATCCAAAAAACCACACTGGAAGAGAGTGCTTTAATCTTCACTAGAAAATGAATAATTTATGTTTAGATGTGTAATCTATTGAAGCCAATGATTTTGTAAAGCACCATGATTTTTATTATGTTTGGATCCTTGCCCTAGGTAATTGTGTGGTATGATCACAGACTGATGCTTGTCATCCTTGGGACACTGAAGATGAGAAAGACACTCGCAGTAGAACCATAGATTCTAGCCTAGGCCTGGTGACAATGACCCATAGCACCTCTACGTCATAACAGAATATTTCTCTTCTGTTGCAATATAGAAATATAAAAGTTCCCTTTGAGTGGTTCACTGGATCTTAAAGAATCTGTTTTTCCAAGAAAACAGCAAAATACTTTCTTTCACTTAATTCTCAGGAAAGTTTACATTTTACTTCTTTTTGTTAAATCAGCTGCATGTTACCAATTCCGTCTACCATTTCAGGTACACCAACTGTGAAATTATGTTCCTCTGAATTCAGTCGCTGTTAAACATGGAAACAGGTTTGATCAGCAGAGTCAGTATTGTCTCTATACAAGTTAACAAACATGAACATGTAAAGATGAGCACAAAGGTCTCACATAACAGAGATTATGCTCACTTTTCAAAAGATCACAGCCACAGTGGGCTGATCCCTCCTACACTAAACAATAGTAGAGATCTCTCTAACCAACATGTCTGAAACAAATACATTAAATGCTTAAGCTTTTATAACTTTTTCCAAAAGCAACCTTTCTATTCTCTTAACTATCCCAAGCACATTATATTTTCCATCAGTTTCATTTACGTTTTTCAGATCTTAGCTAGATTAAAAAAAAAAAAACACAGAGTCTATTATTCCACATACTAACTTCAAAGTACACATTTGCAGAGATTTGGAAATATTTAGACACTAAAAATCCATAGGAACCAAAGGAGAAATTATAAAATACTTTGATTGGTTGCTTATTTCCTCTCTGCTCTTTATGAGAAAATCAGATTTTCCTGTCAGGTTTCAGCTCAGGAAGGATTCAGATCAGTTTTTAAACTGAAATGTGTCTTTCATATGGACCATTTAATCATTATATCATCTTACTGAATGGGCAGTATGTTGCATGAGGTGCACCATATCTTCATTATAAACATGCTGTGCTGTAATGGCTAATAAGAAAAATTGCAAATTATCTACTTAAGCAAAAACAGATAGCATATTAAGGGGATAACATGTTCTGATGAATCAAATAATTTTTTCTTCTCTTTCATTTCCCTCTAAAACTTCAAAGCAATCAAATGTTGTTTATGCATAAAATTTATTCCTTTCACCAATCTGTATTTTGATTAAATTTGCATACTCTATTTCCTACAAGTCAATGTGAAGAGACCCTCACGTAATTGAAACCATTTCCCCTACAGTCCTCCTATCTTCGCTGTAATATTTTATATTAGTAGCTCTGTTATGTCTAATATCTGTAATGTTGGCTGATTAGAATTTTCACTTAATGCAACCTGTATTTATAAACCACTATGATGGAAAAAAGAACAAATACAAGAAAGAAGAAACAATAATTACCTGTCTTTGATGCCACACAGATCCATGTGTAAATCACTAAAATTCCCCAGGGAGCCTTGCTGAACTAAAATGAGGTCCTTGGGCTGGTTATCAATAAAGATGAGCCTCATACAGCCTTGAAAAGCAGTAATGGGATTTAAACATCGGGAATCGGTGAAATTGTCAGGGCACCCTGTGGGAAAAAGAGAAAAGGTGGAGAAGAATATTGGAATGTTCATCTATTTCTGCTGGGATTTCCTGGTGCAAGAACTCAGAGGCTCATTATTCCAAGTGTTTTTATTCCTTGTGCTACATAACCTTCAGTGTTATAAATCCCCCAGTAAGGAAAAAAAAAAAAAAAAAAAAAAGGAAAAAAGAGGGGGGAAAAAAGAAAGAGCAGCCATAGGAATCAGAATATGAGATTTTAACATGTGCTAAGCAAAAACAAAACGTGAGGGTTCACTGAGATCAGAGCCTCACTGTGGTAAGCACCACACAGAAATATATTAGATAAAAATATGACAGTTTATTACAATCTCTTTATTTAAATTAATGCTTGTACTCCAAAAAGCAGAAGGTAGTATTTTTCAAGACTGTTCTTTCCATTTTCAAAATTTAACTAAATCTACATCAATTTCCTTGGGAGCACAGTGCCTAAATATCTTTGTAGATCTTAGCCATATGTCAATTAAGCTCTGGAGTCTAAATCACTGAGCTGGATCAGGACAGTGATATTTACAGGAATATTAATAATGCTAATAGTCCTCAGGCCTTTTACCTAGTAAAAATCCACTTGTAGCTAATAGAGCTATGCAGCTTTTGCATGTTTTGCCAACGAGATATAGGTACCCATTGGTTACCACTATTAATAGTCCACTTTTACAGCCATGTTAGCAGTTCTGCTCATTCCCTCTCTGTCAGGGTTGATCGTCTCACAGCACTGTATGCACTAAAACTCAATAGGTATCTAAAATCAGTTATTACAAATATTCTCTTAGCTGCAAACAGAGTGCACCTGGGGAGACCTCAATGGTGAGCACCCAAGGATCTGGATCATAAAAATGTGTCCTGCATCTGTATGAAACAACTTACCTCCAAAATAGTAGCTATTCCCAGAGTAGATCCTGGAGACTGTGGTTGCGTGGCTAGCAGTGGCAGCATTGTTGTCCAGCGTCAGGGTAATGCGATGTCTTCTGGCATTGATGTTAACAGAATGCCAAAGCCCATCATGGAGATTTGTTCCTGGCAAAAATCAAGTACAAAGAGTGAAAAAGAGGTGCCAGAGACAACAGAGTTCTTCAAACCTTCCTTTGCTTTCAACTTGTGACCACAAACATGCAGCTGCCCCCAGAACAGGGAAAACTGGCAGCTGAAAAGCATGCATTGCCTCTGGAAAAAAACTGGCATAGAAGAAAAGGCCAAAGAAGCAGCAAGCTTTTTGAGAGTAAGAAAGAGTCATCTCACATTTCAATCTAACCTGCTTCTGGTACTGCAGGCACTCACTAAGCTACCAGGGCCCTTTGTCTTACTGGTAGCAACTACTACCATTTTGTGGATGTTTATGTCATTTTCAGTCTGTTGGTAAATGCTTATAGCTCACAGGAGTCTTCAGAGAAGGTCTCTATTGAGCTTCTTGTATGAAACACATGCCTGAGATTGCAGAGGATTAAATTCAGTGAGACAGTCATACCCTCTCTCAGGCTCTGATATGAAACCCAACAAACCCCAGTAGGCATCAGTAGGATCTGTGTTTCTTAAAACCCTTCAGCACTAAGGTAGCATGCAGTCTTATTGATGGCTGTACCTATTGAAGGCTGATGGCCTTTCTATATTGGATTTTGACATGGATCTTGGGAGACCTGGGGTTGTTGCTCTGACCAGGAATCTATGAAGGTACATGAGCGATTACGGTACTGGGTAGCCTCTTTCTCTTCTAGACACTTGTGCAAAGGGGGGAAATAACCTCTCTGTCTCCTTATTCTGAAAATCAGTGTTGCATCTTGTGGCTCTTGAAATAACATCACACAGCTACAAAGAAACTCCACATCCTCTGTCTGACAGCCATGAAAAATCAGTGGGCAAGCGTCTGAGCTCGCACACAGTGGTGCAGATCAAAAGTAACTTAATTACAGTTCAAAATACACTGCTCTTAGGCTGGAGTCACTAAGACCAGGAACAGACAACTAGTATTTACTCCCCTCACTAGAGGAATATTTTTTGTAACTGTAGCTTTTAGAAAATAAAAACAAATGAGCACTTTGTGACACAAAGAGGTGTGAGAACAGTTTAAAAGAAAATAAAAAAAAAAACGTGGGTGTTATGTATATGAGAAGTCATTTCATTATGAATTTGAAATTGAGACAATTTTCACAGTAATGGATGTTAACACATGCACAATATCCATAGAATAAGAGGCCATTTTCCCAGGAGGAAAAAAAAAAAAAAAAAAGCATGATTTTTCAACTAGAACAAGTCCATTTTGAAGTGAAATATGTTGCTGCAGTTTGAAAAGAGGTCAAAACAAAATACGTCCAATTTGGGGCAAAAATAGGTCCATTCTTGATCAAGTAGGAGTTTATTGTGAGTACCTGACATCTGCAGAACATGGCACTTGCAATTTCTGCATATTTTTCCTATGTAAGTAGGCAGCTGGCAGTGTTTTAGATAGCACCAAAGGCTGGGCTCAGGTTCATGATTTCAGAACTACATAAAAACAAATACACCCAACCAAATATCGACATGGTCTCAGCTTTGTCAACAATTTAATTAGGATTGCAATAAAGGCTGGAAAGTCAGTTTTCAGCATTCATTTGCAGCAAGATAAGGCTATAATAATCTGCATGAATAAGGATAGATACAGGGCTGCCTCATTTTATATTGTAAAGGGGAATGAAACACACATATGGAACAGCTCTGCTTTGACAACTCTCTCAGATTTTATCTCTGCTTCTTTTAATAGACACATCTGCCCTCTTTTAGTCTGTATTTGGAATATTTTAATATTACATATTTTTAAGCAGCTGCTCTTTTAGAAAATACTATTATTACTATTATTACATAGTTCCACCTCAATTCCATCAGTCTATTACTTATCCACCTTTGGAAACTGAGTATTAAACACATGCAGAAAACTTCCCTGTCTCCCACCCGGGACAGCTGCAGAGCAGCAAGTGATCCACAGAAGCCCTGGGCTAAGAATGTTTCTGTTTGAGATGCCAACATGGCTTACATAGGTCACACTGGGACAGCAGCTGGGACGCTCTGGCCCTGCGTCTGTTGTACAGTCTGAAACTGTATCCCTGTTTTCTCTGGGAGCCAATGCATAGCTGTTCTGCTAAGTGTTTACAAGCAATTACCTCCGAATGTTAGGTCAGAGAGGCAATCCCATTTCACCCTCTCACATCCTGCCAGCTGCACAAAGCAGCTGGCAGACTGGCTGAGAAGGCCAGAGAGGTATTGTGAGGAGAGGAAGCCCATGGTCAAGTCTCTCTTCTGAACAGAGCACAGAGAGAGAATCTAAAGCTACAGTCAGAGGAAGCAAATCAGCTCTGAAGGTGCCTTGACTTGTGCTGGGGAATGGTGCAGCAGCTGAGTTACTTCCCAGCTGACTTCAGCACAATCTGAGGACAGGTAACAGGAAGGTCTTCATGTGACCTGACTGAAGAAAATTTAGCGTGACTGTTTAAGAACACAGAGGCTGAGATAATTGTCAGGTAGACTGAGTCTGGAGATCTCAGGATGCCAACTTTCCATGCTTAGATCTACCTCAAGGTGCACAGAGTGATTCTGCTACTGAAAAGCAAAAGAAAATTTGAGAAGAGAAAGAAAGATTGGGTCCTTCCTTATTTCACCATCCTTTTATCCTATGGGGTTGCACCTTTGTATTCTAGAGGGGTACAGATGAGAGCAGACAAAACTAAAGTACCTTCACTGATTTCCACTGGGTTCTCTGTCTCTTTCTGAATAAGCAGTGTTAGTTTCCCACTATGGAGGTAAACCAAGAGAGGTCCTGAATTTTCAGACAATTTGGTGAACAGAAGTAAGCCGTCTTTATTCCATGTTCGAAACTGGAAGCTGACTGACAAACCGTCAATTTGAGGAGTGCCGGGTAGTAACAAGTAGCTTCGACTGGCACTGATGAAGGTGATAGGAACAATTTGTGGTTCAGAGCAGGAAAATGTCACGTTCCCCTGCAAATAACAAAAATCAAACATTATCAACATGGCTTTTGTTTGTTTGTTTTTGTTTTTGTTTCCAGACATCCAAATACATCTATAGTCAAATAAGCTCATGGAGTTCCTAATGGCCTTCAAGGTTGAAATAGATATTGTTATTCAGACACAAATCTTTGGAATTTATTGCAAAATATATCTGTCCATCCTGGGAAAACACATCTGACTTCAAAATTTTACTTGAACCCTAAATAGGGGAAGTGGAATCAAAAATCAAAACCTTAATTCTTAGAAGGATTTAAACATGTCCAAGTGTCTTCTACCAAGACCATGCCTAGATGCAGAAGGGCTCATTTGATAGCCCAGACAGACCATCTCCATGTGGCCACATCTGCTTTGCATTTCCCATCTCCTTTCATTTCAAGTTCAAGCTTAGCTTTATATCAATAAAATCAAATTCATTCAGATCTATGTTATTTCAGGAACTGACAATTAAGGAATCACAAGTTTGCTTGAACCTTCATGAGCTGCAGGTTATGATACAAATGTTGTGTGTTAGTTCTGCACTGACGGGACTACAGGAGTGTGAACAAGGCAATGTGCAAATGAAAAAATAAAACATTCTCCAATGCACGTGAATCCTAACAAACAGACTAGATTTTTCTTTTTTTTTTTTCCTAAATATGAGCCAAAATGCAGCCATTGATGACAGTATTATTTTGGTCATTTACACCAACACTGCATAACCTTAAAAGTAAAAAAGCTCTTATCTACTTCATTCTACTACATGGGACCAAACAAGAGGCAAGTTCCCTAAGTTTATTTCAAATATTCAACAGATAATTTGCTGTAGCAGTACTGTTTATGTTTTATTTTACCCAAAGTGATGCAGCCTTGTGCTACTTAAAATAATAAAAGTTAACTTAAGAATAATATTACAAATAATTAAAAATAATTGTTCTGAAAATATTTCAAAATTCATAAGGAAACCCAAAGAAAAAATCACTTGAACACAGTACTTATAGTGGAATGAAACTATAGTGAGATTTCCTGGCTAGTTCTAGGTCTCCTGGTTTCCCAGGCACTTTGTGAGGAATTATTAAAACATTACATAGTCGGCAAGCATGATGAAATCCAATGCAATTTAAATGCCAAACTTAATTGATTACCTCAGTCATTCAGCCCTGAAATCCATGGTGTTATTTGCCCAGAAGTTCAGCACTCAAAGTGGTCAGTAGAATCTGTACAAGCATGTACCATTGTAGTTTGTAGATGAAATGACTCCATTGCTTTGTTCATGCACTGTAGCCTACCCAACCAGGTCATTCAAACCATGCAATAAAACCTTGACAAGCTCGGACACACTTAAGGAGCCATGTCTTCCAAAGCTACTCCAGGAGATTGTTCCAGCCAGCTTGCTTTGAACTAGGCTGCTTTGTAAAATACCAACTGGAATCTAATAAAGCCATTGGAGTAAAAGGCTTTCTCCATAGTACTGCATCTCATCAGAGCTGCTACCTCACTCTAACAGGATGATTATAATGAACAGCACTTGATGGATGTGTAGGAAGTTGCACAGTGCTTGGGGAATTCCTCTCTGGAATCTCAGACAGCTGATGGAACTGTTTCCTATCACTTTCAAATGTCTTTCTAGCCTTTATTTGAAGACGAAAAATAAATGAAGTGCCAGAAAGACAAAGTTATCACTGGATAAAACAATCCTTGATAGATATATAGCTATATCAAGCCATTTACATATTTCCTGCCCTGTTAGGTGCAGAATGCTATGTAACAGATTTTGCAATGGCAAAAGGTGTTGATGGGTATATAAAATTAGAATGAGTCTTGTGATATAATCCAAAGCTTATCCAAACTTAACATTAGCCAAGTGGAAAGTAGAAGAAAAAGAATTTGTTCTCAGCCTTTTAAATGTTTTATTACCTGATGCGCTTTGCTTGCATAAAAGATGCCACGGGCTTTTTTTTTTTTTTTTTTTATTACTGCTGTTATATTTCCATTGAATTCATGACAAATTACAGAAAAATAAAGAGAGCCAACTGTAGTGACATAAACAAGTATTGTTAACTTTCTCTAGAGTTTTTTAAAGGTTTAGCTATTTAAAATGCTGATGACAAATTTTCTTTGGAATTTTAGACATTTACACTGATGCAAGTAACCTCACACAAAGTAGTAAGACATTTACAGATCTAATACACACATAACAGCTTCCCCTAAACCTGCATCTGATCAGGAGTATTTTGTTTTAATTGGCAGCAGTTCTGGAACTCTCCAGGGTACACGGAAGACTTCTGGCAGACACTTGATTTTACAACTGAACCCAGTTTAACCGAAAAGTAAAACATCTTTGGCTAGGAAATAGGATAAGAAGAGTCTAATCCCTAGAGAAAATATAGGAGATGCTCAGCTCTACCCAGCTGCTAGAACTCCCACTATCATGTGACGTTTGAGAATCCCATTGAGTCCATCATCTCCAGGCTGATGAATGACTCCTCTAATAAGCAGTGAAATCTTTCCAAAACATTTCTTAATGTTCATACAAGAGAAACCTTCTGAACTTAGAAATGCAATGGAGATATTTGCATTTTTTTCACTGGCTGCCATGACACTTGTCTCAAAAAGAATGCAAGCACCCTAGATTTCTGCAGGCAGGATATGGTTGCAGAGGTGGTTCTTATTCAAGTAAGATGTTGAATGAACAGGTGACAACATGTTACAGCATTTGAAGGAAGAATCGGAGCCTTTCCTATTAAAAAGAGAATGGAAGAACACAGTCGCTAAGTGATGAGGATAAAAGTGGATTACACAGAAAATCCTCTGAGCTATAAGCCTCATCCAAAACTGACTGGAGTCTTTCCAGTGACTTCTGCAGGACTTTGGTAAAACCTTTATAACTTTAATGAACCATTTCAGTCTTTTGTGGCCTTTCTTCATGTTGTATTATACACTGTTGAATGAAGATAGAAGGCTGCTACAGGACCACAGTCGGGGCAATTGTTGAGAAGTTTCCTATACATCCCCCTCGCTCTCAGAGAATACTAATCAAAAGTAATATGTACTTGGGAAACTATTCAAACTGACAGCTGAACTGAAATCCTCAACATTTAGCCTACCAAAGGACATCAGCCAAGATCACAGCTTGAACAGGAAGAACAATAAATGAGTATTTCTGAGCTCTCGTTCTACCTGCAGGTTAGAACATCAAGTGGACACTTACTTTCCTCATTAATCACTCTATCCAATAAAAAGGATATCTTGTTTTCTGCAGAGGGCTGGAAAGGAAGATTTCATATGACAGTTAAGGGAACTAAAATCCCAGGCCTGGCTGAAATACAAATGTGGGTAAACTGGCAATAATATCTCCAGCTTCGAAATTGGAGGACTATTTTTATCTGTGAAGAGACTGAGGTTGCAGAAAAATTGGCAAAGAGAGTAACAGAGGAAAAAGGTGACCTCTGATGCAATTTTAAAAGGATAAAATGAAAGATTGTAATTCAGCTCTGTGCAGCTGAATTGTAAGAATGGAAGAGGTTCCTCTAAATCCCATTTTTAAATTAACTACCCCAAGCAGAACAGATGTTAGGAGACCCACGTAGATTTTAACTACTTCTCAAGACATTGCTAAGCATTGAACAGAATGTAAATCAAAGTGATATACCAGCCCCGGCCTACTGACATACCGGTGCAAACTGATGCCAAACAGAATGCGGGAGCACCAAGACCCATGGTGTTACTTGAGCTAGGACTAGTCCACTGAGTGAGCAACTAGCCCATCTCGAGACCAGGGCTCACACTTTAAGAGAAGTTCCTCTACTGAGGTGGGTTTGTCTTTCTCTAAGCAAAATTCCATCATGGATATCTGAAAGCTTTCACGATCCAAGTTTAACCGAAATGAACATACCTTTGTGACAGAGAGCTGCCCTGTTTTTAGTCACTCTAGGTATCATGTATGCTGATAAAAAGTTAACTATTTATCACACTGGTTTAGGTTGTTCACATAAAGTTCCTATGTGGAAAAAGTAGTATAAAAAAACCAACAACAACAACAAGAAAACCCAAACAAACAAAATATCAAGACAAACTAACAAACAAACAAAAACAACAATGCTTTGAAAAGGCATTGTCAACATGACATAATCAACCATGAGATGCTTGGCTAGAGATTTCTGGATGTTCTTTATTTCTGACTCCTAAGCTATGTCACTGGACAGAAGTCAAACAAAGCATTTTACCATTTTCATGCCCATAGTAACTGTATATTATTTTTTCATTATATGGTACAATAGCTTAGAGTTGCTGACAAAAGATGGCAACAGATAGAGAGCTAATTTGGGAAAAAAAAAAAAAAAATCATACATCATTTCTCATAGAGACAGGAAAAGGAAAAAAGAACACAAGAGGAAACACAAAAGAAATCCAGTGTGTTTAATATTTTCCTTCCTTTGAACAAGAAGCAGGAATAAAGCCAGCCTTTCAAATTCACCTTACCAGAAGTGAATAAGATAAGATAGATGTCTTAGATCAAACTGACAAATTAGTATAATTCAAGCAGAATTTTTGTTCCAGTGCAAGGTATCCTGATCTACAGCTTATTAGGTTTTATTACATGGAACAAAACACAGCTGCAAGGAGATTTTTTTATTAGTACTATTATTACTATGAAAACAGACCTACATCTATGTTAAAATAGAAAAGTGCATAGAAAGCAATTCTTATCAGGTTTTTTTTAATTAGTTATCATTATTAGATTTTCTTCAAGTCCAATCATCTGTGTATCATAACACAGCACCAGCCTAAATTGTTGGTATAAACTGCACACAGAATCACAGAATGTTAGAGATTGGAAGGGACCTTGAAAGATCATCTAGTCCAATCCCCCTGCCGGAGCAGGACACTGCAGGCTCTTGACTGTGATGGGGTCAGCTTGCTCCTTTCTGTTATGCTAGGCAGCCAAGTAACAAGCAGTTCCCAGGGCCCCAGCACCTACACTAAAACCTTAGAAAAAGACATTTAAACCTCAGATTTACAGCAAATTACATTCTCCCCTATTTTCCTTACTCCCTGCTAACTCCTATGACAATTATTAGCCATCTTTCTTGCTCTCCTACAGGGACTTACAGCCTTATCACCTCCTGCCTTGAAAGATTCTCCTTTGCTCAGCAGGTACTAACGGCTCTATTAACTCATTTTGACTATCCAGATAATGTAATAAATTAAACTCTGAACAACTATTTCTAACCTGTAATTTGCTGAAAGCTGATGACTCTCAGAAAGGCCTTGTTTGCTCAGAAGCATGTTTTTTTTCCCACATATGTCAACTAGTCTTACAAAAAAATATGGTCTCTCTCCCCCGAAGACTTACTTCACTTATGGTCATCACAACTATCAAAATCCTAACACAAAGAATCTTCTATATCAAGAAAAGGAGAGTTTAATATTGCAGGGAGAGGGTGGATTAAATATTTACAGACTGAAAGTCTTTGGAATTGTAGACAAAGCCTACTGAAATCGATGTGAAAACTATAATTTAAACAGACTTTATTTCAAGACCTTGACTGAGATGACACACTTAATTTGATTCGAAACAACCTCCTTATACTGTTCAGCAACAATACCATGGGACCTTAAAATGGATGCTGTTTATATAGACTTTATTACTATACCACGGTGAAGGTAGTATATGAAGGAAACCTGTCTGAAGACCCAGAGAGCAGACAGGAAGACAGAAAAAAACATAAAAAGCTATTTTTACAGGAACCAAGTATTTCTGGAATCTGAGTTCACCTACTTTATTTACAGAACAGCAAATTCAGTATTCTTTTTAATGTGTACATGTGACTCACACTTTCATTAAACTGGACTCTTTTTTAAAAATATAAATTTAACTTAGTCCTATAGGAAGTTCTGAAAATGTCATTAAATAGTTCCAACAGTTTTTATTTATGTATATAGTTATGTATGTATATATTTATGTATATATTTATTTATGTATTTATGTATAGTCTGATCACAATGCAAAAACTAATGAAAAAAAAAAAAGAAATCTAACTCCTGGTTCTCCAGACCCTAGTAAGGGCCTTCACAAATCAGCAGCCTGATATTCACAGATGTATCAACATTTGCAATAGCACGTTGGTGGAATGAGACGTGCAGACAAGGAAATTCTTCTCAAGCTGAAGGTATCTCAAATCAGCTTAATAAAATAGCATGTTTAGATTCTCTATAAAGGGAATGGATTATTAGTTTACATTCCCCTGTCACTAGGTATTTTTCCTTGCTCTTTGATGCTGGCAATTGGTTATTTCCCCTGAGGCACTACAGTGATGCATTTACATGTCACCACATCCCAGATTCAACATGGCAGGGTGACGTAAAAATTCAAGCATATCTGAGGGCTGACAACTTCTGCCTTACAAATATCCTGTGTTTCTCTCAAGTCAGCGCAGGGTTTGCTCTGCTAAATAAAAATACAACTCTAATTCCTGTTAGCCAAAGGTGACAGAAGGGAAAGGGGGATAAGGTTTTCAGTTTCACTGAGTGCATAAGGTAGAACGTTGAGAAGATCCAACACTGCATCTTTTCATGACCTTTTCATTTCTTTTCTTCAGCTAGACAGCTTCTTATTTGGACATCCCAAATCAGTGACATATGAAATGACATAAGACCCTGGCCACGGGTCACATTGGAGTAGTTTCTAAAGGTGTAATCTGAATCTAGGAGCAGGTGTCCAGGACACCATAGTTATTTTCAGGATACTATATCTATTTCTCTCTTAACTACTCCCCCAGCCAGATGTATTTAGTAATTCTCAATGGATTTCTCTTCCTAGAAGTTGTCTCACCTCCTTCTGTACTATACACGTTCTTAACAAGTTCAAAATCCTTCAAGGAAGATTTCACCATCCCACACATCAACAGATCAAATACCCTTTTGTTTCTTGTAAATGTTGCTCCCAGTATACTTTCCTGCCCCTAACTACTTGCTAAGGAAGCACAAGCAACTGCTGTACATTTTCTCCTAATAGGCAGTCTGCACTTCTTTTGTGCTGAGAAGACAGTCAGTAAATAGGGCAGATCTTTAGATTATTATTTTAAAGCATTTGCAGAGTTTTCCCAAGGGTCCAGCCCTACAATCATGACAGTAGTAATTACAGAAATTTGACTTCTCATAACCTCTTGCAATTAAAACCCTTAATTGCTTCAGAGAGCACATAAAAGAACCCCTGTCATTTTGCCACACTCAACAATCTAAGGGAAGAAAAAAAAAAAATAAAAGAAAAAACCAACCGAACAAAAACAAACCAAAACCCTCACAGTAACAAAAAAAAAAAAAAACAAAACACAACATACCATCAGGGAGAGAAGAAACCCCAGAGAGAAGACAGATAGCCTGTCCAAATAGATCGGGCTGCCACATAGAGAGGTTAAGTATCAGGCAATATAAAAATGAAATTCTGAAGCCTAGTTCCAGTTCAAAGAGACAGGCTGCCTCGTTATCTTGAGATGTCTTCTCAAGGGGATTTATTGCAAGTCTGACAACTGCAAATGAGTTACAGAAAAGAGGCAGAATGATAATCACAACCACTACCTAAGAGTACGATACATAGTACAGTACTCAATAACAGGTTGTTATTGACAACCTGTAGCTTCTTCCTCTGACTTTAAATGGAGCTGATTTGGGACCATTCTTTATATGGATGTGGAACTACTTCATAAGAGGAAATCTATACCTCCAAAGTTGATGTATCTTTCTCCTGCTTGTGTGAAAGATGTCAACAGTAAATAAAACAAAGTTGATGGGTATGAAAATACACAAGTTTGGATCTCTTAATGTGTCAGTGTTCACAAAGGGACAGAGAATGAATCAGGGACTGAGTGTTGAAGTCTGCCTCCATTTTGGAGGCAAAAACTTATGTCTCTGAGCATTTATGTCTTTCTAATCCTAAACTGGACAGTTTGTCCTCAGATATCTTTTATTAGGAGATAAAGGTGTTTTGGGCCCTAACAATGCAGAACCATCTCTGGTGATCTCCATCTTGTGGAGGGGGAACACATGTACACACCACATTGTTGAAAGAAGTGATTCCAAGTCCCTGCTATATTTAATTATTCTTCTGTACTGTTCATTTCATCGTATTTTCATTCCAGACAACATTAGAAACTACAAAGACACAAAGCAGGAAGCTTGCAGCTCCCTGGGGATATGGATTGTTTCTTGAAAACCTCAATGAACTTTTACTCAAAGTATTTAGTGCAGAGGAAGGCTGGCAGGCAAAAGACTACATTTAGGAAGAACAAGTTATTTTAATTTGAGTAAGTAAATTGCTAAGAAGTGGGGAAAAGCAGGAAGATGGGAGAGAGAGATCAAGCTGTGAAAGCTGGAAGTACCTGAGAGTTGCTAGAGGAGATAAATAGCTGCAATAGAAAGGATGTTGGAAAACAACAGACTTATGGAGGCTGTTTCCTATAGAAGGATGTTCACCTAAGATTATGAGGAGTTGTGAGTGTGGCAAACTTTCCATGCACTTTGCATACACAAGTGTCACAGACACAGCACATAGTAGCTCATAAATCTTGCAAAAATGTGGTACAGCAGCCAACCTTCATCAACTATTACATTAAAATCATCACTTTTGTGAGGGAGATTGAAGGATGAGGGCACATCCTATCTATCTTAAATTGACAAAAGGGGCAGGATTCCTAGACCTTCAATCTAGCATTGACTGAATCAAGTGTTGTGATAACAGAGTTTCACTGCTTGGGGCCATGTTATACCCAGACAATACCCGTCGGTTTTTTGTTGTTGTTTCTTTTTTTTTTTTTCTCCCCTTTAGGAAGGCCTTACCATTACCCAGCTGGTAAAAAAAGCAATGACCTAAGAAGCAGATCAGGGCTCTTTCTTCCCCTTAGGAAATAAGGTGAGGGGAAGAGCAATTTAACACAGTTCATAAGATTTGTTCCTTAGAGTCCTGAGTCAGAGCAACCAAACTTGAGGTTATTAAAGCAAAGTATCTTAGTCTCAGGCCAGAGGAGCATCCCTGAAGCAGTTCTCCAAAGGCACAATCTCAGACAAAAGGCAGATATCTAAGCGTGGTGCAGGAGTGTGGCACAAGTTAAACAAAGAGCTGAGTTTTTTTTACAATTTGTCAAACCTGCATGGGAGTGCACTGTTCCCTCCTCTTATGAACTAAAATGTTCTTTATTTTGCCTATGATATACTTATACGTATCTTTAATTTTGGACATCATTAGATGCGAAGTTACATTTATGTTAACAAGCTGGATAAGACTGTAGTTGCTTCTACTTTATGACTACTTTCCCACATTTAGAGACACTAGTGTCAGGTCAATGGCTCTTAGAACTGCCAAAACACTGAGTATAAGAGTCAGCACAAAGGAGAATATTGCCAATAATAAAAGTTTATTCTTCTTTATAATACCAAAAAAATAGCAGAACAAAATTTTGCTACTACTGTACTCCACAACAATGATGGGGAATGGTTGAGAAATTTTCTTTCATCTGGGTTAATCAGAAGAAAGAAAAAAAAAAAAAAGTCTCTATGACTTCTATCATGCCATCAAAAAGACACATTTTAGTCTTGGAAAAGGAATTAAAAGTTTTCTCCAAACAAATTCTAATACAACTGGAAAGTAAATAAATGATTTAATTTCCAGATTTGCCTCTCAATAACTCTCACCACAGCAGCCAGCACTGGCTGGTGTTAGCCTCAGCAATATTTTAACAAGCTAATTATGCCCATAGCTATCTAAATCTGAACTCCACTTATTCATTACAGCCAGCAGCACCAACAGCATGGAAGTAAAGAATTAAAAAATACTTTATTGTTTCTTACCACAGTATAGATCTGAGGTTTGCGCCTTTTTGCCAGGTCAATTATATTGACTCCGTTGTAATAAAGGTTCTCAATGCACCCATGGAAATTTTTCCTCTGAAAGGTTCCTGGTTTTCCCGGGACAGGAATCCCTCCGAAACTGAGCTTTTATAAAGAATAAGAGCAGTATTTAGTTATCACCCAATAAACAAGACAGCAGAGCCCCACTCCATGCACCCAGCCAGGATTTTATCCAAGAACCAAGTCACATTAACAGCAACGTCTCAAAGCACCAAACAGGACCTGGCTGCCAAACAGGGAATTATAGACTGTACAGCATTACAGCTGTTTGGTCTAAAATACTCGCACGCGGTGTTTGGGACTGAGCAGTGTAATGGAGAAGTTCTGCAGGTTACACATTTAAACAAAACTTCTGCTGTGTTGTTGTCTAAATACTGAAAGATGTTAGTACTGTGCAGATTACACCTCATCATTCATCTGGAGGGCTGAAAGTCCTAGAAGGACAAGGAGTCTAAAAAAAATAAAGCCTCCAAAATGCTCAGAGTACAATTACTTTAGATTCCTAAGGAGAGAACAAACAAACAAAAATAAAACATGAACCACAAAAACACAAAAATCAAGCCACATGACCCAAAAAACTTCTGATAACCCTATTTGCATTTTTCAGATAACAGAGTTCGTTTCTACTTATCTTCCCTGACCTTTTTGGCAAAGTCTTACTGGTGGTACCACTGGGTTTTTATTAATTTTTCACATCACAGCAAGGAGCGTAATGAGTGCTATAATGCAGGTGGGGATCCTGCAGCCAGCACACCTCACAGTGCTTCCAGTGCATCAGGAGTTGTGCTGCAATCCTACTGCACCCACTGCAGCGAGGACACGCGTTGCTGTGCGGCACTGCTGCCACGCTGATGGCTGCTGGAACCTGGTCAGCCTTATTCGTCTGTCACTACTCGTAATGGCTTACCTCAGCTCATTATCGCAAAAATAAAGGGAAAATTTGGAATTATTTTTCTTCCCACTCCACCTAAAATGCTGGGATACATAAGCAAATGAAACCTCCCTGAATAACCTTGAAAATAATTCTCTGAAAACAAGTCCTTAATGAACTTGCACTTAAGTTGTATTAATTGATCTCTTCAGAAAAATAAAAAGTGAACAGACTTCTACTTTACATCACTTGCAGGTTTCTTATTGGCATGAGGACTTATGGGGTAGCAATGTTTCTTTCCAGGGAGAATCATTAGTCCTTAAAACACCAGACCTTCCTTTTTTCACATTCTATTCTTAAGGTCAGTTGCTTGGGGACTCTGTACTGGGTCTTAAAACCAGAAGAAAAAATTGAATATACATTATACCACTGCATTCTTAAGAAAACAGTTTCCATTGTGATTGGCAATAATTTTAATTACCAAACTAATGGTTTTGTTACCCTCAGTAAGGCCTTTAATTCCTGAACTGTGCTGAGAGAAACTTTCAGTAGATGTCATGGCTGTAATGTTTAATTGAAAGATTGCCCTATTGCAAAAGGAAAGAAAACACACGCTGCGAAAAACTAAGCACAAGGGGCCAGGACTGAGTGTCACAGAGGTCAGTCATGATGCTGACCTGCAACAACTGAAAATCTGCTCTATCATCTGTTTTGGAACATCTGGAAAAATGTTCTGCAAATTATATTGGAGCCTGAAATTTTCCTATTTGGCATCAACCTTGTAGCAAGAAGCAAGGAATTTTATTGCTTTTGAAATTTGCAAAGCTGCTCCATTATTTGGCTTTTCTCAACTTCATTTCAATAGCAGTTACAACTTTGGCCCTTGCTAGTTCAGTTTGAAGTTGTTCCAGAATCTCACTGCCCAAAATGTTAGGACCTTTTTCCTACTTCCCTACCAAATGTGCTCATGTTTTGGTATAGAAGAATTCAAGAGTGTCAGGGGACAGGTACCACCCTCTGCATCCTGCTTTGTGAAATGCAAAATGGGAAATTTGACTGGAACATGAGAGGAGCAGAGAGCAAATACCTGCCGTTGCTGAGCCGTCTGCGTTTGTCCCTTGGGTGTGCTGAAAATCGATCCTTTCTAGAGAAATTAATCCAAAGTGCAGGGGGGAAACTTGTGGTCTCTTAAGCAATGAACCGTGACAGCTCAATGCATCCAGACAGGGTGATGGCTCTGACTGTGCAAGCATGACCCTGTGCCTTGTGAGCTAGCAAGACTCAGTAGACAAGGGCATGGGGATAAAAATGAACACGAATAATTTGCAAGCAGTTGTACATTGGTGGGGGAAACAGATGTTAACTGGCTTGCACATAGATGTGATTTTTAGGCATTTTTTTACCCACTATCAGCTGTAAGCATTGAACTGCTGGAGTGATATAAACTGCACCCGGCCACACCTTGGCCTCATCACAGGGGAGCACACCAGCCTCGAGTTTTCTGGGCAGGAAGGAAGTTTCCTCTGCTTGATCCTTCCTTGACTGAGGTGATCTGGTTCCCTAGACCAGCATCACAACCCCAGATGTGAAGGGACCTGGGTCAGAGCTAGCTGTCTCAACAGCCATGCTCAGGATCTTCCATTTCTAGAGTCTTTAGCTGCCCACTTCCATGTGGACAGCTGTAATCTGAGTATGTGGTGGCTGCACAGAGGCACAACTCAGACCTGGTATCCCCATGGCCAGGACAATCAGATGCTGGGATAATGCACAATTATGCCATTAAAATCATACTGGAGATGATGACACACCACCACTCCCTACAGATAAGTGCAGTTGTTCTCTGCAGATTTTATTAGAACCCAGGTAATACCTTTTAGTTTAGTTCAAAGTCTGCTGTACTTTGAAGTGTAAGCATAGTATTTGCCCAGAGACTGAGACTCTTATCTATAAACTTGCACTTACATAGCCTATGTTTGTTAACTATGAAAGGAGCTCTCTGGGAAAGAAATATTAAATAAATAAAAGATCTTTGCTAGAAAGAAACAGCTCACAGAGTGGTTGTTTTCTGCCATGTTCATTTTATATCAATTCAGCCTTATCTCTCAGGTTACAATCTAAAGGGCTTCACATACCTCATAATCAATATCCAAGTGATCTGAATCCCCCTTTGTTCGGAAATGCTGGGTGTGTTTGTCCACCGTGAAGTTCACTTGCTTGTTGAAGCGCTCTATGAGAACCGAATGCCATTGCTGGTCATCCAGGAGGCTGCCCAGGGTGACAGACATGTGGCTGTTACTGAAGTGCAGGTTAGAGTCCCCTGGAGAGGCAGAAGACACCAGAGTTACCTCCAGGCCCTTGACTGAAGGATGGGGACTCAAGGGGAACACAGCAATGCTCTTAGATGCAAACTGGAACTGTCTCCATTAGAAACAGACACTTGATAAAGTGTGCCTTGGATTCTTTGGATCTCTTAT
Source organism: Nesoenas mayeri (assembly GCF_963082525.1). Lineage (NCBI taxonomy): Eukaryota > Metazoa > Chordata > Aves > Columbiformes > Columbidae > Nesoenas > Nesoenas mayeri. Next base: position 30,108,472 of record NC_137545.1, read on the forward strand.
AGATATATGCCTCTATACACACATGCACACATACATACATTTCTTTCCCCCAAATACTTGTGGAAATCCAGGAGGTTTTTCTGATGCTGTACCCACACATTGCAGCATGCAGGGATCAACACTCTGCCTGTCCCCTTGCTTCTGCTGGGCATTCAAGGCCCTGGTGTTTTAAGAGCTCCCTTCAGGTTGCACCAAAATCTCCTATCAATTCACCTTAACAGACCACTCCTAACCCTTCAGTTTTAACTATGTGTTTTTTGTATTTTAACAAGAAAATTGCACATGTCCATTCTCAGAGAAAAATAGCCACAAGTCAATGAAGCAACAGGAACTCAAGTGTTTTGTTTAGCTCAAAAAATATGTTAAACCTGGCCTAGATATCCGAAAGTTTACATCGAGTCATAAAAATACTTAGGCCCTAACCCCAGTGATTTCAAGCACTCTTCTGTTTTCCAGCTAGATACACATTTGAACACTTCAGAGGCTCTCATTGAAAGAGAGTCTGTGTCCTTTTTCTATATTCAAACAGAATGGAGAGAACACATGCTCAAAAAATGTCAAGTAAGATGCAAGTAAATTCAAGAGCAGATATCAAAATCCTTGCCCATGACATGTGAATGCACAGAAGACTTGAAATGGCTAAAATCTGCACATTTGTGGCTACTGCTGGAAGAAAAAACCTCATCTCAAACTGTATATTCACAATGGCATTCCCTCTGGAAGAAGTAACATAATCTATTTAACTATACCATATTATTATGTTAGTGTGAAGCATTTGTAACAGTAGGACAAGACAATGGAGTCAAAGACTCCCACATTCAGAGGCTGGGGATGTAGCTACTTGGTCCAAATAACATATAAATACCAAATCAGAGAAATTATGTATTTTCATTTTCTATTATTTGATTAACTAATTAAATAAAAAGAAATAAAATACTAGCTGGAAACTAAACAACTAATGAGCTTATGTAAAATGAAATCCAATGTTTTAATCAGGATATTGGCATTTAAATTCTGTATTCTCAGTTATGATCACAGGATTGAAAAAATAAGAGCTTTTGCACTCTAAACCAAACTTCCTGGCAACACTATTCACAAAAATAATAACAAAACAAAACAAAAAAGTAAGGAATGAAAGAAACAGAACTTTTTTTTTTTTAAGTCACTGCTTGAAAACTTCATCAAGTAAAAGTCAAAACTTCAAAAATAGGCATTGAGCAGCTCAGCCTTGGTCAGCACTGGTTAGAAAAGCTGAGGTCTCTTCTTGTCTCAGCTATCATGTCCCGCATGACATCAGTCAAGCCTATTCTCTTTTGCTATTTGCCTATTCTCCCACCTTCTCTGACCAGTATTTAAGCCATGAGCTGAGGCACACAGCACATTTTGTTGATCTCAAATGAAGTTTCTAGATACTACCTAGTATAAATAATAGATTCATAAAAGCAAACCAAGACAATCCTTATTAAAGTAGCATACGAACCAATAATCCTAATTACCCTTACCCAGACTGATGTGTAAGGAGAGCTTCCCTTTCTGCAGTTCTAAGGTGATGTAGTCTCCACGCTGCCCTTCTCCATGGAATAAGACTCCATCCCCCTGCATGCTCTTGAACTTCAAGGAAACCACATCTTTGAAAGTGCTCATAAGCTTCTGATTGAACCTGTAGAGAAGTGAACTTCTGCCGTCAAAGTCTGCAATATCTGACTCTGGGGAAAAAAAGATTGCAAAATGAAGAGGAGAGGCAGCATCATGACAGAAACCATATTTTTTCAGTATCTTTTCAAATATCACTTGGACCCAGGTATTCTGAGTAGCATACATCCACAGGATGTACATGGCATCTGGGCAACAACTTTCCACCCACTTCCATTCCTCTCCCTCTCTTTGAGGAAAGGGAACAGAACACTAGGGATAAAACCAGGACTTCTCTGCCCTTGTCCTTCTCTCTCTCATGCAAGATTGCTTTCTCACTCAACTTTTTAGAACAGGCTCCTTCCACTGTATTCAGACCTTCCGAGCAACACCTAGGATGTTATTCATTACTTTGAATGCTTCAGTTCTTGTTTCATTTTTTGTAGCTACACAAGCACCTCTTGAGCTGTTTCTGCATGTTGGCCATGCCTGCATCCACCTTCGCATCCAAATAAGCATCATCTTAGCCTCTGAGGGTCGGCTGCTTGTTTGTGATGAGCATTTATCAACCATGTTTCTGCATGCAAATTGACAAGGCTGGCAGAAACAGTCAAATATCAATTCAAAAAGCTTTTGAAGGGATTTCATGGGAACGGGGCATCTAAACTGATTATACACCTTTGAAAATCCTATTAGAAACATATTTTCCCCTTCAGCCAGCCTCTAAAACACAATCATTGTGATGGGAAACAAGCTTTCAACTCTTCAGTTGCAGTTAATGTTTCCTTTGGCAGCAGTATCCTGCTGTACTCTATTTGCTTTATGAAATGATACTTTAAGCAAAATCCACTTTTAATAAAATTTTAAAAAATATCTATATGACCAGAAGACTTCGGGTATCTTTAAATACTTTAAAAGAATATGTTGTTTTCAAACATATAACTGACATACGTAAATTCAATTCTAGCTTCTATCCAAATGTAATTTGGAACAAATTATGGATAAAATACCTATGTGGAATAATAAATCTGTAAATTGATATTTCCTACTGTTAAGAAAAATATTAAAAAATAATAACAGGAGACAATGAAGAATCTGAACAAAGGTTTACTAAGCTACATAACTACTGAGATATACACATAAAGAAAAATACTATCTTCCTAGTAACCACGTTTTAATGATAATCCAATGTTATTAGTTTTCCATTTTCTTTTGAAAAATGACTAAATGTCCATATGAAAACCAGTCAGGACTTCCACGTCAGCAACTGCATTGTGATTAAAGTTGGAGATTTAAGCCACATAAGCTCCCTTGAGAGTTCTTCTATCCTTTTGAGCATTAATTGTAGTTCATTTGCCACTCCTTAAAACAGAAATAATATGTGTTACATTTTTTCTCCATTTTTATTTTTTTAAACTGGACCAATATTTAACTATTGAAATTATTATAAGTTCAGAAAATAAAAGATCTGCTAATGATTTGTTACCATGGAAACTACCATTGATAGGTTTGGCAGGCCAGTATGACAGTTTGTAGACAAGTTTGATGGCATACTTAAAAACTTACAGGGTGCTCAAAATTTAAATTTGATGCAAAAGTCTGTCATTTCAAAACTAGTTCCATTCCAAATCAAAAGACAACTGATTATTTCTTATGAGAATAAAACTACAAGGAAATTCAACCCTGGGAAAAATTCAGTCCAGAAAAAACAAAGACCAACTTCTCATCTATGATGTTAGCATTATAACATGTTGTTTAGCATCACACGCTTAACAGTTGCTAGCTTAGGAAGTATCGTGAATACCAAAGTATTCATGCCATCTGGTTTTACTGTTTTTTACTTCTGAATTAGGTGTTCAGAAACAGCTCCTTCAAAATTGCCGACTTCCCTCTATTGACAGTTTGACTGCCATTTTCTATAAAGGGAATTAAATTCATAGTTTAGTTCTTATGAATTTCCCCTAGCTACACTAAACACTTCAATTTGTTTAAAGTAAATTGCAAGTGTATCATAAAAATGGTTTCATTTCAACACAGGCAGGAATTAGGAAATGGCCTATAAAGAAGTTACAGTCTTTGATTTCCAGTGCATTTTGCAGTTCAAGTTGATTTTCCTCCTAGCTCTTAAACACAAAGTTACTGTAAGAGAGCACTGATTCCATGTGGTTGTAATAGTGACACTTTTTTTCTTCTTTTTAAAATCCAAGCTTTCAATCAGTTTGAATTCACAATTCAGTCCTTGTTCTTAATTCTACATTAAGCCACAATTTCTTGGGAGTATAACATAAAGAAAACTTGGTTATGGAAAGTTCTTCTTCGCTAATTATTGGTTGAGAGTACACTGGCCAATAAATAGTCCTTAACGAAATGGGAATATGTCAAATAAGTGCTAACACTTATAGCCAAAAGTCATTAGGGGTAGTTTGCATGACAACAAGTCATTATTTTCCTGTTAAAAATGAAAGATAACATTACAATTTAATACAGTCAGTCCAGAAAATCTGGGTTTTTTGCTTAGTGTTTATTTAGTCCATGTATGTCCATAATCCACTTGCAGCAAGAGAACAAGAATCAGAACTGTTCTAAGTCCCAGAAAACCTGTAGGAACAACAAACTAAAACACAACATGTCGTTTCATTCAGCACTCCCTGCTGGTTTACTTATGCTCCCTGAAAAGAGACTTTACTCAGTCTGGGTACTTTTATACACTGTCTTCATCAACAAGGCTACAAAATTCATTAAGATTGAGATCAGGCAAAATTCACTTATTTCCTGTTATTCTCTACTGATTAACAATTCAAACAGAGGCCTCTAATGTAAATACATTTATACTCGTGCTCACAGGTTAAATATAAATCATTCATCAAGCTTTTCTGAAATTCAGTAGAGGTTCTGGTCCCAAGGGTGCTGGTTATGTCATTCCACTTGAATTTCCTCTCCCAAGAGAGATCCAAACATTAAAGTCACATGGGAGTGAGTGGAAACACAGGAAGGTGCGGGCAGATTACCCAGCTAATTCAGCCTTATTTTTTTTTCCTTTGAAAAGGGAGGATGTGATCACAGGGCTCAACCTGTGGGACCAGCTGTGCTGAAAGAAACCAGGCTTGGACCAATGAGAGAGCATGGAGCTTACTTGTGCAGTAATCTGCTCCTGGCAACAGAGAGTACATACATTCATATTTACAAGGATGATCCTCCTAGTGATTTTGGAAAAAGTTAACACTTGGTAAAGTTATTCCAAAATACAAAAATAACTTCTAGGAACATTTGCAATTTGAGACAAACTTTTAGACTCTACTTGCATCTGTGAACAGAAGCTTTAACTCACTGCAGGAGGGAGGACTGTTCCTAGTCTGAACAGAGGTGTGTCCTGGCCACTCATGCCTTACTGGCTGGAGTGACTGTAACGTAAACTGACATCCCTCTCTATATCCCCATCAGACATACAATTCAAGGGATATATGTGGATAAGTACCTAAGAGGTAATCGTTCTGCTATGCAGCTTTATCCCTATCACAAATCTATGTCTGTTTCTTGATAAGCAATTGTTTAGGTATTTATTTAATGTGTTTTATTGCAACATGTTTTCTTCTATTTTATAGGAAGACAAAGAGAATGGAGGAAGGTTGGAGAAAAAAAAAAAAAAGGAGGGAAAAAAAGAGAGAAAGGAAAAAATATCAGTAAAAGTGTAATTTAATCAAAAAAGCACAATATTGGATCATATTCCCTGAAGCAATGACAGCAAAAGATGAGAAACCAGAATCCTAAACTGTGAATGAAGAACTTGCCTCTGAAAAGCAGAAGATGCCCTGCCTCACACCCTATCATTGTTTCTCCTGTGGTTTCCCAGCCTGTTAACAACATATACACCTGATACTGCCAACTCATTTTGGACCGTTAACCAGCTATAGAATATGATCAGCATCTTCAACACAGCTATAAATCTTATCCTATAAAAGCAATTGTGTCAGCAGATTTTTTTTTCCTGTGCTAAGCTAACAAGACTTTTGCCAAGTATAAAGATAGAGCTATTCCCCTCTCACCGCCTCCAGTATCCAAAATAATTGGTTTGCCATTTGTCTGAACACACCCTCTGTTGCAGCTCTGGTTGTCTCTTACTATCACACTGCTTCTGGAGCCACTGCTGCAAAGGCACAGTGAGAGCTTACACATACCTCGGCATGGAAAGTTCCATTTAACTCATCACAAATCCTTTCCTGAAATGGAAACATCAATGTATGTTTTCAGATCAAGAACATGTCATTCCTTTTTCAGTACCTATTTTGAGGATGTGAGATAGAATCTTTACAGGAATTTCAAATAAATATAATTAATTTTATTTTAAATGCATAGTTTCTAAATAAGAAAGTAAACAACAAGCATGTGTCATCTGTGAATTCCAGTTGATTTGATGGTCTTGGAGTACTTTGTTGCATGAGAACTCCAATCTGCATAGCACAAGGTCAAGCACATTCAGGTGTCTGAAACAGCTTTGCTGTTAAAAACATGTAATGTTCTAAAAGAGGGAAAAAAAAAAAAAAAAAAAAAAAGAGAGAAAGAGAGAAGGAAGTTCTCTTGTTTGATAGAGAAGTTTTTGGAATAATTAATAATAGTAAATTACTCCTAGCAGCAGTAATAAACAACAGCAAGTGCCATTCAGCAGTTCAGTGCAATCATGTTAAGTTAGCCACTGCAGCATCCATTGTACATAGCAGTTAATCTCTAATATGATTATTCAGTATTTTTTGTTACTGTGTTCTGACAGAGTGTTTGGTGACCTTCAGGACCTGATGCCTTCCACATGTCCCCCACTAAACAGTCATCATTGAAAGCTGCATTTGCCAAAAGTTTGCACAAGGTTATGTACCTGGGACCTCTTCATCAGAGTGTGCTGCACTGGACAGCAATACTCCAAAATTGAGAGATTAGAGCCTTGTGCTGGCACAAGAGTGTCACATTCACCTAGCTCTGCCATCACAAAAATGCTTAAGCAGCAGTGAAGCCAGAGACCTCTCCTACAGCTGTCATCTTTTGCTCAAATACGTAAGGTTAAAAAGGAGCTGATGTGAGGAAAAGACTATCCAAGGAACCACAGGCTATTTTGCATGCCTTGGTGTATCACAGTGAGGTACCCAGCTGTATGTTTGGCAGTAGTCCCAGGTTTTTAGCAGATGTGCAACAGCACATTAAGTTCAGATGGCCTAAGCTGTCAGTTTCTTCAAACTTAAGTTTCAGCCAACTTATGAATGTCACTACTCACACAAAAAGGACCTCCAGCTTGCCTGTAAATGAAACCTTTACTCCCACAGTTTTCTGCCCCAGATATTAAAATAAACAACTCTGTTTTCAGATCAGGTGCCATGCTTCAGGGGCAGCATTTGCCTGAAAGGTGGAATGGACAACCAGCAGTCCAGCAACATCTGAATTTCAACCTGCTTCCACAAGTAGGCTGAGAGGTAGAAATGACACTGAAGTGACACAAGAACTTTTGTGCAGAATTTGGTTCCCTCTGTGTTCCCCCATGCACAGGTTCTCTTGTTATCTTTAAGACTGCATCTAAAGATAAAATGCTGGAGAAAATATCTTCTTTTACTTCAGTGGACTTAAACACTCTGGGTTGTTTACCTATAGAAGCCTTTAAGTCATTCCAACAGTGTAAAGAGGATGTGGCATAACTGGGAATTACCTTTTTACAGATTAATTTATATCAGCTGAAGCCTTTGGTAAAGGTAGGTCATAATAATGTCATTCCTACTCCGAACCTCACATCCTTTCTTCCATGTGCAAACAGAAACTTGCATGAAAGGTCGTCTCTTACAGATGGTGCACATTTGAGTGATTTGTTCTTCTTCTAACTCCATTTCCTTCCCATCTTGTCCAACAGTCTGTCTCTCATGATTTTTTTTTAGACTCTTTTCAAACTATTAATACATTTCTTGTGCCAGAATTGAACATGGTAGATGAGTCTGTATGCTGTCAAACATTGCAAAATGTAGTTATGTAGGTGTACACCAGCTCAAGATCTGCTGCAGTTATTCTGTCAGTATAACAATAAAGATGACATTTTATAAATGATCATACATCTTTTGTACAGTGGTGGAGTGCTTGGGTGAGGAGTAGCCAAGACTGTGAAACTATCTGAGTAAAACTTGTAGACAGGTATTGCTTGGCATATGTAATTTGCCAGACAGAAATTTGAATGGTGCATTTATATAAATGGAATGAATATTTCAACATTGTAAAACTTTTATGAATCTCTTTATTTCTTTTCTGGCTTGCTTCAATCTCATACCTTAATTCCGCACGACCATTTTTATTTCCTGTAAATGCAGGGTGGCGGACAAAGATGAAGACCTAGATGATATCAGTGTAAGAAAACAGCCTGCAAGTCACTCTGAAGTCTCTTCATATGATAGGAAATACAACCACAATGTGACATTAAAGTAGTGCCCATGTAGTATTTCACATGGAGTAGCACAAAAACACATTCAGCTATAAAAGCTTCATAATTCAGTTCTGCTTCTATTTGTTGCATGTCTTTTTGAACTACAGTCTTCACTGCAGAGGTTTGGTCATCATTAGTGGAAGAAAGCTTTTTGAAACAGATGAGATAGCTGCTTTGGGATAATGTCATCAAGGGTAGTTGGTTTTGAATTATAGATTTCAGTTTCCAGGTATGGCTGGAGAAGGTCTTTTGCCCTAGTGACTATCCATCCAGACCAGGCTGTTGTGGGTTTGTATTTAAATGATAGTCCACAGTGCCCAAACATCAAAGTAGGTGGAGAAACAGCATTTTTAAAAGCTGGAAAGGAGCTTTTAGATCTACACACAGATCATAACAAAGATCTTCCTGTGAAATCATGTGAATTAGTCCTCAGACCCGAGTGTAGTGATGAGGCCATTGAGAGTCCTGTAGCTGTGCCTCTGTTCAATGGGATCACGTAAATCAAAAGTTTTAAGATGCTTCACTTTTCAATTCTGCTCAGATGAATTTAACCATCCCCCAAATATGGAGTTTTCCACTTTTTATCTTACAACCTTTTCTCTGCACCAGGCAGGACCAGATTAGGACCTAATCTAAGTCTAATCTAAATACAGAGATGTACACATACAGTAGTGTCGCATGATGGTGACTTGTGCCACACCACACTGAATTTACTGGTAAAATACTGTTAATCCCCTGAACTCTCCTCAGCAAAATCTCACCTGTCTACAGCAGTGTCTCAAGTCATGCTTGATGATTTCAGAAATAAACCCCCAGCTTCCTGAGAAACAAATACTGGACTTGTGTTTCCTCATTTGTGGACCTGGTCTTGTTTTTATGCCTGGGAGCAACACTGGTCCTTTATGTTCACACTCTTCCATAGTGATAGGTCTTACATCTGCAGAAGTATACCACAATAACTATGCAACCAAAATGCCTCAAGGTAACAATGTTTATAGTCTGATCCAAAGCCCAGGTGAACAAAATGGTGCAGACCATATGTATCACAGAGGATCATCACCATGTCTTATGAAGAAGATTGCCAAAGAAAACACCCATGCATAAACAGTTGATGCAGCAGATCAGTCCTCTTCTCTCTGGAGCTATAAAGTCATAATCTTCAAATGGAAATACTAGCAGCACTCTCAACAACTAGTTAAGTTGCCTTAAAACCAAAAATTAACTATTTAAGAAAACAGTGGTATCTTTCCTAAACAAAGCCCCAAAAAAGATCTCAAGTAACTCTGTGCCCCCCAGCAGGGTGGGAGATTTTGCAGTATCTTACTGTCTCACACTGGCAAGAAGCAGAAAATCACTCTGCAGTGGGCTCAGCAAGCTCCACCAGCTGAGCTGGATGGGCCAGTGCATCCCCGAGGAGAAAGGTAAGAACAAGTATTGAGAAAATAAGAGATAGCTATGTGTTTCATGTTATATTTGAACTCCTAAAACTTGTGCTGGACCCCTTTCATGGCACTAACAGCTTCAATAAAAACCTCTTTGAGAAAGTGTGAGTTAAAGTGTAGCCACTTACTATAGGAGCAGCCGAAGACCTCAACTCTCAGTCCTATCCGTCCACCGACATTCCACTTCAGAGGAACAAAGCGCAAGAATCGGGCTTTCATGGAGTGCAGGAACTTGTGGTGAACCACACTGTCAGCATTGCTGTTCCCTGTGAAAACCTGGAAGGACAGAGAGCCTTGATGAGACACTGAGCACTGAGAGTTGAATGCTGAACTCATAACTAAGGATGGGAATACTTACAAAGAGAAGGACCCCTCTTCCTGATCCTCTGTCTCACAAATTACTTAAAATAATTTAAATTGATCGCCCAGTTTTCTTCCAAGTGCTGTCTCTCTTCTGGAGGGAAAGGAGGGAGACAGAAGCATGCAGAGGACCTCAGTATGGTGGGTGAATGTAAACAGGGAGTTTAAAAAGGATGTTGTAGAAGGCGATGTTACAGAAGATGCTGCATAATTTCTCCAAACCCAGGATATTCCTGTGCACCACAACTCCCCATCAACTCCTAACATACCTACAGTTCCTTCAGTGCAATGAAGGATGGGGCCCAGTTTAGTGTTTGATGCAATCAGGGTAGCAGAAAAAGATGTTCACGAGGCACTGAGGTTGGCCAGCGCCTGGGAAGGTGAATGTGAAAGTGTACATCTAGATACACCACAGAAAACTCAGGCAAGACGCATGAAGAGATGAAAGCTTGAGTCAGTACACAGGAGAGTCAGCATTTTGACTGTGTTTGCACCCAAGAGTGTTAAAGCTTGCAAACAATAATAATTTAACTTTTTTCCTTGCCTGTTTGATTAATTGCCTGCAACTGTCAGCCAAAATTAATGGTCCTACTCAGAAATATCACTCAACAAGAAGAAATTCTCTCATGGATGAAGAATGACTGCAGGATTTCAAAGACAAACCTTAAGACAAGCAGCCAAGCTCTGATCCTGCCTGAAGCTTTTAAAATTCATCTTTACATGCTTACTCTGTGTAATTGGTCTAGGAATATCATAGACTTCCTGCAGTCTTCAGAACATTTGAATAACTCAGCTAGGATTAAAATTTGAAGCTAAGTCTCATAAGAAATGAAAACCGAAGTCAGAACTCTCTCAAAAAAAATCTCACAGGAAAGCTGTATTTGCAAGAGAGGTCCTTCTCTTTGTATGTATAAAATTTCACCACAAAAAGTAGTACTGGTTTTAAACTCTTCTGCAGCTCAAAAGCTGGCACCAGTCACCTATGCAATGTGAGCACAAATCAGAATAACTCCAGTAAAGTAGACCTACATTCCTGATGGTCAAAGGATAAGTTAAAGAAACTAAAGGTTTTGTCTCCACTCTGAAAAAAAGATTAATTACCAGCTGTTTCAATTTTTACTCATATGCAAACATCCCAACTTTTTCCCAAATGTTGTTAAAAATGGTATAAAACTTCAATGTGTTCTTGTTTTACTAAGCCCACTGTGCTACAGTTTTATTAGAACTATATTCAATAAAAAATATCCTTGAACATTTCTGAGGCACAACACTTTGAAACCATACCATGATTTTTTCATTTCACCTTATAAACTCTTATCTGGAAAAAATTTCTTATATGCAATAAACTTTATTTTCCACCCAGTCATGAATGCAAAAGACAGCATATATCTCAATTCTTAAAACATTCTTTTCAAGTCCATTTCATTACTTACATTACTTGCCTCTGAAGATGAACAATTTTTACTGAAGTGATCTCTCACAACGCCAGTTAGTGAAGTGAGGAAGGGCCCTTCTAAACATGCAATCTGCAAAGTTATTTTTATTAGGAGGTTACCAGGCTGAAAAAGGTATATAATTCTGCTACAGAATCCCAGCTTTTCCCAAAGCTTTGTTTATCCTGTACCTCTTATTCTGAACTTTTTATGCACAAGATCTTGTTTTCTACAACAATATTCAGCTGTATCATATAACTAAGAATTTTTGATGGGGATTCTTGTTGTTCTTAACTCAAAGGTAACCACGAACAGCAGTTCAGCCACCTTGTCATCAGCTATGTTTTGAGGATTGCCACAAGTAGCACTTCAAGGTGTCCTGAGCCTAGTCATACCACTTTCCAGATAGAAGCCAAATCCAAATTCCAGCAGAGAGTATTTCAGAGGCTTTTATTCCTTATATTTCAAGTGGAAAATCTTGTTCTTCTCAGTAATGAAACTGTCAGCAGAGAGTGGCAGAGTCAGAGCTGTGGCAGTGCTCACATTTCTATTAAGACACTTGTGGCCATACAAGATGGACAAAGGGGAGTGGTGGTGTTGTTTGTTTGCTTAGAAAGCTCATCCTCTTGGAATCCTGCAATTATGTAAAAATTTCACCTTTCATAAGGCAACAAAGAAGAAGGAAGAAAGAAGAAAAAGAACAGAGGGAGAGCAAAAAGTTTCCAGTCCTCCCAGTTGTGAAGGAAAGCTTAAAATGCAGTGACTAGAATGCAAATGAAAGGTAAAAAATAGAGACAAAATAAAAAGTACACCTTAATATAACAATACTGTTAAACAGGGGTCTGTGTTGTTTTTTTTTTTTTTTCTCATAATCTTCTCATACAAAGGTTGTCAACATGGTACATTGCATCACTTACCCATAAGGTAATAACTTTTTTGTTTATATATTAAAAAAAAAACCCAAAACACAAAAACAAACAAACAAAAAAAGGCAAACCAAAACAAAACCAACCAAAAAAACACCCAACACAACACATTCTGGGAGAAAGACCAAGTTGAAAAGCACACTGTAGAAATATCTCATTGCAACTACAAAATAATGAGAACTAGGTGATTTGTGAATGCAACGGCATGCTGAACAGCCCACACACTCCTGCCTGGAAAGCAGCAGGGAGGCAGCCTGTGCTGGCACACGCCAGGATGCTGTGATCAGTGGGCTCTTGTGACCCCTGGAAAAATCACAGAGGCTGTTCATGACTACCTGTAACTGTTGCTAAGGACGGTTTTGACACCTCTCTTGCAGGGCAAACCTAGAAAGACATTTTTTTAAAAGCTTGTGCAAACCACATATCCAAGCATAATGCACAGGAACATCACCACTGCTCACACACACACAGGCAGCCCCCTGCCTCCAGGCAATGGTGTGTACAGCACACTCCAGGGGGCACCTTAGCAAAGGAGCTTTGTGGTTTTGCCAGGTAAAACAGAGACAGCTGTACCCTGCTCTCTGCAAGCAGATCCAGGTGCCCATCCACAGACATCTGTGCTAATTTCCTTCACAACACCTCAAGGAAGAGCCAGAATTACCAGCATTCAGCCTCCAAACCAGTTGACTCCAAACCTGATGTGCAACTAAGTAAAAGTCCTTCCCACATTGAAATAGTCATGTTGGTAAAAATAAACCCTTCGAAAATCCAATACATCCCCCTTACAACAGTGTTTCTCAATCTTCTCTAATAACCTAAGAGCCACCTAAACTTTTTTTTGGAGAAAAAAATTCCATAGGCAATGCTGTACGCATTGACCCACAACTATGAGACAGTTTTGCATGCAGCCAGCACATCACTGTGTGCTGCTGACTGTGGGGTGTCACTGTGTATGCCTTTAGGATTGCTTTGATTTTTTTTTTTTCCAACTCCCACTGCTATACAAGATCACCTTCTGATGTTTTATGGACCACCTGTAGGCTGTAAAAGACTGATTGAATAACACCAACTGCCACAGATGGTCACTTGAAAACTTAGATCCAGAACTGACACAGAAATAATCCATCCATTAAGAAGATGAAACAAGGATGCAGCACCAGATTTCCTAGCCCTGGAGGTTCAAGTATTGATTAACTATAAACTTATAGGTGAGAATAGGAGAAATACTTCCTCTTGAGAAACAGCAACTATTGCAATTTGATGTTGATAGGGGTTAAATCACAGGAACAAAACAACAAGCTAGAGAAGAAAACAAAGCACTCATGCCATTTCCCATGCAACACAGTTGCTCTGGGAGAGAGCATAACACTAAAATCTCTGGTTTCTTACAAGCACTGTAAACATAATAGACTGATGATTTACCTGGGAAATTCTGCTTCTGGCATACTACAGGGCTTATAAATCAAAAAGCTCCATTAGTTCCAAATATTGCCACCAGCTTCTTGAAGGCAAAAGCATTTCCCTAGCACTGGCAGCTGGAAGGTTAACAGCCTGCCAGGGGCAGGGCTGATTCTTGGACCAAGCTTGTTTCATGATGCCTGGCTGCGTGGCACCCTGCAATGACACAGACCACGACACCACAGTAATATTTTATGAGGCTTTTTTTATGAGCCAGCAAAGGCAGGTCCCACTGGCATGAAGAGGTGAGGTAAGAACAGCTGCAGCAGTTCGGAGCAGGGTGCGACTAGCACAGTGCTGCCCCTTTGGCAGCAGCCCTCAGCACATAAGAAAGAGTAAGAATGAGACAAGCATATACAGCACTTTTCTCAATCCTCAACTCACCTGGTTCATGAGTTAAACCGAAGTGAAACAAAACAGAATTCCAGCTTAGATGAAAAAGAAAACTTTCAAAAGTTTACATCTCAAAACCATCATTGTTACCTGAAACTTAGATGTTTTTTCCCTCAGGAAAAAACACTTCAAATGAATGGGTTGTTTATACACCTCTCTCAAATCAGGGGGATCCCAAAAGCTGTTCAAGGGCAGTTCAGGAAAATGTCATACAACTGTGGTGAAACACGACTGTTGTTTAATAACTCTGAAGACATACATTTGTTTCTCTACCTCATGTATCTATGCCGGATCACACCAGTGAGATCTGATATGCTAAACTTTAGATCGCCCTTTGGCCAGACCCTTAGACTGGTCTCTACTTCTAGATAAACAAATGGAAATAAGGTGCAAGAAGAGTGTCTGTTCATGAAAGCCTAATCAATTCAAAAGATAGCGTCAGATGTAGGACTTCATCTTGGTTTCCCCTGCACGCACACTCTGCACAGCAAATGGCAAATTATTTACAGAGCTGCAGGAGGTAGTTCCCATAACGACTCTGCTGAATATATTTTGCTCTCCCACTTTGTTAGGCAGGTAATGGGATGGGTTCAAAATGAGTATGCAAGCAGCAACACAGGCACAATCAGCCCTGAACAGTGAGTAGGCAGACCTGAGGTTAACTACCTTCCAGGGGAGATATTTTAAGACATATTGAATACTCTCATTTCTGTCAAAGTCACTCTGATGAACTGAGCTAAGGAAAAAAAAAATCAGATTATGAATGTGCAGAGGGCACATAACACAGATGTTAGCAATTTACAGCATTTCAACCTTCATGGAAAGAAATACAAGCATGGAAAAGTGCGCTACACCTTCAAATCTCACCCATGACATTGCAGTATGCTGCCTCCAGTGCCTGAAGAAATAAGGACAGGAAATCACCTAATTCAAGCTATCCAGCAGCTTAGTGAAGGAATCAAAGTGAGATGAAAAGCAGCTAAATATGTCATAAATCCCAAAACCGAAATACGTAAATGTAAACTATCATTCTCCCTTTTAAACTTCCGTACTAGGATGAGAAAGATCATGAGCTAGGAGTTAGCACTGTGATACACAACATATGCCTCCTAGGACCTCTTCAAATGTTTGAGTGTACATGCACTTTAAAGAAAACATGAATTTCCAACTAAGAAACAACATGAAAATCTGAAACAGGAAGGAGAAAGCATTGCCTAGTTTTTCACATTTTCGAGGTTGAAATAAACTCTGACTCAAGGATAGCTTTTCTCCAGAGGCAATAGGATTTTAGTTCTGATTAAATTTGTATCACCTGGGATGTAACTTAATGGAACTATTGAGTGTGGATACTAAATCCAGATTTTGGGGAAGCCAGTGCCTGAAACCAAATTACAGCAAGGGTTTTTAGTTTCTGCCTGTGTGTGTGGAAAGAGACAGAATGTGACAAGGACACAATACAGCTACAAATGCACCATATGGAAACTCAGCAGCCTTTGATTTTAATGGGATGCTAGAGGTTGTTTTCCACAGAATAATCATACTGTATCAGTGCCTGCTAGAAACACCTTCGGCCTGGACAGCTTTGTGTGACTTTTTATAACAACGAAGATTAAAAAAATTCATTTAGTTTCTGCTGTGAATCAAAAGCAGCTGTTAGTTCAGGCAATTCTAGAAACTTCCCCCTTCACCTCAGCCCAGTCCTACAACATAAAGAGATAACACACAGATTAAAAAAAAGTGTATTAAAAAAATACAACTTCAAAGTCTAAATGTTCTTTCTACATTTCACCTTTCCTACATACTGTGCATGTCAACAGTGAAAAATATTGCTTTGCTTTGCTTGTGTAATGAAAAAAGCCCTGCCCAACACATCAGACCAGAACTGTAAGTACCTTGCTATGAAGAAAAGCAGTTAAATGGCTTTGCTGTCATCTCAATTGCCCAGTGTCCAGACTGGGAGCTGCTGAAAGCTCCACCTCATTTGATGGGTGCATTAGGAGCTGCCCTCCAGCACAGGAATCATGACAGGACCCAGCCTGCGGGAGCTGCTGTCTTTCAGCATGATGTGACCTTAAAAATCCTTTTACTGTTAGAGGTGATCAGACCATAGGAAAAGGATGACAAGGAGAGCTGCTCAGCTCCTTAAAGAGCTGCAGTTTAGATCTTTGCTTTTACCTACCACACAGACACATTTTGCACATGACAGCAATCCCATGCATTATGTTTTCTCGCTTACCTTTCTCAAGAGGCAAGTTAAATTTTCTTCCCATTTTCTTTCAACTAGTCTCTAATAATAAAGTATATTTTTTACTTCAAGTACAGGAAACTTGCCTGCTTTAAAGAGTCAGTGGGATCCTTTTCCACTGATCTAAACAGGTTCTTCTTTCCTAACAGCAGCTAAATTTTAGTCTTTGAAACACCCATCCTTGATAAGAAGCTCAAAATCAACATCCCTTGGCACAGTGTCAGAGCTGCTATTAGGGAGGAGCAGAGGGAAAATAATTGCAAGAGGCACCTGTCAAAATTATCTTCTCATAACATTATCTGAGGAAGTGACAGCTTCCCTTGCCATTCCTCCACCCCCAATGGAAAAAAAAAAAAAAAAAAAAAGGGTTTACAAAGAGGTAATTTAACTTTCCCATACCAGAGGAATTAAAACAAATGGTGGCAGGATGGGTTATCAAGCATGGGTCCTACTGGGAAATACGCATCACATTTGTCACTTAATGAGGGGATGTCTGCTGTGCTCCAGCAATGCAATGTCCACCTGGGTTCCTAAGCATCAGTTAATCACCTCAGAGCTACTGGCAGTTTCTGTGGGTAGCAGAGTAGTCCAGGGGAGAGAAGATACAATAATGCAGCAGGGCCCATACTCCTTCAATACTGCCTTGAATAATCTGCTCAAGTGGGCAGTTATTTCCCTCTGCTCTACCCCATTACACTGAATACAGACACTTTGCTCTGGTTAGTTACTTTCCAAATACAGGAACAAATATTGTTAACAACATGATTAGCCTCAGAGAGATGACTGCTCAGTGGAAACCACATTTATATTAAGGACGTTGTTTATTATCCTTGTGCTAACAGTAGAATTATTCATGGATTTTCCAATAAAAACCAGATTTTCTACACTATTAAAATATCTTGCAAGAGAAAATGTTTTTTTATTTTTTTTTTAAAGAGTGTCCATTAAGACAATTGATGCAATATTTTGGTTTAGACAGGTCTGTATCAATTCAGAAAACACCAGTTTAATAATGATGACGTTAAAAATATGAAATTTCTTGAGTCCATTCAGGACAATAAAAAGATTCTATTTAGACAAAAGAAAATGAAACAAAATATTGCAGAACTTTTGAATCTGTTGTGTCTCTTTCTATCAATTTTCTTCCATTTTTATTTACTCATAGCAAGTTCTAATTTATTTTCTTTTGTTTGTTCAGCAGCACCTGTCAAAATGCTGGATTTCTATGTTGGAATGGACAGTCTGATCTTCAAACAGTTTGAATAAATTAGTGTCAATCTGCTTCCAGAGTCAGTACGTTGGCAAAGTCCACCAGATCAGAGACCATTCCCGATAGGTAGCATGGGTATGGTGAGCTCTTCTGAAGGAAAGAAAATATTTGCCAAATGGATAACATACAAGCTATATTACTTGACTGGAGGACTAGAATATGGTCCCTGTTCTCTTCTGTTTACTCATACAGATGTAGCCCAAGTGTCTTATCCAACTCATAGGTAGGCAGGCTGCCATTCTTCTCAGCAACGGACCAAGTGCAATTTCCCTGCCCTACTGAGACCTTTTTTGCATACATATGTGATGTCGCATCTCACATATACTTGCACTTCAGTGACGGAGAATTTATCCCCATCTTTAGGTTTTAGAATCAGCTCTGTCTCTGAAGCACTTGCAGGTGAAGTTGTTATCGCTGTTATTATCACTGCTACATAAATTAATAATAATGGAAGCAAGAAGCAGCAAAATTAAACCCGTAAATTATAAGTCCAAGCTAAAAGTCAGCAGCTAATTCCTGTTTCTGCTCAGCCTCCTGTAGTTTATCTTAAAGGCAATCCTACATATAGATAGTATTTTAAGCTGTATCACAGCAAAGGATAAATATTTCCCCAGTACCTTGACTAGATTAAGCTCAGCCAACAGACTGCAACTGCTCTTTCCACTGCCAGCATTAATCATATATTTCAGCTGTTCTTCTGCATAAATCTCACAGAGACCTTCATGATTTACATTAAATTAGTGGGATTAACAATGCAGTGAATGTGTTTATGTCTGGCAATGTTGGGGAACTCTGGGAACCTTCCCTGTACTTAACTTCACCAAAGTGCATTTAAATAACTAGTCCTGTACACTTGGTATCTCTCTGGTTATAATTTGCCAGATAGATGCAGCAAGATGAGACCAGAGAGGTGTTAGTTATTCCAAGCAACAGTGACCTCAGCTGAATATTGTGCTTCATTATCTTACATTATTTCCCTGTTACGAAGTTTGATGGCATTTTCATTTGGATCAGTAAAGTAATATCCTGTGGAAGAAGATAAATAGGTAGGCTTGATTTTCTCCAGTGTTTTATAATGCACTGAAATGCACATGCATTCACACATTTTTCCCTATACACTGCCTTCCATATTTCTTTTTTCTCCTTTGAATAGAAGAAAGTTCATATCCTAGCTAAGAATACAACAGTTAACATCTCAAAAGTGCACTGTAGACTCATCTCACTCTGGTGTTCAGCTTATTCAAGATCATCTCTCAGGAATGCCATCCTCATAAACTACACAAATATGAGGTTACAGATGATACTAACAACAGTGATTGTTTCTAAGGGTTGTTATAAACTGCTTACACAAACAGTATTAACTGCAAATTAAAAAAAAAAACTGGTATAAATCATGATCGCACCCTTTAGAGCAGTGAAACCGTGCTGATGTACGTTGGCCATAGCCTTGGCCTACTGAGGCACACAGACTCCTCTGTTACCACAGGAGGGTTAAATCTAATTGACACAGCTTCCTCCTACAAAACTATTACTGTAATATTTGCAGCATACTTTATTTAATACTTGTCATTCCACTTTCACATTGGGGTCCGTCACTGAACCACATTAAATTAATCTTCAGGACACTAAAGCAACATAAAGAAACCACTTCTCTTCCTCCTGAAATAGAGTAAGATGAGCTTTTGCATCATCTCTGCGGGCACAAGTGCGATGTCTTCCAAATGCATGTCTGTCCACTGTTTCAACCACATATTTTATTATGCCAACCACACCCAAAAATCCTCTGCAGTAGGCTCTAAAGATCATTATATTCTCTAGAATACTCCATGGAAAAAAAACAACTTTCTGTTAGTGATTCAATGAAGAGGTGGCCTGGCATTCTGACACTAAAGTATAAATTTTGCCTGCATACGCAAAAGGCTTGTAACTGTTGTTATGGTAATGACATTAAATCAAGTCGCGATACATTTGGCAGGTCCAAGATCATGGTAGGCTATAAATAAAAAGTGCTCCATAACTTTTATTTTGGAAATGGAAAGAGGACAGGAACTGCTCAGTGAGTTGGAAATTTCAGGACTTATGAAAAACATGTTTCAAATGAGCACGATCACTGTGTTGATGAACATTAGGGAAGGAATGTGGAAATTGTTTCTTGCAACAAGAGGAATTTCTGTGCAGCAGAGATTTCTGTGAATATAATATTCAATTATTCAATATAATATTCAATTCAATATAATGCCTATTAATTCTAATTGGACAATATGCTTTAGCAGAACGTTCTTTTACCACAGTCCTTGCAAGATGCCTTTTCTCCTTTGATTGCCGTACAGTTTTTGCTTAAATCATAGGCAAGCAAACACTTAAAAAATAGAAACCTTAGGAGTCTATCCTATGGTACCAATATTTTCCATTTAAATATGGGAAACAAAGGGGAAGGTAGGGGGAGGAAGTACTAAATAAATAAATAAATAAACAGTAGCTGCTTAACAAGCCCTTCTCCTGAGGTGTGAAATCTAGCATACAGGACTCTCTCATTTCTTTTTAATCTGTGGTTATTAGGGAAAGAAAGGACCCATGAATTGGATTCATGAAAGAGTTTGTTTTTAGAACAAAATACACCCAACTTCAAAAAAAAAAAAAAATTAAGATGAAGATGTTTTGTTTCAGACTTTTATTTTCCTGAAAGCAGTATGAGTAGCTACAGCTTGAAAAGTAACAAAAAAGGGAAGAAAGAAATAAATGTTCTAATCAGTGCAACCCACAGTGAGGAAAATTAACCTATTACAGGATTTCCTTTGAAAACTTCTGCATACTGCGAGGCCTCCATAATAAGCTGCACTAGAACGTATGTTCGCTGTTCAGTCTTCAGCAGAGGTGGGCTCATCTTCTGACAGAAGTGTGCAAATATACAAATCTAACTTGTAATAAAGGAGGACATTGATATGTTCTCAACTGCACCTGCATCAATACTATAGTCTCATGCACATTGGAACTCCTCAGGTTTCTGCAGCATAGCATTAATGAACACCTGAACAGGCACCCATGCGAGACAACACAGCTTCAGACAACCGCTATCTAAAACACTACTAAATTGACACATAATGACTAAAAGAATATGCAGTGATTTTGCAGGATCCCAAATCTTTTATTGTATTATATCCGCAGAGAGCCTCAGATTATCATTTTCAGTCTGATTTCCCTCCATGTCGTTGTTTATGAGTCATCGAGAAATGAATAGAGAATTTCTTATTCTTGATTACAACACAGGACAGAAACAGACAAAATGCACACATTTTAACCATTAAAGCATGGTCTCAGGAAGTTAAGTCCAATTTAAACTGAGCATGTCAATCTGGGCATCAAACATATACATGCAAATAAACAAAAGCCTTGTTTATTTGAAAATATATCCTAGCAGACTTATCAGAAGCTTAGTGGTAAGTAAACAATTGGAGAATGCAATACATTTCCAGCGTACAAATGACATAAGGATGGAGTGGGAAGCACTGGCAAAAGCAAGGTTAGAACCCAACAGAGACAATGATCGTCCAGGTATTTATATTGGTTAAAATTCTTCCACATTAGTGTGTTAGATTTGAGTTACCAAGAACATGAAGAGGTCATGTTACCATTTCACACAACTGTAGATAAGGCAGTTAAAAAGACTCATGAGTAAACATTTTTGAATAGAGAGGGTAACCATGATAGTGATTTAAAATCCAAGTTTTATAAAACAGAAATGCACAATTGCTGGAGTTGGTAGGCAAGGTACCCATCGTGCACACACAATGCTTGTTTTGTACTTAAACAGCACTCAGGCTGAAAACACTGCCACTGAGGAGCTATTCTGCAACACTGGCTACATGACATTGAAATTCAACATACTGAAGTGCAGAGCTACACAAATACAAATAAAAGAATATTCCTTTAAGGTACAGCTTAATTTAAAAAGAGGAAATACATAAATTTTAGGACTTGGAGTATAGAAGTAAACCAATATGGTAGAAGAAGAAACTAAAAAAAAAAAAGCTATTTAAAGTAGGAAGGCTTCCTTCTAAATAAGGAGTCACAATTAAATGTTGAAAATGGAAATCAGGTTCAGCTCTGTAAATACAGAACACCAGAATAATATGAGTCATTTGATACAAGACATGTAAAACTATCAATAAATACCTTTTTAAACACGTGACAGGAAGAAAACCTTAAAAAAACAGTCTGCAAGACAGCCTTGAAAAAGACAAGGCCATTGCTGAGATGTTAAATGAATTCTTTGCATGACAGATGAGTAGGATATAACTTGGGGTATTTCCAAATCTAAGATCTTTCTTTTGGGGGAATGGCTATGAAAAAAAGCATTTTAAATTGAAGCACCAAATTAACACTTAAAATTAAGAGAAGCAATCCACTAAGCTCAATTAATATTATTCCACAAGGAAATCCAATATAAAATTGCTCAACCATTAGCTGTGGTGTCCATCTATATGATCAAGGAAATTTACTTCATTACCAGACAAACAGAAGGTGGCCAATACATCACCACTTTTTAAAAGAGCTTTAAAACTGGCCTGGGTGCCCATATCCAAATCCATAGGTCTGTAGAAATTATTTAAAAATCAGGATAAGCAAACAGGCAGATCATTATATACTGGCTAAAAGATTTTTATTTTTTTTTTCCAGAAGAAAGGCAGACCCCATAAATTTATTAGAAGTTTCAAAGGAATCAGATTTTGTATTGATAATGATGTGTAATGGACACTATTGCATTTTCACTTTCATCAAGTTTTTATTGAAAATCACTGACAGACAAAAAGCAAACAAACCAAGCTGATATATGACAAAAGAGAATATGCCTTTATGGCTTAGTAATTTATTAGACAAAATTAGAAAGAAAGGAAAGAAAGGCTGGGAATAAAATTATTGGTGGACACTAGGGAGATTTAGTCAGACTTATACTATTTCTTGACCTCATAAATGCCATATCAAAGAAAACATGGAATATAGAAAATCGACACAACTTTATGATAACACGAAATTTGGTGAGTTGTAAAAATAAGGACTGACTGTGAAAAGCTGCACAAGAATCTGATGATACTGAATGATCAGGCACTAAAATGGAAAATGAATAGTGTCAGCAAAGGAAGGTAAAGTACCACAGCACACAGACAAAATCATCTTCACCACACATATCCCAAAATAGGTTGTAAATCCACTACTGTCATTTAGGAATCTTGAAGCCTTGTAAACTGCTGGATTCAAAGTCAGTTCTGCACTCAAACACAGCCAAAAACCCAAAGAGGATATTTGGAATTACTAGAAAAAGTAGAGAACAAGCCAACAGAGAGCATCAATATGACATTATATATTAAACAGCTATATGACCTCAACTTGAAAACAGTGAAGCTTTTGTCTCTTCACTTGACAAAGATATAGTTGAGTTGGAAAAAATACAGAAAAAAGCAAGAAGGTAGGCCAACAGTATAAAACATCTTTCGAATGTGAAAAGATAAAGCAGACCAGGATGTCTGAAGTGAAATACAACACAGGGCTATAAAATAATGAATGTCATAGCAGGAGATTGGGGAAGTAATAGTCATGCTTACTAGCACGTGAAAACTAAACAACTAACAGTATTTGCAGACAACATGTGGACCCAGCAGCTTTCATTCACAGGGGTTCTTGGACATGTCTTTTCTAGTCAGATATTTAGGTGTGTCTATATGAAATGTCAAATCTACTGTTAAATTTTGCTGATCTCTTCACCAACCCTTTAAAGTAAAACAAACAAACAATCCACAGAAACTACAAAACTCATAAAATATGTAAGCTCTTAAGAAAAAACAAACAAAAACCCACAAACACAATATACACAAAACATAACACACACTACTTTTATTTCTGGACTACTTACTCCTTGGCTTATTTTTCAACAACTATACTGAACAAAAGAAATTTGGAAAAAAAAAAAAAAAAAAAAATTGTTCAAAGTTTCTCTTTGAAAACTGTCACCAAAAATGTTCCTTTTCCTTGAACATAAAAATGTTACTGACACAGGTCAGCTTCCAAACAGAAATTTTTTTCCATAAATTGCCTAGTCAGAACCTGGGATTGATAACTGTAAAGTTATTTTATTTTGTAAATCAAAAAGACACTTTGTACCACAAGCCCATTGGTTTCCTTTCGCTCCTTCCTAGCTGGCCATCCTAACAAACTGTATCCCACTTGTGAAACATGAGCAGCAATATGGGCATTCACACTACTGCCTGCGCTTGCCCTTGACTCAACTGATGCTACAAAAGCAGCCGCTTTCTTTAATACCTTGAATTCATGTTGTCATTCTGCCGTGGCTTAGGCAGGGCAAAACAAGCTTAGCTGCATGCCAGCAAGGACAATCACTTATTTATCTTCCCCTCTGTCTACAAAGCCTCTGGAAAGCACCACATTTGATAGCTTTCAGGGCATCTGTTCTTCAGATGACAACTTTATGCAAAGTTTGCAGACCAAATAGTATTTCTGTTCCAAACAAATAGAGGGGGCATGGTGAGGAATAATATCCCAACTTCCAGGCCCTTCCCTCACCCTGTGGAGAGCAGCTGGCAGAAATCAGGAAGGCCAGGACACATTCTTGAAGTTAATGAGAGCTACCACTATCTCCTGAAGAATAACAGAACTGAACATTTAAAAGAGGAAAACTCTTCTTCTTTTTTTTTTTTTTTTTTTTTTTTTTTTTTTTACCATAAAGGTAGATAGAAAAGGCATGGTTTATTACTAAGGTTACACTTGGCCTTAGTTTGCACCACGGTTGGGTCAAATATCATGAAGCATCTGCTCCCTTATCATAAGCACCCAAGACACAGTCAGATCATGCTGAATAAATACTTCTTCATGCATCTTCAGATGTTGCATATGGTAAGTTCCAAGCCTGGTGCTTAGGATGATGTGTGCACTGATATGTGCCCCAATCTAGACAAAGCAAATGAGATCACAGAGGCAAGCAGACCTACCTGTGAGTGCCACCATACCAAAAAGAAAATTAAAATGAGCTGGAAAGACTTTCAGTCCCATTGATTATCAAATGTTACAAAATTCTATGGTTGTTGGAGACTAATCTCATCTGTGCCCTAGAGATGCCATTCATTATGTATCAATTTCTATTGTATGAGTTCTGTGAGCTCTGTTAAACTATTTCTCCCCCAAACTACCATAAAAATAAGTGACTGATGGCCTCCTAGACAAATAAAATAGTGAATTTTCCCAGCTGAGTTGGAGGTATCTTGAAAGGAGAGCGGGTACCATCTGTTAGCTTTGTTACATTTCCTGGTATTTTACAAAACCCTAATCTCAAATCACAGATACATCAGGAACTTTGCAAACCATCCAAATTTAGCACTCATACAAATCCACACTTCTAAACTAGGTTGAAGAGAGGATGAGCAATCAATCTTGTTAATTACCTTCCTTTTATTTATTTATTTATTTCTGTTACTTCGAGCAGGGATTTTATTTTAACTCAGAAACAAAAGCTTTCAGTTACATGAATCACATGTAATCCATGCAATGCCTATGTAAGGAAGTGAAAGAGTCAAAATAAAAAGGCAAGACAATGACAACATTTAAAACCGAGACTCAGTCTAAATTCATATGATTCCATATGTCCTCCTAGGTTTTTTGGTTGGTTTTTTTTTTTTTTTTTTTTTAATAACATTGTCTTCATTTCTACAACTTTATTTGACTAACACACACTCATCCAGTGCTTGCTTAAGCAAACAGTTCTCCATATTGGCCAAAGAAACTTGAAGGGGCTACAGCATGACCTACTGTTTACTCCTTATACAACTCGACTCCTGCAAAAGGCTAACAGCAATATAAACAAATCCAGATGGCATTGCTTTGACATATGTAAAATCTTGAATCTGCCACCGAAGTTATGTGAGAAATCTCTAGCTTTTCACCATCTAATTAAATAAAAATAGTCTGTTTTTAATACTCTGGCAGATGCATGCATAGTTAGCACCAGGGAGATCTCCAGGGCATTTTAAACTCTCTCCAAAGATCTAGAAATCCCAAAGTTTCGGACATTTTAAACAATTGGCATGAAGCTGTAGGAAAGAATTCTGGGGAAGAGAAGGCTTTGGAATAAAGGGATATGCTTCTTCCTATCACTAATTTCTCAAAGCGTGATATACTATTCTGTTCTCAAGCAAGACATCACTAAACACTTCTATCAGGCAGTTGCAGTGCTGGTGATACGCGCCTCTTTCTTCTGCTTGAGCTCAATGAATTGAGACTGCTTTGAAACGCCTAATCCTTTCCTCACCAATTTTTTTTTGCTGTGCTGATTTTACAAGGCAGTTTAATGACATCTACAGATATTTGAATCAGCAAAGAAAAATTACTTTCAGACAATTCCTGCAGAGATTTCTCTGCCCTAGCAATGTCATCTTAGTAAAATCCCTGTTTGCTACTGAAATGTGCTGAAATGTTTGTACTTCTCATTAACAGGAGCAACCGTTGGGGCTTCACACTATCAAAACCACCCCTCTGCTTCCTGAGGCATTCCATGTGTCCTTGCAACAATTTGACATTTTCAGTCCTCAAGTTCGAGGCTGTTTGGGGCAGACCCTCACCCAGGAACGTAGCCTATAGCAGCATGTGCAAAACTAAACATCTTTGCACCCCCTTTCACATAAGCCCCCATATTGAAGGACCCATAATGATTACGATAATTGACATTACATCCTACCACTCCTTCCTTCTAATCTGGCAGACAAATCATCTTGTCCCAGAAGCAGTTAATAATACAACACTACAAAGTGATTTGTGTCTGTAGTAACGTATTTCCTCAATGCATCATGAGAAGAAAATGTTTAATTGAATTATATAAATAGGAAGAGGTTTTCATTTGTTTGATTTTTAGCCTTTCAAGTTTTTTGTATGTTTTCTTGTTAGCTTTAAATATTGGATAAAGGAAAGAAATTAAACAAGAAAAAAAATGAAATAAAGATGCATTGAAGTTGGGAAAAGAATACCAAGTTTCTAGTTGTTCAGCCATTTATCCCAAATGATATGACAGCACATGAATTAGTATTTCACAGGATACAGAAACCCCAAAGAGAAACCAGATTGCATTCTACCAGGAATTTCAAAGGAAAATCCTTCCCCACAAAATGCTCCTGGTCCACAGTGACAATACAAAAGTTTGACTGCAGACACTTCTCATCCCTATTATTATAATGGGTCACTGAACCACAGAGAAACTTGTCCAAGGTGAGGAAAGGAGCCTGCAACAAGATGTAAAAAAAAAAAAAAAAAAAAAAAAAAAAATCAATCCTTTATCTCAAATCACAACCAACTTAAATAAAAATGAAAAACAGAGCATATTTTAAATGTCTTTTTGAGGCAAACAAAATTCCAAACTAAGCATTCTGGAAGCTGAGAAAGTCTAGATAGTATCTCTGATCAGGTTCTTCACCTCCAAAAGTGGGAAGGATTGGGCAAGTGAATAAGGGCCTGCAGTTTGCCTCAAATCCCAATCCTAGTGAAACCTAAC
Organism: Nesoenas mayeri; assembly: GCF_963082525.1. Taxonomy (NCBI): domain Eukaryota; kingdom Metazoa; phylum Chordata; class Aves; order Columbiformes; family Columbidae; genus Nesoenas; species Nesoenas mayeri. The sequence goes on from NC_137545.1 coordinate 30,135,623, forward strand.
AGGTAACATCTCTTTATGTCACCACACCAGTGAGGATGCCAGCAGATTTTAATTTACTTAGAATTTGAACACAAGTTTATAGCAAGAGGAAAGTTTAGGGAAATAAAATAATTCTTCTTTAGTCTCCACTTCTTGCTTGAGTCCTGTATTTGCTATTTACTCTTGCCTACCACCTAGTGCATCATTAGCAGCAATTGCTTCTAGAACAATGATAGACAACCTATTTATGCAAAAAGTACTGATGAGAGTACTTGCAAATAATTGTAGGAGCTTTGTAACTCCACTGAAACCAGAAGGTGAATACTGAAATACATCTTAATATACACAGGATAGAGACATCCTCTGTATCTTTGTAGCTTAGAGTCTCACCAACACCTCGGGATTTGAAGCAACACAATACCAGGAACTGAAATTGATGTTCTTTAATTTAAGAAGAAACTTTACGTTACGTGAGCCTTAATACACAGCCTCAGTTAGTGGCTATCATAACTATTAATACTTTGAGTCAAAAATACCACAGTGACAATATCTTGTTTCTTAAATGTGCTACTGTCAGTAGCTACCCCACTATGAACTCATCAGATCATAATTCATGTCAACTTGCAACTGTGAGCTTATTGTCCTTTTTAGGCTATTGTAACTACCTTTTAATTCCTTCCCCTACAGCTAATCTGTACTAAGGAGTCAAAAACCTGTCTTGAGGAGTAAAAGTCTGCCCTTCTGACTATCTGCAATGTTTCTCTAGGTCACTGAAAATTCTGCCCATCAGACTCCAATGATGTCCATCACTACCATTATCAAATGCTGGAAGTATGAAAACCATTTCATGGGTGCTTGCAACAACCACTAAGAAGGCTGTTTATGCATCTACTGTATCACTGACTTGTCTTGATCACACTGACTTAGAGTTCTCCACCAGTTCTTCACCCTCACAAAGGCTTTGCTAGCCCTTGGCCTTCAGCTTGTGTACTGCAGAAGGCTACTGCAGCAAACTTGAGTTTGCAAGGCAAGATGTACAAGAAGGAGCAAGGCACTATTCAGGCACAAGCTGTTGCTAACACACTGCTGAGAAGGCACAAAGCCAGCTCATCTGTCAAGGTTTGTGCTGCTTTGGATAACACCACTCACAGAACCACACTGCAACTGCTGAATATGTATATAATCTCACCTTCTGAGAACACAATTAAAGAGTAATGTTGAAATGATTCTCAACAATACATCATTTCATTGCTAAAAATCTGCCTGTTTCACTGAGACATATTTTAATTCACACTTGAAGTTTGGTCTGACATTACTACAAACAGAATACACTGCATGTTGTAATCACGATTCTCAATAGTTTTTGTGTGTATGTGTATATATACAAAATGAAAACTGGTTTCACTTGCACCTGAACTCTTGTGCCTTGCACTTCGTGATCCAGAACTGTATTTCTTCAGTCACAATCATAATGTTTTGGGTGGACCTAGTTATTACAGTAGCATGCAATTTCAGAAACAGTACTGTAGCAGAAGAGATTCCTATTAAAACAATCCACACTGCAGATAATAAAAATGCTCCTGGAGTCTATTTTTAGAAAAGCAGCAATACTGTTGAAATTGGCTTTGGTGGTGAATAGGTGTATTAAAATACACTCAGGTAGACAGAGGATACGGACAGCAAACATTTTTTAAAAAATGGGACAGCTTGAAAACTCCACTATGCGCAGAAAGGCAGATAGGTAGTACAAGTTTTTCCACAATTGCTTTATCCTCCATTGTCCCTTGAAATAGCATACAAAAAAAAAAAAGTATCTAATTTATTGCAGTAATGTGACACTTCACACTGAGCAGCAGCTAAAGTAGAAAGACTCTCTTAAGCTACAGTCTGGCACCAAAATTTCCAAGACAGCAGTGTGCTCATTTTGCCATCCCACAAACTTCCTGCTGATGAACCTGGCATCTACATTTTAAAATCTGGAGTCTCAATTTCCTGTGTTTTCACTGCTCAGCGCATCTTGAAGTAACTCTGTTTTGTCCTTAATGACTTGCCAAGTCTGCATAATGATCACCAATGAATATGAAAACATGAATTAGATTTCAATATTACTACAGATAGTCAGGAAATCATATTTCCTCTCACAAATGATCTCCACTAACAGCCTAGCCTGTGCTGGACAAGTCCTGAGGTATCCACAGAAATTATATCCCTTATATGCCATTGGACTACTTCTCATTCTGATACTACAATCACTCAACTCCAGCTCATCTCAGGTCACACAAGAGGAGGGCTAATTCAGCATTCCATGTCCTGTCCTTTCAAATGAAGGCCAGACAGTGACAAGTTTGGCTATTTCATCTCTAGCCATTGTGATCCCACCAAAGTGAGGAAAAGAGCATGTGAAGCTCCAGTGTTTACTGAATTGAACAAATTTGGCTGCATCTCTCCCAAAAGCATCATGTTATTCCTATCAAATAGCATTGTGTTTTCTCTCTTTTTTTTCTAAAATTAAAAAATACATGATTTACAATTACAGTGAGGAAAATCATTTTATAAAAGATTCTATATATGATTAACCAGACTTAAATATTTCAGAACTAGCCATTATGGGTATTGGGCAGGTTCAGTGCCAGAAGGAAAGTTCACCAGTCTGTACTTAAACAAACTTGAGCTGCTTACATGTGAGGCACAATTGCTCTGGTGACATCTGGAGTGCACTCACCAAGCTCCTTGATCCATGTAAATATCTTGGCCTTATTCAAAATGCCATACTGATGGCTTACCCATCTTTCCCCTGCTTCTGTATCCTTCTTTACCTGACAAAGAAACTTAACCGCACAAAATGTCTAGCATATTTAAGATCCAGGCCCCTGGATTGAACAACAGAGCACACCAGGATCCAAAGAGCCACTTTTTTTTTCTTTTTCAGACAGTCCCTGAGTTCTTGGCTCCACATCTGTCAAGTAGAGGTAACAATACCTTGTCAGTCTTTTTCACCTACTTACAACTTCTGTTTTCATCTCATGTGATGGATGTTTGTGATGCATGGCAGCACACAGCCCTGAGCTGAGAACTCTTTATATACCTCTGTAAAAACGCTATAAAGTAACAGTAATGTAAAAACATTATATGTCTTTCTTGCTAGAAAACCGTCATCCACAGTCCACCAAGCAATTACCAATAATTGTAGGTGTCAAGAAACTTGAGATCACTAAAAAGTGTTACAAAGTGAAGAAATATTCCATAATTAAATGCATAAAATGTTTCCAAGGTAAACAGAAACTGTAATGGCTAAATAGCAGAGGAAAACATGGACAGATTTTTATTTACTCCACACTCTCTCCATGACACCCCCCCCACCCCAAGAAAATAAGAAAAATAAAAAAGAAAAATTTCTACTTTTTGAACATGTTTGGTTTTTGCATAATCTTTTTATGGAGAATATTTTAGGGGGACCCTTGGACCTATGAATGAAGCGAATCAGCATTGATGATTCCATGATCCTGCAGTGATGCTGTTATTTCCTGTCATATGAAGAGTTAGAAGAATTAAACGGGCTCAAACTCCAGCATATCACTAAAAAGGTACAGATCCTGTACTTATTCTCAAAGAAAGACTTAAACTGTTTTTCAGTAGGGCTAAATAAAATAAATAAGCTGGGTTCAAATGACATATGCTTGTTTAAACCTGGAGTAAATTCACTTCTTTGGCAAGATAAATCTGCCTGCCTGGCTAGAAGTTGAAATTACTGATGCAAGTTGGACTGCCACATTCCAGTGGATTTGAGTGTAATCCAGAGACTGTTATTATTCTTCCCTGTAGCTGCTCTGTGAACTTTTGATTGAAGGTAGAATTGCTAGTAATTAGTATGCTAAATTCTCCATCACAGATTAATCCTTTCCTTCCTCAACAGGTAGAATTTACTTTTGTAAGGAGGCATCCTAGAGAGGATAAGTGAGAGCGCTTCTGGGGATTACAATCACCGTTGGATCTGGTCTCCTAGACCTTGCCCATAGATAAAGAGCGGGTTATTTGAATGGTTTATCCAATCCAAAAGATTGCAGAGTTCATAAAGCTGACTAGATGGAAAAAATGTAATTTTACTGTGACCATTTTCATTTCAAAATTTTCACCTTGCTTCTGCAATCTTTCTGAAAAACCTCTGGTCAAGTTTTTAAAGATGTTTTACCAATGATCAGTCCAGAAAAAAAACAAGGTGCTCCTGCTCATGGCAGACATTTTAAAGAAGCAAACATGGGTTTCTAGTGCTAGTTTTGAGCCATGTGAGACTCAATGACACAAAAATAGGGCTTGTTTATTCTATTATTTTTTTTTTTCTTGGACATACAGATATCTACATGCTTGCACATCAGCTTGCTCACACCCACCCATCCACCATCCTTCGTCAAAATTATTAAGGCTGCCAGGCAGACAGTTAAAGAGATACAAAATGCCAGCATTCCATGCCATAGAGACTACTGTGGAATCTCACCTCCTCTCTACTACATGATCCTGTATTATTTCTGCAGTACCATGGTTTCAATTAGCAGTGGAGAATGTTTCTGGAAAGCTTTGCTACTGGATGCACTTCCGCAGTAAAGCAGGCATTGCCTCTAACACCTTAATCCTTGCAGAACTTGGGGAGACAGCAGTAAATGAGCAAGAGGAGAGAGGAAGCCACATTCATAAGCCATGGGACAATACACTTTAATCACACCTGTATCTCAGAGACAGAAAGAACTGCCAATTATGAGACATCAGTTTTATGGAGACAAACTACCGGTAAAAAAACATGAAGAGATTTGTTCTGAAATACTGTTTACATTTTATCAAAAAATGCTAATTCATGAGAAGAGTTCCTACAGTCTAGTATAAGAGCAAGTCAGAATAACTGGTATTTTCTGGCTTTCAACCACAGTTTGTGACTTTTAGGGTCAAATGCTTATTGACCTCTATTCACATCTGAAATGTAGACATTTAAATGGAAGAACCATGGGGAGCCCTGTTTTGAATTATGCCTTAAGGGACAGATAGCTGGCTCACTTCATTTAGTACTGGTGCCTTCATTCCCTTGCTTTCAGCACTAATATGGAAGCGATGGACACTGGCTCAGTGTTCCCAAGGACAGGTCTCCTGCCTCTCAGCCAACTACTTAGACTACAGGGCCAGAAGCTGAGCAAGACCAAGTTTCTGTCAAGGGGCCAGCTGCAGGAAAATCATGCAGATAGAAAATACCAAGAAGAAGCAGCAAGCACAGCTCTCTCTTCATCACCAAAAGGTTCAGGCCCCAGCTGTCAGCCATGACATCCAGTAGTTTCTAGATGCAAGGCAAGTATCCATTCCTGGGAACGGAGAAGGCATGTTTGTTTCGGTAGCTACCTCTCACCATCACCAGGGTTGGTCTTTCTGATTCAAAGCAACAATTTTAAATGCGACTCTCTGCCATTTCAAAGGTAGCAGTTTAGAGCCTTAATGACAGGGCTGGGGAGGCAACATCTCTCTGTGGCACAAGGCACGTCCTTGCTCTGGCTTGTTTTTTTTCTTCAAGCAAGTCAAAGTCTTGTTTTCAAGCTAAGCTACATGGAGGGAAAGAAAAATCTATTTAAAATTCTGTAATTTGATATGCTTCACCAGGTACAACTGAAGTAAACCAAATTTTTTTCTTCAAATGTATATACAGTGCTGAAAGAGTTTTATTTGCCTTGAATTGAGCTTCCAAGTTAATGTGTGTTTTTTCCTTTGTGACACAATTCACTGTCTGAAAAATCATAACAACCCATCATCCTCTCTGGATTGTGTGAAAATAAACAAATATTTGTAAAATAAATTTTCTTCTGAAGTGCACTTCAGAATTTCCCATAAATAAATGAATTATTATGTTTTTGGAGCTGGATTTGAACAGTGTACAGTGAATAAGGCTTAAGGCCACATATTGAGGAGAAAACAAAACGTTGAATAGTTGTTAATTAATTAGACTATCTGGTTTCTATCCTGAAAGGAGTGGAGGATGCTGTGAAAAAAAATAGTTTATGATCAGGTAATTAAAGTCTTTCCTACTTCATACACATTAGGGGGTCTAATTAAGTTTGCAATTACATTTTCTACCTTTCAGGTTTTTAACTTCACAGCTTAATAATGTTATTTTAACATTCCTTCTTCATTTGTAATACCTCTCTACAATGTCCCAACAAAACATTTATACATTTACACATTATATATAAATGCATCTGCTTTTGATCCTTTTTTTAAAAGACTTTCTCAGTCTTTATACCACAGACATAAAATGTAACACTTTCTTGGCTACCAGGAAATTTAATACCTCATTTTTTTTTCCCCAGACACTTCAAGCCCTCAGAACATGCTGTGGGATCTCCATATTCAGCTTCACTCCAGCCTTGGAGTTAACAGGTAGAGAGCTCTCAGTTACACAAGAAACAAAGCTGACAACTTCTGTACTACAGATCTACAGATAGGTGGGATTGTCATAGAAAACAGCCATTTCCCACACTTTTATAGAACTCTCTCTTCAGGGCACTCTGCCTTTCCTGGGAGCCTGGGCAAGCTGAAGAAGAATGGGGAAATCTCCAACTCCATTTTGCTTCTTTCCTCTCTCTTTTAAAGAGCCAGACAACTTGAAGCCAAGAGCATAAATTTAAATGTAAAGTGTGCAGCTGTGGGAATCCTGTAGTGTGTGAAACACTCCTGCCCCATCTCTGTTTTTTTATCCTAATAAATAGTGAGGTTTTTCTTACTAATACTTGAAAAGCATTCAGTCATAATCAGTTATACCCTAAGAAGCATGACAAGACAGATCACAAAATGGAGTTATCGCTTAGTCTTGTCCTGATGAACACTATATTTCACTAACGTACTTAAAATCTTCCATCTTTCCATGAGCTCTGCCTTCCTCCGGACACTCTGACAGGGAACGGGTACCTTCAGACAAGGGGCCAGGATAGCTTGTCTTCCTCCCCACATTCAGAGGTGCTGAGCATGCCCAGCAACTCTGATCCCTCAGGGCCAAGCTGCCCAGCTGTGCCCTCAGTATTACTAGAAAAATACAGAGTACTGTAACGAAAATCCACACCTCTTTTCCGTAATCTTCATCCCTCCCTTAGAATTAATAGAACCAACTACTACATCATAAAGTACAGGTTACATATACAGTAAAGAATGCAATGCATACAAATTGCCTCCTCTCTGCACTGGACAGTTTAAGCCAAAAGCATCATCTTATCACTAAATTTTTTCTCCATCTAATTCTATTTGCTGTTCCTCAGTGAATATCAACAATAACTCATTTAGGTTTAATGACATTAAAAGCAGAGCCTGTCCTTGAGATAGCATCTAATTTGTCTTTATGAAAGCCAACATAAATTCTATGTATAAGGTCTCTGACAGCCTAGTAATAGAAGTGTTGTTAAAGTGAGCAAAAAATATAAACCAAAAGAAAAAAAAAAAGGATCTTTCAGAGGAATCATTAGAGAAATTGATGAGGTCTGTTTGCTTGCCTTGCAATCTCTGAGGACACATTATGTATATAAAGCATGGAACTAACATGAAGTCTGTCACAAAAAGATACTAGTTGAACAGATCTTGACCTTTCCTTCTATTTATGCGATAAAGGTTATTACAGAAGTTCTGCAGGAGCTCCTGATTATAGTTATCTCACACTTCATATGAATTAATAAACTTGTAGCTATCTTTTTCTCCTCTATGAGTCGGTCATGAAGGGGGAAAAAAAAATAAATCTGGCCCTTAAATCCTAGATCAAAATGCATATGATTAAAGGAACCAGACTAATGTTGCCCAGGCAACTAGTTCTGCTATTTCCTAACTTTCTGCTTGACTTTGTATCCTTGCTATTTACAGTTGTGAATCTGCATGTAACTATTAATAGATTTGTGAGTTTGCAATATACACAGCCAAGTGTTCCCAATTGTGGTGAGTGAATTTATCACTCATTAATAGCAAGATTACCATTACAGTCCTGAACTATATAAAGGGTCTGAATAGGAAAAAATGCATAAAACTATAGGGAGCTTTTTTCATGTGTAATACAGGATGAGACATTCTCAGGAGATTTTCTTACATGGATTTGAGACTCCCCTGCAATATGGCAGAGAATGAAGTAAAGGAACAGAATTGCCACGATAAACAGAGCTATGGAGAAGAGGTGCTGAAAAAAAGAGGAGGCCAATCACAATAATCAAACTGCAGAACTGCTAATGTGGTATGGTGCCAACACCAGAGATTTGCCTACTGTCATTTTAATATGGGAATTGCCAATCTACACTTCTGCTGAAAAAGATGTCCCAGTCCTGAGCAGGACGTATCTCAAAATTGATTAAATACAAACACAAAATTTCCATCCATATGTCAAGCAATGCAAACCTCAAAATACTTCATAATGAAAAAAAAATTTTGTTGAGTAGAAGGTTGTATAGGACAGAGAAAACACCAAAATTGCACATTTCTCAGAAGTAGCTACCAGAAGAGTAAGTATAAAAGAGATGCACACCCAGGTTGCGTTTAGGCTGGCCACCTGATAAAATGCTTTGTTTCTTCTGATACCATATTATCAAGAACATTAACTGCTCACTTATTTTTGCTGTCTATGGGAGAAAAAAAATCATGCTATTTACATAAAATGCTGATAAGTCACTGAGTTGGTTCCTGGAACAAATCAAGATCTTGTAGCATGTCAGTGGTGTATTTCTCCATTGTGATTGATATGCATGACTTCACAGTTTGCCACACACACATCAGCCCATAATAATGAAAGGGCATTTTTGAAGTTACGAGTCACGACTCCTAACAGTATCTTTTTACAGAAATCCCTGCTGGAGTCCGAAAATGCAAATACAAATGCTCTGAACTGCAGAACAAATGAGCCCCAGAGGCATTCCCGCTGTCCTGGCCTTCTGACAGTGCCCACTAGGGGCACTTCTTGGAAGTTACCGTGTGCCTCTCCAGACCAATGCACCCAGATTTCCCATGGCAATAAGGATGCCAGGAAAGATGGCAGGAGGAGGATCGTATGTCACAATGCAATATGATATTTGAGCTAGGCAAGGTCAGGGTGCATAGGAGGATGTGCTTTACAGTTCTTATAAAATCCTGCATTTGGGGTGGCTGGAGAACCTTGGAAAATCTCTCTCAAAACAAAGAATCAAATACATGGATTCCTTTCATAATAAGGATCTACTTTAAGAGCACTGATGAGAGTTTTTCTTAACTTCCTGGAGAAAAAAAAAAAAAGGCAAAAGAAAAGAAAATTAGGCTTTTTGTGCGTCCATCCAGCTAAGCTGTGATTAGACATGGAGTGATACTTGATGAATAAAATATTCCGTTCAGAACCATTGAGTTGTGTTCTGGTATTTGACTTAAGCTTTCTGTAAAACTTCAGGAAAGTCTTTTGTGTTTGTGCTTCACTTTCTCCAAGTTTGGTTCTTGCCTATCTGTTACTGGGTAGCAATGGTAACCAAGTACTGTGCTTTAGAGTAACAACCTTACACATCTGTTTAAAAGAAAAATATTTGTATCACTGCAAACAATTGCTTATAGCGTAGTTGGAAAGCCAGTATGCCTGGAAACAGAACACAATACTTCTGGAAAAAATAAGATAAAAATGAAAGTAAAGTGCATAGCATAGGTGGAATAGCTAATTATCTCAGAGAGTCAGTGGCTCACAAGTTATGCATGCAAAATGTGACTTTCATGAAGGTATTCTGGAGAAAGCAGGTAGAAAAGACCTTAGAAACAATTTTTTAATGGTGAGTGAAAGAACTGTTCTGCCAAGAGCCAGTCATTTTCTCCAAGTCTGCAAACACTAGCATTTTAATAGCCAAGATAAGTAGTAACCTGTGGTAGGTTTGGGGAGGTGGGATGGAATTAATGCTAACCCTGTTCTGAAGGGATTTGTTTGCCTCTGTTTTGTCATGGGCACTGAAAGGTCAGATCTAGCCCTGATCCCAAGCATCATTACATTTCCTTTGCTACTTATCAGAGTGAATGGCAAAATATATTTTTTTTTGGTCTGGACTACATTAATGTTTAGTAGCTAAGTTAAACAAACAAACAAAAAAAAAGAACAAAAAACAAAACAAAACAAAAAACAGTGAAACCAGTGCTATGAAAGTTAATAAAAACACTACAACAAACAGGATGTATGGAAATTACACCCAGTAAAACTTTGCAAGAAAGACTGAATAATAGAAGAAAAAAAAACACAATAGGGATTTGATGAAATGAGCTCTGCCACACAGTCTTTAGAGGCAGGGAAGGTGATTCATTGGTAGAAATACACACTGAAATGTGTTGATCTCCATGTGAACCAAACACCTTAACTGGCATAACCTCCACTGCACCCCTCAATACAACCTATTTTAATTCTTGCATTTTTTCTAGCTTTCATTTTCATATGCAGCTTAGCCATTTTCTGAATGAGCAGCCCCAGGGACTACGGTGCCCTGCCTCACAATATTCTGCTCAACTCCCTCTTAAAAAAAATTATATATATATATGTGTGTGTGTGTGTGTAAAACATAGTTTTAACAGATATGTTATCTTCCTGTTCCACCTGCCATCTCACCCATATGCAAGTTGTGGGCGGTTTATGCTAGCTCAGGTGTTTTGGTCAGTGTCACTGACCATCTCACACCTCAGTATGCCATAGAGGCCCAACTCAGTGTCTGCATCAGATTTTTAAAGAAAAGGTCATGTATACCACATTGGATTAGCCCTGAAATACACACTGACTAAGCAGCCTTTGCTTCTTCCTTGTTCCTGAATGTCAGCCCTGCTAATTAGTAACCTCAAGCAATCAAGCTCACACTCCTAGCATGCTCTTCTCTGCCCCTTCCTGGGAAGTGCAAAGGAATGAGTAGTCATGAGTGGCAGCTCATATTTGAGATAAAAACAAGCAAAAGAAACATTTTTTTTATTGCCGTATACATACCTTCCAAGTGGTCTGTTCTACCGCCAGAAAGGAGGTACGATTGGAACCCAACAGACAAAAAGACCGAATGATTGTTCACAATGGTCTTGAGTGCACAAATAATGAGCACAAAGTAACTCGGAAGTTTTGCAGTGAGCTCTGGAAACCGGGATGCTGAAGGACACAGCTGCAGCTCCCACGGTGATGACACTGACAGAGGAAACCATTCCTGCCGCTTAGTAAAACGTACATATATTTGCTCAGACAACAAGGGACTAAGTAGGTTTAACACGCAGGATAATTGCTCAGGATGTCATTTTGATCTGAATACATAATTAAAGAGGATCAAGAAAAGGCTCAGGTTTAGAAGCGGCCTTGAATATCTGTAGCCTAATTAAGATTGATTTTGCCAATCACTGCTCAGAACACAAGTCTTCTGTTTGCACTCAGTTTCTAGTACAACATGTCAGCTGCCTAGACATCAGCATCACTTTCAGAGGCATCACCCACCTAGAAAATATGGTGGGTTCAAACGTGGCCTATGAAGGTTATATACAAATCCTACGTGTTACTATCTTTTAGCTTCAGATTACTCATGACAAGTGCAATCAATAAGGCTTGTTAGCCTGAGGCTTAGAAGAGCTGTAGCTATTTTTTTTGTCTTAGTCTGTGTGCATAAGGTGATAGAAAGGTGAGAAGGCACAGATGAAGTAGTTTGTTTTTTGTGACAATATCAAACCAATCACTCTATTACTAAAAAAATGAAGTAGCACTGCAATAACTGGCTTTTCTACCACTACTTTGGTTTTTAAAAATTACACTGAAGAGTAATACTGATTTGCTTAAGTCTACTGCCATTTTATGACAGTTCTTTCATGATGGAAGAGAGTCCCTTCTACTACTGCCCCAAAATTTTATGTAACCATAAAACTAGATTCATCTAAAGACTCACAAAAGGACTTGAGCAGATATAAACCTTTGAAGTTCAAAACCTCTCAGCAAGGCATCTACTTGACTCAGGAGATTCCTAAACTTTTTGACCATTTGACATGAAGGTTTCTCAGTTTCCTACAGCTCTGTTTCTCTGGGTTCCCAGAGACCTGCAAGTCTATGCAATCAGATATTTTGCTGCTGCCTAACGTTGGATCTACTGAAGGAGAGCCTACTAAACATTTGGTATCCTCCAGTGCTAGCAGTGCCACTGGTGTCATTACAAATGTGAGTGGCCAGAAGAACATGACATAATAAGAAACATATACCTTGGAAATAAAACACCTGTGTTCATTTGGAAGCGAAGGACCTGGGTTCAGCTCTGCATCTCATCTGAAGTAAGCCTCACTATGGAACCATCGTTTCTCCCATTTTTCATCACTACTAAAAGAGCCATTTCATTCTGGCTCACTGGACCAGAGGATCAGAAAACAACAGGAAACCAAAATGCAGCTCTGAGCCAAAGCCACTCATCTTATCATGGGAAAACCTCAGGAGATGAGGCATTTGGTGTTAATCAGATGAGCTTTGATCCCTCAAGGCAGTCTAAGGTACGCCAAGACCTAGAAGAATAGCCCAAGATAGCAGCTGCATAGAGACTAAAAATCTGCATGATTTGAGTGATATGAACGCTGGGATTTCAGCCTTTAGACAGCTATAAAGAACACGGGAAAAACTTCAGCCTGTTTGCCAAATCTGCATTACAGTGAACCCATTTATATGACCATGTGCTTGAAAGCTAGCAGGTATAATTGGGGCAGTAAGGAAGTGATTAACATATGACAAAGAAACAGGTCTAATTGGGGGACTTAAGACAAATTGGTAAAAGACAGGCCACGGCTCACTGTCTAAGGCTGCTAGACATCTAGGGCTGCTGTACATCTAGGACTGACAGCACTACTATTTCACCTGTGGCACTGGGATATTTTGTTTATCACTGTGCCTGCTGCTGCCCAGACAAAGAAAGCCTCTGGGACCATTCGGTGCAACATTAGGTTTTGTGCCTGAATGCATAAGTGTCCCTAATAGGCAGGAAGAGTGTTCTAGTTACTTTATAATGTCACAGAAAACAGCAGCAAAAAAATCAGTATACAACTTAGTGTGCACTTAGTTGGTAATGTCCAAGATTTGACTGTGTACTTGGACATCTACCAGATATCCTTCAGAGTGTCTCTTCCTTTTCACACCTTAAAGTCAACGTTTTCAGTTATGGTGGGGTCTTTTTGTAGAGGCTGGAGAAGGGCTAGGACGAAATATTTTCTGGCAGCTACAAATCTATCAAAAGTGCAGTCTAGGATAAAATGGCTTTATAATTAAACAGGGCTTTGGAGGCCATGAAATCAGCAAGAGTTTTTCTTGAATAACAATATTGGGATAGGGACTACGAGGGAAAGGCTTTGGTGGTCATGAAACCAAACATGAAACCTGGAGCCCCCTAATTCAGTCTGATTTGATCACTGAACGTGCAGATTTTATGCAGATAAAATGGAGAAAAGGGGTGCTCTGAAGTATGCATGGGCTTATTTTTAGATACCCACTGAAAGTATCTCCACTGAAGAAATGTAGATGTCTTCTGTGTGAGAGTTTTTTGTTGATGTTGCTATTTGTTTGTTGCTTTTTTTTTGAGCATGGAAGAATAAACAAGCATTGCAATTGATAAAAAGGATTCCATTGGTATAGAACTGATATATTTTTGTGTGTGCAGTTAGAGGAAATTTGTTTCTTCCACTTCCCTTTTACAACTAAATATATGAAATAGGAGTCTGGACTAAGTTCAAGGAACTAAACCAGTTATGACAAATAGCTAAATCTGTGAATATGTAAAATCAACTGATCATCACATAATTACTTATACTCCTGGGGCTATGGCAAAAACATGGCAGCAGAATCACTGTTATTTTCATCACAGTAATTATAAATCATCATCATTGCATTCTTACAGATATGGCTGGGTGAATGGCACCTGAAACTCTGCCTTCTCCCTCTGTCTCAGATTTGCTTCTCCGTTGTCCTATGAATTGAGTTTATTTTTATGTACACACACAACTGCTCTGCATGTTTGCCAATAACTCTTCAAACCTGCCTTAAATATCTCTGAATCTTTAATTTCAAAAGAGTGTTCCTCACAGATCACCATTTCTGTTAACCTTAATGATGATGTATGCACTACCAGATGCACATATTTCTCAGGCTGAAATAGCACACATATTTTACAACCAAATAATGTCCATGGATTATAAGCATAAGTACCATTATAAGCCTTCAAATCCTAAGGCTAAGCACCAAAAGCTGACCTCCAGCTTAGTGGAGGGAAAAGAACAAAGTTAGATAAAGGGTAGTGAGAAGTCAAGGCCTTATTTTACAGCAATGTGCTGACTACAGCTTGTTAAAAAACAACAAACAAACAAAATCAGACTGCAGATATGCAGTTGCTTCTAATGAATTGAGTCAGCCACAAAATGTAGGCAAAAAGAAAGCCCCTCAAGAAGAACAAACAGGCAGAGAAAGTTTCCCAGAAAAAAAAAAAAAAAAAAAAAAAAAGGAAAAGGAAAACAAACTTCACAGTAAGTGATAAACACTAAGTAAGTAAATTTCAAGTTCAGAAAGTATGTAATTGTATAGTACCTACTCTAAAATATGTTCAGTACCTAATTACAGGCATGGGATGAAATCCTGGCACCACTGGAAATTTTATTATAGAGGGATTCAGAATCGACATTTCAGATTTCCTCATTTCTGAATTGTTATGCTACATGTCTCATTCTGCAAATGTAAATGTACAAGTTAAGTGTCCATATGTTTGCCAGGTCACAGGCTAAAATCTTTATTCAGGTGAGTAGCTACTTGTACCTGAAAAACCCCACAGATTTTAGAAAGCATTGTTCAAAATCAGTTACTACTTGCTTTATGTGGAAGTAACAGAAAGTGACCCTGCTGAAAGGGAGATATTGAGAACTTCCAAAACCCTAATAACTCTCTTTAGATCCTTTTCCTCTTGATAACTTCTACAGAGAAATTAAGCATCCCTCTGAATTCTATAGGAAACTAAAGGCTATATAGATTTTAATCTTTGCTATCCTCTTCACTATAACATATACCCAAAGTTGGAAAGCAATCAAAACAAAAGCAATCTAATGTCTAATGTGTCTAAGATATGCCAGTCTAATGGAATCGATGAGTTGTTAAGAGAGAAAATAAAATGAGAGGAAGAAGGAAAAAAAGGGGAAAAACAGCATAAGAAAGAGAAGATGTGAAGATGCCTTTTGTGTTCCTGCAGTACACAAAATTCCCTTCTCTGACAAGGAAATTCAGGAACACATCCAGAAGCTACTAGACATGACCTCCATGGCCATCAGATTTCAAATAATCTGTGTCTCTAAGGGTGACTGTCCTTCCTTGTGCATATTTTTAAGAGTCACACAGATTCTGCAGACAACAGGATAGGAGAACACATCCTTACTACAGTACTTAATCTTGAGATTTACTGGCAACAAGAGGTTGCTACCTGTAAATGTGTCAATCATGAACTACGTGACTGCTGTACAAATCACAGCTACTTGAAATTTTTGAAATCATTCTACAGGGATAGCTTTTGCTTTGGCTGACTGAACGTTGTTATGGTTTGTTGGGTGTAATTTGTTAACACAATGTGCTCTTTCCAGAAGTCAGCTGCACACTTCAGCTGTCTACAGTGATGTAAAGGACTGAGAAACTTGGGAAAGGATCTGTTACAGATTACAGAACTGTTCTCAACACAAAAAAGAAGAAAGTTTTGGTCTTCCTTACAGAGAAAACAAAAGGAAGAAAGGGCTACGTATATCAGTGCATTAGCTCCAAATCTTCGTCAGTGTAAATCCTTTATGGTTTTGTTTGTGTGGTTGTGATCTTCTAATGAGAAATAAGCTGAAATTAGAAGGTTTAAAGAAATTAGAGAGTTCTTATAAAGGACTACATATTGGTTGCACATAAAAGCCTGAATAGATGCATCTGGGACACAAAAGTAAGTAAAACTACCTATTGCAAAGTCATGTAATGAACACAGTAACAGATGCTTGAACAACAATCTCATTGTAAAACAACTTTGAAGCCGTGAGGTGGAAATTTTTCTAATTTCTAATTTATTTATTTATTTATTTATTTTTCCCAGAGACTGCTTTTTGGGAAATACTGAAGTCTACCCTCTTTCCTTGGAGAGAAAAATCTTTTCCCTGAAGCACCAGCTGATCTAAGAAGGCAATATCTGAAAGATTTTCTTCCAAGAGGATGAATCTCAGAACTTGTCAGGTGACCTGATACCAACTATATTTATTTACTAAATAATAGATCATGGAAGGCTTTTCAGGAGGCATTTTTTTCAATATTTTTTCTTTCCTTCTCCTATTTACTTTTTTTTTTTTTTTTTAAACTAGAGTCCAAGCAAGAAAACACCAAGAAGCATCTGCTGAGCATACACAACTTGCAAGCATTACCATTAATGGATACTGCTAATGGAAAGATTTTGTTAATAAGACACACGTGTATTATGACTGGCATACTCTGAACCAGCTCTGTAATGCAGCTGGAGCATCTGTGCCCACAAAATACCAGGAAGAGAGAGGTTTGGGTCTGACACAGAGGATGTAGGACATATTTTAGAGCTTTAGGATGTCTCCCAATGACATCAAAGTGTAAAATAGAATTAGAAAACTCAGACTGCATTTTTCTTTTGATACTACTATAAAATTCCTGGCCCACAATCTCAATAATCTCAATTCTCTCCCAATAGCACCCAAATAAAAGATTTGAAAACATCAGCAAAAATTATCTGTCATTCCAGTACCAAAAGGAACTGCAGCTCTTAGATTTGTGGGGATTTTATTGAATGAGATTATCTATAATCACCAGGCATTGCCAGAATTGCGTTAGTCTTCAAAACAAATCCCAAGCAGAAGGTGTAAAGTTCTTTTGGATCAGCTTTCTAAATTAACTGGCACAAGTTTAGATGCTTCCTTGGCTTTCTATCAAGACATAGGACCCTCCTGAGACAATCATGACATGTATTTTAAACTGATAGGTCTAATTTCCAAATGGAAGCTATTGTAAATGAAATCATCATTTTTGAGAGCTGAACCTAAACATGAAATACTCCAAGGCAATCAGTCTTTCTATATATATATATGCTCCAAAGCCTATCAAACCTCATCTCAGGAAAGCAAGAGATTTGTCCATTCTTATCACTGATATGGGAGTCTGCATATTTAAAATAAAAATTAGAGACTCACATTAAATGTTCCCTGAGTACAACAGCTTGACTAGTTTTTGTTTGAGCCAAATCTCATCTCTCCAAGCTGTAAAGCTATATATATGGAACCTTTTATCCTGTTTCCAGGACTGAATTTCTACCCCAAGCTCATGAATACCGAATTCCCTGAAGGCTGAAAGTTCTTTGGGTAATACTACTTCAGGATTTACTCTCTATCTTGGTTTGCTCACACGTTATTTTATCTTTGATTATTAACTCCACAAACAGAAGCCAAGTCCTGCAGAACAGGTGTATGCAGCTCCCCAAAAGTGACAGACACGTATTAAAAGTTTCACTGTTAAGTTGAATTTCAAAGGAACATGGAGAGGTTCATTAATTCTACAGATACCAATTTTTGTTCTTCCTTTTTCTGTACCTCAAGGGATCTTCTGAGGATTTCTATCCTTCCCCATATCCCTGAGAAACAGCTTTGAGAATCAAAAGTACAACTGGTATAATGATCTTCAAGATTAATGATGATATAACTGTTTTTAAAATTCTCCTGCACTAAAGCTTGGAAGCCACTGAAAGAACATAAAATATACACCATACATTTCAAAAGGCAATGTGTTAAGATAGGTCTTCCATACTATGAATAACACTTGTATTCATTTTTAAAATTACCAGTAATCTCTCTTTTTAAATTAGGCAACATGTCTAATAAAATATATCAAATATTTATATTTTTTCTATATTAGGAATTAGAAAAAAAAAAAATATATATATATTTCCAGACTTGAAATATTCCAGGCACCGGAAAATAAAATAAATTTAAAAAAATCTGGTAAAACTTCTTAATGAGAATGAAAAATAAATAAATAAATAAATAAAATCTAAAGTTCTTTCCACAAGGTTAAAAAAAGCCCTCCATATTATGCTGAAATTACTGGCGGGTTGGGAAGGAGGGAAATCTACAAAGAACATAATTCTAATACTAAAGATGATGTCACTACGAATTTCTGGTTTAGTAAAAAGGCAAGAAAATACTACTTATCAGACAATTGTAATTGGGTGGATGTCTGTAGTATTTTATTTTTTTATTACTATATAACAAAGTCACCTAATTTAAGTAGTGACATCAGTTTCTATTTTGTACATCAGTTCAGTACATGAAGTGAGAAAGTGTTAATCCAAGGAAGAATTGTGGGGTAGACTTTTAGCCAGTACATTTCTTTATACTTACAGTTCTGGGATCCCTGAAGATGAAGGAGCCCAGTGACAAAAATAGGCTCCAAATCAGAACATAAAGGAGAAATACAGCAAAATATCCACATAACTGCAGAGATTCACAAAACGTGATCTTTAACAAAAAGTCTAAGAAAATTAAAGTTTTAATACACTGGGGTCTTTGCTTTAAATCATCCAGCCCATTGTGTGATACTTGATTCTCCATCTCCCCACTCCTGTGTTATCACTGTGAAAAAATCCAGTTTCAATGTTGAAGAAAACTTTTGTGAACACAACCATTTTTCAAGAAAATATCTCAAAAGTCATTTGTAGGAGCCTCTTTGCAGATACAAATCTGCTAACCAAGGAGACAAGAAGAGGATGAGCTGAAATAAGAGAACTCTGTTTTCTGCTGATGCTGACTGAAGATGTAATGAACAGGGTCTTTATTTCTATCTTGGGTACTGACGATCTGGACATTAACTATGGTTTTGTCTGCCTCTCTCCTCCTCTGTCTCCTCATCTCTATTTCAGGTATCAGGGTAATTCTCTCCTTTCTTCTCTTCTCCTTCCAAGGTGCTCACCAGTTTACTAGCACATCATAAAATCATTTCATTTGGAAGAGATCCTCAGGATCACTGAGTCCAACCATAACCTAACACTAGCACTAACCCATGTCCTTGAGAACCTTGTCTACATGCCTTTTGAATGTATCCAGGGATGGTGACTCCACCACTTCCCTAAGCAGCCTTTTTCAATGCCTTATCACTAAATTCGGTGTCTATATAACATCACACTCCTTTGCTTAGCTTCTATCAGTGTTTAATACCTTAATAAAATCCCAGTTCTAGGCTGGTTTGCAGTGGTTTATGTCTTACCTCTTTTTCTTATATGCCATTTCCACTAGCCACAAGTAACAGGTTTCTACTTCTCTGTTCATTAAACTCTCACTACAGGAATAATCCTAAGTTTAGAAAGGGCTCAGGGCAAAATAGGTACAGCCTTACAACAGTTACTGAAGACCTGAGTACTCCAAGTCAAACCAGCAGATCTGATAATCTAGTTATTTATTTGGATTTATCTAATCCAATAATGGATTTGTAGAAGCAACACACTCTTCAGAAGCAGAACACCCTGTCTTATTTTATCGTATGTGATAGTAGTCTTTTTAAGCCAGTTCAACAAAAGAACGGGATGTTAAGTCAACTAGAGCCATTCTCAGTTGTTCCAGTTTTTGTTGTTGGTTTTGTTTGTTTTTTGTTTCGATCTTCTTGTGTAGTGACAGGGCTCATCACGGGGGGATGGGGTTGTCACCAGCCTGGCTAGAAGGTGAAGTCAGAGAAAAAAGAGACAAAAGGAATCCTATAAGAAGGTACCAGCCAATGAGCAATCGCCAACACGCGTGTGCAGAGTGTGTGGACAGTGCATGCAGCTAATCACATTACTGTATAGCACGTGCTGTAACCAATCATATTATTGCAAGGCACGTGGACAGGGCAGCTTTTGGTATAAAGCTAACTCGATCGGACAATAAAGTTGAACTCTGTGAACATCATATTAGTGTGTCAGGATCTGTCTCTCGCATGGAAAGCAACATTCCTGTCCCCACATACTGCATGAGCAAATGCCTCAAAAGCTCCCCATCATCTTCCTAGTAAGGACCCTGCACAAACAAGTCCCAAGGATATTGCATGTTTCTTCTTGTGCATTTAGCCATTGATCTGGCTGCTACCAGAATGCTCAGCAGCACAAAATACAAATGAGCTGTTTATGTTAGAATCATTCAATTTGAACAGGCTTTTTAAGATGATAAAAACTCCAGATCTCATTACCAACCCCAGAAGCCACTCAATCCTGATTAATATGACCCAGAAGGACTATGGAAATTAGTACAGGCTTCACTAGGAAACTGTGGAAGAAAAATATTTGCATATTGCATTCTGTAAAGATTCTTTCTTGTTTCAGTATCTGTGGATGTGGAAGCAAATTCAGGAGTCAGGAAACTTCTCTCTGCAGCACCACAGTCAATCTAACTATTATTGTTTCAGAATGGTTTTCAGTTGTGGGTGGATCAGCTTTAGTGCTTATCCCTGAGACATTTTTATTTTGCTAATCTTAGTAAATTGTTTGCTACGAACAAATTAATGATGCATTTTTCCTTTAGCAAAACAGCTTTAACATTTGTTCTTTGCTCTACACCGCTTTCTCATTTTAGTCCATTTGCAAATGATCATTTGCTCACCAGAGGTGAAACCACAAATAGATTAAAGCCCTATTTGTTCCATATTTATTTATAATTTGTAAAGGCACCTATTTATATCTTCACATACCATAGAACACGATTTACAAACAAGAATAATGAAAGCTGATACTGATATAAAGGAGTTTCTGGCTAAAATCCTCTATCTGAGAGGAAACGTCCACTGTTTTCCACATTAGCCATTCAGCCACTAATATTTAATCTCTTAGTAGATGCCTGGAAGGGAAAGCAATAATGTTCTGGCTGTAGCAGACAAATCTGCTGGAGATAGTTGGAAGACATGTTATGTTTTAGGGACAAACTTCACGAAACAGAACCATGCCAACCACTCTGCACTTCAGTCCATTAAGTACAGAGTCATACCCTTTAGCCCCCATAGGTAACATGAAGCAGTGGAGAGACAAGATGGTACAAGATCTACATCTGGGATGTAGGAATGAGAAATCAAAGAACATTTCATAGCCTTCCTGTGCAACTACACAAAAGTTAAATTTCAGACAAAGTGCAAAGGAATAAAACTAAGAGGTCAATGACTATGGCACAGACTGCAGATAACCATGGTTCTTCCCAGTTTCCTGGGTCAGGGTGAATTGCTGCCAAATACCAAGCATGGAGAATTACTGAAGATATTAGTGATGGATATCATGTTAATGTCAACATTAAATTCTCTAGACTCTACCTTAATATCACTTTACAGTTAACCAACTATAAAACCACATTGTAAGGTCAAAGAATTTATACAAAATTCAGTTAGCTTAAGGCTAACTCAAGTATCTCAACACTAAAGGGTAATTTGCAATCCAAGTACATCCATTTTATTCAGGCATAAATCCATACGAACTGCACTTAACAAAAACAGATATACGGCGACTTTGAATTGTCCTCCCCGTGGGACAGCTGCCCTGACCACATAAAGAAAGACAGATTTCCTGAGAACACACTCAGGTTCACAGCCAGCTCAGTAAGCTAAACCAGAATTAGAAGCAAATTATTAGCACCTAAACAACATCTTGGAATCAGGCAGTCTTAAATCAGAACAGTCTTAAATACTACAAATGGGTAATGGTTACCTCTTCAAAACCTGTAATAATATAGCTTTTGCAGGAAAAGCAATAAAACCTTCTGAAAAACCTTGTTTCCCTGCAGCAAGACTCAATAGGTTCCTTCATTCCTACTAGAAAGTAGCAATTGGCTTTTTTTTTTTTTTTTTTTTAGAGCAAAGCTGATAGGAAAAAATAATCCATAGATACTTACTGTTTAACACCTATTTGCCTGGCAATAATTACTGTTCACAGGGAAGATTAAATAGATCTGAATACTAGTACAGTGGGAAGCATTATAACAAGACAAGCAGAAACTCATTCTCTAATCCACACAAACAATGCAGGAGTTCTTATCGCTACAGGTAGAATTTTGCTCTGGCCTTGCTCGGAGGGCATTAGGACTATGAGCTAAAAGATGCTTTAGAATAAATTAGCACAACTATAAATCTGACAAGAAGATTAATATTCTAACTATGTTCACTATAATTAACTCACCAAAACTGTTCCACAATCATTATCCAGCTACAGTGGAAATGGGAAAGTTTACAGCACTCCTATAGATTTATAAGCCAATTAAGAGTGACCCTCCTCTAGATTTCATTAGAAAAACTTCTGGTTCAGCAAAGCTCACACATGAAAACAAGAATTTTCCTGAGGAAAGAGGATGCAAGTGATCTTTATCACCTCTATTAAATACTTTTCCTGCTTCCCTGAGAACTGTGTATTCCTCATGCATACTTAGCCCCCTGTCACCTCTCCAGCCCTCACACAGCACCCTGACACCTGCACAAAGTGGCACTGACATAGTGGCACTTGTCCATGAGGCCAACTCTGCTCTGTACCTTGCATGACCCAGGTGTCATGGTCCAACACCAGAGATGTACTTCCTATCTTGTGATCCAGCTTTGGGGTTAGGGCTCACAGTCCCCCTTTCATGTGAAATTATCTTCTGCCTTCCGTATGCAGTTGACAGCAGATGTACAAGAAGCTTCACCAAGTAACAGTCAGCTCCAAACTTAACTTGTGAAAGTATGTGCATGTGTTTGCACATTATGAAGTATCTCCTTTCTGTTTATGTCATTTTTCCCCTTCATTCCCTTTCTTCATATATTTATTGTTCTAATGTAAGACCTTTCTCTGCCACTGTCAGGTCAGTCTTCCTTTTATCTCCATTTCCACAACTTCACCTTCCCCTTTCAAAACTTTGCCTAAAGAACACTTCTTTTCTCCTTTTGCTGCATACATCTATACCTGCTCCCTCCCCTTTCCTTTGTGTCTTCCTGCATAAGTGTATTTTTCAGCTTTGTAAAGTATTTTTCTAGTACAGATAGCATACAATTTGCTGTCTAAAATGAAATAGCATTGTATCACAGCCCACACTTTTGTACCAGTAATACACACTCTGTAGTATGTATGCAGGTAAAGTAAATTCTGAATTATTCAACACTTAAAAACACTGAAAAATCATTCACTTGTTACAAGTAATAAGATTTATGTTTTATGTCTCCCAATCAATAGCTAGTATGTCCACACACAACTGATTTATCCATACTGAAAATATAAGTCTAGTTTGCTCTGAACCACAGCATCCTTTTGTAACAAGATTATTTAAATACAAATGGGGTTGGAAAATTGGTTTTAAATGGCTAATCTGTCTTGCCTTCAACTCCAGCTGCAGAATTTACTAACATCATAAACACAGGCTGAGTGAAAACATAAGAGGTTTTCCGATTCTCCTTGTGTCTATGCAGTCCTCATTAATGGTGAAGTTGATGGGAGCTGTATACATGCCATGAGAGGAGGATAATAAGCCTTGTAATCTCTATAAAGAGAAAGGGATTTTTACTAGTGATATGTCATACATACTGGTGTGCAAACATAAATCTTATCAGCAGCCCCATAAAGAATTTATGTACCTAGGTCTCTGATGCACTGACGGACACATGCCAGATAGATGGACAAAACCTGTACCTAGATAACTGGAAACAACTCCTCAGGAGAACCACTTGCAATATGGAGCAGACACTTGTGAAGACATGACTAGGAAAAGTTTCATCCGGGTAGACTTACCGAGGGACTATGAAAGGAGCTACTGCCCTCCTGCTGTCTCCACCAAATGTGTCCAATGGACCATGACAGGCAGCAAGGAAAGGCTGTGAGAAATTGCCGTTCAAATCTGACTTTGTTTGAATAGAGATTGGGGATTTCTGCCAGTTTTAGTTTAACAGACGTATTGGAGAAGTAATTTAAGACTTTGTTTTCCTTTGCTGGAAACCTCAAATTTCTACTTGAAATCAAATGCTTGCCTTGAAGCACAGGCATTCCTTACACCCCTCTTTTCAGCAATTCAGTTTATCATCATTCTGTCAAATGGCTCTGCACACAGTTAACTTGCCTTTGAACAAAGAAAGAAATTCACCAGACTACCTAGGTCCCTTATAATGATATGTAATCTCCCCTTTCAATAGCCGTAAATGACTGATAAGTTGTCACCAATGAACAGCTGGTTCAAGACATTCAGTGATATCCATACATCAAAGCACAAACTTCCAGTTAGTTTTACTAAAGTAGGAGATATATCAGTGAACCTGACAAGTCCAGTGCATATCAATATTTTATACTGATACAGCAGATGCTAGCTAATGATCTTCAGGTAATGATTTAGATTTTGCAGCCCCATCTGAGCTGTGAGTCAGTGTTGACCACCTCTTCAGTTAGGAACAGCACAGCTTTCTGAAAGAAAAAGCAATAAAGTAGGTAGGCTTCTAGTTATACACAGAAATTTAAAAAGGAGATTTAAAAAGATCAAAGTCCTGAGGGACATAGAGAGTAGTAAAACCCTATCCTAAAGACAGAGGAAAAAAGCTAAAAGCTTACAAGTTAAAGCCTGGAGTTGGGGGAGCTTGGGGGGGAGAGGACGCATTTCCCACTCAACCATAAGAGGTATATTTTCCACAATAACCTAGATTGTAATACCTCCACTCCCTGTGGATGAGAGGTAACCTGGCAACTTGCCACCTTTTGGCATAGGAGACTCCTACCTTGAATCCTCATTTGACAGACCATCCTGCCCCCCTTACTCCCACTCTGCAATAAAAAAAAGGGATACAGATTTCTAAGGTTGAAATTCCCGATCTTGTGACAGATTGGTACAGTGTCACAGATTGTGACAGTGGAGGCTACCCTAGGGTGCCACTTTCTTTTCCCTCTGAAATGGTCCACTCCCTTAAACCAAGGACAACAATTCTTCCTGAGACATGTGCAATGCAGAACTTCCCTTACAGCCAGTGAACAGCCCAGATGTTTAGGACAAGCAGCATGGTGTGCTTCTCTCCATTTCGTGCCTTGTATAGAGAAATTTTCAACATACAGCTGAACAGCACACTTCTGTTTTTCTTCTTAGGTAGAAAAAAAGCCTAAAGAAAGGATTACTGCCAATAAAACAGAAGCACTTCAAAATTTGAAATTATAATTCTATACATGCTTCTGAAAACCTCTTTGGCATTCTGATTTGTGTTCTGAATGGCTCTGAAGATCTAATTTAATTCAGTGAAACAAATCCAAAAGTGCAAGGAAAAAAAAAAAAGAAAAAAAAAAGAATCAACTTTCTCTTTAGTTAGAATAAAAATTGTACAGAAGGAATTCTTGATCTTCATTAATTCCATGGGCAGGCATACAAGCTCCTATGTGTTAATGAGACTTGCCAGTTTGGGTGGACTGCAGAGCCTAATGAAACATAAATGAGCCCACTTCAGATTTTCACTGTCAGATACTTCCAACAGCAAAGTTTGGCGATGCATCCTAACAATCTCTTCAAGCCTTCTGCCTGGGGATGTGGAGCAAATTGTTCTTCTGGACTGGCTTGCATAGGTAGTGTGACTTATAGAAACTAATGTGAGGGGAAAAATATCCAAATTCTTCCCCCAGTGTTACCTTTTCCTAATCCAAATTCTACTTCATTTTTCCTTCATTAAATACAAACACATACATTGCAGCCTATGGCAATTTCCATTAGAAAAGCATACAAAAATTACCTCTTGGGGAGGAACCTTCTGGATCTACTGAAGCTTTAGAACTTGGCTCAGGGTCTGCTCTGAATCACCTTCCTGCCTGATCACTTAGTAAAGCATGAGAGTCCAGGTTCTTCATGAATCCTAATTCCCTGGTAAACACCTGTTAGGCTTGTTCTTATTCTTGTGCACAATGTTAGGTGCCAGATCAGAAACTCAAAAAATTGTATCCTTAGCGCATGAAGATTTGCTATAGTAAATTCTACATGTTGTCTTTTCATAATTCACCTTAAGAAGAAAAATTTACAAAAGAAAATAAAAAAAACATGGATTTCCTAAAAGGAAAGGACTGAAAAGTTAGATATGTAACTAAAAATTAATTTATCTTAATGTAAAGTTTGAACAAGGCACAATAATATTTCCAGGGAAGGAAGCACTTGATTATACCAAATCTGTAAAAACATCTCGGTTCTGGATTTCTGAGTCCCAAGGGTGGAAGTCAAGAGCCAGGTTAAATGATCACTATGTTCAGCCTAGAATGAAATTCCACTCATTTTAAACATAAAAGGGAGAGGAAAGAAAAAAAATATAAATATCTGGAGTAAAGACAGAATAATATAACTTTATAAGTGACAAGTGAATCAGAGTCCCACTTGACAGCTTTATGACCATCTTTGGGCCAAAGTTGCCTTTCTAAAGGAAGAAGGATTTCATTAGCTTTTCCTAAATCAAACCACGGTAAAACAAAGATAGCGGCAGTTAACAACGGATCTTAAAACCACAGGAGTTATCTTCCCTGTATATGCATCCCCACTGCTTGCAACATGCTCAGGAAAAAAATTAAGCAGCCCTTCTCCCCCTCTTCTTGCTGCACCACAACTCCCCTCATTTGTAGTCATTATGCTCTGGAAGCAAAATCTCTTTTTGCAATACAGAATTTAACCAAGGTGTTAACCAAAGAAAAATTGAAGACAAAACCAAAAGTCTGCTAGGTCACCCTTAAAACATTCCCTTCTCTTTTCATAAAGATTATGTTTCATTTACCACCACATACTGTCGTGCTACCAGGGCTATCAATCCTCTGAACTAGAGAATATTGAACAGAGAGGGTGCTACTGCTTGTTAACAATTCACTAACAATTCACATTTACCATATGAAAGGAAGACTTTAAAACTTCTCCATCCACCCCTAAAGTGGCATGCTACCATGTATAATCCTACCCACAGCACCTGGCATTGCCACACTTTGAACTTATGACACAGCAAGTATCAAGTCTGCATTAAAATTTTAGGAAAAGCCTTGAGCACGTTTAGTGTATCTGCTAAATTACCCCACACCTCATGCTGCAGCTCCAGCCTTCTTCAGCCCAGGAGCAATTAACCACCCACCTTCCCCAGCATGAGCTTTGTTGTCCTGGCCAGCAAGCATGGATAACATGCAGAGCTAATTTCCATGTTTTCTGGAGGAAGTATGTAGGTGATTAGCCCCATTTACCCTGGTGTGCCTGAATCAAAGCCAACTTGACACAGAAGTGTGCAGGTCATTTTGAGTGCCCCGAGCATCCTCATAGTCCAAAAAACAATATAGTCCTGAGGCCCTAATCTTGTATTACACAGTGACATAACACATTTAGATCAGAACACCCTATACAGTCACTTAGGTCTGCCCTCTCACCACAACAGCACTCTTCCAATCTGAAAATGAAGAAATTTCTCCAAATAGCAAAATGATCCCAAATCAGAAAGATCTGGGGGCAAAAGCATCTGCAATTCAGACCTACCCAGACGGTGTCGTCTTGTCTGTACTGTCTCCAGTTGCGGCCGGTATCACTGAACATCAGCGTGTAGCTGGTCACCCAGTCTGAGCTCCCATACCTGCCCTGGGTAGCGACTGCGACAATCTCCACTCGGTCTCCCAGATCAACCTGCAGCCACTGCTGCTCATTTGAGTCCAGTGGGGACCAGCCACCAGCTCCTAGAAGAGATTGGATAAAGTAAATAATAACAAATTTATACTTGCAAAAGAACTAAGTTATTATTTCAGGTCTTCACAAAGCAGTCTACTTCTTCAACATACAGATGTTTGTTCATATTTTGTATTCAGAAACATGCTACATGGTATGTGCTTCTGTAAGGTTTTTAGGTAACCTAAAGTTCACAAGGAGTTTTGAATTTCTAAGAAATTTTAAGGAAATCTAACATTTGTCAGATGGATAAATGTCAGTGAGGTTGGCATATCCTCAGTCACAAAAAAAAATATATTTTTATCTATCCCCTCCTCTCAGCCTTGTGCAAATCTGAGAAAGCTCATTTCTAACTTCTAATTTGCTTTGACATTTTCTTTTTTTTTTTTTGTTATGTTTTGAAAGACATGCAAAAACGTTAGTTATCTTGATTTGCACCCTATTAAGCATTTGAAAGAACAGTTTAATTACAGGTTGTAAATACTCTTCAAATAATATGTTGTAAAGCAAGAGACCATTTAATTGAACAAGTAAAAGAACTGCCTTCACCCTGGAAAGTAGTCTCTTCTTTACACAAGATGCTTCTTAAGTGAACATGTTTTTAATCTTAAACAAGAGAACAAAAGAGATCTTCATAATAAAAGAATCTAGTTGCAAATTATCCACTTCCAGGATTCGCTTGTCCATTGAAGAATGGAGAGTTCAGAAGTCATGATCACACGGAAGCTGATAGGTTGTAACTAGAGTTTGTCCTTTAAAAGTAAAGATATTTATCATCCCTTGAATCCTTTTAGAGGTTAAACAGGCTCGTGGTAACACCAAGCCAATGAAATATAGAAGTACAACCACTGCTTGACTTCCACCGCTTTACTCTACAATAAATGTGAGCGTATGGTTAAGAAGCAAATTCTTCCAGACTGGGATAAATTATTTTACGTTACCTTGTTTTCATTTACACACTTGAATTACAGGCTATGTTTATTTTCTTTTAACTCCTTTCTACTTACACACATTCTCCAAATACACCCAAGCATTCACTTCAGCCTTACCAACAAGCAAACAATGCAGCCATGAAAAAAAAAACCAAAAAACAACAACAACACAGAAACCATTGACAAAGTATCCAAAGCAGCAAATTTTCAGGCTGTCACTGTTTCTGCAACTCATCATCTTGTTTGTTTTGCCATTATCAGTGAAGTTTACAGAAGCACTTCTGTGTAATTACAGTGAACACAATCACATTGGGAAGGAAAGGAGGAAATATAGAGTTGAGAGTAAAGCATTAAAAATTCCTCATTAAAACTACAATAATAATTCCAAACATGCATTTCCAAAGAAAAAAAAAAAATCACTAAACTTTGGTTACAAATAGCTGGATTTACCTTAATATTTTAATCTTATTAACTGATCTCTCTCAAAGCTGCTTCATGAAGAGTTTATTGAAGTGAACTGAATTGAAAGATCAATAAATGTGGTTTATGTCAAAGAACTCAATTTCAATAACTTTGCACCTTAAAAATTTTCTTGATTTTCCTGGACCACATGGTATTTTATGACTCAGAAGTGAAATTCCTTTGTCTAAAAATAGGCATTACAATTTTCATTATTATTTATAGTTCATTAAGATGGGATTTAGTCCCAATCTCTGAAACAGAAGTGTGTTTATTCTATGTTCAGAATTGACTATCAGCCCATCTCCCCTAGATGAGTCAGTCTTCACTTCTCTACCAGAACTCTCTGGGGAAAACAGTTTATAAACAAACTAATATATACTGCTAGCTAATGCCATTTTATATTTTTCAATATAGTCTTCATCATTGTAATTATTTTACCTGCCTGAAATCGAATGTTCTCCCCTATGAGCATGTCATGAAAAATCTAATGAGAATATTAGGAACTTCATCACTCAGTACTTGTTTGACTACTTCATATTTCTCTTTTAACTCCATACTTATATGTAGCTTATATTAGACTACAGCACTTCCTGTTAAAAATCCTAAAAATGTTTCTTCTCCCTCCCCCTCCCCTTTTTTCTTTTTAAATTTTAAATGCCATGTAAAGAATATTTCTGTCTGGCTTTCAAGATACAAACTATATACCTGTGTTCAAAGACAACAAGTAGCATGTTTCACTTGCATGGAATAGTGATTAATGTACATGGGAGACAAAGGAAACCTTCCTTTGACTTGTAATATGCAATACCTGAAGTAGACCCTGAACACAACAGTAGTTTTATTCCAGGAACTGGCGGGACATATAAATTCAGTTCAAAACTTCTGGAAGGTCTGTGGCACACTGTTGTTCCCTTCAGCACTCCAGAGAGCTAATTCTGGAAGTTTTCAGTAAATATTAAAATATGGGCGCTTTAATCTTTCCTCCATTGTCTCTTCAATCAGTCTTTCTACAACATAAATAGCACTGACTAGATGGAGGAAAATCACTTAAGTAATTTGTTTGATGAGTTTACTATTTAAAAAAACCCCACAAAAATTGCTTTCTCTGTTCAAGTTATATATAAGTCCTTAAGTCAAGCTCATTACCACAGGTACTTTTTCGTATAGTTGGTTAGACATCATAACTAGCATCTACACTATGCAGTTTATGCAAAAAAGGTGATATGCTTTCCACAAAAGTCATTTGCTTTACTCTGTACTGCTCTTTTCCAGTTTGAGCATGGCACAACAGGTTTGTATTTTCAAAGTCAAACAAACGATACACGCTGAAAGGAAGTATGGAAGATAGGTGGTGAGCTTGAGCTCTCAAATTGCAGATTACAAGGAATATCTTTTCACATGAGCACATTTGTCTGTTGGGGATGTCACTCTTTAGATGTAAACACTGCATGACACAGCAGTGATACCTGCTCATAGCATCACCTCTCCAGAACCTGGTCTTGCAATAGAGATGTTATCGGTTACAGACCACGTCTTTACAGAACAGCAGCTGCTTCATACACCTTCCCACGGGAAAAAGCCCTCAGTGTTTCTTTTTCCCAAACCTTCCACCATTACCATTTCCACAGATGGACAGTAACTCTGCTAACTTGTAAACAAGGCAGGTAAAATTCCTGCAACAGCAAAGCTGTGTTGGCTGAGTGATGGAGAGTACAACTGAAGCTTTTCCCACTGAACCACTCTCACTTTTGCTACTAAAGGATTATGCAAACATATATCTTCTGCTTACTTTAGTCAGTATCCCAAATCCTCACCAAATACTGCTGTGAGTGCCAGAAAAAAAAAAAAATACTGGCATATTTTTCCAGTGCAACCTGTGTCTGCATGTTTCTTTTATGCCTATCATACCTTATAGTGTGTCACTCCCCATCCCATACTTTTTTTAGTAAGTAGCAAAAAAGCACAACTGAAGTATAGCAAGTCTTTTAAAGCCTTTTGTTCCTCTGTCCACTAGTAGTGTTCACCCTGGGAAATGTTCATCAGGGCAGGTCCAGGACAAGAGACAAGAACTTAGATTGCAAAGGCTCTAAAAAGCAACAGCAAAGGCTACCAAAAACATCATAGTTACAGGACATCAACTCCTTTGAGCAGGTACAAGCATAACCCTGACACCTTTTTCCTGCATTTGGGCACAAGGAAATTGAAGAGGACTGTAAATCTTTTATTAATAGTGTGACATAAACAGAGAACAGACAAAATGTGGCTCTGATTACACCCATCGGATCAATACCTTTGCTTTTAAGTAATCTGGAAAAGACTGAGGTATGATGATGCAACATAGACTCTCTCACAAGAAAACAGGAGAGAGAGGATGTTCAACAAAGTCAACATATGCTTGGCACTTTACAACGTCATGTCTGAGGGCCATACAATTTCCTGATTCTGCCCAGCAGATTCCCATTGGCATTGATAGGAGTCTGCACATTGTGAAAAGGTTACATCATCAGTCCTCATAGTTCACACATTTCACATTTTCTGTAGATCACTTCAGGGGAGAGGTTGAACATGGTATGGAGAAAATGTCCTAGGGGAGAAACAGTGCCACAGGAACCTGATACACGGCTCATATCCACCATGGCAACAAATCGTAATGTTAGAAATGTGAAGAGAACAAAGATCAGATGGTTTCACAGTTGGAGACCCGTATGACTCCAAGAAATATGATCAAATCCTTTTTTACTTTTTCAAACCATTTGTACATTTGGCCATAATTATTCTAAAAATTGCACTTAAGCCCAGTGTTATACAGTCAATGCTTCTTGATGTTCCACAGGGCTGCTCAGGATGCCCATACTTATTTGTAGTTTATTAATACGAAGCAAAGGAAATACTTGTTTCCACCCTACAGTGCCTTACAAACAGCTCAACTAGCTTTATATTATGCTACAAACTCTTGGACTTCCTGCTGCAACTAAGTGCTTCCCTGCTGCAGAATTTTACTTTAATGCCCAGATCAAACACTTCCTGGCCATAAAACAAATTCCTTTTGACATTATATATGTTTTATATTCCCATACATAATTGCCTGTACTGACTACTCAGACTGAGAGCTAATAGAAAACTGAAAAAGCTCAGTTGATACAGTCAGATTGTAGCTATTTTCTTATTCGTTTTCATTATTTATTTTCTGTAAACAAAAAAGCTGATTAATCCCTCTTACGGGTAAGTAATATATTTTGTACCTCAGAATCATATTTATCAGAATTATCCTAACTGCCTTATTATTAACAGTGCAGATTTGTCAGCATTTTAATTGAACACTTTCAGCAGTTCATACAAAGCATTGGTCACGTGTACCTTGTGTGGGTTTTTTTAATGGCCCATTTCACTGCTGCAGGCCTTTTTTTTTTAGACAACAGCCTTTTACTTATATGTTACTTAACGTTACTTAATCAACTTGATGAATTAGAACTTTGTACTGATGTAGGTCTGGACTGTGTTTTATAAATTCATCTTCACCTGTTGCATTCATATTTATAAATACATTCGTCTGTCTTCTACCTTAAGGCACTGTTACTTGTAGCACTGTCTTATCAATTACAAACAAAGCTAAGCCAACACATGAAAACACTCCAACACTGTTAGAAAGCCATGCCACTCTCCTTGATAGCATTATTTCTTATAAAGATGTCTACTCTTTGCATCCAAGTGCCAGCCAGCATTCTTGCAGCTACCATCTACCACTGCTTGCTCCTCCAACCCAAGATGAATTACCCAGATGAATTCCATCACTACATCTGTGCATTGCTACAGAAGTCTGTGCAACAAAAGAATTAAACAAGGTACAATTTAGCTTTTAAGTCAGTGTTGGGCTTAGCTCATCAGTTTTCATGTAAGCCTTAAAAACATGAAATAAAAGTTGCAGAAACAGTTTCCTTGTTTAAGGCTCAGTTTCAATATTCTACCTTCTTGTTCCCATGACTTGTGCTCAAATATGGCATGGACCTTACCGGTGCAATACTGTATATTTAAAAAAAACCCCTAGAATACCTTACACCTCACTACATGGTAAAACTACCGCAGCACTACTAAATAAGACCTATTTAATTTTCTGTCCTTAAATTGCAATCATTGTCAATTTATTTTAGATGTTGTTAATATCACTTTAAAATACAGTGCAGCCAAAGCTCAGCTTCCAACAATGTTGACTTCCTCTTTTCTGCAGATAAAATTAGTCATTAAAGCTATTTGCAAAATCAAGTATGCACATATATTCACTGTCCCTGCTAGCACTTGGAGACAAAGGTAGGGCAAATTCAAATATTATGCTCGATGTTTACCATACCACCTTTCACATGCTGAGGAAGCCTGGTTCAAGAGGTTAAATATGATACAGCAACTCACATCTAAAACTTCTCTAATGATCTAGGAACTCCTTATAATTAGTGCCAGGCATCTGAGAGAGAGCCTTTTACTGTCTTTCTGTAGATTTATCAAATGATGTTTGATTAAAACAGCTGTTACAAAGATTAAGTTTAAGTAGAATTCTGATTTGCTTTGTAGTAGTGTACTTTTTAGTGCTTCTTACAACGAAAATCATATGTAACATGATAATATAGGGCTTTCCTCTTTCTGAGGCTCTAACTTGGCAATAAGATGGGAGCCAGCAACGCAAATTTGCAACAGTGTCAAGTAATGTCCTAGGTATGGACAGCTTCTCTTTTCTCATACCAAGTTTGATCCTAATAGTTTTACCCTGTGTGTGAACTCATCATCCAGGCCTCAAACTTTCTTAACTGCAAATGCCTGCAAAGTTTTCTTAATTCATTTTCATTATTTCTGCAAAGTTGTGTAATCATTGAATTCCACTGACCCTCTAACATCTAGTTGCTACCAGTATTTGAGAACAGGGTCTGAAGCCTAATGACCTTCAAGTTCTAAAGATTATGGAAGCTCTCTTCAAAAACAAAAAGACCATCAGGACTTCCTTCAGGATGTTTCTACAAGAGAGGTTAAGAGTTTCACATTTAATAGAAGTTTTCTATAACAAAGGAAGGAATTGCTTCTAAATAGAGCTTTCACAGAAACATAAATTACCAGCTCTATTCAACTTGTCTCTGAATGCATTGCATACAAACAGTATAAAAAAATATAACTTGTAAATGTGATTAAAAAAGAATAGTTTAGGCATTTCATTCTGCAACCTTACCATCTCGCCTGTTGAGCTTTGCAAAGCTGGGACTGTGAGTACTGAAGAGCTCAGAGGAACTGGTAAGGGCTGATGAAGGTAAGGGAGATACCAATGCATCATCACAATTATCTAAAAAAAAGCAAAAAACAAAACATACAGAGGTCATCACATGAGCAATACATATGCCAACTTGTGCTATCTCAAGGTCGTCGATTTTTTTACTTAGTAGACAGAGACTGGAGAAAGAGCACACATTCTGTGATTGTGCTTGAATTCACATGCAAGACTGAAATTCACCCTCCAGAATGAGTCTGGTGGGATGACATCTGGATGGGAGCTGTTGTTAAGACACTGAACACTTGAAAAGCTTGAAAATGTTTCCCTTTCAGAGAATGAAGTTGATGATCTACCCTCCAGTTAAAGTGTGTAATGACTTCTGTTGCAAAAGCCACTGGAAGAATGTGGTGATGCTCTGGCAGACTTCAGAGAGCACCCCAGGTGCTGTGTTCAGTAAAGTTTCTTCACAGAGCGGTCACCTAATGTAGGAGTTACAACTTAATACTTCTGCATGGAAGCAACAGACAGGGATGTGCCACCTGGCCTTCTGCAACATGTAAAAGCTTGTCCCATGCTTCACAAGAGCCCTGTGCTGCACTGCAATTTCAAAACCTGAACATTTCCTTAATTTCTTCCCCAAGCTCACGCACATATACACAGCCATATTAGTGGTGTTCACTTAAATGAATAGCCTGTTATGTCTCTCTCCTCTTACTGTCAATCCTCATCTGAGGACAGATGGGCTAGCCTAACACTCAACTTGAATTTCTGAGCCCATAACATTTGAATAAGGATGGAATTAGGTAAAGTAAGTTTGCTCATTACAATGCTGTCACGTACACACTCAAGAACATAGTGCAGGGTTTCAGTAGGGAATAATCAAAATAATAAAACCCTCTCATTTTTAATTGAATCTCCCATGGAGCAAACATGGATCCAATTACTGGAAAAGTCCTGCAGGTTAGCAGGATCTCAGGCACCGTAGTGTTCTCGCACTCACAGAATAAATATACAATTTGCAAGGATGCAGCGGGGTGTGTGGAGAAGAAGTAATGCATTAATGATATTTCTGGACTACAAAAGACAAGGAATATATGCAAAAGCTACTTTATAGTTATGACAAAATTTAGACTGTTCCAAAACTGGGTGATACCTTTCCCATAATGAACTAGATTACATTAGAATATTTCTCATTTCTTTCTACAATGACGCTCTAGGAAAGCCCAGATAATTTCATAATCAAAATACACCTCTATACAAAAAACCAATGTGATCAATATAATTCAGATCAGTGCATTGACTGATGGATCTCAAAAAAGCAAACTTATTACAGAATTCTTTCCAGTTCTTTGGTTATCATCAGTAAAATGTCCTAACAATATCTGCGTGTTAGACAAATTAAAGACAAATACACCACTGATGTTCTGACCATAAGGATAATTAGCCAACAAAACAAATTACCAAGATCCTGAGCAGATACTCTATCATTTACAGACTTTGAGTCTCAAAGACGACTTCTGACTGCAATGCAGAAAGGTCTGTGGAGTGTTATACCCCTGGTACAGCATAAGGTCAGGCCATAATTGCTCTGTCTGGACTTCAAAAACCTCTGTAAATTAAAATAAGGCTCTTAAATTCTCTGTTGCTTGTGACCTGAACAGTGATTTAAACAAAGATCTCAAATGCTAAGTACATCAGGGCACCAACCTCACCAAACTTCTGTGTTCTACAAAACCCAGTGGAGGGGTTGGGAACCTCTCAAAAGGATGTTCAAGGTCTTTGCAATAGATCTACAACTGTTCGGCATCACTTAAAAACTGAAGTTGAAAATAACTGAATGCAGAGAGATTTCAATTTAAAAAGTGTCTCGACTGCTGGTTTTCTTCAGTTCTCTGTGGTTGCTTCTGAATCACGAGACAACTCAGCACATCAGCCTGTGATCCACAAGTTGTCCACGACAAGAGTCACAGTGACAATCTCCGGGCTCTCACTGTTCCCTGAGGGTATGACTAGATACCTACGGGACACCAAGTGACCCCGCACAACAGCAAGTGTAAATCATTTCAGAGCAATGGGATCTCTGGAGGATCCAGCCTAGGAAGTGACAATTAGCTCTTCTGACTACCAGATGCTTTGTCTGCATTTCCACATCCTTTCCTCTGTCCCCAGACACACTCACCAGGATCTCTGCTGCTACAGCATTTCAACATCATTTTCACACCAACTTCTGGGATCCGCATTTGGTTTTCCTCTGCAAAAAATACCACTAATCCCAGAAACCTTTCCCTGAATTCATATCTAACTATAAAAACATGTAATTATAAGGCTTCAGGATTTAGGACAGCATTAACAATTTGAAGACAGTTCTAGGAGCAGCAGGACCAATACAGTCCACCTTCCAATAGATAAGGGAGTAATAACTGATTGACTTTGGAGTCCAGGGTCATATGGAAAGCAGCTCTGATGCATCCTTTGTCAGAGACACTACACATGTGAAGTGTTCAGATCAAGATTGATATTTCTTTGTAAAACTCAGCTGAAACAGGCCACAGGGTTCAAAAATGTAGGATGTGCACATACAGTGAGGATTATCCCATAGGCCTTGCTTCCATGAGAAGGCAGAATTGGAGAAAAACAAACAAAAACCAAACAAACAAAAACCACACACATTCCCTCCCATACACATACATCTCAAAATTACAAAGCGCTCTAAGAAAGGATGTTATTATCATATTTTCCTTTTTGATAGGTAAAGACAAGAAAGAGTAGAAACATTCTGTGCTTATGCAAGGTCAGAGAAGACCCATGTTCAGAACCAAAAGCAAAGCCAGTGTAACCTGATTGCTACCATACAACTCCAGCACCCACATTTCAAGAGACTTCATGTCCCTCACTTGGTGTGACAGAAACAAGCCTTTATTCCAGCTGCTCCCAGATTTCTAGTTTCTCTATTCCTTTTGCTTTGGCAGTTTCCCTGTCAGAACAAGAACTCTGCTTCTTTGAGTCAACTGCATTACATGTCTATTAAAAATATTGTTTTTAACAAAGAAAAAATATACACTACAGAGCCATTTAAAACATCTGGACACTCACAAAGAAAAGCATTTACTAGTCAGTTGTTTTCTCCTGTGTTTCCTTGCCAAGCAGATAATTATGTTTAAAAAAGTCTAACTCTACCTAAAACCCATACTCTTCATGCAAGCCACATAACAATACAGATGTTGACTTTCACTTGAGAAATGGGTGCTGACTTTGACTATGCTGACTTCTGGGAAACAGGCAATTATGGATAGCACTTACAGTGTCATGTGCAGTATTAGAATTGTCATCAGAAATCTGGCTTCTGAAATTAAGAAAAATATCCATATCTACTTGACTTTTCTGGGTTTTATTCACTTTTGATTTTTAGAAAATAATGATAAATTAACAAAAAAACAAATGAGAAACTCACCAACCTATTATAAAGTTTAGTTTATTGGGTTTGATTCCTTTCTTATAGATTTAATTGTCCTCCAAGTAAAATCGAGGACATTTTCTCTTTCACTTTTCCCTGTGTATTTTATTTTTGTCCAAAACATTTTCTTTTAAAACACAAATATACATATTATCAGTTCAAAAGTATCCAAGTGAGATTTAGACACTAGAACTCACAGGCTCCTCTGAAACATACCAGATAATGCCAGTTTTTGCTAATAGTCCATAAAATAGTGAAAGTCAGAAAAGGCCTTTTGCCCAAATATCAGATTAACCGCTGTGTTTTGTGAAGGCTTCAACACCTGTGACAAGTCTGAAAAAAATAACTGAGAAAAATGTATTCAAGTCCTAAAGAAAAAGGATTATAAATGCTTCTGAAGCACAGCAGGCTTCTGAAGCACAGCTAACATATTACCAAAATTGAGTTTGCATAGTTGTTGTGCTTGAGACAGACAAATGACATAGACCAAGTTCATCTAGGATGAAAGTAGTAGATGCCATTTATTGCCACAAGTGCATTTTTATACAGTTTTACTAATTCATGTGTCTCTTCACTATTGGTTACAAGTTACAGCAGTAACATCTCATTTTGCTGTCATTGATGTTGCTCTTCTACTCCCTTCTCTCTCAAGGGTACACCTTAATATCTCCAGATACTCCTTTACTCCCATCTTTCTCATGGGTAGGCCTTAATATCTTCAAGGCTAATTTCTGTTCCCATGCCTTCCGTCAGGGAATTCATGGACCCACCGTAGTCCCCCACACATAGAAATCAGAGATTCAGCCCAACTTCATTAATTCTTCTCATATGTTTTTCACGCCGGTGTTGGTAGGCATGGCATGATCCAGTTTATAAATTTCTTTAAGCTTGAGATAATATTCAGTGGCAGCAACACATACAAATCCAGAAGATTTCTCCTTAGTCGAGACCAAGAATATTTAGAAAACGATAAGCCTCCAAAATCTGTCATGATCATATTAACGTTTCTTTCACCTTGTCCTTTGAAGAGTATGAATCCCTGGAACATGGGAAGGGTTGTTACCAGCCATGACTAAGACATGTTAACAAACCTGTCCTGCTGCTGTTTCTCTTGTCCACTTAAAGAGTCAGTAGGACAAGACACATTGATTTCCACTTACGAAGGTCATCCAATAAGGTCACTAATGTTTCCTTAATGAAAGCTTTGATGAAGAGGACACGATGAGTGAAAAATCACCAATCCCTGGGCTCTATAGATTTCCCATACAACAGATCTGAACTGCTTTTAGTACTGCTGTATCCTCAGAGATAAACGTGCAGAAAATCTTACACTGCAGGGTTCACATTACTTCTACTTGGTAGTATATTGTTAGGATCTTTTTTCAGTACGATAACTAGTACCATACTTACACCAACGATCTCATATCACTGTAAACGTAAAGCATTTGACAAGCCACAATAAGAATGTGGTCCATGGTGCAGCTTCTCTATTAGCAACCACAAACATGATGAAATAGTCATAAATGCGACAAGACAGCAGCACCCACAGTAGGGAACATGGGACTACTAATGTTCAACAATCCAACAGAAGGAAGGTTAAGGAACAGGACCCAGCATACAGACTATCAACAGAGCATAAATTGCCTCCTCCTAGCAAAATACACAAATTGTGGAAGATGAAGGAGAAAATTATAAACTAGAAACTGGTGTGGATAGGTCTCACAATGAAGTCCAAAAGACAAATTCAGAAGACGATAAGTGAGATGCATCCTGCATCATCTCACAGTAATAAAAGGTTTTTAAGGGAAGATAACTGCCTCCTTTAGGTGCTCTTCTTCAAAGGTACAGGGCCTGGCACACCAGCAAAAAGCTCCTAGATTAGACCTTGCTCATACACGTCTGCTGAAGCAGATACAAGCTGTGCATCGAAAGCAGGAGTGCTGGTGACCAGCTGTGCAAACCCTTGTCTGCACCACAATCCCTGAGCTTCAGAGGTCGTTTAACAGAAGCTTCACAGAATCACACAGGCCTTTTGTCCACAGATTGGTATTTATTTTATAGTAAACATGAAGGAGATTTCAGGGCAAATCAGAGGCCTTGTATTTTATTTAAGTGGGACTTTTGTTGCCAAGATATAATTTTATTCATTATTAAACTACCAGCAGAGTTACAGATGGTACTGAAGTTAAATTGTGTGCATCATTTTGATTGCAACTGTAAATTGTCTCTGTACTGGGATTTAAAGTTGAAAAGATTCACTGGTATTTATGGGCTACATAAAATTCCTCTTAGCATTACCAACTTAATGGCATACTTTGTTTTAAAGACGTAAACCATGCATTTCGTACCACGCCTTTAAGAGTGCTCAGAAGTGGCAACTGATGTCTTCCACTTTATCTGTTTTCTTCCTGCCTTCTGTACCTACAATTATCCTTTACAAAGACAATAAATAAATATTTGGACTTGCAATGGAAATTAACCTTCCACTTCATAGTCAAATGAGCTGTATGTGTACGGGAGGAGGAGCTTCTGTGGGAAAAAAGAATACACACACACACAAGAGACAGAAGGAGCTTCTGTGAGAAAAAAAAATACACAAAACAAACAAACAAGCAGGAAATGCATTAACTTTGAATGTGACCACAGATTTAGAAGAGATTGAGAGATTATTTCTGTATCAAAAGTCCCTACGCAAAGCATCTCACCAGGACTATCACATACTACTAGGTTCTATTACCATGAATAGCTTAGTAAGGAATTCTTAAAAGGAAAAAAAAAGTTTTCCTATAAAGATAAATTCCTTTTTTTTTTTTTTTTTTTAAAATTCCTAGAGCCTGGCTACCCTCACATGCACAGCTGTGAACTCCATCTGCTAGATGAAAGGCATGGCACATTTTTTTGAAATATAAGAGACTAGAGAAAGTACTTAACAATGCAACGATGTTCCTTTTTCTGTCATAGCTATACCACAAGTAAACATCAGTATTTAAGCTAATCATGAACTCTTCCTAAACTACTATAAATTACGTAAGTGTTCTTTCATATGCCTGTAAACCTTGACGTAAAATTATTGTTCAATCAGTACATTTATAGAACATCCTTTCATGATACAGTCTGCACATGTAGCCTTGTCTCACAAAAAGTGGTCAAGTTTGATTTTGAAAAATGTAAGCAGCTCTCAAAAAACTCTGATTCCATAGTAGGTCTTATTTTACTGAAACAAGCATGTCTGATGGGTAAGTCCTAGTCACGATAATGAAGAAGGAGTCAGTCTGAGAAGGAGAGCAATCACGTTACACTTGGGCTTATGAAGCTGAAAGGTGAATTTCAAATAACTGTCAATGCAGCTCCAGTAAACTAATAGAGGGAATCAATACTTGTTTCAAGAGGGTCAAAGAACATCTGGTAAAGCCAACTACCAATAAAAGTCAGTTAAAGAAAAATAGTCTTAAGTATAAGGAATGGTTGTTCTCAGACTGGCTCTGTCTTAGCCCATGCCATTTAGGTAAGTCATGTCTGTATCTATAAAATGAAGGTACCCATCACTTTACCTTATACTATATGCTTTTCATTAGATCATAGACTTTTGATTTTAGATTTGCTGACAGCTCATTCCTGTCCTGTCACAGAACTCCACTGAACAAGATGGTAGTCTGAGATCTCAATGATTGCTTAAATAATTGCTATTTCTATATGGCAAATAAAACAGATCACATAAAAAGGATGTGGTGGCTCAGCTTGTCAACATTTCTATTCCAATGAACAAACCTGCAAAAACATATCACTGTCCAAACCTGTGATTTATTCTTAGTAGGTGTAACAGCAGTTGTTTGGGGTGCTTCCTACCTCCTACTCAGAATACATGATTATTTGCCTTTTCCTCCCACATTTGTGAGATCCTGTTAATTTAAAAGTTCTCTGATCTTTGCCCTGAGATCAGAAAGCTACAAAGCTGACCCAGAGGATGGAAAAGGTTTTCTGTTTGAAGTTTGCCCTTTTGACATGTAACACACTTCAGCGGACAGACAGTATAAAATTCCCTTAAAATCATGACAGGGCAACATAACCAGAGATTGCTTTTCTGTACGGGAAAACAAAGGCAAGTGATTTTGTCAGCATGGGGCATTTTTGGCTACATTATGAAAAATATAATCCAAGAACAGAGAGGCCCTTTGCTATGGTCACGCAGCATCATGAGCATTCTTTTTATCCTGGTCTACATAAAACTCATCACTTGTGCAATTCAAAGCAAGTAGTTGATATATTCTAAAGATCAAGACTGTCTTTTAGAGTTTAAGAAGTTTTATTAATAGCAGCACTCACAGAAACATAAATTTGATGTTCTTCAAAAGCATCAGACTTTGCTATGAGCATGCCCTGTTCACCAGGAGCCATCACCCAAGGAGCAGTTCAGAGCACCATCAATTAAACCATGGATTCCAAGAAACAGAACAGCATCTGCCTTAAAATACCATAATACATACAATTAAAGCAACACTGAATTTGCAGAAAAAAAAAAAAAAAAAGTTAATGTATCAGCATCCATCAGCAAAGCTGCTAGGCTCATTACTGGAAGAAAAACATAAGAATGAACAGAGGCAGCTGGACTGAGTTCAGTATAGGCATTCAGCAATACAAAATTAAAATGCAGAAAGGATAAAGCATATTTTCTGCTGATGTTACTCAGTGTTAAGATAATTCAAGAATTCATTGGTGAAACAGTTTTTCCAAGTTGTTTTTAATGGGAATGTAAATACCTGTTTCAATGAGAATAAGGTTTATTGAAGAAAAAATATCAAAAAAAAAAAAAAAAAAACCACAACCAACACATAAGAGAAAAAAAGAAAAGCTTTCTGCAGAACAGCAGCAGCAAATGGGTTATCATCAGGACTGGAACATAAAAGCCAATTTGGGAAACACAGAATCATAGAATGGTTGGGGTTAGACTGGACCTCTGGAGATCACCTAGTCCAATCCACCTGCTAAAGACAATACACCTAGAGCAGATCTCACAGAAAAATATCCAGGTGGGTTTTGAATGTCTCCTCCACAACCGCTCTGGGTAGCCGGTTCCAGTGCTCTGTCACCCTCAAAGTAGTTTCTCATCATATTCACATGGAACCTCCTATTCTTCAGCCTATGCCCATTGCCCCTCATCTTACCGTTGGGCACCACTGAAAAGAGTCTGGTCCCATCCTCTTGATATCCACCCCTGAGGTATTTGTAAGCATTGATAAGATCCCCTCTCACCCTTCTCTTCTCCAGGCTGAGCAAACCCAGCTCTCTCTGTCTGTCCTCATAAGAAAGATGCTCCAGACCACTCATGATCTTCATAGCCCTAGTGCTTTATTTGCAGTTGTGAGGGGATTTGACCATCTCAGGTAACTAACATTATAGGGGAAAGAGAAGAAACAGAAGAGCTTCAGCAATTTAAGTAAAGCCATGCTACTTCCTACCACCTAACGTTCAGCCCAGTGAGACAGAAATATAGCTCTGACTTCTCCAAACTGCAGGAGACTTTCATACAGATGGACATCTGTGCTGTTTGCCACACCTTTAGTGACCTTTAAATTCAGCATGCTTGCAGCAGTGCTGCTGTAAAAATCAGTGAAG
Organism: Nesoenas mayeri; assembly: GCF_963082525.1. Lineage (NCBI taxonomy): Eukaryota > Metazoa > Chordata > Aves > Columbiformes > Columbidae > Nesoenas > Nesoenas mayeri. Next base: position 30,178,965 of record NC_137545.1, read on the forward strand.
CAACTCCACACCAATTGCTTATCACCATTAAACATGTGACCACAGACATACAAGCTGAGGCCCTTAATTGAGGACTTCTCTTATTTTACGCTGCCTTTCTGGAGGTACACAGTGTTAGTAGGGGTACAGGCAGTCACTGCAAAGACTTTCAGGCAATGCCATAACATTGTCTGGTAAGGTTATTCTGTGGACAGATGCTATCTCTAACCAAACAACAGTGGCAGCTAGAGAGGTGTGGAATGCTGATGAATTTCACAGGCATACCCAGGTAACAATGCACAGCAATTTAAAAGCCATCAATAACCAAGACGCTATCCCTTGAATTTTCAAATCAATCATAGTCAAGTTAATTCAATTTTTATTTCTCCTTTGAATCTTTGATGAACTCATGGATAAAACTGATTAAAGGAAAAAAAAATACACAGTATGGGGTTCATTAAATATGTTTTGTTTGGAAGAGAACTTCTTCAAATTGTGTAACATGCAGGATTGCATACTGAAAAGCTATCATAACTGAGAATTTCAGTGCATTCCATAAGGCTGAATGTTCAATTTGTAGGATGTGATCAAGGATTAACAGAGATGAAGGTAGTACTAAGTGCCCATGTACCATTGCATTTAAATGTAATGTCATTTCAAGGGATGGTAAGTAATCATTTCATGTCTCAGTAACCTCAAACAAAAATGCCTTATTTAGCCTCAAACCACCAATTTTTAAGACTCCTCTATGCAAGTTAATGACTTATATAAGGAACTAAATTGAAAAAAAGTTACAAATTCCCATTTTTAAGCAAGGTGAATGCAGTTTGATCTCAGTTTAAAGATGAAAATTTTCTGCCAGGCACTTCTTAGGACAGCATGTTATCTCTTCATCAGTCACAGTGGCATTTTTAGTGCCACAGGAGAAAAGAAGCCTCTTAGAACATGTTGTCAAATATGCAAGAGAGTCTATACACAAATTTTGATTTTTTTTCTCCAACTACTGACAATTATTTTGTGAATCAATATTTAGACCTCTATGGTCTTTGCTACAATCTTGTGCTACATTAGGCTCTAATCCCACACTGTGAGCAAGATCCATGGCACTAAATTATCACGGTCCTCAGTCTTCACATTGCTACAGTTCTGGTCCGTTACTTCAGATTCACTTCAGCATCTCTGTCATTGCATTTTCTTGTTAGTGGAAGGTATTACATGACCTTCTGAGAAACTTTCTCCACTGACTAACATTATGTAGTATACTGGAAGATGTTAGGAAATTCAAGGACACAGGACTCCCCAGAAAGCAGTCAGAAAATGGGAGGACACCATGAGGGTGATGGCAGCGTCATTCTTCCCAGTGATACCCTATCCATCATTCATAAATACAATACTAGAGCTTTTGGGAAATATGAGCTTGTGGTCTAGATACTGAACTCGTAAAGATATTTTTCTTTGCCAGTTCAGTCACTGACTCATTCAGGATTTGAGCCTTGCTGAGATCAGCTTTTCAAATGTATTATTTCCTGCTGTCATTGGTCAGGAGAGCAGCAGTTTGAGCAAGAGTCTTTTCTCACTCTCACAGCAAGCAAAGGTGAGAGCTTTCAGCTGCTTGAGGGTACAGAGGACAAGCTGAAGACTGTAGATGAAAACAGAGAGCTGAGGACGGTGGATGAAAACACAGAGCTACTCTGGACCCACAGGCACTACCAAAACCTGAACTTTATTTTCATGCAGAAAAACTATCCTTCTCAGTCTATACTGAAGATGCTTTAGAGAACAGATATGCCCCAAAGGACACATTAAAAATGGGTAATATTTATATTATCTATTATTAATAGATTCAGCATACATGTTCTCTTCATCCACATCAATGATGCTTTTCAATTCAGTATCTAGCAAGATCTGTATGCACCCTGGAATACCTTTGACAATCCCAAAGAATGATATTTTTTCCCTTGTGGAAATTTCAGAAGCCAGCAAGAGTGGCGGTGTCAAGGCCATACTTGTCATGCCTGATTAGTGGCTCGTTTCTCAATCCTGTTCAAAATCAACTAGAAGTTTTAAGATAAAAGATACAGACTTAATAGAAACATATTTGCTAATTACGATGATAATTTTATCCCACCTAGTGTTTCCTACATCAAAGACATTTTCAAAGAGGCAGATCACCAGTAGTTCTCCTGGATTTAACACAGAATACAGGATGACTGGAAGGTGGGGAAGAAAAACAGAACTCTCATAGCCTATGCAAGCACAATATAAAAGAAAAAAAATAGAAAACACAACCAGAACATAGCAGGACTATTCACATTAGGGTTTTTCAAAATTTGTTCTGCAACAAGCTCACAAACATGAAAAACAGAATTAAGAGGTAAAATACATTAAGGATTGCAGTGCAGTATTTATTTCACATGGGATTAAATAAACAAGGCATTCTTCATTTTAAAAACCACAGTGAAAATTCAGTGAACAACAACAAAAAAAAAAGATGGAAGTTGTGATTTAAAGTATTGATTAATGCACCGGTTTAAAACCCAGTAGAACTCTCGCAGTCAGCTGCCTTTTATTTTGTCTAAAAAGGCTATTTTTCACCCAACAAAGAATAAGGTTCATCAGTAGTCCTCCTTGTGACAAACTTCACACACAGAAAATAAGAAAGTCCTGATTAAAAAAAAACAAACAAAAACAAACAAAAAACCCCCCACAACAACAAACACAAAAAAACAAACGACATCACACACAGAAATCTATGTTCCCCTGTCAAAAACAGTACACAAAACAGAGCCATCTTTGCAAAGTTACTGTCAGGAGCCTTTGTAGATACAACTGTCAGACATGGAACAATTTGGGTAATAATTTGATAACTTGATTTTCAGATATGACAAACAGACAACTCCCTCAGGCTCCCTAATTGCTTGTCACTTTGTTTAGACAGATCCTGCTCCTTCAATATTGAATGACTAGCTCAAATGCTTTCACATATAATTATGGTTCAATACAAGCATGCCTCCTTAAAAACAAAGAAACTGTATATATTAGGGTAATAATCTTTTAAACACAGAGGGAAGCTCAGCTGTGTATTTTCTTACTCTCTTTAAAACAAATTCAGATCCTGCTTAGATTTCTGCTGGTTCACATCCCATTTTAATATAAAAACTCCCACAGGTTTTATCTCTTCAACAAAGCAATTAATAAAGCATGGCTCAAGCCATTAAAGGTTTATTTTATGCCCCTCTAAATCCTTTGAGATAAATAGAAATTGATGTTTATTTTGAGCCTTTTGAAATCTGAATAATTTCTGCAAATTCCTGCAGCCCTGAAACTAAAATATAATTACCTGCAAGTGTTCACATACGTAAGTATACATTCAAACTCACTCCCCTATGTGGCAAGCTTTTTAAAGATCAAAGAGTTACCTCTAGCCTTGAGGCTCCTTGTTTGAAAATACACGTTAACATTTAATGGTGTCACACACCAAAGCCCTGCACATTACTTTGAAAACATACTCTGCAATGGTGGAATTAGCTACTAGCACTAATCAAAGAGACCAGGAATATAACATCAGGAGATCCATGCCCAAGGCCTCCAACCCAAGAAACAGACCCCAGTTCTCTCAAGTGGTTATTTGCAGCATCCTAACTCACTATATCAGCCCAATGAAAAGGTGTGAAGTATCTGTTCCCTTCAATTTTGCTCTGGAGGAGTCACCAAACAGCTTTTACTCCTTTTCTTGTCATTGAACAGAATCACCTCATGAAACTCAGAATCACAGAATGGTTAAGATTGGGAGGGACACCCAGAGGTCATCTTGTCTAATCCTCCTGCTCAAGCAAGGGCTCCTACAGCAAATTGTCCAGGACCATGTTCAGACTTGTGTTGATTCTGGTAAGTCTTTTTGCTAACCCTGGGGGGCAGGGAAGCAAGGTCCACTTTGTAGATTCATTAAATCCGTCCTATCTTTCAATAGAATGTGCCATTCAGGAATAAGGAAGGTCTTTCAGTGTCCTGATGGGCTGTAACTTGGAGAATCTCTATGTAAATCCATCTCCTATGTCCTAAACTGAATGGAAGTGGGAAAGCTTCAGATAAAGTAATTCTTCAGGAAGGAAAAAAAAAAAGAATAAAAATGCAGAGCATTAGACCAAAGAGATGATGATATGGAATATCACCTGTCTTTTGGGTAGAGTTAAGAAGGATAGATAACTTTCTTAATCTGTATTCTTCTGATTTCTTTTCCTATTTTCTTGAAAAAAATGAATGGGTTTCAAATCAGCATGCTATATAATTCAGGAATGTTTTTTTTTGGATAGGTTTGTCCTTTGGAGATACATCTCAAATATGGAAAGATTCCGGAATATGCCTGAATAACAGTAGGGGAGGCATCATATAACCCAAAAGACACATATTGTTGGAGAGCATATAACATACCACATCAGCTTTTGCTATTTTTCAATTTACTCCTTTCACCTAGACTGATAATAAAGAGAATAATGGAGGGAAGTGGTCAAGCTCCTCTCAGCAAACCCATGAAGCTCCAGAATGACCTGATCAGCCTATGGAAGGTTAAGTGGATTTTGATGAAGCCATCAGCTTCAGCCACAATGGACTTGAGCCAATGCCAAGTTAGGTCAAAGGGATTCTTTTTCCCCTCCATTAGTTTCAATAGGCTCTTCATAAAACCCATTGGCTCACGCATGCCTACTAATTATAAAGGGAATGAAAATCCCAGTAAATCATTCAAACTATGGACATTTGAAAACAGAAAGACTCAGGGAAACTTCATAATCCCTTGCATATCACTGTGTGACTCACTGGGTTCATGCCAAAACTGCGATAACATTGTCCCAGAACCTGGGAACACCACCTCAGGCAATGTGAACCAGCACCTAGTCAACCAGATTAATTCATGTCCCCTTCAATTCCAGAGCAATAATTCCTCCTAAATCCAAGTGACATTTTATGTACTCACATCAGCCTCCCCAAATAGCCTTTCTCTCACTCTCAAAGGTAATCTACTTTTCACAGAAAGATTTTGAAAGTTCATGGCTATTCATATAAAGCAGAGACCAATTCAAAGGTCATGACACCATATTTTTAATGATTTTAAAAAAAAAAAGTAAAATGAGAAAGGTTTATATGTCTATTTTTGATCTTATTTTTTAAGTACAGCTAGGCCAGTTTGCTAATAAAATTCACAGCACCGCAACAGAAAAGCTGTTACCATACAGAATTTCAAACTGAACTTTTCTTTAAACATTGGTCACCAACGTGATGCTACTTACTTAGTTATTGACTGGAGGATGCACGTAGCATTTCGTCACTGCCCTGGCTGGTGTTTAAATATGACCAGAGTCACATTATTTCATATTTCTTTGTCTGTGCAAGTGTTTTCAGAACAAGCACACCGCCCTGTGTAACTCACAAATAGTCTCTGCAAATCGTTGTCCGAGCAGGACTATGCACAGTAGTGTCTGTGTGCAGCACATATGAAATCATGCCAAGCCTAGTTAAATGAACAGAGGCAAGTGCAGGCTTGTTTATTATTCCAGTGACATACAGCAGTCCTGACTGAAGTAGGGAGCATGCAGGGTAGGAAATGCATACAGCAAAAGACCACTTTGGAATGGTGCTTTATATAACATAACGCATGCCTTCTCTTTCTCTGGTGGGTCATGTCACTTTATCTCCATGTTGCAAACATGGAAATGAGGCAGGAGACTTAAACAAGGTCACACAAAAATCCTTTGGAATAAGCAGGAACAGAACTGCTGTCCAGAGTGCCCCCAACACCAAGCACTTCTATTCCCATTACCCTTTTTCTTGTCCTCATAGAACCACAAGAAAAGTCATTTGAAACTCATCAAATGCATGAAAAGTGCAAGAATTGAATCTGGGAAAGGACAGGGGAACTAAAGGAGAAAGCATTTTAAGAGCTGAATAGGACATATATAATGAGAAGAGGACAAGCCAAAAGAGTTTTAACCTTCCACTTTTAAAAGAGCTCAGACGTGTTAGTGTAGTATTTGAATGAAGCAAAACGGCATGCTACAAGAATGGTAGAGTAGAAGCTAATTTAGGTACATGACTGGAGCTTAGGTTGATTAGGTCATTCAGAGCCTGAGGCTTTCTGGCTATAATAAAACCTATTCCAAACCATCCCTGCTGTGTCTCACTTCTGTTTATTTGACTAGTTCTGTTCAAGGTCCAGATTTGGCAGAGCCTCTGTTCCCCCCAATGTGCATTTCATTTCCAACCATCTGCTGAAGACTCAGAGCCTCCTCTCTGAAATTTGAAAGATTTAATGACAATTAGCTTGAAAATACCCTTTTTAATTTTATTAACAGATTGTAGAATCAAGAAAATCCACAGGGGAAAACTGTATTAAATAGCACTGCCTTTCCCCATCACTAGACCTGCCTACCAAGCAGTACACACAAGACACATATGGGTATCTGCAAAGCACTTTGAATGCAGATCTACAACATTAATCCTGTAAGAATAATCACAACACCCAAGTTGTGCTATCATATAGCTTTACTGACTCAAATAAGACTTTGTGGAGATGCACTAAGCCATATGGCAAGTCATTCAACAGAATCTTGTTATTTGGTGTCAAGTCCCCTACCACTGGCCCAATCTGCCGGCTCCCTGCCCCCTCCCCAAATAATAAATCCAATAAATATTAGAGGAAAGCATGTTCTCACATGCTGAGAAGCTCAAGTTGCACTGGAAAGTTTCATCATTACACAGTACATATACAATACAGCACAACTTCCATACTTTGAATGATTTTTACCGTTTAAAAAACAAAGCTGCTCATTGAGATTCTTTGTTTCAAAACATCCATAAATTTATGACATTTGCATGTAAGTCAAAGATGCTTTACTTTCATTTCTTGGAAAATGCCTTTTCTTTTTTCTTTTTAATACAAATTGCTACTGCACACGCTCTCAGCTTTGTAGCAATTCATGTCACTGGCAACCTTGAGAAACTTGACTTATACCAGTTAATGTAGCAAAACAAGGCAGACATGTAATTAAGCCCTGAAAATGAAATCTTTTGTAAGCTTTAACAGCATCTGAGACATCAATTGGATTAGATCCACCTGCCAAAACTATAGGTGGTTGGATATGTCTCAAAAATGCCTATCTACCTGAGAGCTCATGTCCAAAGAAGGAATTGCCTCTTATTGTACATTATGAAGCCAAAATATTTTATTTTTTTTCCAATTCTAAGAGGCATCTGGTCTTTCCCTCTGCAAACTTGTACCCAACAGAGAGGTAGACTTGCAGTTTATGGCCAGATTTATTTATGACTTAGATCGCACTGTGTACTCCACATGCCCAAGCCACTCATTCTATGTAGGGCCATCCTGATGGGTGCAACTCAAGTCTGCTCCGAAAAATAGTTTCTCCATAAAAATCACACAGGCCAAGACTCATGAGTTGGAGTTGGAGCAGAGACAGCACTTCAGAAAACCTGGTATGCAAAAACAAATTCAGAGTACTTTGGGTAGTCCGTTCACTTTCCAGCCCTCTGAATTAGGTCATCTGGAAGCCTTCAGTTTCAATGGGCTGAGGCTAGAAGTCAAAAGGTGAGTTACCTGTGTTCAAACAAGGTATATTTTTCAGAAAGAAGGCACAAAGTTCCGCATGCACCCCCACTTCCCATAAGGAAGCATTTGTGCAATGTCCCATACCAAAAGCATAACGTTTTTTATTTTTGGAAGCATATAGGGAGTAGGTTGGATTTTGGAGCTACTGGAAAAGTAATAGCTAATAAGCCAAGCAACTGCAGCGTGAAAATTGACAGGTCCAAAATTAGATTCTGTACTTCCACACCAACCAGAGTATACTTACTCATTCATAATTAAGCTTTTCACACCTTGTGTAGTCCAAAAAGATTTCTGGCATTGTTTACTATCATAACATTTCTCTTAATAACAGAAACCTGAGTAAGGAAAAGTGCTTTTTGATTATACTAGTAGGGTCTAGGTCTCCAAATCCTGCTTTCATATACTCTATTATTTTTTTATCCACTATCAAACAGTTTTGGTTTTAACTTATTCCTTTAACAAAGTAGCACGCCATAGCTCAACAAATACCCCATAAAAATATACATAATTTGGACAAGTAGAAAAGTCCTATAACTTTTGAGCTGCTTTTATTTTGAAAAAGAGTTCATTTCCAGCCTTACAAATCAGTCATTCTTTCCCAATATATTCCATATATATATATATATTATTTTTTTTACATGCAATCTCAGTAACATTTAATTTAAAAAAAAACAAACAAACCACAAAACAACCAAAACAAAACAAACCACACTCAAATACTGATACACTTTTCTATCAACTTGGCATGTAAACTAAGCTGTACTTATCTCTCTATAATTCAACAGACTGAGTACTGAGAAAACTCCAATCAACAACTAAGATGGAAAAGAATTGCAGTAAGCTAGAAGTATCCAACACTTATTCTAACAAACTTGAATGTATCTACCTACGTTCCACTCCTGGGGGAAGAGACCTGAAGATGTGTGTATCTAAATCACATTGATATTTTAGAAGGAATTTCCAACGAAGGAAGATATTTAAAAAAAAAAAAAAATAAAAAAAATTAAAAAAATCCTTCCACTGCATTTTTTTTTCTTTTTAATTTATCATTTTAAGAACTTAAACTGGAATTATTTTCATGCAGCTCTGTAATGGACCTCCCATTTACAGGTTTGATGCAAGTAAATGCTACATTTCTCATTTCATCCTTTGACTCAGACTGCAGACTGGAACCTATTTTTATCTCAGACCTGGAACAACTAAAGCACTTTACAAAACAAAGTTTGATTTTTAAGCATGACATCTTTTTCTTTTTGTGAAACTTGTCAACTAGTATTATTTACATTGTTCCTACAATTTCTCTAGGATTGGGCCATGTTTAACTCTTACCATATAGCATCCCAAGTAAGTTTGCCTTAGGCTACTCCTTCATGATTTTGCAGATTATTTCATCAACATGTAAAGGAAGAGAATCACAGGTCTCAGATTTGCTGAACTAGAACCAAGTGCTGTCACCAACTTTTTCCACCAAGGCATTTCACTGCAGGCTTCATTTCATTACCCATTCAAAAGACATGAATACACATCCCAGAGGATACATTTATGTTTGGAATTAGTCCCAGCAGACTATTAGTTGTGGATGAAAGAAACCCCTAGCAAAGCACCTCACATTGTCTTGTTTCATATCTAGACCTCTGCATTCCTGAGGCTTGAAAGCACTCCTGCATCATCTTGTTGAACATCCAGCACAACTCAGGCTCTATAGCTCTGCACAGCCATTCTTACACCAATCACAGACGAGTGCTATCAGATAAAGTGCTGGAAAATTTATTGGAGCTTTGTGATTTTGGGGGGATTGGGTGGTTGTTTTTGTTTGTGTGTTTGTCTGGGTTTTGGGGTTTTTTTTTGGTTGTTTGGGGGTTCTTTTGGCTGGGTGTTAAGTATAAGCTCTTTTTTAAAGAGAAGAGTAAATTACAAAAAAGAGACAAGAAAGAACCGATAGTATGTTTCTTAAATGCATGAGGAACTTCTTTTTTTGTGTATGTGCAATCTTGTGCTTCCTTCCTGCACTGTGAATTGCTGTAATCCAACCATTATTTTCATCTCTGAATATTTGCATGGTCAGCACTGACTATATCCAGCTCCCCAAAGGCAATTCTGAAAGTGTTCCTTCCCGCACTTTTCCTGCATAAGAATCTCAAAGGTGTTACTTAAAGATCCTTCCAAGCCCCCGAATGGCTTTGCTATGTAAATGAACAAAAGCAAAGCTGTGCTGGTAAGATGACAAGAAAAAAGAAAAAAAAAAAATTACCACACAGGCTCCTGTTCATGATTCAGCCCTTTACATTTTTCATGGGAAGAGCAAATGCACATCCATATGAACCTCATTACACCTCTGATACAATCCATATCAGTCAAGATCTCCAAACACTGGTTCTCCTATGTTGCACTGTGGACTCAGGACTACTGTTGATAAACCACCAGGGAAAGGGGACATGAAGAGATGGATTAAGTTAAAGATTTTTAACATTAAAATTAAGCTATTATTACATGTGGTTGCTCTTTTAGGGAGGGAAGAAAAAAAATAGAAACAAAAAACTTTGTGCTGCTGCCACACAAAGCTTAAAATATCAGTAAGTCAAGTCAGTTCTCCCTACCCAAGCCAGCAAGGCTTTGTTCCTGAATATCATGCAGCTCTGGAATGAGGAGGTCTAGAACCAAGTGTGGAGAGCAGTGCCATTCACCATCATCAATAAAAAGGCAAGGAAGGAGTGGAACACAATGAAAAAATGGACTCCAGCTGAAGGTTGGTTTGGTTTTGTTTTGAAAAGATGAATGACCTCTGGCTTGAGTCCAGTCTTCAAAGGTATGAGACTCTATTTTGACTGCAACACACCAGGGTAGTACTTTTTCAGAGCATTATCGGACAAATTAACCCACAGAGCACTGTTTTTCTCCAAGCCTCACAGACCAGAGAACAAGTAGTAAAGTGTTAGTCACAGAAACAGCCTTCCACAAAGCAACTTGCTTCCTTCAGAATTGCTTCCACAGGGCATAGAACAGATCAGACAACTGCACATGGGGAGGCCAGTGATGAGTGAAAGTTAAGCAATGGTCTCTCAGCACTTCATAGATAGGACTGCAATATGCAGAATTTTGTGGCCATCAAAATGGTTGGATAACCGCCCCAGAAATGCAATAATGTCTACATTATTTTCCCACTCCCAAAAAAGGTGTTAAAAAAAAAAAAAAACCTTTCACTTAAAAAAAAGTTCTTTCGCAGTGTGAAGTGCATAGATTATCTGCTTTTCTTGAGAAGTATTTATTCCTCCAACTCCACACACATCTCACTTTTCTGTGAGGAATATGACTGAGAAAGGAAATAAAGAAACCAAATCAGACAACACACAAACTGACACAGCAACAGAAACAAGAAAGGAACCACATTTAGATTTTTCAGTTGTTTGAAATATTCTGTTTTACCCCTTGAGTCAAGGTCATCAAGTTGCAAATACCTATTCACCTGACAAAACCAGACACTACAAATATAACCAACAAATACTCTGTGTCATTAATATTTCTTATTTCTTTCTTCTTGACTATTTAAAATAGAGATGTGATGCTTCTACACACTGAAATAGCAAGATGTAGGAGAAGGTAGCAATTTCTTGCTTTTAGTACCCTTCACAGAGAATTGAAATGACTTTAAAAGAAAAAGGTAAAAAAGCATAGGCCAGGAACTAATTACTAGTTAGACACATTTTGCATAATATGAAATAAAATGAAGCTCTTCATCATAGCGTTATCTTTTCATGTACCTAATTCTGGACTTTTGAACTCAAAAACATACAAATGCAATCATTTCTTAGCACAAAAATAAACCATCCATCACTCCCAGCAAATTGCACATAGTCCCAAGTGTTATGCAAGTCCTGTAAAACTGTCAATAGAAGCCACACACTATACTGGGTGAAACTATAAAGCTACTATCAGGAAACCATGAAGGTGTTGAAGTCCCAATGAATACAGCTCTTGAAAGAAAAATACACCTCTTTTCCGCCATTCAAACTTCTTTCAGTTTCTTGAGGCTGAGCGAGCATGTCATGGTGAAGGATGTGATTCATGTTCAAGGACAAGCTCACTAGACAAACGTTCCACAGAAAAGCCAAGCATTAGTAACTAGCATGTGCTAACTTAACTTGACCACTCAGTAAAACAAGTCTTCTTATCTTCAGTCTTACTATTGAGATGTTTCAAAGGGCAGTTACCCTGGTTAACATTTTTCTGAAAGCCTCTATTCTTGAAGTCACATGACTGGGTGATAACCTCAGTAGAAGCAGCACTTTTACGTGTTATATATTGAAGAGACTACATTTACATCAGAAAATTCCTCTACAGGGCTGTGCACAATGTCTTTTTTGGGAACGTCTCTTCTTACAGTACAGAGTAACACCTTTTGGTCCCAATATATCTCTGGGGTGAATTCCAGTGTAGCTTTTGCTTGTGCACTGCTTTAATTTATTCAGGTACTAAGTAAGAGAACAGGAAACCAAATTTCCTCATTGAAAGCACTTATTCACCGTGAAGCAACAGATAGAAACCTCCATCTTCATAAAATTCACCTGCCTACCTTGGCAATCAGCTTGTCATAATGGAGGCTGCCTTTGTTGATTTACTTCTGACCACCAGATATTACCTATAAAAGAAGAAACTGTCTCTTGGTACTACTGAAAGTTATCACACATCCAGGAAATTGTGTCCTCTCTGTAACTCCATTGAGCTTAAAATGTATTCACTGCCACACACACTTCTGCTAAAAAGTAACAGGGATCTCTGCTATTGTAAAGCTTCTTTCTAGCTTAAGCTAAAAATAAACAAGGTAGGGGAATGGAGGGGGTGGGAAAGCAACATAGCAGTTGATTTAGGTTTGCACACTGAGGTAGTTACCTCATTTGCTATCTTTTAAAGAGAGCTCCTTGCATGAAACAAAAGCCCTATTAGGTCCGAGCTGGAATTAAATGTACTTAATCACTGTCAACACAGCAGTGAATATTTCCATAGTGAACACTGAGTGGCGAAGTGGCGCTTCACACATATAATGATAGCAATCAAAGCACACATGGACTACAAGCAGTGAGCTATTTCACTGGAGAGCACTTTCAAGCGATTCATTGCTATAGAGAAGTAAGTAAATTTGGGAACACATTTAGAGCCATTTAAAGGTGTTATAATCAACAGTTAGTGCATTTTTTTTTTTAATAAACAAAAGGTCCCAAAGTCCCAGAAGTGCCAAAATGAATGATGTTTTCAAAATGCTGCTTGGATCCTCTGAAGTTGTTCACAACAGAGCCCTAGGATCACTAGCTACAGTGGAGCTCCTACGTCACTCAGCATACAGGACATAAAGCCTATGTAATAAATTCCATAGGATGAAAGATACAAAGGGCCATCATCCTTACGTTTTTTCTACAGATCCACTTGTCTTTGTTCATGTTAGAAAATATGTAACGCATACAGTATAAAATAGAAGAAATAGGCAGTTTCAACCCCCACCTTTGCCTAAGAGGTCTTATAGTTGGCTGGAAAAGTAGCAAGACAGTTTCTAACAGGTACTGCTACATGGAAGGGTTAAAGCTTACACAAATTTGCCTGCTCCCTGCAGAGAGAGGCTTAGCACCAAGGTGAGCAAGCAGAGAGGTTTATTTGGGAGGGCTGATCTTCATGTATCTGCGGGTCAGCAAGGGGTTTCCTCAATTCAGAGCATGAATAAGTAGTTTCTGTTCTCGCCCTCTCACTCCCCATTGACCAGCCTCCCGTGCTGTCACCGGTTCACTGAACAAATCTGAAGTAACATCATATTAGAGAAACTTTTGCTTGTGAGTATCAGTGTAAATTACAGCAAGATCCAGGCTTTAATGGCTCAGTTCTGAAAACACTTCATCACAAGTGTCTTCACCAGCCTGGAGTTCTTCTCATCCAACTGTTGGGCAAAGTAACCAGAGAGATGACTTAATTAACTACTTGGGGCCTTCCCAGGGTGAAGGTGGGATACTGACCAGTGTCAACTCTGATTTATCCCTATTTTCAGTCTCTTGTGTACAAGGTATTAAGTTATTAATACGTTTAAAGCATAGATTGGATAAGAGAAGTAACAGGATATTATTACTGCTATTGATTCCTTTATTTTTAAATATAGCTTTGGATACAATAAATCAATTGCAGCAGAAAATGTTCAACGTAACAGCTCAAGGCATATGTTCCCTAAAAATCATGCTAGAAACAACAACAATAAAAAGATTACATTATCATTTCTCTACTGTGATTCACCTGACCTGGATAAGGATCTTAAAATGAATATTCTATAGCATGCATGTCTGCAGGGAGGAATGATGAGCACAGTCTGAGGTAAAGTACCAGCTGTTGAAAACTATAAGGCAAATTTATCAAAGATGCAGTAAAGTTCTGTTAATCCTCCAAAAGCCATGAAGACTTTAAGAGGCTGTTAGTGAAAGGAAATTGGAGCACCCCTGCCTTCAGACAAATTAGGACACAAAATCTTCTCCTTTGCTTAGTTAGTCTTTGATTATCAGATTCAAAATAGTATCTTAACTTCTATTGCCACTCACTCGTGTTTAAGAAAAAGTATTTTAAGCAGAAAAGCACCTGAAAGTCAAGCGATTTTATATTTTTCGTATTAATAAAATTCTGTGCTAGCTTTAAAAGAATACTTTAAATCAGTATCAGGCTTGTAAATGAAGACTAATAAATATTTATTGCATCCATCATAAACATGGTTGCACTTTCTTCCAGATTGCAATTCACCTCTGCAGTGACAAATATGACTTGAGGCTTTTAATTTCTTCTGTTAAATGATAAATTATGCAGAGATAAACAAATTAGACGTCTGTAGCTTCTGGTCTTAGCTCACCCTATACAAGGAAGACATTCTGCCATGCTATTGTACAATAATTGTATTGTATTTTATTTCCAATTTCAACCAGAACTTTGAATCAACCAAGCTGGACAAAGCTAGAAATGAGCAAGAGTATACAGTCAAGCATATAGTTACTTCTTCTGAATATATGTCTTTAACAAATTTTAAAGAATAATGCCGTTGTTCCTAATAAGTGAGAATCACATACAAGTATCAGTATTTTTCCACCTCTCCTTCAAAGACAAGCTGTGTTGCTGGGAATGAAGCCTGACATATTTCCATCCTCATGCCAATAACTTCAGCCAAAAGACTGACATGACATATTTAGCAAGGATTTATTTTTTATTTAATGTTCAGCAAGCAGACAAGGACAAGTCCTGAACTATGAATGAGATACTAGAGGTTATTGCAAACACATCATTAAGTTCAGTACAACACTTCAAATTGATAATACCACAGTTATTTTTTTTTTCTTCTTTGTATCTAATTCCCTTAAGGGTATAATGCTAGTAAATGCAAGTTAAGATGAGCTTTCTACATTTCTAGAGCTGTCTGGAAAATTTCTGTCACCATTTCCTGCTTATCAAAAACATTTTCTAAGGAATCTCAGTCTTCCATGGAGAATGTTTTTCTCAGATCAAAAACGAAAGTGAAATCTGACTGTGTCAATTAAACCCAAGCCAATTCTTTTGCCCATGTTGTCTCACTCGGTAGATTAATTTCAAAACTTAGAGAACTAAACTGGGTCTTATTTTCTACTCAGTTTGCACTGAGATATTTCAGTATAAATTGAATAAGTAAGGACTAAAGGACATGACCTCTTGTTTGCAATTATAGGATTTGAGATTATATCAAGAGCCCTTTTCTTTGCAGATGAGCTTCTTCATTTTTCCCCATAAATACACTTATTAAACACAGCAGAAGTACTGGTCAGAGCCTTCAGCTGGCTTTTCTCAAAATTGCCACTGGGCTTTTGTGTAAATGAGCACAAGTAAAGTATGCCCTTTCATATTGAGATGTTGACATTGTCCCTTAGAGCATTATGGCCCCATGAGAGTTATACATCATCTTAAAGAACATCATATTTTCAATACTTTAGAAGTAGAAAACATTTGGTGAAATAATTAGGTCTGCATTAGTCAAGGAAGTATCTTGTTGTGAAAAGGAGAGAAGACACAAAGATAACTGAATTTTCCTTAACCTACAACACTAGACAAATATAGAGGACTTGACTCCACCTCAAATAGTTCTTGGATATAAACATATTCAACACGTAGGCACAGCTGCACAAAGTGTATAGAGATAAAGTAAATATTCTTTTTCATTCTTGTAATTACCACTGAATTTATTTATTTATTTATTTTTACACAAGGTATCTATGAATACAACTTCAATTCACTTACATTATTGAACACTTATCTCACAGGTCTGTAATTTGAATGCTAGCAGAACTGTAGCATCTGTAGCAAGAACACATATTTAAAAGCAGCTACTATTCACTTGCATCTCAACTGTAATCCAAGCCCACACACGCTTTGTTCCGGTCTCCATAACCAGAATTAATTTCAGCTTTTATTATGCTATTCTATAGAACAAAGGCACTTCCATAATAGCACAAAAAAGTGAAAGCACCTGAACCCATAAGCATGTATCTGCATTCTATTTTATGCAGCTGTTATTGTTCATGTATAACATGCAGACATACAAACTGTATAGACGACTCACATACGAGGTTTTGTGGCAGATTCACATTGAAATGCACAACGGTGCTGGGCTGAGGATGAACACTGAAAACAGCAGCAAGGCCAGAACTGAACCTGCCAGATCTTTTACATAGCAACTTTTGATGACAGCAGCAATGAGGAAAATTGTTCTTAATCAAATCCCAGGTGATACTCAGGAGGGGGGATGACGACAACTACATCATCAAGCCACTTCCACAGCAAAAAGAAGCCCAAAGTTCCTCTAAGATAAGAATATGACCCACTAAATTTAAATTTCTAGGGCTATGATAAATTGAAAGCTAGTAGAAGGAGAGAGATTGGCTGCAATGAAAATTAATTTCTCTGTATACTTAGAGAAAGAGATAAAAGGTAGTCAGAGCCCAACTAATTTTCCCCTTGCAGAGCTTGTCCTGATGACGTTATTTCCACCTTCACCTAGATGTTCAGTCTCAAAGCTGAGAGACTGTGAATGAGGTGGCAAAGATGTGTGAAAAAGGATAAAAACCTCAGCTAATCCACAACTATTGAAAAGAAACAAACAAAAAAGCCACACAAGCCTTGTCTCTATGAAATTTTAACTTCTTATATAGACTGAAACAAAATGCTAAGTTTTCCTACAGGCATAATCTTATTTCTAATTGAAATATATGCAATTGTTACAGTGCACTGCATTATTAAATGTAACTCAGTAATACAATTTGCCTTAATGAGAACAGTATAATAACCACAATGAAATATCACATATGATGTTTTAATGAGGATTATGGCATGTTAATTCTAAACTGAACAATAGGGCGTGTAATGTAATCCATACCCTATGTACAGTTCAACAGCTACTAATGTGTTGGACTAGTTCGTACTCGTGCCTGACAGATAAATAATGAGTCAATAACAGAGCTGCTTGATACATCTATTATGGCATCAACTCCTTTTCTGAATCCTGAAATGAAGTCATAAGGGCGCCATTCAACTCTTCTCTTGATGTTTTGTACTTCTACAATGAGGACAACATTTACAGTCCTAGTGTTATTTCCTGTATCTGTGTTAACTTGGGAGCACATAAATCACTGGCCTAATATGAACTGTATCAGTTGAAGCTCTTCATAAAGACCAGTCATTTCTAAATAAAAGTTTACTTTTCATCCCACATGTAAAGTTCCAGGAAAGTTTATATTTTTCTATACTACTGCACAAGTCTGAAACCAGTTCCTAACAGTCATTTCACAGGTAATGGTTCAAAATGATAAAGAAAGGCATTCATTTCACATCGTTCAGGTACAGTTTTACTTTCTACTGCTAATATCATCCTCTGGCAAACAATTTTTGCAAAGTACAGAGCCTTATAGTGCAAAGTCTAAGCACGAAACACAATGAAACCCTGCTCCTAAGAGAGCGGCTGTTGAAGATAAACATGGTGCCACTGAACAGACCAAGCTGGCACAATCGATCAGTGATTTCTATAGATTCAGGAGACTTTGAACGAGTAAAAATCAAGACAGGCTTTCCTGAGGCACAGACCTAAGCTGCAATGCTTTCTAGAAAAACCTGGATGCTGGAGGTGCAGATAAAGTATGAGTTATTTTCAAAGAATCTTTGGATCCAGGGAAAGAAAAACAAAAACAACAACAACAACAAAAAAAACACACACAAAAAAACCCCAAAAAACCCCAAAACAAACAAACAAACAACAACAAGAAACAGCAACAGAAAAACAACACAAACAACACAAAAAAACCCAAAACAAACAAAAAACAACACCACACAAACCTTGCCAAGAGCTCCCAGAAGAGCCATGCATGCAGAACACAGTCCTTTCAGCCCTGGCCATTGTGAAAAGCCAAGCAAAGCTGCAAACCTTGACAGTGTGTGTTGATGCTTCCCTTCCATATAACCCATTTGTTCAAACTTGAACCTAGTGTCCCCTTCAGCAAGGCCCTCACTTGAAAACAGCATCAACAGGACATTTTATTAAAAAAACCCAAACAAACACACCAACCACCCCTCACTGGCATTTAGAAATAAATAAATGTCTGTTTAATCACAGGAAGGTTAAGTAGCCAAGATCTCAAAATCCTTTCCTCCCCTCTGCATTTTCAGATTATTACATGACAAACCTCTTTTCATGGTAGAAGATTATCTTATTTCATCTGAAACAAAATTAAAAACAGTTAAGAAAGGCAAAAATAAAAAAGCCTATCCCCAAAAATACATAGGAGGAATGACTGATATTTCCTTCCCAGCCTAACTATCAGATGAAATATGGAAATTTTGAAGTTTTTTTTAATATAAAAAAACTTCCACTGATAAAAACTTCCTTATATCCTTTTTAATTTTATAGCTCTAGTATGTCTAAAACTAGAAGTAGTGAGAGGAAAGAACAATTCTTTACAGTCCAAAATAGGTGAAATTCAAGAAAGGCTTTTCAACCATTCTGCCCTTATTTCTCAAGGAATATAGAGCCTTCCAAGGTGATATCCACAGATATGCCACCCAAACGCAGTAGGTTTGCTACGATTTTTTCCCATGCCAGGTTTTGTTTTTTTCTCATGTAAGGTTTTGGTTTTTTTTGGAAGGGAAATCTGAAAACATTGAGCCAGCTCAAAGATGGGTCTCTACAGGGAACTGGGGATAGAAAGCCACCAGCTTACCCACCTCAGGACCACAAAGTTCTTGAGCAACTAGCCTCAACCCAGCTAGGCAGCCTGCCACTAAAAACTCCTACAAACTCCCCAAGTGCATCTGGGTTGGGGATGGTGGATGTAGTGCAAGCTGTCTTTATTCCTTTAATGAAGTCCTACTTCCACTCAATGTTCTTTCCAGTGTTTAGAGACATCAGGAGGGATGTTCTTGACTTGACTCACCCTGTAGACCCTTCTCAGCTTCCCCAGGCACACTGTATTGCACTTTACACAACTCCAAATAAACTTGATGGCCGTTTTGCATGATTTAAGACTAAATGAACAGGCCACAATGTAGTTAAACAGTCCAGGAATGAACAAATGTGGAATGTAGGTGCCTACAGCTGTCAGGAATTAAAAAGGGAGCCTGCGTGAATGTTTATTGTTTGCATCAGCAGCTGGTTACTATCGAAGAGAAAAGCTAAGCTCCTTGGAAACATGCTTGACTATTGCAAATATTGAGCAACTGTATTACAGAACCACAACCACTATTGTTACACTCAATGTAAGAACACGAACATCCAACATAGCAGATTTTCTACTATATCATTCAGAGAGCACATATTTTCTGTTAAAAATACACAAACAGAAAACAGAAATGAAAGAAACATTCTTTGTGGTTTCCCCTCAAACACACTTTTCACCCTTGACACTTGCATGCACTGAACTCTGCCACAAGTAATCTAAGCTTTCCTTCACCACTTGACTCTCAGCTTCTGGAGCACCTCAGCCTCCTTTGGTAAACAGAGGGCAATAAGGAGCAAGTAAAAATAGGAAACAACTTTATCCTTCCAGCCCTAAAAGCTCCAGACTGGCAGAACAATTTCCTCTCCACAAGTACCCAAGCCTTTGAGAAAGAAACTGCAAAGAGACATCACTCAGAGCTCCAAAGTGGAGAAGATGCACCGGCAGTTCCTTAATAAAACATCCTGTTCAGGAGAAGCTTAGCTTTAGTTGAAGTATGCACACAATAAAACAGAAGACTTAATGACAAACAGGATACTGGAATCTTCAAAGTTTGGCAGAAGTTGTTTTCTCAGTGCTGCTATATGACCAAGAAAGAAGTGTTTTCAAAAAGATCTAATTCAATTTTTTCAAGATATGCAACCCATTTGTGTAATACTGGCAGAAGTTGTTATTGACATACTAGGAAACCAAATTTTTACCCTGACTAGAAATTCCCTAATTATTATAATGCATGTAATTTATACAAACAAACAAAAATAACCTCTCTTATGTACAGTTGAGGAAAGAAAAAAAAACAAAAACAAACCAAAAAAACCACAAAAGAACAAAAAAACACAACACTCCAAACTACAAACCAAAACATTTTGACTGTGCTGTCACCAATTTAAGCAAAAATTCAAACTGGTTCAGAAAACACTTTAAAAGTAATAACTCTGAAACACAATAAGATAACACCTGTAACAGCTTCTAAGACAGCCCAGAGATAGCTCAACACACTAAAAAGTAATGATTTCTCTTTCATAGTAGAAGGAGACAGTAGCTATTTTTTGAAGCATATTAAAATTTTGCATTTGCTCTTTAGGCACTATCCTGCTAAAAGACAACAGCATAATACAAAGATACAGTGATAACCATGTTTCGTCAAGGAAAATAAGTGTTACAAAAATGATACATGTTCAGATGCTTCGCAATAAAAACTCAGTATAATTTAAGGAACATAAAAATCTACTGAGAGTCAGCTACTATGATTTAAAATGCTTAAAAATGAACACCAATAAAATTCACTTAATATTTTTTGCAAGTCATTATTTCCAGAGTATCTTATACCATGGCATCAAGATACTAACTACAACAG
This sequence comes from Nesoenas mayeri, assembly GCF_963082525.1. Classification (NCBI taxonomy): domain Eukaryota; kingdom Metazoa; phylum Chordata; class Aves; order Columbiformes; family Columbidae; genus Nesoenas; species Nesoenas mayeri. The sequence continues at coordinate 30,199,660 of NC_137545.1, forward strand.
TTTAGAATTATAGTGCATTGTGCTTTGAGAATTTCACAATTGATTTCCCTCTTTGCATCTCCTTTCATTTTGTGACATAATTCCTTATCAGCAAGATGGGTTTTGATCCCATCTTACCCTTTCTCAGACAAAGAAGCACCTGATTATATTCTCTGTAGATCTTTTGATGGTTGTCCTCAAGTTTTCTTAGAATAGAATATTCTCAGTAAATCACAAACGGAGCAAGGCTTTATAGTACATCTTATCCCATCAACAGGCTTTGAGACTGAAGGAAATTAAATACATGAAACACCAATAAGATATACTCAACAATTTCCTGTGCTAAGGACCTGGCTTAGTACAATGACTCAATACAGAAGTAATAAATGCAACTTGTACTGTGACCACATCTAAAATTAAAAAAAAGCACACAACCTCCACTGCAGCATGAAGAAGGTGCTGTACCACATGCTATCTATTAGTTTGGAAGATTAGCTTGTGCTTTTCTTTCCCCATGCATCCTGGATGAATTCACATGAAGAAACAGACTTTTTGACTAGAACAAGCATTCTGGTCTAGCAAGAAAAAACAAACAAACCACAAAAAACAGATAAACACAGTAACCAGTGGTCTCTCTTGACAAACAAGTATTAAAAGGCCGGCAAATTGTTTAAAGCAAAAGGTTCAGAAACAATAAATACTTAAGTGAGCAGTTGTGTTGGACACAGTAAACATCAGAGGTCTATCCCTTTCAAAACATTTCCTGATATTTCCCTGCCCACCTTCTACAGAATAATAAAATGAGTTCTTTAAACTTCCTCACTAAAGGTAAAAGGTCTTGTTCTGAATTCATAGTCTGAATTCTTTTCATTCACTGTTTAGTAAACCATGTTTCAATGTCATCACATACAACTTTCCATCCACTAGCTTGTCTGCATGCTTTGGGACCAAACTGTAGCTGCAAGAGGTCAAAGACATCAATAAAATACTACAAGATCCAGTGATGGTGCATCTACAACCCAGGCATTGATCTGCATTGCTGGAAGCTCTGCACATACCTCCTCCAAACATCACACATGGTCCTTCAGAAACATCTTACTTTGGGGCACCAATCAATGAGCAATCCTACTGAAGCTAAAGGAGTTACATCTAGAATAACAATTATTTGAGTGAAAAATAAAGGGAGGGAAGGATTATTAGTATCTACCTGATTTTACATTTACCTAATTAAACAGCTTTAGAAGCCAGGGAGATATTTTCTACATGTTCACCGCAACATGACTATATTCAACTGGCAAATTAGCTGGCAAGGGCTTTTCCTAACACGCACTTAGTTTAGGTTCCAAAGGCAGCAACAACTAAATAACTCAGTCATTATTCTGACTTCTCAGAAAAAAAAACAAAACGAAACAACAACAAAAAAAACCCCACAAACAAACAAAAAAACAAAAAACCACAAACAAACAAAAAAATCAAAACAAAACAACCCCAAAAAAAACACAAAAAAAAAACCAAACAAAAAAAAAACCAACCAAAAAAAAAAAAAAACCACAAAAAACTAACCTAGTTACACTCTGACATTTCAGCTGAAAGAATAAGAGGAAAACAACAAGAAAACCAAACACCACACCACTCAAGCAACTTCTTTTTGGAACATCACTTCTTTTTTTTCATTATTCAATGAGTTTCTACTGCAACAAATAAATTCAGATACTCCTTTCTTCCCAAACTAGTAATTTATCTTTTAATCTTTATGACTTCCCTTTTACTAATAAATACCACAAAAATTGTGTGCTACTTCTGTCTCTACTGATGCAGCTCACTTATTACCTTACTGACTTTCATTACATCTGAAGATTCCACAATTCATTTCATTTCCACTCTCAGTTCCTTTTGCTAATAATAGACATAATTTCCCCTTTTCCTTGGGGCAGCAAACAAAATATCTTCTTAGCTTGCCTCATTATTTTTGACACCCATCTTATTCAGAAGCATAAACTTGGCAAGTCTCTGCTCCTACTGGTTTTGTTTGTAGCACTATACATTTGAAGCCTCTTTGGGCTGTTGTACTTGCACTGCAATCTCTGAAAAACTGATTAAAAAAAAAAAAGTAGACACATGGGCAAAGAAATACCTGCTGTTTGTCCAACTTGTTCAAAGCATTCAAAAAGCCCCAGCCCGTGAGTAATTAAGAAAGGCAGCTTGAACAATTTAAATATTAAAGATGTATTTTATTATTTAAACATTTCACAAAAGGAACACAGAATCTCTGCAGCAGACAAAACTGAGGTACAATCAGAATGCCACATACATGGTATGCTGTCAAAAAGAAATAGGATTTTCCTGTATTTGGTAAAATATAAATTTACAAACCCTGCAGCAAAAGAGGGAAAGCGCCTCGTGTTAACCTTAAGAACAGGTTTCTAGAACAAAGTTTTGGTCACAGCTTATGAATGCCCAGTTTGGTAGCCATCACAAATTCACTACCAGTGTCTAAAAATGTACCATTCAGTTCAAACTCAGTGATCAGCTAGTAATTTTGCACCATTGCACAAAATATGCAAATGCCTCATCCCCACCTCAACATCATCTTGAGTGACCATGTTACTAATGTATTAGCTCTGGAGAAAAGGCAGGGAGTTTGTTTTGGTTTGGGTTTTTTGTTTTGGGTTTTGTGTGGTGGTGTTGTTTTTTTGGTTGGTTTTTGGTTGAATTTCTTCGAGATAAAATACGAGAAGAAACAATGGAGGGCAGGGCAGACACAGATGAGCGTCTAGCCTCCTTCTTTCCTGAAGAGATTAATTTACACACAAACTTCAGTTGCAATTTTATGACCAAAGAACATAATCTTCCAATGAGTGCACAAAGCTACAGATCAATTTGTGCCTTGAAACACATGTGTTACTGAGACTGTGCATTACCTCCTTTAGAGCTGATATGGTGGCACTGTTCTCAAAATTCAGAACAACAAGGGCAAAAAGTGGGCAGAGATAAAGGTGATTCACTCTTGCTTTGACTTACACATTTACAACAAAAAAACCCCAAACACGGAACGCTAACACATTTTGGTTATTTCAGCTCCCCCCTAGGCTGTGTTCAGGCTCCCACCTCCAACGGTGAGCCAGGCCTGCAGAGCACATTTTGGTCAGTCATCACTGAGGTCAGCCCTGCTTTGACTTCCACACTTGAGGGGAACTGTATCTGCCCCCAGACCTCTTTGCAGATTCAGCTCAGTCTCATACCTATCATTTAATAAGGACCATCGTTTCCAAATTACTTAACTTCAAAACTACTTTCCCTTACACCACACGGAAGTGTCCAATTTCCTTTCCTTTCCCTGAAAAAAAAAGGCTTTTAAAACTCTAGCATTCTTTTGACCTTTTATTCTTTTGTAAATTAAGGCCAGTAACATATTTGAGGCTGAAGACAAGAACATGGAAGTTAACAGCTTTCCCCACTGCTTTATGAGTGCTAGAATGTCTTTAGCTATTGTATACCCACAGATCCCATTAAAAGTTGCAGCACATGCAGGATGTGTTAATAAGATACACACACTTACATGAACTTTATTTCCTTGACAGATCCCTCCAAAGCCACACTGTTACTATATGTTATTATTCAGACACCAACAATTAGCAGCAGCTGCACAAGCTGCACACACTTAATGTGCCTCCAGACCCAAGTCAGATTTAAGCAGTTCAAAGTTAATTTTCCAGAAAAATTAGAGACTCTGAGTAAGTAGCAAGCTATTGAAAGACACCCCAAACACTACCCCATAGAACTTTTTGACCAAAACATCTGCCACTTGTGCCATCTTACAGCTATCAGACTTCAGGGCCAAATCATCCCAGGATAACAGGGCATTTCCAAGATGCTGCAGGTTATCACAGGACTGCACTAAGAGACTTAAAACACTTCCCAGCCAGTGGTTACTGTCATCTGGGTCTTTTTACTTCAGAAAACCACCACCTTTCCCACGAGATAGCCTCACTCAGAAGGAAAGCAGCACAACACTGACCTTGTACTGGTTTAAGCCTCCTCCTGAAACTCTTCATCAGCAGATTATTTCATTTTCTTCACTGGTTTATCAATCTATGTCTCACTTCTGCATCTCAACAGCTTCTTCTCCAAGGCTGCTTTCTCCAAAACTCCTCTGAAACCTATACCATCCCCAGCAGGTGAAACCACTTTGTAGATCTGGGTCTCTGCTGGCGATGCCCAGGTGTAAACAGCTACCTAGTCACAGTTGAGCACGAGTAACTGTGTCACTTTTGCAATCCTGTCAATAATGGCCAGACCACAAAGGGTGAGAGTGTTTTTATAGTTATAAAGCAAAATTTCTAAATTTTGCCATGGAGTTTGGCAAGCGTTTTCATTTCTCTGTTCCTCCAGTAAATAAGTGAAGAAACTTTTTAGCAGTCTAGCTTGCTAAAGCATTGGATAACGACAGTATTAACAAGGCTGATTTCCCTTATGTTCTATCAGATTCCAGCACACATTATGCAAAATAAGCTCCTGTGCTTTGGACTACAATGCAGCAGTAGAAAGCAGCAGTCTGTACCTACTTTGCAGTGTCCTTCCTATCTGCAAGCCAACATCTGAACAGCAAACTTAAACCCTGAACATAGAATAGCAAACATCTCCAGAAACTACTCTGTCATGGGAAGAGAACATGGAAATTTTGGTCATGAAATAACATGAAATCTTTCAGGTGAAGGTTTGTCCTTGGTCTCTGTGTCTCTGCATATTGAGTGAGATTTTACATTCACATGGACTCTATTGTACTGCCTTCATTTTTCCCCATCCAGCCATAATCCATTTTACTAGACTTTCCTTATTTCTGCATTATGATTTATAAGATTTGATAAAGGACATTTACCCCTGGATTGAATCCAAAACCACATTTAAGCATACTTGAAACGTGAAGGACACAAGTGGCCCAGTTGTAGTCAGTGAAATAGAGCGTACATCTAATTTTTCAGAACTCCAGCTGTCCAGCAAATTCCTGTCTCTTTCCTACTTATTTTATGAAATTTTGGAGCAAAAAGAAAACTTAAATCCTTCTTGAAATTCTAAAATTTTGTTATTCCATTCCAAATCAATATAATAGTCAAAACCCAAGCTTTTTGACAGAAGACATCACACTTAGAGAAATGCAGAAATGCTGGCTTGTTTTCTCTCCTCTACATCAAACTATAGCACTCTGACTCACTGTGAGATTATTTCTTTGTCCCTGTTCTTCTTAGAGCCAAAGACCTTGTTAAGAGTTCATCTTTCATGACGCTCTGTGGTAGGATCAGAAAGGAGTGAGACAGTGGTACACCATGAGGGACGTAACTGAGCCAGAAATCCTGATTCAAGTATTAGAATACACACACTAAGAACATGAAAAATCCAAATTTGTGATGCACCAAAGCATATCCTATCTGAGTATTTAATATATGTAAAGTATTTTGAACAAAATGTTTCACTTAGTGTTCCTGTAGAAAGAAAATTATAGAGCTGAGCTTCCAGAAAACTTTAAAGAAAAATCTCAGACAAGGATATTTCAGTCTGAAAATATTTTGAATATAGAGAACATTAAAAAACAGCACAGAATATAAAAAAATTTGTTCAATCTTAAAATAATGAGAATGGGGTGAAAGAAAAAGTAAGTGGATTATTTTTTAGTGGATTCAAATAATCACAAAGGCTGAGATGCTTTTGTCAACAGGCTACAGCAAGTATATGATGAATGAATTTCCTTTGTGGTAAGTTTCATTGCTTCCAGCTTGTTTTACATATGTGATATAAGCCTTTTTTTCCATGTTATTTTTAGTCAATTAATATAGAAATGTATATATTGATTAACACCACGTACACACGTACATGCTCATACATGTACTTCTAAGTTTGCTTGGCTCCCAAATATTATATCTGATATTTAGGAGACAGAATGGAGGCAAAGGGAAAAGACATTTGCAGCTTCAGATGGCCCAAACCACTTTTCATAAGGAAATTTCCCATCTGTAATTATTCACTCCATGCCTTAGCATTCTGTAGGTTCCTATCCCCTCCACTTTCTCACTCTCTTCACTACAACTTCCCTACAACTAAGAGCTTGTTGAGGAGACTGCCATTGGCTGGAAATGTTAGGAATTTTTTAAAGGTTAGACCTTTATTCTTCTTTTGTTTGCACTTATTCCTGATAAAGTTCAGGATTTTCCACTCTTTCCCTCTTACTTTCCTTCTCTTCCTAATACAAGCAACCATGTGGTCTGCACATGAATTAAGTCATCCTCAGCAGATACTTCCATAAAAATATATTGCTCAGATGTGCTTTGTTAGGTTGAGCTACAGATTCTTGTAGTTCCATAAGCTGTCCTAATTCTTCGAGTAATGTTCCTGAAACATAAGTGCATTTATATTTATAGGGAAAGAAATTTTGTGATACATTTTGACTTTGGAACATGGTATATTGTTATTAATAGAGGAAAATTATCATATTCCAGACATGAGTTTCTTCCTTCAGCTCCACTGAAGTCAGTGCATGACCAGCTATACATTTTACTGTAAGAATATATTATATTCTTCTTGGTGACACTGATAAATGCTTTCATAATATGTTAGAATGTGTACCTAATCATCTAGAGATAATGGAAATTATCATATGGCCTTTAACTCTTGTAAATTACTTTTTTGATAGCACAGAAAATAATCTTCCTGGCTGTTTCTCCCTCACTATGTAATTTTGTGGATATCCTTACTCCAGCTGTTTCCCTTCCTCTGTAGTTATGACAGTAGCTCAAACTGATTTTATGTGTGACAGCTGGTAGGTCAAAGATATCACTGTAAAGAGATGTAACACAGCATAAGGAATAAAGAAATTTTTAAGTTAGTTACTTCACTCAAAAAAATATACATTTTCTTAATGCACAGAGGGTCTTTTCCATGAAAAATACAGAAGAAACGTAGCCATGCTGGATTAATTCTCAGTTGTAACATCCACTAAAACAAAACTACATAACTTTTTTTGGGGAACAAAAAAAAAAAAGTGAATACCCTTTTGATACACAGCAAGAATAGAGCTGAAAGCACAAATGTGGCTCTGCTGGATCATCTGGGGTTCTGTTCATTTTATAGATCAGAGCAATTACAGCTTCAAAAGGGAATTCCAGTATTTATAGCCCAGGAAGTTCACTAGTAGTTAGTCAGTGGCAAAATTGCTATAAGAAGATGATGCGGCAATTTCAGATTGTTGTTCTGTTTTTGCTCAGTTCAGAAATTGCACCTTCAACACAGTCTTGATTTTTGGTACTATTTCTACTGATAAGCCCCAGATGACTGCTTCATACTAATAATTTTCATAGCATACAGTCATTCACATGGACTCTGTGCAATTATTTTCCTGGTGTGCATTTTGTACTTTTCCTCCCCCTGACATTTTAAAGAAGGAGCAGTACTGGTTAATAACTCCCAATTAAACTTCGAAACTTCCCAGTTTTTCAAATGAGCTCTGCATATTGCTAATTAATCCAACTTTATTAATAAATCTGAAATTAAAAAAATGTATTCTCATTTGATTGGTAGTCCTAATATGTAACTATAACATAGAGAATGTCTTCCCTGCTAAAGGTGTAATGGAAATTAAAGCTCAGAAATACACTGTTTTGTTTTGTTTTCTCAAGACAGCAGGAAAAAAATATATACACAACAACTTGACAGGCAGTTATTGCTCTAAGGAAACATGAAAATAATAGTCAGTTGAAATGAGTGATATTTACATGGACAAGATGTTTATTTTTACATTGAATTATTTGCCATATGCAGTTATATGAAATGGATCCAATTTGAATTCCCTGAATGAAGTCAACCCACACATACTGTTGAAGATCATGGTGGATTTTCCACTGAACAAAACAGGAATATAGCAATACCATCTTAATTATGTTGCTGTAGGACATGAAAATATCAAAAGGATAAATTTAATCCTTACCATGCAGCTTGAATAACTGCATTGAGGAAAGAGGAAATGAGATTAGGGGGAGAAAGGAAACTCCCACACTAGAAGCACTTGTTGCCACTCTTCCTTCTACATCAAAGTTACACATACAATTGACTGAAGTGTGCATGACCCAAAAAACCCTGAAATGATGCATAGGATGTATTAATTATGAGATTCTAGCAAAGAAGGAAACACAGGTCAAAGCTGAGAATTACTCTAAAAGAGAATCTCCCTGGCATTGCTCAAGCCACCAGTGTCTTTGGAAATCTCCACAGCACAGCCTCTCTCAAGATATGAACCACCCTTAAACTAGGCAGCAGAAATAGGGAGTCTGAGGGTCTTTAAAAACCACAAATATCTAGTAGGTAATCATTCAAGTGAAGAGGAGATATGTGTTTCTTACGATACTTCCTCCCATTTTCTGACTGTTTTATTTCCTTATCAGTAATATTGGTAGGATTAACTTCTTGTCTTTTGCTATATTTGTAAGAAAATGATATGAACTGCACAGGAGCACCAGGAAGCATCTAAGAAAATACAAAGGGAAGAAAAGCATCCCAAAGCAAATAGTTCTGTGCTCTGTTGAACTGGGTTTGTAGTTCCATGTCTACAGTGAAATACAAAAGCAAATACAGAAGCCCTGGAATGTACTTGTCTATTTACAGTTAGAACAGCATGAGAGAAGGGATTTGGGACATCTTGCATGGATGTTTCTTCAATGAACAATTTGTTGTCAATTCCAGACATAATTGCACCTTCTTCAGACACCTACTCCATAACATCAAAATGTCTGAGGAGATGTAATTACAGATATAAAAGACCCAAATAACAAGTGAGAAATGTTTGGCACTGTTTGATCTCTCCTCGCCTTTGATAGTACTACAAAAGCAAAACCCATGAGATTATTAACAACAGATGGTAAGACCCTCAAAGGCCCTCTGTATCAGTAAGTATATAACCAATCTAAGGAGGGACCTCTCTAGAGGCTTGCAGAATAGATACTATCCCCCTGTTGTCTGAGCATGTAGTTAATGTACTTTGTATTTACACAGTGTTTTCCACAATGATATTGCTGTATACACAGACTATCCTGAAAGCCACTTAGAAGTCTAATGGCTACTTTTTACTGTCTTCACATTGAATGTCTCATTTGCAAAAATTAAAAAAAAAAAAAAAAAAAAAAAAAAAATCAGTAAATATCATCACAACTTTCCAACTAAGTGAGCTTACTCTGACTTAAAGATGAATATAACTGGAGCAGAAGTTAATCTCTATATCTTCCTAAAACTCACCTCTACTGAACTGGCATGAGTCTGTCTTAAAAATATAGCATCTGTTCTTCCTAGTAACTTGCATTTATACAGTTACATCCAAACAAGCTCCTACTGAAACAAATGTGGGAGGCTGTGTCACTAGGAAGAGAAATTAAAACAGATGCTCTGTGCATTGCTACTTTTCACACTTAATAGATTGAGTGTTGGAACAACAGTAGCCGTTAATAGGTTTGTTAATTACAGGTGAAGGTTTTAAGAACTCATTAGATAAGAACTACAGTTAATTTGAATATGCAGGTTTCTCCAAAATAACTCAAACATTCACCAAAGCAGGGTCACATTTATTGTTTGGCTACACCAAAATACATAAAAATAGGAATGGGAATTCCCTGTGCAGTGGTACCAGGGCAGTGCTTCAGAGCACATCCCTCAGGATAATCTGAGGACACCTATTATATTTGGCCAGTGTGATAATTATGTTTTTTTTTTTTTTTGTATATAATCTTTATGTATTTTTACAGCATATGACTAGAAGACAATCATTGATATATTAAATACTTCTACTAATTTAACTGGGGGGGGAGGAGACGATGAAAAAAAAAAAACTTCTCCAGAATTATGCATTTTACTGACTAGGTGCATTTATTATGCCATACACAAATAACCTCTTTTAAGCCTCACTGGGTGAAGATGTCATTCATCCCCATGTCCTATCACCACTTGCCATGTGGACATTAGCTTTCTCATACCAGGCAAAAAGAATCTTGCATCTCCCCCGTTGTCTGCTCTGGACAAAGTCAACTGGTTCTGCTCTGAGCAGCCCAGTGAACCTGGGCAAGTTGTCCCAAGCTCTCCCAAACCTCTCCAGCATCACAACTGTGAGAAAGGCAGCACCCAGCACAGGGGCTCATAAAGAAAAAATAAATAAATTTTAAAAAAGGTTCCAAGGTTCTGATGTCTCCAGCTGGCACAGCTGTTTACCTAATTAATGTCTGTTCCTGCATCAGATGGTAATGATGATCTGAAAAAAACTGATAGGAGGTTATGTGTAAGTAAAAACTGAGATTATGTTCCCAGCTCTGCTCCTTCTTATTCACAAGGGTCAAGGTAATTCATGCATTTCCTACTGTATGAAAATGGGTTTAACAACATTTATTAATTTATCTTAGAGTTACGGAAGTGATTAGTTAATATCTGTGTGGTAATGTGAATATGTCAAATGGGCAATAAAGACTAAGTATGCTTCCCACCTCCATCAAGAGGCAGCTCACACCTACCTATAATGTATGAAATATGTATTTAACATTTTAAAGCTTCTTTCATAAATCACTCCCATTTGTCCAGAAGAACCCAGGTGAATTCTTGAAAAGCTCTTACAGGCAGGCATACAAAGCCTCCAAATGCAGAAACTGAAGCAAAACTTGATACATTCAAGCAGGAATCTTAGATTTTCATGAAGTTTGCTGCTGTCATAATACAGTTTGAGAAGAAGGAAGAAAATAACCAATCATATTTTGGACTATAACCACAAACTTCATCATACTAAAGATGCTTTTTCCTCCCATATGTCTCATTGTTTCATTTGGGAAGTTTTGTCTTGTTTTACACACACACACAACAAAGAGGAAGAAATTCAACTTAAATTCTGTATTGTGTAAAATACCAGTGAACTTGCATAAAGTCAACTTTGTCTATATGCCATCATCCTAGGATTCATTTTAGGGCTAACCAGCTAATAACTAAATAAATATAATGCACCAGCCTTCCATCTAATGGAAGCCTATATATTGTTGCAAACCTACTTTTGCATTAATGAAACCATTATTACTAGCCATAGCCTAAAAGCAATTAACATAAATGCCATGAAGATTCTACCTATATTTTTTCCACAACTTAATTAGGATGGTGAGAGTTTTAATAGCTCTGCACCTCTTTCCCGTAAATGAAGAAAATCTCATTGTCCTTGTAATTCTTACTTTCATTACAAAACCAGCATGAGAGATGGATTAGGTCCCTAATGAGCCTTTCAAATGAACAGCCCCGTGAACTTGCTGAGGCATTGTAGTGAGAAATGTACATTAGTTAGGCTTTGGCCTTTACAAATTAGCAGAAATTCAACATGAAAATTTCCCTCTTCATTTTCCCATTAGGTTTTGAAATGCAGGATGTTGAGAAAATGGGAGAAAACAGTCCCAAGAACAACTGCATCAAAGCATGGCATCTGTTATCAGTGTCCTCTAGCGTCCCTTTGTGTTTTAAGACTACTGGATCAAAGATTTTACATCTCATTAAGCTACAACTATGCATTAGTTATCTTCTTGACATTGCATTTTATTTATTCTTTAAGATAAATTTCCTTACATGACCATAAAAGCAAAGGCTAAGAGCAGTTCTAGGAACATACTGGGTTTTATATTAACAAGAACTTTTGCCCATGATAGCAGTTCACACTGGGGCAGAACTTTTAATTCACATTAGAAATCTGCAGAATTTTTTGTGTGTGATTTAGCCTCTGTCAAACTAATTACAATGCCACAGGGGACATCAGGTGCAGAATGAATAAATTCTGCTTTCTTGACCTTAAAAACAAGCCACTGGAAAGATCAGCCATTGAAGTGACCTTGAAGTAAGAGCTGTTTTACAGTGTGACCTGTGAAATCTTAACAACCCAGAGTTTTCCCCCTATACACTTTGTTGGGTGAATTTCACTGAATCACAACATGAGCAATGCCTTAATCTCCTACCTAAAGCCCACACTCTGACCTAAAACTTCCTTTAAATTCTAATAGTGCTTCAACTTTTCTTTAATACTGAGGAACACTATGTACCTCTGACTATAGCAGTTCATACTAATGTTAATATTTTATTGTTTCCCTTCATACTAAAGGAGATGTGTGAATGAAAAGTAAGTATGAACAGAGGTAAAGACAAGGAGAAGGTACCTAAAAATAAAAGCCAGTATATATTCCAACAGGAGAAACCCCTTTGTACTTCTCTGATCATTCCTCAGTGTATGTGTGTTCAACACCCATTAGAGGCAAAGCTGCTTAAAATAAAGTTTTTATCTTGAAATAAATTCTGTGACTGGAAAGAAAAAGTTTCACTTTGGCAGAGCAGACAAGCTGACACGGGTGTTCCTGGGGCATGGACAATAATGATTTTCACAGTGTGTGAACTTTCTCCACAAGGAAATTACCAGGAAGCAGCATGACAGCTGCCAGCTAGGCCAGACCCCCATGTCCTTTGCCCTTCCTTCCTTTGCTTGTCCATTCCCTCTGCACCAGTCTCCAGAGACAAGGGCAGGGCCCATCTTCAGCAGTTCAATCCTGACTACTGAAAAGATGTAGCAGCAGGACAAAATATGCAGGAATTCAAAGGAGAAGTACAAAAAGCATGTGCAATGATATAAGCCCATGAGGTTTTTAAATCCACAGAAGGCCAAAGTCTCCACACACAGCCTTGGTAAATCTACTCCAACAAGATCCCAACATGGCGAGACCAGAGGTGGACCTGGCAGCATGCCTGCCTCTTCTGCCTAAAGTACCGCTACAATCTCAAATGAGGCTCCCACGTGGAAAAACTATTTGTTTGCAGATAAAATAGAATAAAGGACTTTTTAAAGTAAATTTAGACATAGTGGCTAAAAAAAATCTGCCCATATTTCCACAGTGTCCTAAATAGATAGGTTGTTTCCTCAAGTCTGTTGGAGGTACAACACAACTAAAAATTTAGCAACCTCTGTGTTACAAACATTTTTTCCACAGTTTCTCTAGGTCCCTAGAAAAAGCCTGGGTTCCCATTAGGGCACAGTTGTGCATCTGATAACTGCTCTTCTCGTGGCCTGTGATATTCGTAGACTTCCTGTATGTATGTATATATTCCTGTATGTATGTATGTATGTACAGGATTGCGCTTCCCCAGCAGGTTCCCCTCCTGCTTGTTCCTCTCCTTCCCTTTGCTCCAGCTGGCTCAGCTGTGCTGCAGTGATGAACCCCCTCTCTTTCCTCCTCCCAAGGACAAGTAGCCTTCAACACTGCTGTCAAGCCACACTTTTATAGATCATGAGAAAATCATCCATATTGCTCCTTCAAGATTTGAAAGTTCATTGTTTTTAGGCAACATGGTAGGATTTGAAAAAGTCCTAACAATGCACATGATTTAAAGTGGCCTGAAAATGAAAGATTAAATGATACCACTGCTGGCAGCTGTTTCAAAATGATTTTCAAACACCAAGCCTGTATCAAGAGAACCAAGTTTTAATCAGGGAAAAATAATTTTCTATTGGGGAAAGGTTTCAGAAATGTAATTACCACACAATCCATTTACCCTGATAAAGGCTTCCCAAGTGATAAGATACAGCCCAGCAAGAAGACCTCATTTTTCCCTGAGCCTGAGATTATTTCCTACTTTGGAATATAATGTCTAAAGAAGGTGCTTTATTGAGTTTTTCTCTGAATAAGAGATTGGTGTCCTGTTGCCCTCCAAAAAGGAGATGGTGTATTTTAGAATCACTACCGTTACTCCATATCAGGGGATGAAGAGTAATGTGAGGGGGAAACACTGCTGAAAACAGGCAGTATTTTAAAAGTGCTTCTTATCTCAACAAAATCGAAGGTTCTGCCTCACATACATTCTAATCAAATCTGTGGGAATCTTGCTTTTAATGTAAAAATAGATACTATAAGTTACAATAATCAAAAGTTAAAAAAAAAAAAGCTGCACTCATTGTCTCAGTCATTTTAAAACGTTCCTTAAACAAGTCATCTGTCTAAGTTCTGGTAATTAAATAAATGCCAGTTCTCAGGCACATTTCTTCAGTATTATAACTGGCCAGAGCAAATACTGCTAGCCAGACATCTGTCAGTAAAGATACAAACACAAGCTCTTTTCTTGATGACCATCCTCAAACAAAGCAGAAAAGGAAGCAATTCATAGTCTTCACATCCACTGGGACATTGATTCTAAAATTCAGACCTCAACATTTATTTTCATAATATTGCATATTTGTGAGTGCACACAGAGAGCTCTGTGCGACTGCTGTGGTCATATGTGCAAAGAAAGATAGTAGGTTCAGTCCCCTCAAGAGAAGGGCAAGTCATGTCAGGGTGCCCAACAACAGCCACACCAGACTCACCCCTCTGGACCTGCTGCCCCCCGTGTGGCAAACAAGTGCTGAATAACACAAAAAACAAATGCCAAATCCCTGCCAAGTCTTCCTTCCAGGCAAAACTCCATGGTTAGACCCTGTCTCTCTTCCGCATAAAAGAAAGTCAATGGATGTCATACAGGAATCTCAACTCTGACCAGTCACTACTGGACATTCTGACTAGGATACTTAATGTTATAAAATGAAACTGATTTGCAGTATTTCTAATGCATCACAGTTAAATTGATAATATAATCTATCTGGGCAAGCTTTTATCAATCACATTTCAATTAATTTAATTTATAACTCTTTAAATATGGGTGCTTCATGAGTTCATGTATTATTCATGAATGAAGTGTATGTTTGTACAGGGAAGGAAATCTCAAAAAGAAATACTAAACTATGTTAGAAAGTTGGATCATTATTTGAGATGTATTCAGACACATTGCTGTAAAGGCTTCTCTCTTTTCTACATTTATATTTCCTCAGCAAATTGCATGTTAACTAGTAAGTTAAGATTTTTCTTGCTGGCTACTCACACGTCGATTTTGAACCTGGAAAGGGCTAGACCTCTCTTGCTTCACATAGCTCATTGCCAGCAATTTTCTAGTGGATACATATATTCCAAAATGCATGGAAACTGAGAAAAATCCAGCATGCCTTTCTGCGTCCACATAGTCTCTACAGTGCTGACAAGAGTAAAACCAGTTTCCTTTGGCAGCAAACCTAAACAGATATAACCTGGAAGATATCCAGGAAAGTGGTATTAGTAACACCAAAATATATCTCTGATGGAATCGTTCTTCTGATCCTATAAATGCTTTCGAACCTCTTGTTCATTATATTTCTCATTCATTCTGTCAACATGGGAGCAATTTAAAAAAAAAAAAAATCTACTTGTTTTGTCAAAGGTGAGTGCATTTCTTCCAGGTATCAAGGTAAATTAATATCTGCTTTCTCCATCTTCTGTCGAGGTTTAGGGTTGGTTTGGGGGATTTTTTGGAAAGTAAAATTTATATGAAAGTTGAAGACCTGGAGAAAAATATCTGCAGGTTGAAATAAAAGATAATTCCCTCCATCTGAAATACTGTTGAGTGGTATTTATGGCCAGTTCCTGGAAGCAGTGGCCTGTGGACCAATCACGGCCCCCTACTCCAGTCGTAGAGTTCACAGTATTTTCCTTCATACTATTATTACCAGAAAATGCTAACATATTTCTTAATGTGCTGCCCCATGAAAAACGTTTGAGAAACCTTCAGAAAGGAATAGGTTTCCTTTCACCCAGATGGCGTGCAACGCAGACCTCAATATACAACTAATGCCAGACTGTGTCAGAAATGGCGTCTCCCTCCATCAAAAATATGAATCAGAGTTAAATGTCTGCATGGATATAAATATATGGAGAAGTGTAATGTGAAAAGTCTCAAGATGCCTTGGAAGCAAGGTCCAACATAAACAAAAAGCAAGTGAATGGAAAAAATAGAATATTTTTTTGCAGCCATTTACAAGAATTTTTGCTGAAGGTACTTTGGACCCCTGTGCCTGCCTACTAATTTGGAGCTTTCCTCTGATACTCTTCCAGCCCTGTCCCTGCTACACATCATACTGGAATTCTTTCTATTTTAACATTCACTGCCTCTAAATGCATTTCATAAAACTGCTCTTATTTTGGTTTTGTTTGTTCTAAGAGACCTTTGTGAGTCATGTGATAGGAGGCAAGGTTTAAGCAAACTCCTAAAGGGTAATGTCATCTTTAGATCATGCTCATTATAATTCATAAATACTTCTCCACTTGACAGCTCTTCGATCTTACGCTAGGTGTTTTTTTGAGAGCCCTTTTCAATTTTCCACATTGCTAATAGAGCCTGAGGCAAAGCTAAAAATCATTTGGGCTTCTTGAAAGGATCAATAATTTTTGTGCGCCATGCATTTTAGAATATATAGCATCACTGACACAAACGCTGTCCCAGCACTGATAAATATAACACATCAAATAATGTCAGAATTTTCCACATAACATTTAAATATATATATATATATATATATAAAAATCAATAACTACCTGCAGTCCCACATGCAAAGAAGAATGTTAAGTATATCAGAGGAAGGGGGGAAAAAAAAAAAAGAAAAAAGAAAAAAAAAAAAAAGAGGCTTAAAAATATAAGTTACCAAAAACTGATTGAATAAATTCTTTACCAGATACTGGTATCCTGGCTCACTTGAGAAACTATGTAGAGCTAGGAGGTCTAAAGGTTTCACTGTTTCACTGCTTTTAGGTTTATACCACTGTAAAAGCTGGTGGACAAAAGTTCATTCGGCTTTCCCTGTCACCCATCCAAGCAGTCAAGGATATCTGATCAAACGCTTAGACATGCTGTACTCAAACAGCTCAATAAATTATTCATTCAGCACCATGCAGAGCAAATTATATTTTAGGTGGACAGCATTTTTGCTCACAGTTCATTCACTTACAAGACAAGCAAGAGGCTGCAGTGAATGAAACGGAATTAAAGAATCACTAATATGGAACTGGATTTTTCTCAGTTTAAATCTTCTAAAGAAATTGCTTATGGAGCATGTTGAGGCTGACAAACTGAGCACTACTGTGCTGGTGTTGGTTTAATTCTTTCCAAGACCATGCTACTTCATTTAAGATATATTAAGATTAAGTCTCTAACAGACTGAATAGAGATGCCCATGTTCCTCAGAGAAAACAAGTGTTGAAGTAGCATTAATAGTCCACATAGCAAATGTAGTTTTACATAAAGAATTATTTCATGAAGGCAAATAACAGCACCAGAGTGTAAGGGAGGAAACAAACATAAAAAAGACAGGTTCTTCTGTTGTTTTGGTTTTTTTTTTTTCCCCCAAATATGCTCCATTCTTCACCTCTGTCCTCTCTACTACCATTTCCAATGTTATTGGGACTGCCTCATCAACTCCCAGTGCCTATGATTTGCAATCTTAATTTTCCTTCTCTGCTACTGTATTTTTGAGATTGAATATGAAACTGAGAATCAGCAGACTTGGTACTATTCTGCAAGCAAGCTCTCTGTGCAGGTACCAGAAAATAAATGAATGTCAAATGTTGATGCGCTAGTGTTTTGCATCCTCTCAGTTGATCTTGCCTGTAAAGCGTTGAATGGAACAGAGTGCATTCAGCTGTAATTTCATGTCTGACTTTTAGCACAATTAAAAAGAATTTCTCCAGCTAAAAATGCTTCACTGAATAAAGCTGTAATTGAACTATCTAAAACTGCTAAAAAGCCTTCCACAAAAATATTATTTTTGACAAAATTTTGCTTAGAAAGATCCTAAAAGTCTCCTATTTGAACAAAAAAAATATTTTAAAAAACTGAGTGCTATAGCTCATCCTGAATGGAAATATCAAAACATTCCACTCATTTAAAAATCGTCATTTTTTGTCCCTGTGTGGGGAGAAAGAATGAAAAAGGTGGAAATAAGAAATGAGAACTGTAAACCATATTCAGAGAACAAAGTATCATGGAGTATATTGGGTCCAGATCATTTGGATAAGGCTGAACCAGATGCTTAAATTAAGCCACCTCAATGTTAATACCTGCCCAAAATACATTTTTTCTTGTTAAGAGGTT
Source organism: Nesoenas mayeri (assembly GCF_963082525.1). Classification (NCBI taxonomy): domain Eukaryota; kingdom Metazoa; phylum Chordata; class Aves; order Columbiformes; family Columbidae; genus Nesoenas; species Nesoenas mayeri. The sequence continues at coordinate 30,217,657 of NC_137545.1, forward strand.
GGGAAGCTCATTGGCCTTTTTACCCAACTTTTCTAACCTGCCATATGACCAGTGAGAGACCAATCCCTGCCCTGTTGGAGGTTTTCTGTATGCTAGGAGAGCTGTTCAGATTTCAGATCCAGCAGCATTCCACCACCTGGATGCACACTTCTGTGTTTCAGTGTGGGCAACCTGAGACTGAGAGGCTCTGGATGGCAGAAATGGAAGCTCCCCAGTGGAAGAGGGCCAAGCACCAAAGGTGGGAAACACACAGTTGCACTTCTTAGTTGGAAAAGTGGCATAACCGGAGTGATAGTGAGCCGTTCGCAAGGATGGAAGGACTGAGCAGTGACCCACTGCCTTCCATGCCAAATGATGCACATAGGTGGTGTTAACTGGAGGAATATGAGTTAAGACCCACTTAGCCCACAACTAATGATGATACTATTCTCCCTTCTTAAATAAAGTGTTATAACTCTTCATTAATCTGACTGACAGCTCCCCTTCTCCCTGTTGATTTAGATAAAATTTGCAAGGTAAGATATGAGATAACCTATGCCTCACACTTGAGTAGTTTTTTCAATCTGTGAAGGGAAATTGGCTCAGTTCACAACTGCAGAAGTCCAAGTAAACACATCTTCTATCCTGTAGCTTGCTTTCTACTGGCTGCATATTTCTTTTGCCTAAGCTGTTCCTTTGCAGTAAGCCTAAATTGTTGCTCCAAAGTTTTAGAAGACGTGCCATTAATAACTCCCACATTTATTCCTCACTTACTGTGCTCCCACCCTTTCATCAGATCAGCTTTCTTTCAGCATTGTTTCTGAGCTCATTATTCAACATTAGCTCAACTGAACTGCATTTACCATTCATTAGGTGTTTCTGAGCCAGAGGTGATCATATGATCCAATACTTCTTGGATTTCATTGTAGCTTGTTATGTGCTATGTTCCCATGGTTTAGTGGTATGTTTAAATTTGGCTTTGAATACCATCATTGGGAGCAATTTGTATGGATAGCACAAATTGCAAGATACGAAAGACAATGTAGAGCAGCAATAGGAATCTCTACAGCACCACCTGATCAAACCAGCATGCTAAAATGATGCTGACAAGTCCCCAGCCACTTTGGTGATACAAAGCTGAATCCACCATCAGATAAAAAGAGTTTGAGTCCACTGCTATTAGCAGGCTAAATGGCAGAGACTCCTAGCATGACGATATCCATTACAGAGACAGTAAAATAAATGTTACAGAATAGAGGAGGAAAAAATGTATCTCATTTTCCCAAGTTTTTGAATGGTACATTTCCATTTGAATTGAAATTTTGATTTTAATGTTAAAAAATGGAAACAGGTTTTGAAGTGAAAAAACAATGATCAAGGCTTTCCTTCCTGCTTCTCTTTTTCTCTTCCTCCAAATGGAGAGACTAATTTTCTTTCTAAAGTGCTCCAGCTCTAAGAAAATTACAAAGATAAGAAATGAAAAAGGGAAAGGAGGGAAAGCAAGGAAATAAAGGGAGTAGAAGATGAAACCTACCTGTTTGCTTCTTTGAACTAATAATAAAACTAAATGAGAAGCCTCCTTTTTATTAACAAATCAAAACTCATTTCTCAGTAACAAATCTTTTTATTCAAACTATCAAAACACTCATATAAGAATACTTTGAGACATGCTTAGACTATTTCTCCAGTGGGACTCCATATATTGCAGAAATAATTATTTCTCTGGAGCTTTTTCTCTGTATGCATTCCCTCTTTTAATGGCTTTTGGAGTCCATGTTCCTATGAAAGGGTAAAAGGGGATTTAAAATAGTGTCTTTCTTCAGTTATCTCTGCCTGAGATAGTTCTCAGAAAGGAGTCACCACAAATCTACATTTTATTTTCAAGCAACATTTAACATTCACATGTAAACTTCATCCTTCTCTTCAGTTTTCTACCAGGATATATACTGCTCTGAGAGCCATCATGCTATAGGTATCTTCAACTCCAGTCATGAAACCAGGATCTGTCTCTAAAGTAACATCTCCCAAACCTACAGCTCCACAGTTTATATTAACATTAGTTAGCTTCCTTCCCTCAGTCTCCAAGAGATACTAAAATATTAATCTGCATTTCATACTGAAAACAGGTTAAACAGTATACACAGACAAAAAAACCCAAAAAACCAAAAAACAAAAAAAAAAACCCCAAAAAACAAAACAAAACCCAAAAAAAAAAACAACAGAAAATCTGGTTTAATATTGATTGCCTGCTATAATTCAGACAACAAACCTTTGAGCTACTCTGTGATCCATGTTTGGACAGCTGACTTGCTAGAAAAAGTTTAGGAAATCCGGCCACCATGCTGTTCTTTGGTTTCCAGAAATGGAAGCAAAGACGACATCACTGGCCAAATGTCACACTTCTGATTCATTCCTGGCATGGTCAGTCTGCCAAGACACATAATATGGGACTGGAGATGAGAAGATGCAAGGTTGATTAGAAATGCTACAAAAAGCCATGTTTGAAAGATGACCTTAACAGGAAAGATTTATGACTAACTTTAGATACAAATTCAGAAGTATTTCCCAGTTCCTCCTGTGCTGGTATTTTTCTTGATGACACACATGCACACAAACAACTGGAGGAGATGCTACAATCAAAGTCAAAATAGTGCAAGTGTGCTTGTCTTATTGGCAGATGACAGTTTTGTGTAGCTCTCTGTAGAAAATGCAAGGTAATGAGATTAGGGATGAAAAATCAGATACTGTATAAACCCAGAAACGCAAGCAGAAAAATACTTGAGGGTGGCTGTGGATCATTTCACAACAAGAATGAGCAAAGTAAGCCCTGGGATAATTAGAACAAATATACATGTGGATGTGGCACAGGGAAGGGCTCTGGCACAGCACCTCCAGACTGCTCTTTCAGGGATCTTGTTTGTCCTTTGACAAACAGTGTGTCAATGTGTTGGTGTAGGCACCTGTGTGCTTATGAATATTCGTGTGAATCTACTTGTTTCATATTGTATTTTCACATCTGCTGTACTAACTACTTTCCTATCAAGCAGGAGGAATATTATGTGAACTTTTTAACATGATGGTTCAAATAACATCTGTCTGTTTGTTTTCCCTAATAGTTAACCTTAATTGTTATCTAGGCAACTGCATATTTGTAACTGTGCTTCACAATCAGAAATCTGATTTATATATTAATTTTTTTAAATACGCTAAATATTTTTTCTTACAATCAATTCCTCCAAAAAAAAAAAAAAAAACAACCCACACAATACCCACACAGAATATTTTATAAAAGAAACTAGTTACATCTAAAGAGAATAAAAAACCATGTCATCCTATCTAGTGAAAATTTTAATCTCAAATGCTTGTTTGTTGTCATTTCATTCTCCTCCCACTCCACTATAAAACAGAACATAAATTGGAATAAAAACAGTTTACAAAATAAAATAGGTTTTAAATCAGAGTATTGGAAGGTAAAATAACCATAAAAAATATTAATTCAATATATTGAATAATGTTATGTCAAAACATCCCTTGACAATTCTTATGTGGCTTGACTGAGGCAGCATTTTTGAGGGGGAAAAACATGACTGAAACACTGCCAAGCCACACTTCCTTACTTCTCAACAGTATGCAGGACGATCCAGCAGGATCTGAGGCATAAAGCAAGTTGGTAATTTGTTCAAGCCCACACAGAAAATCTCTTTGCGTCTTAATGATGTTGTCCAGCTGGCTTACTAGCTGCAGTATTTTAAAATACCTATTACTGCATAAGAGAACCATATAGTTTCCAGAGAGAGGACAAGTCTGTAGACAGTATAAATTTATGCCTCATATTTAACTGCAAAATCTTTTAAAACATTCTAATCCCATGAATCCAAAATTTAGTATCTAATTTTTCTTTTTTTTTCCCAGACGAGGTGGCAAATGCAACAAGTACCACAGAAAGGTTCAGGCTCTGCTTCATAAAGAGGCAGTGGAAGAGACATAAAGAAAGTCTCCAGAGAAGCACATTATATTGTTAGCTCTGCACAGGTTTTTAACTTTTTTTTTTTTTCTGAGCATGAGCATGCGCAAGTTACCACATCATCTATATCTATAAAACTATAATTATTTGTAGGTACATATTTGTATATAAATATGCACATGCATAATGAGTATTATATTACCTGTACATGTTTATATGCATATACGCACATATCTGTGTGAAAATATAAAAGCACCTAGAGGAAAAGGGAATTAACTTTGAATACCAGGTTCTACAAGATTTTGGACCACATGTTTTAGAAGAAAGTACTTTCCAGAGCCAAGTAATCAATGGATATAGTAGAGAGGTTCTAGATTGAAGTAGATAAAGCAGACCGCTGCCTCTGAGGTGCTCATTCAGCCTGAGCATAAGCAAACCTGATCTGCAGTTTCCAATAAAATTATATCTTTTTCTTCTTTGAACAGGGGCTATGTCTCTTTGTTTAGAAGGTGACTTTCCTGAAATTGTGAGTATTACTGTTTTTTTCATTATTATTATATCAAAAGATCTTCAGTTTCACCCTTCTCTTTCTGCTTTATTTAGACTTTCACCATAAACATTTCACATCTTATCAACCACCTCTAATAAAAGATAGTCAGGATTCTATCTATCAGCATGACATGGAGTGGTTGAGACTGTATTTAATCTTCAGGAAGAAGCAGAAAGATCTGGACACAGGTTGGACAGTGGAAAGCCAGGAGAGTCTACGGCTGTAAGCCTGAAGGACACAGAGGACAGCAACACTGCACTTAAAGGTGATGAGAATTAGATCGTGGGAGGAAAAGCAGCTCACTGTTTGGTTTCTTTGACTTTGAGGCACAAATTAGTCACTGAATCAGAGAACTGAACAGAATAAGTGACAGGAGGAGAGGGGAGGGGAAAAAAACAAAAACAAACAAACAAACACAAACAAACAAGCAAAAAGTCAGTACTTGTAGTGTGACTGAACAAAAGCTGAAAGCCAGTGAGAGAACCAACCAAACAATGGAGACAAAAATCAGAGGACATGTCCTGCATGAATGTGCTTCTGGATGAAATCTTTCTTCTTTCCAGAAACAGCAGCAAGCTCTTGAGCAGAGGTCTTAGAAGGTATAAGGATAACTAATGATATCCCTTTCTAGGCAACTTCTTTGCTATTCTTAAAATGGGACGTAATCAGTACAAAGAGCCTACCCCTCACACCACAGCAAAACTTATATGAATGAATTGCATCGTAAACAGGGAGAGTTTAACCATGGCAGATTTCTTTAGCTCATCAAAATGTCTTTTTCTTGGTATTGCTAAGCATCAGGGGCTTACTAGTCATCATTAAATGAGAAATAAAAGTCACAAATTAGAGAAATTCTTAGAAAAGATTACACACAAGAGTAAAATTCCTAATGATTCAACTTCAAAAAAATTATGTCTGATTAAACAGAATATTGAAACTACTCAATCTTAGAAAATTATTCCTTCCCCAAAACAAAAGAATAGAATGAAAGCAATAATAAAATATAAAAATGGAAGTGAATTGATTTCATTAGCAAAACATTTGATTCTGCCACCTCTTATTTTAGTAACTATAAAGAAATGTATTTCTGGAAAAGCAACAACATCTGAAATATCGTGGTCTGTACAAAGAACTGAAGTTATGCACACATACAACTTTTCTGTTAAAATGTTTTATATAGGTAAATGCACACAAATGTCAGTTAAAAGATCCAGACATACCTGTTCAAGATCAAATTTCAAGTGTTCTGTTTACTATAGGAAATTATGAACTGAAGAGTCACCAGAATTCAGGATTCATATTTTGAGGATTTTGTATGTCACCATCAGGTCTGAACATTTTCTAATTTCAAGGTAGAGGAGCTCTACCAAGATTGTCCAAGTCACAGAAGGCAAGGCCAGGGACTGGGAGAATGAAGAACTGCCCCACTGTAGCAGAAGATCAGGTTCCATTTAAGGAACCTGAAGGTACAGAAATCCATAGGACCTGATGAGATGCATCTACTCTGTCATATTTGAGAAGCTGTGGCAGTCCAGTGAAGTTCCCACTGACTGAAAAAGTGGAAACAGAAGTCCCATTTTCAAAGATGGTAAAATGGAAGACCCAGGGAACTACAGGCCAGTCAGTTTCACTTCTGTGCTTGGCAAGATCATGGAGCAGATTCTCCTGGAAATTATGCTAAGGAACATGGAAAATAAGGAGGTGACTTGTGACAGCCAACATGGCTTCACTAAGGGCAAATCATGCCTGACAAATTTGGTGGCCTTCTACAACAGAGTTACGGCTTGAGTGAAGAAGCGAAGGGAGACTGACATTGTCTACCTGGACTTGTGTAAAGAAGTTGACACTGTCCCATACAGCATCCTTGTCTCTAAATTGGAGAGACATGGATTTGATAGACAGACCACTCGGTGGATACAGAATAAGCTAGATGGTCACACTCAAAAAGTTATGGTCAATGGCTCAATGTCCAAGCAGTTTGCTGATGACACCTGCGTGGTGCAGTTAACACACTGGAAGGAAGGGATGCCATCCAGAGAGAACTTAACAGGCTTAAGAGGTGGATCTGTGTGAACTTCATGAAGTTCAACAAGGCCTTCTGCAAGGTCCTGCACATGGGTCAGGGCTGGCCAGAGAATGGATTGAGAGCAGCTCTGAAGAGAAAGAATTGGGGGTGTTGGTTGATGAGCTAGCAGTGAGGATTTGCCCCCCCCCCAGAAAGCCAACTTTATGCTGTGCTGCATCGAAAGAAGCATGGCCAGCAGGTTGAGGGAGGTGATTCTGCCCCTGTACTCTGCTCTGGTCAGACCTCACCTGGAGTACTGTGTTCAGCTCTGGGGCCCACAACCAACATAAGGACATGGGCCTGTTGAAGCAAGTCCAGAGGAAGGTCACAAAGATGGTCAGAGGGCTGGAGCACCTCTCCTATGAGGACAGGCTGAGAGAATTGGGGTTTTGAGAAAGCTGCAGGGAGACATTACAGTATCCTTCTAGGGGACCTACAAGAAAACTGGAAAGGGACTTTAAGGTCCACTTCCAACCCATAACATTCTATAATTTCATAGGTATTAATACTTCTCTTCCAGTTGAACAATTCTGACCTCTTGATACTGTTTACTGGAATGTTTGACTTCAGTGAGCACACATAGCACTCAGTTCATCCTGTTTACCATTGTTTAAACGTGCTATCACTTTCTAAATTATATGATAAGAATCAAATCCTCTGGACTCAACTGAAACCTGTTTACACTGTAAAACCTAACTTCAATAGTCCTAATGAGATTCTGTAACCATTTGCTTTTCAAACTACAAAGGCAGATATTTAAATGTTAAATAAACAGAGCATCAGGAACAGAAACAATGTGACCTGAAAAATTAAGATGATTTCCCTAAAGATTCTTAGAAACAGCACTAGAAGCACTTTCTTACTTGCTCTTTCATCTGAACTGACCAAAAACCTTAGAAAACTATTCAGCCATATCTATAAGAAATCCATTTGAGACAAATCCTTTACTGATCTGTAAAATACCAGTGCTTTTCTGTGTTCAGAAAGGTCTTTTCTATTACCCTACTTACAGACACTTCATTCTACCAACATTTCAATATTTGAGTGACTCAGCTTTTGTTCTAGCTGAAATAATACCACAACAACTAAGTAGCTTGATATTGCAGACTGCCAGATCTCAGGTCTTTGACAAAGTTGCTATAATTGAAATTGCTCTAGCCAGAAAAACAAATAAAGAACAAAGCTGGGAAATAGCAGCAAGGAAGAGCAGCCATTTCTGACTTGTTATCAGGAGGGAGAAGACTGAAAACAGTAGTTAGTGCATATGGGAAGGTCCAAACTCATGAAGGATATGGTCCTATTTCCCATTCTTTCCTGTTTGCGTCTCAACCTGTTCCATCAGCAGTCAGCAATTTTCCAAGGCTCCAGCGGAGATAAAACAGACATCACTTATTCTGAATTCCCCCTGAAGCTATTTTTAATGAAATCTTCCCTTACTCCAGGGAAGCCGAATCAAAAAAGCAACCCATCAAATTACTGACTTAACGTAGGCAGATTCACTCTAAGCCTTGTTCATTTGCCTAGCTGAGGACTGTTTCACTTTGTTTTGATCTTCTTGGTCACTTCAGTGAATGGAGTGAGGCTGTGTGTTATGTGCTGTTTATTCATAATACTTACACGAAGTATGAGCATAAGATTTTTTTGCTAGTATATGTAAGAATATTACAGGAAGCAGATTTTAATCACTCTGACAAAACTCTTAGGGAGTGCAATAATCACATGATTGCATTTGGCTTTAAACACACTAGTAGTAGCCTCAGACTTCCTCTTTGGTACTCTAATTTGTACAAGAATAGCCTCAATGAAATAGATGGACTTATTGATTAACGTAGCGCTTTGAAATATCATCAATGACTCTCACCTCCTTTTACATATTTATGCTCAAAAGTAGTTTATGGACATGTGAAGGAGGAAGGTTTTTCCATCACCAGTACTTCCTAGTTGAAAAATAACCTACAGGTATATGTGTATATATATATATAGTGGATATCTAAGAAGAACTAAACTTTGCTACCTTTAATATCAATTTAGTGAGTTTCCTATTTCGTAGTTAAGGGCTATTCCAAAAAAACCTTTTCATTCCTTGAGGGTTGAATGATTGGTTTACTAGGCCCAGACTAGAACAGTCCAGCTGTTCTCAAACTAGCTATATCCTCAGAGCCATCAAGGACTGCCACCAACCAGTGGCATACTCACAAATATGCTGAAAAAGTAGAAAATGCATTTGCATTCATATGTAGTCTTCAGAGCAGAGATTTCACTGTTATCATCACTGGCATGAAGAGATCCTCCCAGCAGGACGAAGACCTTGTGCTTCACACTCACTAACACAGAAAACCCATTCATATCCTGAAGAAGTCTAAATCAATTACCCTTCTCTGTGAATCTCGTGGAAGAGAAGAACAGGCACTTCCAGCTGTGAACTGTTTTTCTCCCTGCCTGAGCACTGAATTAAGTGCCTGTCTTGGAATTTACAAAGCTTAGCTTGAACATGACTTTATAGATTTGCTCTAAATTTCCTCTAAGCTAAGATTATAGTTTCCCTTAACGTAAAAATAAAAGGGAATAACCCTTCTCTTGTGTAGTTCCTTTGGCTATCTCAGGACAGTATTTTCTAGTCATATTTAATTGGAAGTCACCATGGAGAACCAATACAATCACAATGGTTTAGAGACTCCATTACTTGTTGATGCAGTCAGTACTTTTAAAAGAAGTGTGCTAACAGCATTATTACTTACATTAAGTTAGTGCCTACCATAAGGGCCACTTCCTCTAACCCCTGTTGTTAGATTTAAGTCTGTATACACTAGAAGAGATTAACATTTAGCCCTAATGAGATAAACCAGGTAAACTCAAGCTCAAAGCAATTAAGCACATCACCTAATGATGCCCAGGAAAACTTCCAAAAAGTCAAGCATCAAATCTAATCCTTTCAAATTTTACGATGATGCCTCACCCCTGACATCCACAGTTTCATTCTAATACTTAGAAGTTTTATGTTAATTTTCATACACTACATTTTTCAGTGCAACAGAAAAACAGATAATTGCACTTGTAATTGTGGTGTTCCCCTGTAAAGTCTGCCAGGTGTTAGAATTCTGACCCCAGTGCCTGTGTTAATTAGATGAAGTTACAAAAAAACAGGCACTATAAAGCAGACACTACTAAGGTTGCAGGGGGGAGGTTCGACAGGGTAGGAGGAAAATCTGTTCTGCTACAGCTCTAACTAACTGTCTGATTGTAATCAGAGAAAGGCTGTCACATCAGAACTTCCTTATTTAATTCACACAATCCATTCATGTCCAGACCCAATGACAGAATTGGTGGGGTTTGGATCAAGCCTGTCACAGCAAGTGAAATAACATGTATTTGCTGTGAAATGAGATGAGTCATAAAGGTTGATACCTCCTTCCACAAGCTAAAGTGGAAAATGACTCCTGATTTAGTGAGCAGATCTTTTTTCTATCTATTCTGCTGAGGTCTCAAGAAAGTAGGCCACCTCTTTCTATTGGCTGACCTTGCCCAACAAAGCCAACCACCACTCCTGAGCAAATGTACAGATGAAACGCACATCTCCATTGCTTGTCTGAAAAGCACTTTGGGCTTTTGCAAACACTCACTGATGAATGTGGTTGTGTAAAGGAGATTGTAATCCAGACTCATAATGATGCAGTAAATAGACTGTTTCGATTCATGTGTAGCCTCGCTGGAGAAGGCTCCAGGGAACTGTACCAGTTACCAGATGCAGGTTTTAAAAAGAAAAGAGTTTATAATTTGCCAACACATCTAATGTTATAGTTAAAATGTCTAATGTTAGTGACTTTAGGGAAGCTTGGAACTCAGGAATGACTGACAATACTAGTTTTCAGCCTGATTCAGTTCATTCTTTCCTCCCCATAATACCTGGTTCCAACATATATGTTTTATGTGAATGGCAGAGCCAAACTCTTCAATTATTTGATGGCTTTCCTAGAGCACAGAAACCATACAGCAGCTCTCCACTGGGAAACTGAGGAAGAAAACAAAATAAACAACTCAATATACTTCTTCTGAGTCGAGGGGATAGGGATGGGAAAAACTGTAGGATTTAATTTTAAATGTATGTGTGCAGACTTTCATACACTGTAATGAGCAACCTCATGTACCTAGTGTTACTAACAAAAAGTGAATTATATGTTTTCCAGGCTGGAAAACAAGTTTTCATCTGTCCACTAAGGAGCATCATTAATGTGAGCTCATACCTGCCTGGAAGACAGACCACCAGTCAGCACTTCAGAGCATTTAAATGTTTTCTGTAATGCTTGTAAAACCTTATCACAATGTAATTCTATGTGTTATAGTGGCTAGTATTCATCTTGACTCAAAAGAATAAGACCCAGAAAACAGAACAACTGTTGGCTAAAAAACACAAAGAAGAATGCAAAAGAGTGTGCACCTTCAACTTATTATATTGTCAATAAGTTTGATACAAGGTTGGCATAGAATATGACAAAAGACCAGGTCAATGAACTCTCATATGACGTACTCAAAAGCATCAGCAACCAGAGGGAAAATGAATAGTTCTTCCTACTGACAGGTACAAACATCTTATATTGCATACATTGCCAGACATATTTTAAGGAGAACAAACTTCACAGAAGAATGATAACAAGGATTTACACACTGGATGAAATTACTACTGAGGAAAAGATGACCTGAAATTCAAGTAGGAGTCATTCCCTTTGTTTTCAGGAAGTTTAGATCAGGTCCTATATGAACTGAATCTGCACAAGAATTCAGTGAGTAACCACCCAAGAATAATGAGAATTAACATTACATGTGTGGCAGAATGCAAACTCCCCTCTCTCCCCCTCCCTCCTTCAGTATGGAAGGAGTAGGCATATCTCCCCCTCTCTCTGCTACATGAGGCTAACAGCTTCTTTTGTTTGGCCCCAGAGCACCCTGGCCAGGGCCATTAGGGGAAGGGAGTGCCGAGGCGCCACCGAGCCGCTGGGTGCCTGTGGCCAGTGTGGGGGATGTCTGGAGGCTTCAGGGGCACCCACAGCCAGTGTGGGGGTGCAGAGAAGCTTCTAGAATGCCTACAGTCAGATCTGATCAGCCAGTATAAAAACAGGATTCTCGACGAGACTCCGCCCATTGTCGCAGGTCTCTCGGAGCACAAGCAAGATGCTGCCATCAAGAGCCCCCCCCGGATGGAGACTCCGCTTGCCAGGCCACCATGGGTGTGAGTAAAACTTGTCACAGGATTGCGAGCATATTTATATTTTCCGTGCATATTTGCACGTGTAACTTTCCGTGCTCAATATGAACACGTGTAAAATTAATCCTTGCATAATTGCGGGTGTATTTTCCTTCGGTGCACATTTGCACGTGTAACTTTCCATGCACATTTGCACGCGTAACTTTCCGTGCTTAATACAAGCACGTGTACTTTCCGTGCACATTTGCACGCGTAACTTTCCGTGCACAATACAAGCACGTGTACTTTCCGTGCACATTTGCATGCGTAACTTTCCGTGCTCAATACGAGCAAGTGTATAAATTATTTCCTTGCACAATCACGAGTGTATTTTCCTCCCGTGCTTCCACATAAGCACATGTAATATTCCGTGCACATTTGCATGTGTAAGTAAATTAACCCTCGCAGGATTGCGAGTGTATTATAAATTTACCCTCGCACAATCGCAAGTGTACACTTTCCGTACTCACTACGAGTATGTGTATCTTTTAAAATAATCCCACACCATGTTTAGGCAAGTGTGTACTTCTCAGGGATGGCTCCAGCATTGTTTTGGGTGAAGCCATGTGCATGCACTCTGTGGACCGCCTGTTGTATTAGTTGCTGCCCCTTAATAATTTTCCTCAACTGATATCCGAACCTGTATTTAAGTCACTTTTGGAGTGCTAAAACCTTGTTTCTCACCGGTTTAATAAAAGTTGTTTTGGACCCTGTTGTCCCTTAAACTAACCTCGGGGTGCCTTCGTGACAACATGTAAGGTAAGTTCTGAACTCAAGAAACAGAGCTGAAAAAAATAAATTTTGTAATCTATAAATATTTTAATGCTGCAAGATATATCTGATTGGAAAAGAAAAAGAAAGTTTGATTGACTTCAAACAAAGTCTCTGTAAAAAATGTCATAGCTGTTTAATCTTGCTAGGTCTTGAAGGACGTTCTTCCTCTAAAATTAAAATGTGAACTATTTTGATACAAAATTTAAAAATAATAAAACAACACAAACGAACCCCTCTGAATTTTTCATGGCAGGTAATAAGAAATCCAATGACACTGTTCTTTCTGTATAAGGCTTCTATTCTCTCTCTGTCTGCTGCTCTCTTTTGTGTCCACAGGAGCAGCTGCACCAAGGGTAGGGCAGCCTACAGGTGAAGTGCCACCTAGAAGCCAACCCATCCAAGCTAATATTCTATTTTTTAAGAGACTTTCTAGATAGCTTTAGACAAAACACTTCAGCTCATCTGAAGCACCAGCCTCTGCAGAGGTGCCGATGCTTCCCGTCCTGCTGACGTGACTGTCCAGGAACAGATGGGCAGATGTCCACCAGGATTGTCCAAGTATGCAGCATCCTGCATGCTCCAGAGCATGTGCTCTGATAGGAGAGGTTCACTGTGGGAGTCTTCACAGACAGGTATAGACCATGGGAAGACCATGAACCTTTACAGCTACTTAAAAGCCACTATCATTACTCATAGAGGTAGTTTTCCTAGAATTATTTAGAATAGCAAGTGCACTATGCATGCTCCCAAGGCCAGCTTTAGAGGACCACATCCTGTGAACAGAAGCTCCCTCTCCACTTTGCTTGCTATTTCTGTTGGGTTTGACTTGCCAGCTGTATTGTGGATAATGAGTGCTCCCTAGCTCATTCTCCTGTGGGGCAGGCATTTCTCATAATCTATTAAATATTTAGACTTTCATATAGCAAGTAATGCTGTTCACTTGTTTGACTTAAATTATACCCCACTGGCAAATCAAATTAGAGAAGATTTGAGTAAATCTACCTTTTAAAACAAAAGCTGATTTTTCTCCATGTTCAGCCATTTGTGGGATTAACTTTTTAATGGGTTCTTACGTGCACAGTGTTTTTGTTTTCATGGATACTAGAGGAGGATAAATTATTAATCGGGGGAAAAAATCTTCAGTGTGTGTGCATTTTCATAGCATTTTTAGTCCCTTTTGTCCTATTCATAAATCATTCCTCATTACTAAAAATGAATATATTACTCCTAACAGTTCACTGATGACTCACTTGGACCATTAATTCAGACCTCCTCATTTAACGCAGTAGGAAGCTGCCACTAGTAATGGCAAACTAGGAGAAGATCCTTTGTGACCTCCACTCTTCCACTACAGAGAACAGACTCCATCTCCTGCTCCTTATGCATAATTTTATAGGCACACCAGATATTGTCCAGTAAAAAACAAAACAAAACAAAACATGTAATTTCCCCTCCTGCTCCAGTGATAAATTTGTATGGAGACAAGGAAGAAAATGGCCTTATTAATGCTCAGTAGGTTGTTTTTATAACCTAGAAAGAGGACAGAGAGAAATGGCTCATAGCATCTACATCAGAAGTGGAGGCAATTTAGGCCCAAACATATAGAGGCATCACTGAACTAATACGGGAACGACTGCAACTATGTCACTAGTGACATAGATCACAAGGTATTTGTTTATGTTCCTGGACTGCTGAGAAGCTGTCATCAGTGAAAACCCATTGTCATTGAGGAACAATGCCTCACCATTTAGAGCAGAAGTAAAAGGAACTTGCCAATTCTTATCCAGGCAGTACAGCATTTATCAACTCCTTATTGCCCAGCTGGGAACAAAGAGAGGATTCTACCTATTTGAAAATTATTATTATTATTTACTGCTATATTGGCAACACAGTGCACTGAACAGTTTTAGAAGAAAAATTTATGCTCCAGAATTCCTAAGGGCCAATACTCAATCCTTCTCAATACACACAATAAAACAGGGAATGAAAAAGCATTTATTTCCTTTCCAGTCCAATTCCTACTGTGCCACAAGGGTTAGTATTGAATACTATTCTGTTTCATACATTGGAGCTCTGTGCTAAACTGTAATTACCAGTGTCAAAAGAAAAGGGTTCCCTAGAATGATACCATAGTTATTCTTTGCAGTTTCCACTGCTGCAGGTGTTGCTGAACATCTTTTGAGTATTTCTGGGTACCAGAAAGAGAGGAGTGCAGAATGTCCTACTGTAACCCTATGCTCTTTTATCCTATAAAGATCAGAGAGATCCCAGTTTGGAAAAGAGTGCATTAACACCAGACACTGAAAACATTTTGTAATCTAGAATGGCATGAATGAGCAATTACAAAGTTAGCATTTCCTTGTTGCTCTTATGAATCCACATAGCAGTGATGGTCATTAAGAATAACCCTTAACTTCACATTCAGAGTCATGTTGTCCAGCTTGGAAACAGTACTGGCATATTATAAACTAATCACTGGTGTAACATGTCTGATGTTGACTATGACAGGAGGGAGTCATAGAGACTCTGACCAGCAAACCTTGATCACCTACATCCAGCTCATTGATAAACCAGCCTCTATGGTCAGGAACCTGAACTTCCCTTGCCCAATACAAGCACATCAACACAATCGTGGAGCTGAAATAACCTCCACATTTCAAATCATGGTGACGTCGATGAATGTTACTTTAAATTTAGTCACTTATGTAATAACCATTCGTGACAAAGCAGAAATTATTGAGCTGCTGTTATCCAAAGCCAGTTTCAACTAGACTCAAACAGAGAAAAATCTACTATATTTACTTAAAAACCCATCTGCACCCTCATTCACTAGAAACCTCCTTCTACCTGCAACATCACACAGGGATCGGAGTTCAAGCCTGACTCCTCTCTCCGATTTGGTACCTGCATAGGATGAGGACAAATGTTACACTGCTATGCTGTCACTGATACAGAAGGAGACCAAGGTACACTTTTGCCATGCGAATAATTTCTTTACGTTTCTTTCTAATACTAAAACCTTCTTAACCAGGGAACAGTCTCCATACATATGCATGTGCGAGTACATATACATATATACACACACTAAAAGTAGAACAAGCATGTCCCTCCCAAAATTATTTCCACAGACAACCTCTGTCATGGAAGAAAAACTTTTTTATCACAGATGTCCACCAATTCATCACATCCTGTTGCCCTGTCTGTAGGACAATTCTGATATTTGGAGTTGTTCAGTGCCTATGCAAGTTGAGCCCTCCGGGGCTGCACTAGAGACTGAGAAGTTGAACCCTGGTGAGGTCTCCATTATGGTAGAGGAACACTGGATAAAATAAAAGCTACCATTACCTAGGTGAACACTTTGTCTCTCTGAGCTCTGTATCTTATTTTCAGTTAATATGCTACAACTGTACATTCAAGGAAAAAAAAAAAAAATCAAATCTGCAGACTTTTAATTCACAGGTTACAGAACACGATAATAGTTGAACCAACCAGTATGCTAATATTCATTTAGTATTGTAAATAGGTAGGTTCATACAACTTCCACTGCTTCATACAGAACCTTTGTTGATATTGTCTAGAGCACAAACTCCGGTAGGAAATGGACGAAGTTATCAAAGTTCCAGCAAATATTTGTAAGAATGTAGAAAAACAGCTAGTATTATGTAGAGGCAAAACATAGCCAGGAGGATGGGGTTTCCTCTCTTAGAATACAGAACAGGTAAGATCCTTCATGATATTTACAAATGGCTTAATGCTCTTGTTTTAACCAAGTTACTTTATTTTTTTAATACCTTCTAAAATCTAATCTTTTCTGTGTATCTATTTCGAAGAGCAGCTACATCATCATACAACGAACATCCAAATTTTTTTAACTGCTTAACAGAGAAGATAATGAAAAATAAATAAATCAATGTTTTGGCATCTCTTTTTTTCCTTTAGATTCTATATTGCATCGTTTTCATCATTTAAAACATCATCAGTTGCACTGATCCAGTGAACAGATGGCATTATCAGCCCACAAGAATCTACACAAGGCAATTAGAAAACTCAGAGACAAGATTAATACAAAGAAATTAATTATCAATTATATCAGTCCAGCACTGTGTACAAAAAAAAATTTGTGTTTTCCTCTGACTCCACAGGGACGTGCTAATAGGTCTGCTGATGCTTTCCACTTTGCCAAGTGATGCATTCAAAGCCTCCAAGAATTGCCTGCAATTTTAAACCTTTATTACATGAGGCCTATACTGTTCTCTTCCCCTCTTTCTTGATTTGAATAGAGGGAGTTTAGTTAAGACTGAAAAAAAA
This sequence comes from Nesoenas mayeri, assembly GCF_963082525.1. Lineage (NCBI taxonomy): Eukaryota > Metazoa > Chordata > Aves > Columbiformes > Columbidae > Nesoenas > Nesoenas mayeri. The sequence goes on from NC_137545.1 coordinate 30,234,536, forward strand.
ACAGTCCATGTCTCTTAAAGACACTTTACCAATAGCGGAAATAAAATGTTCATGTAGATCTCCCTTTTGTTTTCTCTTCCACATCCTTCCTTTCTGCATAGATGCAGAAGAGATGTGTCCAGTGAGAACTACATCCTATGAACAGGATGCAAAGAGGCCCTTGTGTCAGCAAGACAGCTGAAGTCTGAAAAAGTGACTGCTACAGGACCAGAATATCATTCCCCTAATCCTGAGGGTAGAAGAACACAGCAGAGTCCTTTATTAAAAATAAATAAAGGGATAAAAAGGCAGTGCAGGTTACCTGGTGCCCTGTATAGACAACTCACACCCTTGAATACTTGGTAGGACGCTAGAGTCTGGAAGGTGAAGGGAAAGCAGACACGTGTAGGGATCTTCTCATGTGTCATGCTAGCAGATATACCTGCAGTTCTGTGTTTCTCCCATTATCATTTCTCTGGGAGCAGATAGGGTAAGAGTAATTCAAGTTCACTAAGTGATATATAAAACCTGTCACATCTATAGAAAATGCATTTTTAGGACTAAAAATAAATAAATGCCATCCCACACTCTCACTGCCTTTGGATTCTTATCCATTTCAGTAGTCAGCTATCCAAACTTCACTTACTTCAAATAGCAGCAGAGAAAGGGGAGGGAGGGGAAAAGGAGACGAGGAGTAATCCAAGGATTTAGAAATTATTATATATAGCAGGGAAAATATGAATATGATCACACCATATGGGACCAACTCAATTGACCTCAAAGGACTTCCTTTAGATACTTAAACGCATATCATATTGAGAAACTATCTCCAGCCTTGCTGATGATACACTGCCTCACTTTCCTATTTGTAGAAGTATGATTATAGTGATTAAAAAACATTCACCAGTTCTATACTCAGTGACACTCTGGCAGAAGCCTGGACTTGCCATGTGCCAGGAGAGCTTCACAAGAGTGTTGTTCTACCCAGAATCACCATATTTTCCACTTGAAGTCTATACTTCATACAAAGGTACCAAGCACATATGAAAACAATTTGTTCTTGCTGTTAATTTATATTAAACATCCTGCTGCATTCTTATGCTATTAAGAGCAAAGAAAGAAAAAAAAAAAATGACCAAGCAGACAATATATTTGATACTGCAGTGATAATAACCCTGAAGAGATTCCTGTGGGCTGGCAATGCCATCTGCCTTGTGGATGTAGAATCCAAAAATCATTGTAGTCCATGGAAAGACTGTTCTTTGTCTTTAGGACTGGTTCAGAGTCAATAAGTGCTGGTGGAGTCAAACTGATTGAATGCTAGATGATGAAAGACATGCAAGACAAGCAGTGATCAGCAGTGGATCCCTTGGACTTTGCCATGGCAGGAATCCTTCTCTCAAGAAATCTTGTTATTATGTAATCATGTCTTCATTTTTCTATCTGAAGGGATGAAAAAGCTAACATTTGGATGTTTTTCTTCCTGCATGGAACTACAAGGAGGAAAGCATGCCTGAATACTAGTTCTTTTGTCAAGAATATTTAAGTATTGGAGTCAGAGGAAAAGCCATAAATATGTCTGAAGCACTGTACTCAGCCTGCAAGAAAATGAGCTGCAGGCTGAAATCAGATGATCAATATTCTACCTATTTCAGCAGATCTCTTCAAAACTTAGTATTTCTGACCACACCGGTAGAAAGGTCACTGTTTAACAGACCTCTTGCTTTTACCACTGTTGAACTGACAGGTCTCATTCGTGTTGTTACAATTCCCAAATACTTCTGCTGATCATGATTGCCTGAAGTATTCAGAGTCAAATTTTGTCCTGTAAGTTTTCACTTACACTTGTTTGATTCCTGCATAGTTATCATTAATTTAGCTCACTGTAAAGGAAGACTAAAATCACAGTAAACACCTTTGTTGTCTAGAAAATAAAACGTCTCCTTGTCCAAGCAATTGTATGTTTTAATCAAATGCTGAAAGATCATTTTTTTACTATTTCAAAATAAATAGAAATACAGATACACAATACCTGCATTTTAACTGAATAGGCTTAATAAGACAGTCTCCTGTAAGGCCACATCTAAATCTACTGCACAGCAGTGGACCATACATTGACCGTATATTTCCACTGATTCTACAACACATTGAAATTCTGCAGCTTCAGCTGACAGCTATGACCAGGTTTAAGTGAAAGGTTTGAAAGTCTCATGATGTGTAAAATAATAGAAAAAAAGTTTAAGATACATGACACCAAACCAGGTGTAAAGCGACTAACCAGGAACACTTCGGTGATTCTTTTCTGCAGCTGCAGACTGGCCCTGAGCTGCTATGTCAAAGGGGTTGGGAAAAACTTAAGTTCATTTCTCATGTTTTCACTCTTTATCCCTCTCTCCAACTTTAAAAAGGAAAAAGAAACTGAAGAAAATTGCTTTCAGCAACTGGAAATCTAGACCTCCCAAAGCTCCTAAGGTTTCCATATCACAGAATAAAGCTGCTAAAAGGCAACTAATTTGTTATACAGCAGGCAAGGCTTTGTGTCTCCTTGTTTACCTGATGAACGTAGAAGTTTCAGTTTGCCCAGATATCTGTATGCAATCCATTTCCAATGTTATGTACATGGCTATTTATTCATTTTCTAGTAATTAGTGTCCTAGGGAGAAATTCTACTGCTACTCCAGTTACCTAATAAAATAACTTACTGCAAAAAGCAAAGTGGGAGGAATTTCTTATAATAGTATTTGGAAATTTTGATCTTTCTAATGATGTCTACTGACCCCTAGCCTGTAGCTGAGTTTCAAAGCAGTTTCTTTATGAATTCTTCATTTAATTAAAAACTATTAAACTATTACCAAAGAGGAAATTAGAATCAAATATCTTAGTTGTGGCGACCATTTTGACTTAGGATTTTTACTTCACGGAAACCGAATAAATGTAAGGAGACTGATTTTAAGAGTTCCTAATTTAGAAACAAGGGGGGAAAAAATCAGATTAATGCCTTGCTAGATATTCAGAAGAAAACTAATTAAGTTGCACTCTTCCTCCTAGAAGCATATTCAATTTGCACAGTAAATACTGTCCCAAGTTCTCTTCTTGTGTGCAAAACCCATCAGAAACAAGCCTGTTGAAGCCATTGTAAATATACCAGCACAAGCACCAGAAGGCAATTTCTTTGGCCAAACTGTTCAAATTGGGGAAGGCACAGAGCAATGGTTTTACATTTGCACCTTAGCTTTCAAATAAAAGAACCTCAGCTCCTGACAGTGGCTTGCACTGAAGGTCCTAACTTGGGGAATTTGGTGACTTCTTTTGGAAAGTTTACTGGGTACCTGGGAACTCAGTAAACCTTAAAAGCAATAGCACTTTCATGTAACTATTTAAATATAGTTTAGGACTTATAGGCACATAACATTTAGTATTTTTGCCCATATTTAAGCTTTCTTAGCCCAAAACCAAGGAAGGAAACACAGCTTCCCTGAGCTCCAGCATACAAAGATGATTTAAGAAGGTGATGAATTTTCATGCTAGATGCAATTATTGAGGTCCGTGTATGCACACAGGTATCTTCACATGTGCAGCTAACAAGGTTTCTAGGGAACTTGTAGCTATTACACATTCACAGGCTCCTTCGCTCAGCTCCTTGGAAAGCACTTACAGCTGATTCCATGCTAATTCATTGCTCGATGAATAAGTAAAATCTGTACAGTATAATAAAACCATTGATCATTATGCTTTAAAAAGATTGACTCCTAAATATTTAGGAAGCAGTGTGTATTCAACGGAAATGTTTATTGGCACTGGGAAATTAAACTGTCACCCGTGAAATAGTAAAACTCATTAATGCAGAGTTTCTTTTTAAGTGTTAGGAATTAACTTTATGACTGCATCAGTAATGGCAAGCCTCAGCCTTAAATCGCCTGCCATTTAGTATTCGTGAACATTATTAAAACATATTAACCGTAATTTAATTGACTGAAAATTAAAAGAGGAAAAAAAAAAGGAGAAAAGATGAAAGTTCCCGCCTTCAGCGCGGTGGCTCATTTGGCAGCAATTAGCGGGGGTGGGGGCAGCGCTGGCCGTGCGCCCCAGCCAGGCAGGGACGGGGCAGCCGCCGCGCGCCGCCGGCGGGGCAACAGCGCCCTCTAGCGTCCGCCGCGCCCCTGCCGGGCCCCCGCCCGCCCAGCGCTGCCCGACGGGCCGCGTCCGCGGGGAGGCCGCGCACGGCGGGGCTCCGCTCCCTGTGCTATCCGCCTCCCCCTCACCTATCCGGGCTGTCCTGGCGTGCAGCAGGTCATGGAGCATCTCCGTTCTCCCAGGCCTACCAGAGCCAGAGGTCCCCGGCTGCAACGAGCTCGCCGAAGCTCCCGTAGAGCCCGCCGCGGCACTGCAAAACCCAGCGGCGAGGGAGGCTCTTGCCTGAAGGGGCAGACCCGCTGGCACCGCCCTTCGGGCCAGGAGCGATAGGTGGGAAACTTACTGGGGGCTATCTCCCGAAGAAGAAGGAGGGAACAGCTATTTCCCACACGGGATGCTGCGGGGTGCGAGGACGGCGAGCACGTCCCAAGACCCAGCCGCGCCCGTGAAAACCGACGGCACCCGTTGGACAGAGAGACGAACCCGGGTGCCACCAGCGCCGCTCCTCCAGGCTGGAGCGAGGCTGCCCCTACAAAATCCTGGCACCCGGACTCATGCGGGAAGGACCGAGCCCTTCCAGCCGGGCAGACAGAGGCTCACAGCTTCGGCCCCGTCCCAGCCGGCGGCGGGCAGCGGCGGCACGGCGAGCAGCAGCGACACTGGCCGCAAAAAAATGCGGCCAGCGGAAGGACAGAAAACCGTGAGGGAAAACCAGCGAGCGGCTCGTTGCAGGCTCCAGCGGTTCCCGTTCACTTCCACGTCCACACCGCAGGACGGTGGCGAGCAATCCCTCCATCTGGCCGCAACTTCGCATTTCTAAGATCCATTAGCACACCGGAGCCGGGCTAACTTTCTTAGAGGTCATGTTGTAATAACCCCCTTTTCGGGGAGTTTCTCTCTCCCCCATCCCCCCATCTCTTCCTACCCCTTCCCGCCCCAATCAACTCCTTGCGCTCCCTCTACTCACAATTTGTTGCAGTTAATCCCAGGTGCAAAAAACTGAAAAGCAGCAGAGTGAAGCCCCAGAAGGCCCGGGAATCCATGTTCAGCCCCGAAGGGGGAAGCCAGCCGCCTGCCTCTCTCCCCTGGTCCCAATCTCCGAGCGCCTCTCAGCCTCTGTGCGCTCCCTCTTCCTCCGCTCATTTACTCCATCAGCATCCAGGTACTTCGGGTGAAGGGGGAGGCGGCCAAGGAACCCTCCTCCGCGACCCTTGGAGGAGCCGCTCCGAGCTCCGGCGGCAGCGCCCGAGCCCAGCCCGCTCCCCCAGCTGCTGCCTCGGAAATTCACCTCCCGAGCTGCGGCTGGGAAGCAGCAGCCGGGCGCTGGGCACCTCCTTATAGGCGAGAGCCGCGCTGCACTCCACCTCCTCCCAGCCCCCTGGAAGTCACTCCTCCTCGCCTTCCAGGGAGGATCCTTATTGCAATCTTCACGCGTTGTTGATAAGCATCAGAGTCATGGAGTAAATCAGGTGCCTGGAGGGGAAAAGAAAAGATTTTTTTCTTTTTTCCGTTCCCCCTCCTTTGGTACTGCTGTGGCTGGAAGATTTTAAAGGGCCCCCAGCTCAGATGCTTGTTTGCTTATAAATATCTATGTTTTATATATAGATATATATACATCAAATACATACTTATAAATATTTATGTTAAATATACATACATAAAAACTGCATGTATGTCCCCGTTCCCAGGGCTCAGTCTCACCCCTAGGGAACGCGGATGGAGCCTCGGGCGGGGCTGGTGCTTCATCCGCTCTCCTTTCGCGGCTGATACAGAGTCCCACTGCCTAGACCACCCGGAAGGCGAGCGGAGGTGGTCCCGGGGGTCCCAGGAGAGCCGCGGGGAGCTCTCGTTAGTGCCCCCTGCCCGAAGAGGAAGATGGCCCTTGGGGCTGCCGACCGGACCAGCCCCGCACCCAAAGGCTGCAAACCGCTCCCGGCTGGGGAAGGTAATGCTTGACAAAATCGAATTTCATAATTGATTGATTACCCGACTGTTCAGCAGCTGAACAGGTCGAGGTTACCTTCCAAAGAGGGGTACGGGAAAGCAGAGTTTAAAAAGCATCTTGCCTTCCCCTCGCGGGCTGTGTGCAGGCAGCGGGAGCGCGCCCTGAGCTGGCACCCTGCGCCGTGCCCAGCCGCCTGCCTGCACACACGGGAGGCAAACGTCCTTCCAGGAACTCCAGCTTAATCACTGCTGAGGTCTAACCTTGTTGCTTTGCTGTGGCGTCACCCCACATCAGTAGAGTGCTGCATCAAAGTCAGATCAAAATTACATTAGTGATTCTGCTATAATCTGCACAGAGAGTATGTTTGGACCATTAAAGTCCTTGTGGGGTGAAGTCCCTGGTCCTCAGCCATAATCCCTCACAATAGCAAGGAATAATCAGAAGAAACAGACTGTTCGCCAAAACCATCCTGACTTGTCAATGGAAAGTGGAGGTTTAAAATGCTGTAAGCCTCAATTAAAAAGTAAAGAGGGTGAAGGAAAGACATTGTGCTTAGCTATTGGGTGCTATATCAAAAAGAGCTGTCAGGGGACATCTTAGCTTTAAAGAAGCCGTCAGCTTGGAAAGCAAAAGTCCACGTTTAAAAAATGACTTAAGTATTTCACCTTCTGTTGTTACAAGTGACACAGGTGGCACAAGGTTAAATAGGAAGGATAGCTGCCTAGCACTGAGGCTGTAAGTCAGAGTCAATAAAGGATTTAGCCAGACAAAACCAAGACTTAGGAGGAACTTAAAAGCCTAATGAACTGTCTAACTCTTCAATTTTTGGCTTTAAATACGTCTCCACACACCAATGTTTCATTTTTGCTCACACAAAGACTTGACCCAGTTGCTCTGTGCTTCACTTATGCCTGAGCCCAGTGAGATTTCAGAAACTAATGGTGGGAGTCAGTCCAAGACTGACATATGTACATGAGTTGTCTGCTGTCCCTTCCAAAGGCCCCTGAAGAAGCTGTTCAGCTAATCATCCAGGAGATGTTTGTGTAAAGGCACAGACTCTATCTTCTCTGAGCAGGGCCATTTTGGAAGGAAGTGAGCTTTGATCATTTCCCTCAGTGGAAGGGGAGAGAGGGGTTCACCTTCATGTTTTCTGATCCCAGTCAGAAACATCTTCTCCATATGCTGTACAGATTGTATAAAAGACTCTGGCCAAGAAACTAAGAAACATATTGCTTTGCTGCATTAGGCCAGGAGGTTGGAGTATTGAGAAAATTATGTTATTAACTTGACTTTTTCAGGTGAGTAATCAAGCTTTAGAAGTGTTAGCAGGGCTTCCAGAGCCGTCACTAGAGTAAAGCTAAGCAGTAGAATATATCAGAAAGTCTTTGACACAATCACAATTTTGCAACCATGTATTCTGAATTTACAAGAGGAATTCAGAAGAAGGAGATTAAGTACATGGTTTGTTGGGGTTTTTTTTCATGCTTTCCTTTTACGAAATAATTAAAATTAAATGGACTGTGTTTCAAATATTTACAGTGTCTCTTTAAACTATCTGGCACAATGGCACACTTTTTAACTGACTCACTGAACTAATTAGTGGCTTGTTTATAGGGAAACAGATGTGGAAATGAGCTATGTAGACTAATTAAAAGCCATCAATAAATATGAACCCAATCCTGCAATGCATTCCAGTGGTCACCAATATGGATCTAACTGCAGGATTTTGACCCTGGTTACACCACTGGTATTCAAGTGACACTTGTGAGGTGCTGGTTTCCCGCAGGCACACCTTTTCTGTAAGCAACTTTGCATCACAAATGCCAGGCAGGTTCCTTAAGATTTGTGAATGTTTGGGTGCAGGAGCACTATAACTGAGAAGTTATGACTGGAGTGGAGGGCTACGCAGCTGTTCTTTGCAGGAAATTATGTAAATAATGTCATGTTTAAGGGCTTTTTGCCAGCAAGATTTTTATTAGAGTAAATTTATTAATCACTATTAAAGCTGTTCAGACAAAAAGTGTGGCTCATCCTCAGCCACAGATCTGGGTACCGTGGGTTTTGGGAAAACCCAGTTGTTCATTTAGTTTTAGTGTGTCTGGACTCTGTTCAAAATGGCTGCAACGGTTGCCACTTGAAAGCATTGCAAGCCTTGGCAATGAGTGAAGGTTTCATTATGCATACAGTGGTTACTCCTTTCTAATTCAGTGATAACACCTTTGTAACTCTCCCCTTCACTGTTGCACATTTTCTCCTCCTTGTTGAAAGAAAACCTGACCTTAACAGTGAAGACCCTGAGATTTACCCTTTCAATTTCTACCTCTTCTTTGACACATTTCATTTATAGCCTTTTGCCAGTCACTTGTTGTTCATTCTCTGTCCATTAAACAAGGCAAACACACACTACCTCATCTCATACAGATGGCAGGAGGAGAAATGTCCTCATGTCTAACACATGCTTAGAGTCTGCAGTCATGGTGATTGTATGAGCATCTTTATAATTTCACAAGCAATGTTGATAAAGATTAGGTCATCTGAGACTGTATAGAAAGGGCTACATTAATTCTGGGTGAGAAAGCCTGACATGGGCATCCAATTGTCCTTTTCCCTGATGGCAGGTGGATGCCCATGTTAATGCTGCTCAGGACACAAGCATGACCTGCATGATGGGGAGAGGAGCATGAACAGCATTGGACCAGTAGCTGTTCCAATCTTACTGTGTTTACAGTGCAAGCAACAAATCACTGAAATTCAGCATTTAAATTTTGAGCCCTGGTGTTCTACCCAAGTTTGTTCTGCCAGTCTGGAGCCTTGTTATTTGAGCAGAAGGAACCATTTGTGGGAATTAGATGAGACAATATGAATAGGAGACCAACAGAAGGATGTGAAAACACAGGGAAGAGCAGGAAAAGCTGACTGCCACAGGGGAAATAAGGGTATTCATTTTTGAAGGAGAAAGCTTTTCTATTTAAATGTTTATCTGAGGAGGTAAGTTTATCTGTGATCAGATACACTAGTTTTCTTTCCTAGAATCACTAAACAGCATTAGTATTGCTATAACCCATGTTGAGTTTGCCACTCAAAGCAATAACAGTTTAGCCTATGAATTCAATCAATCCAGCTGTTTGGGTAATAGCAGCTGGAAGCTTTATGTCTGATCCCAGTCACATAGCATTCAGGGAAGGAGAACAGCATTATGTATATGAATTTTGAAGACTACATACTACCACAAACTTTATTGTACATGGCTTTTGGATTACATCATGCTGTTTCCTGTTGATAACTAGGAATTTCTCTGAAGAATATCATGTTTCTGATCAAAAAACCTGAAGGTCATGTCTAAAAAACCTACAGGTCTTGTTTTTCTTTTTTTTTTTTTTTTCTTTACAGTTCTTCCCTAGAAAAAGACAGGACTCACTCTTTAAAGAGAATATGTGGGGAGCTTTCATAACAGACATTGAACCCCAAACAGGTGAGTGCAACAGCAGGCTGCTCATTATCCTCGGATAGTTGCGCAGCATACATAAGTCCAGAGGATAAGAAAATTTAATGATCTGCTGGGATAATCTGATGGCCAGTAGCATTTTTGAGATGCATGCTGAGATTAGGGTAAAAGAAATCAGATGTCAAGCTGTGCAGTGATTATTGGAAGGCAAAGAATTAAAATCGCCTCTTCCTCCCCCTTGCCTTTCCCTATATTATTTTACCACTGTCTGCTGGTATTATGGCTTTCATAACATTGTCTTGCCTGACTACGATGCTCGTTTCAGTCACAGCCAGATATAGCTGCTGGACTTAAAAGATCAATAACCTGACTAAGCCATAGTACAAATGGCTATGGCTACAAATTACCTATGGACTTCAACAGGCCTTATATGGGACACACTTCTCCCTGGTGTAATATCAGTGACATCGTATGCTGGAGTTCAGGACAGAGTCACAGAGGTCACAGAGGACACACCATCCATGGTCTGGTCTCTGTGTCGCTTCCTCACCAAACACAGTGGTCAACCTCAACTAGGCCAGCCATAGTCCTCCCTGAGACATATTGTATTCTTGTTAAAATGCAGTGTTATCCTGGTACATTTATTGTCCCAGAACCAGCTGTCCACCAGTATCCAATGGAAGGATGGACTTCGTGAGGTATTGGTATAAATACAAAACACATTCCGCTGATCTAATCAACCACAATTAGCCCTGAAGAGAGAACTCATACACAAACTAAATAATGCATTTTTTTTCCCCTGTTTCAAAGCCACACAAATGAGAATGAAGAAACCTCTAAAAGGTCCCTGGACAGTAAGATGTCACAGGATGGATGTAATCTTTGGAGAACAGCTGGCAACTAATGGGAACACACCATAATAAGAACTATGAGTCCCAGCTGAGTTCAAAGCCCAGAGTCTGCCTTACAGTCCTTGGAAACTTCAAGGCAAACTAGAGAGAAAAAGATATTACAGAAGGTGAGGGGGCATTTTAGCAAAAATCTCTGTTCTATAGACATTCCAGTTCAAACCACAAAGTCATAAGAGAGACAATGTTTTCTGTATGAATGTCTATTTCCATACTAAAAGAAGGGAGCTTTATTTTTCATTCATTACTGAGTATCAAGTGTTCATTTTGTAGAAATTCAGTCATGGAATTATAATATCTGCCATGTCACTGATGTGAGTAATGACATGTAATGAATAGACATTTGGATAAATTTTCAGAAGCAATTAGTGATTTTGCATGAACAACCAAGGTATCCCTTAAGGGACAATTTTTCAGAATGATTTGGGCCTTTACCTGCTGAATATCAGTGCCATGATCTGTCTGTACAAACAGGACAGTTATAAGGAGAGGCACTATTGGACATTTGCACCTCAGCATACCTCTAATCCATAGTCTCATGGTTGAGGAGAGAAACAATTGCCTACATCTATATATAACAAGCAATTTGAATATCTCCATCATTTTGCAGAGTAAGTTTGCAAGGAGTGAAAAAGTGAGCTAATTTCATCAAATAAATCATTTGTGACAAATGGTTCATCCAGTGCTAGCACTCAGAAAATTATTATTAGCAACAGCTGGGCATGATATGAAAACCTATATTCAGACATTCTTTTCACTTTTCTGTCTGTCCTTCACTAATCTCTGTTATGGATACAGGTTGGACAGGAGTGAAAAGAAGGAAGTTGTGTGGAACCTAATGCAATCATAAGGTCACTTTTAACCTTGCTGCAATTATGATATAGAAGGAGCCAACTGAGAATAATGGAAGGTGAGACTGTAATTTAGACTCCCCTGAAAAAGAGGAAGAAATGAAAGCCATCAGGATTTCTAGGTTTGATCTGTCAGGAATGAGTAGCTCCTGATCACTCCTGTTGCTCACTTCTCAGCATAGGCACTGGAGTCTTGGGTCCATGTTTTTTTCACCAGCCTGCCTTTCTAAGGCTGCTGTTGGCATATTTTTTGATGCAGACATTGAAGGACATGGAACAGAAAATCAGATTAATTGAGGTTTCTTAAACACAGTATCACTGAATTTTTGGATGAAGTCCTTGCTGGGCTGGAAGTTAGTCTGGACTAAACTACAAAAATCCCTATATATATGTTATATTGTATACATAGATATATATATATGTACATGTATATATACAGACATATGCATGTGCATAAGTATATGCAAGCAGATGATATACACACATGGAAATATGTGTAAAACAGGAAATCAAACAAGGTAAATTCAGCCCTCACTAGGAGATCCATTTATTTCATAGTTACTGACTGAAAATGTTTATTTCCTCTAGGAAGTGGATGCATTTGCATCAAAATGAAACAATTCTATGTAGACCTACCACGGTCTTTTCAAAGTAAAGTGATTTTAACTCCACAAGGGATAGCTGATTACACCATAATGTGTAGGCCTGAGTCAGACACACTCATCTTACTCCTGACTTGAGCCAGCTTGAGGTATAGGAAGCCTCTGCTTTCTGCCAGTCTGGATTGCAGATTACACTGGAGTTAATGAATCCCTCCTACTCGGTAAAGATCTGCTGACAACATGAGAATATTAACATCATGTAGCTTTGTAGAGGGGTGGATATTCAGAGGTTCTTTTGCAATCAATGTGTTTTGCATTAGTTAGGAAAAAAAGTTTTGTTAGTGATTTTAAGCAACTACTACTAAAACTGAGCCAAAATAAAAAATCCTACTTGACGCATTTTTTTTTTCCTGACTCTCAGAGGCTGTGTTTTTTTGCTTGTTCTAAGGATAATTATATATACTTGGATGAAGTTGTGAATTCCAAGGTAAGGAAAAAATCAAACTCACTGTGAGAGTTTTTACGCCCAGGATTTAAACTAGAGCAAACAAGTCCCCCTAGGCTCACATGAAGAGGAGAAAATCTCAATCAGTCCAACTTTCTGTTCACTTCTTAGACATATGTTGAATCAATTGAGGTTCAAGTAGAAGGCATGAAACAGTGCCACAGAGATTTTGTTGACCTCATATGAAGGGAAGCCTTCTTCGCTGTGTGCAAGGCTGAAGGAAGAAGGGTGCAGTGCAGCAAACCATGCCCTGGAGCTCACCAAAACCCCAGGCTTTAACCTGTCATCCACAGTTTGAACACGGAGTTTAAGCTTGAGGCTGGATTCAGACTCACTTCTATAGGTCTCAGAGATGTATCCAGGGTCAAAAGACAGGATTAAGTCACAGAGAAAGAGTGTGGCAGGGCCAGGAGGTTAGCCCAAATTGTCTTAATTGGAACCTGCATTTTCTATTACCTCTCTTTCAGTATGCAAATCAGTTTCATAAACGTAACAACTCAAGAGGATGACAATAATCTGCAACAACAGCATATGACTCAAATCTTACCCAAATAGGGAGTGAAGGAGGGCATAAACACCTTACTTGACTTTGTTTCTCCATCTTAAGCTTTAAGATAATAATTGCAGTCAGATCCAGGCAGCAGAGAATCTCTGCAGTGATAGGAAGGCCACATGCTCTCAGATGTGTCACATAGAAACCTTTAGCATTGCCTAATATGAAGAAGAAAATGTGGAAATCAGCAGTATGTATTGACACGTACCTTCTACATGTGTTAGTATCACATATGCCATTGCATTTATTATAAGCAACTCAATTCCCATAGTGCAATTACAGCAGATGGATAAACAAGATGGAATATACTGTTCACTTTATGACAATGATCGCATAATTCCAGCTTCGCTGCTTTTAACTGTTTGCATGAAGCACTGATTAATAAAGCTTTGCAAGGCTGTCAGACAAGGATATATGAATGTGTAAGTGGTACAAGTGAAATTATTCCCCAGTATAAATATCCTTAACATTGCAAAAGTAGTGAAGTTGTATCAGGGATGAGCATGATTTGTTCTGTCCATCAGGTTCTCCTTTACAAAGGCTGAACAGTGAGTACAATCCACTATAATCACTATCCTACACTTTCCTTCTTTTTATATCTACTTTTGCATTCATATAGACCATAGGCCTTTGAGAAACAGCTGACTTCTTCCTTGTCTATATGTATATGTGCTGTAGTCCTGATCCCACTATAAAGTTTGTAGATGCTTTCACAATATAACCGCAGGTTAACCACTACAGAGATAATTATAGCAGTCTGTAAGCACATCAGTGTGTAAAAGTCACAATAAGAAGAGGATATAAAAGTCATGAAGAGCTTAGGAAGATGGAGGGTTAATTCCTTTATCACAAAAACATGTTACTGGGGTTTCGTTCTGTGGATTAACATTACCGATACATCCATTTTGTTAAGTGGATACAGTTATCTGCTGACACATATTCACTTGAGATGGTTGCTTATTGAGGTATCTCACAAAAACACCAATTCACATCAGTGATTTTAGCAAAACTACTACTTACTGGTTTCAGCTTCGGAGATTTTCAATCTTTTTAAATTAAAGAATGGACTATTTAACAATCATTTTGGTCCTGAATTAGAAAATGTGTTTCTTGAGATTTAAATTATTGATCAGTGTCAGGAGGAAAAAGGGTACTTAATGAAATATCAGATACCTGGCTATACTTAGGTGAATCCCTTCTCTTTTCTATCACCTCAGAAGTGATAGAAATGAAAGGTCAAGATTAAATCTGTGATGTTGTGCTTGTTAGGTGATATACCATAACTCCAGTTTATGCTGCTGGTACCTAAGATTTACGAAGGAGCTCCTCTCAGAATGACTGAATTCCGAAACCTGCTGAATATACCATGTTGGCCTTGGGAACCTCTATTTTGAAAACTACTTCTTGAACTTTCTGAGTTAGAGCATCCCCTGATGGAACTGTAGGTAGCTCCACCTAATTTTAATGATGATTTACATCAGCTTGATGTCATGTGGTGCTAAAATAAAATGCAGAAGCTAAATTCTAAAGGTTTCATGTCATTTTAAGCTACCTGGAGAAATCAGGAGTGTTTATCTGTGGGGATCTTGTGCTAGCTTGTCTCACACTGATACAAAAGAAGATAATATCAAATGAAGAGGACATGGAGCAAATGAATTTTTTTTTTATTCTGTGCTAATCTTCACAGCTGTTTTTCCTTTTTTTAAAAATTTTTCTTTCCCTTTGGTTTTTTTTTTTTGTTTGCTTGTTTGTTTTTTGTTTTGTTTTGTTGTTGTTGTTTGTTTTGGTTTTCATAAGCTCTTCTTAAAGTGTAGATGATAGGCTATTTACTGGGAATAATCCTATTAGGCAGATAGTGCTGTATACAAACATCTGTCTATATATCTCATTCTGTAGGGACACCAACATTTTAAATCAAAAAGTGATTCCTAGCTCTGTTTTTCTTAGAGATCTCCCTTTTATGAAATGCCATAATCTGTATGTGTGATGTCAAATCATAAAGCATAACCCATAAAATAGCGGCGAGAAGACACTTAAAAATGAGAAGTTTTGCCTTTTTGACATCAAACGAGTTAGTGCGAGAGGGCATAATGTAACATCCTCAGTAAGTGTTGAACAAAGGATCCCCTGCACATCAGAGGGGTCTGAAAGAGCCTGAACTAAACCCCACCAAAGAAATTAAAAGCCATTGCTTTGATTTTAATGGTTTTTTTGACGGCTTGTTTAGTGAGCTTCTTTCTCACCCAAGTATGGTGCTGAATTTTCTCACACCAGTATGTTGGGCAATAGGCATCCCCCAATTCCAGAATACCCTGAATGCAAGAAAGATCAGCATCTGGCCACGAGCTCTTTACTATCTGACTTTTTGTCTGCTGAATGACTAAACTATTTGCTTTTCTTGTCTATTATTTACTTTTCTGAAGATAAACAGTTATTTTAATGGAGCAGGAGATTGCAAAATCATTGTGAAGTCCTTGAGCTTTCTGCTGGCTGTGGACTTCTCTATTCTCTGTTCAAGTCCAGATGAGCTATACAGTGCGAAAATACATTTAGTAAGTTTTTCATTGACATTACGAGGAAGGTATAATGACTGTCGGTCTGATGTCAGCAGGAGGTGCTGTCAAGAAGGGGAAGGAAAAAAAAGCCTCAAAACCCCCTGCAGACATTCAAGAAGAAATCTTGTACTGTTGAGTAATTACAATTCTCCAAGAAAAAAATAGACTTGGATAAACCTGGAGGCACCTTTATGTTTTTCCTTTTGAAATCTTCCATCTCCCTGACACGACACTTTGCTGCTCTGTGATTTCTGTCACCATGCCATGCTGGGCTAGTTCTTTTTTCAGGGGGGAGGGAGTATTTTTTGGTCCTTAGAGACCCCACTGTGAAATATTTAAAACAAACAAAGTCTTTGTTGAGATTTTTAAAAAGTCTTTTAATCAGCAAACAGATATATTCTTTGTCTTTTGGAAGAGAAGCTGCAATTATCAGGGAAATTTCACTTCAAACGGCATGTACATTCCTCGTGTGGGTGGTGAGGTAGGCAGGTATCTCAGTGGTAGGTTATAGTCATGTTTATTATATACTTTCAATGTTACTTCACTGATGTCAGTCTGGTGCTTTATTCTGAGGTGCACAGGAAGCCCAGAGCAGTAAAGAGCCTCCCTTCTGTGCCATTTTCCCACTTGTAAAGAAATCATGACTGAGTTTGTAATTGCAAAGTTACACAGTCACAGAAATTGCGTCCCAGGGAGGTGTTGTGTCTTGCTGCAAGTTATGGCTGTCCCTTTGTCTAGACAGAAAATGGCTGAACTTCTCTCTTGTGTTACACCCTTTCTTCTCCTTCTCTTCTGCGTGAATCCTTTTCACTGCTTTCTGTCTCATGCACTTTCTTCTCACCACTCTCTCAACACCCTTTTTCTTCTGGCTCCTGAGCCAATCAAGTCATGTGCCATCAAATTACAACCTTACTTGCAATTTCTTTGGCCCTCCTATGGTTCCCAAAGTCATTAGTGATGTGGTTTGGTTTTGCATTTTTTTTCCTTCTGATTGAAAATGATGTTCCCTTTAACTGCTTCTTTCTTCCCACAGTCTATTGTACTTTCTTCAGTTTCTATCTCTGCTTTCTGCCTTTTCCATTAGTGCTCCTCCAGGCTTAGAGAGCCCCAGTGCGAGCTCTGCTGTCTTTAGTTTTGCTTCCTGTTCTCCAGTTTGGGAGAAACACTTCTATCCTACTATGGGTAATTTTCCTACTCACTCTTTTTCATTGTTTCACATGTTGTTTTGTTATTACTATCTTTACAAATCTATCTTCAATTGTCACTGTCTGCCCTTGATTTAAAAAATGGAGGGCAGGCTATGTATCTTGCTGCATGGAGGAAATACTGCTGATAGAAAGCTGCAGGGCTAAAGCCAATGGCTAAAATGCTCAAATTTTTCTATGCAAGATTTCCCTACAACCTCGTCTTCTTGATCTATGGCTGTTTTATGACAGTGAAGCAACCACAGATTAGATTCATCTGGCCTAGTGCTTTCATATTTCATCTGTATATATGTTGAAATGTATTTGCTACTTGCTGTGTGTATTTGCTATCACTCTTTTGCATTGATTAAGTGGTTGGTTTTTTTTTTTCCCATTTTGTAAAGGCTCCTTGGGTGGGACTCAGCTGCCTAAGTATGGGCATAGACTGCTGTTTTAAAAAGTGTAGGGCTGCCTCTTCGGCCAGTCACTCTCTCTCCAAAATTGTATGAGGCTTGCACAGGTCATGTGCTCTATGCAGATGTCTCATACTGCTGTGGTATGCATTACCTTGGTGCACACATTCTACTGCATCTGTGGATTAAATGGCTGTGACTAAACAACACAGCATCTCTCTTCCTGTCATGCCATTGTAAGCTTCCTCTGGCACCTTTTCAGGAAGTCACAGGAGTCACACTTGTGTGGAAGCCAAATGGAGGCACAAACTACACCCAATGAGGAACAAACCCATACTACAGAGCAATACTTTCCTGATGCAAATACCGCTGAGTGAAAATATGAAGTCAGGCATAATAATAAAATAGAAAAATAGAAAAGAGTAAAATAGAAATAAAATAAAATAAACCATTAAGACTAATTTTATCAAAAAACCCTGTTAAATACAGCCACTGTAGAGGTCAGACTGGACTGCCACATCCTTCTTTATGACTTTTGTTACCTTAACCCTCAGCATGAGAAATACCTGCTCACCACCATGGATCTTCTGCATTATCTTCTACTGGAAACTCTTTGGTTTTTAACTTTTTCTTAAATGTTTTTCCTGAAACAGGTTGTCACTTGTTTTGGAATAGTGTCTCTGTCTGCAATAAATTGAGACTGGCATGCATTTGTTTCTTACTACAGGAACAAAAGGATTTTCACAGCACCTCTTTCAAAGATTTGAGACCCATTGTAATTTTGGTGAATTAAGCTGATTAATATGAGGACCTCACACATATTTCTGTCTCACAAGGAAAAAAAAAAAAAAAGAAAGAAAATGTAATTCTGCTGGATAAATCGTGGTATATATTTTCTCATTCCTTTATGGACTTCATATCCCACACAGAAAAGACAATACAGAATTTTCCATCTATTATTTCTTAAAAAACAACCACAACAAAATTCTCCATAATTACAGAGAGTCTCAGAATGTTAGAGGTAATATTGATATGTTGACAGGCATCTAACCTCTACTGGGGAGGAATGAGCGATTTAGTTAGGGCGAGCTAATAATACATTTCCTGAAGTAAGTAACAGCTCTTCGTTCTGGATAAAAATGATTATTTTAATAAGGCTTGAAATTGCAGGCATGATATGTGCTGTGATAGTAGGTAGGATGAAACAGTAATGCAAATCTAAAAACACTAAATGGAGCTTGAGCAGGGATCCTCTGAGGGTTTATTAAGGATTATAACAATAGCCTGTTAGCCATTGAAACTTGATTTATGTGACTTTGCATAAAACAATTACTTGCAATCTGGAAAATAAAAAGTAAAATAAACCAAAACTAATCTAAACAAACCAAATAAACAAGAAACTCCACCCAAAACCCTTTTTCCCTCATATTTTTTCTATCTTTTAAAAATATTTTACTTTTTAATATTTAAAATGCATTTTTGCACTTTATAGTTTTTCCTATTTTCAAGGATGATGCACAACTTAATTCTGCTACTGTTTAAAGACTGCAGGTTATATCTCATGTTTTCATGTTAATATTGGAGGAAAAGTCTAGCTTTTCCAGGGTGCAAGCTGGGGTTGCTGTTGATGTCCTGGTCATATTTTGTCAGCAATGATAACTTAGAGAGTAACCAAGCCCTGGAAGAGACTCATGATCTGCTGTAACACAGTTCCTTTGGTAGCCCACAGCCCTCCTGATAGCCAGCTCTGTTACTTAGGGCACATCAGCTTCGCTTTCTGCCTCTGATTTTCTCCTCACCCCTCTTTGTAAGTTAAAAGCTCTTTTGGAAGAAGCTGACAAAATGTACTACATCTGGCTGTGCTTAGCACAACAGGACACAGATCTTGGCTGGAGCTTCTTGGCAATGCAGTGATACAGATACTACGATTATAACAAAGGTTTCACACAGAAAGATCAATAGGTACAAGACATTAGTTCTTATAAGCCTCCTCTCTTTTATGATTAGTAGGGAACAATTCATATACCTCATAAGAGTTTTGTGATAATTAATTATATAAGGCTTGCACGGTGTTTTGAAGATGCAAAGGTGGATCCCCAACTGTGTTAGAATTCAGAAGCATGAGGTAGCCTAGCACAACCAAAATTAAAAAAAAAAAATAAAAAAAAATCATCTCTAGGATTTCTTGGCTAGTGGAGAGCAGCTGTGAAGTTTATTTCACCATCTCTCCTAGCATGGCTATTAGGGTAAGAAATCTTCTGCCTCTCTCCAGACTTACCACTCCTCAGGGACAGACTCAAGCTAAGCTCTGGGCAGAGAGGAGCTTGAGGATACTCAGTGCCTCCAAAAACTGTGTTTCATGTGATCTGGATAGAGCAGGACACTAGAGCAAAGCACAAAACTCATTCCAGCAGCCCATACCCAGCTCTGTGTTATCCCAGCATTGGACAGTGCACTTTACAGTAGGCTGCAAATGTCTGTGTGCACTGAAAATACAGAATCCCAGAGCTAAACATGTCTTGAGCTTTCCTCATTCTTTCAGTGTAGACATAACTTCAGTGACCCAAAAGCTAGTGTAGACTTCAAAGCAATCGAGTCTATGCTGTGACCCTTCTTCCTCCACCTTATTTTCTCTTTCACCATTTCTGACACAGGTCTTACTAATGAGTTTCATACTTCATATCCTGGGTATATATAAACTGTATTTCATTCCCTGAAAATTAACTCCAGGTTCGGCATGCATCCAGGAGTTACACCTACACCATATGAAATTGATGGACCTGGGACTGGGTTCAAATAGGATGGAGAAGACTAGAGGGAAGGACTTAGCATTTTATGTACCAAATCTCATCTTGCTGAAGCTTTTTGTGTATGGAGCTTTAATTATTTCAAATCTCCACCTCCATGTCATGCTGCCATTTGTCACACTGTTGAAAATAATTGTGTAAGAAAATGAAATTAACTACGTAAAGCAAAGTCTGACCAAAAGAATAGATGTTTAATGGGGAAAAAGATGGTCTTTTTGATAATGTGCCCTTATTAAGGAAAAAAGCTGAGGAAACCTTGCTTTTATGTTTTGAAACATGACAGAATGAAACAACTCATATTTTCTTCTGTCCATTTAAGCTTTTTAATGGGACTAGATGGACAACTTTCAATGCTTGCAGAGAGCCATAAAGCAAGGCAAATCCATACCTTCCTGAGAGGGCTTTTTTTAAAAATAAAAACCTGTAAACCAAAAGCATTTCTCAGAAATGGAAAAGATTTCAATCTACTTAAGAATAAGTCACTGGAACAACCTGTCTAGGGAAATGTACTTGGGGTCTTCTGATTGTATTTGGTGCCTTTCTAAACAGAAGGGGTTCAAAGACACCAGAATTTATTAGTTTGGAATAAGAGACACTTCACAAAAATCTATGGCTTGTATTATACAAATGGTTTTAAAATACCATATTTTCTGGCTTAAAGGTATTTATACATTGATTTCTTTACAGTAAATCACAGCTCATCGCCAGCATTTACCTATTTGTGGGCAAGAGATCCTGATATCTTTTGGTCCTCTGAAAGCATGTGCTGTTATTTTGGTGGAGTAAACAAAGGAACAAACAGTTCATTCACCATCAAATTAAGGGATTCAGTGGACAAAAGTAATGGCAGTCAGGGTAGGAAGCTGTGATATGTTTTCCAGAAGCAGAAAAGATGCTAGGAGAAGAAGAGTGGAAACCAAGCCCTGAAAACAGCACGCGTGAGTGCTTTTGTTGCTCTGATTTTGACCGAACATAAAAGAGTGGAGAGCTGCTTCACAAGCACTTCTTGTCCTCCATTGACTTCCATTAAGAATCACAGTTCTTGCTAGCCTGAACAATACCTCTGTGTGTGCCTGTGTGTGTATATACACAGGTGCAAGCTTTCTCATCAGGGAGGATGGCAAGAGCTGATGCAGCCCTGCTTGCACCAGCTCTTACCTAGATTCTCTCCTTTCTTCAGAGCACCCTCCTGTTTCCTCTTATTTCAAACCTAAGCACTTCTAGAGAATTTGCTTCTTCCCAGATTGTTAAGAGACTTTATTCTCGAAGAAATGCTTTGTAAAATAAAATTAAAAAAAAAAAAAAAAAGGCAAGCAAACAAACCACTTCCATAAGTAATTGCACAGAAGGCATGAGACTGAGACAGCAAGATACAAGCCCACCTTTTCTGTGAACACAGAATTGTCCTTGGGTTGCTAAATAAGCTTTAATCTTAGGTCTGTCCCTTTTGCAATCAGGATCCAAAAGTACTTGCTGTTCTAGATTTCTGTTTAAACTGCACATAGGAGTTGTTCTGAAAAATAATCAAACCAGAATGTTCCTCCTTCAGAAAATATCATGGTTTTTATGCTATCCATTTGCAAGAAAAAGGAAAATTAAAAATGTCATTTTTTATATCAACACACAGAGATTGGAAAGTTTCGAAATGACGATGTTAATATGGACTCTCATGGGGATATTTTCACACAGAAAAATTTGCTATTTTAAAAGAATTTTCTTTCCTTGAACTAATTTTTATTAAATATTAGAATGCTCTTTTCAAGTGCGTGTGAAGGAAGCAACACAGCACTTTTTGATAGGAAATGTTCTAACAAGTAAACAAAAGCCTATTAAGATCTAAGATCTACTGCAGATACCGAAGAGCTAGTGTGAGCGTGGCCAGCATCTGGAAAAGAGGATGGCACAAGCAAATCCTGTTGAGGATCTTGGGCCCTATGGTGCTTTTCTCCAAGGTAGGAGTCAGCAACAGGGGAAAACCCAAAGGTAGACCATACAGACCATAGGTTCTGCCCTCAACTCCTGATAGGCACAATTTCCAAAAAACCTAGACACTTCTCATGCCACCTCCAGTCAATATAACTGCAGATATTCAGCAACTGGATAAATTACTCTGTCTTGTTTGGGGTCAGTCTTAAAGCTTTTCTGATTAGAAGTTTAACCATTTGTTAATGTCAAAAGTAATGATTACTTACCTGTTGCACAGAGACAGGTAATAGATGGTAGGTGCAACTAGTTTTGAAGGATATTGTGTTCCTGTATCCTGGAAGTGGGAAAATACTATTACTGTTCCACTACAATTTTTAATAGGTTTTTCAAAGGTCATTTTAAATAGATGGAAGATCTAGCTTAAAAGTCAGAAGACTGGTTTGATACTACAAAGCCAATGGAAAAATAAATTATCCTCTTCTTTTTATGCTGATTATTTGAGTTTTGGTTGCATTTTTTGTTATAGCTATTGTAAAAACAAAATGTAAATTGCACAATTAAACATTTGGAACAGCCTCCTTTATCAGTGTATAATTCACAGTGTGTCAGGGACATCTAATGACATCCTATTACGGATCACTTATCAGATAGTTGTTAACTGCTATTATCTTCTTTGCCATCCCCCATAATTTGATGTGAATAGTTTCTGATAACTTACAGGGTGGTGATACCTTCCTACATTGTTATGCAGCCCTTTTTCTCTCATTCTTAGGACTTGTCTCCTGTTCCTGTTCTTGTTTGGTTTGTGTTACCATCTTCAGGTAGCACTATATGGATTTTACTACTTATTCATGCTTGCTTTTTCCATACACCCTTCACATTGGCCACTGCTGTAGACACTAAATTGGGCTAGATTGACTTTGTTCTGGCTTGATGGGGCTGCTATTATGCTTGCAATTGCTGCTTCTGATCTGTATGTTTTCTAATGCAGATGCAAATTTACCCAGGAAGGCTAAGAGCACTAAAGCTCCTGCATTACCACTGTTAGCACTGCCCACCTGCAGTGGACATTGTAATTGTCTTTGACACTCCTACCATCCTATTATTTAGGCAGCTGGCTGTGGCCCTTTTGTGCCTGGTGGTGACTAATGCTACATAGATGTGGGCAAGCACGAGTTTTAAAGACTCATCTCCCACTCCCCTTCTGCTCCTCTTTCACTAGCAACAATCACAGTTTTTTGACTTGTCAAATGCTGAGACTGCTCTGTGCTGCTGCTCTCCTGGACACCTGCGAGACCAAAGGGGTAGGAGCGCTGGGCGATGGTGAGAACATGTTTGACCCCTGAGGCTGATCAGCCTGAACGCCCGGTCTCTGCCATGAGCATCTTGTGCTCCTCTGCCCTCTCGAGAGCCCTCTATGGAGCAGTCGGCTCCCACATTTGCCTGGAGAAGCTGCCTGTAGACAACATTCAGCCACAGATGGGGAAGGGAAGTGGGAAGAGGCAGGAGGCACAGTCTCCATCATCGTTACTCAGTATCCAGCAGGCTTTGTGCCTTCCCGCAGCATTTGTCATGAGGATTCAAGTAATCAGGAAGAACAGTTCTGGTCAGGAAACCCAGACCATGAGCTCCCCCTCACTGTTAGGAAAGAAGTTTTGTGCCTGTGCAGTCTCTGGTAGCAGTCAATGCAGGCAGTTTTCAGTGAATTGATAGCCGTCTTCAGAATTATAGTGCAGATTTCTTATTTCTTTTTGTTCTTTTTAGTTATGATTTTTAAGCACTCTAGTTCTCTTTTACATTAGTACTTCAGATTTCTCAGTACGTTATTGTGCATGTTGTGTCAGTTACAATGTCTGCACCCGTTGGCTAAAACACCTTTAATTTTCCCAGACTTGCTTTCCATAGGAATTTAATTCTTAATCAAATGGTGAAGCTGAGTAAGCAGTGATTCATTTTATAATACTTTCTCACTGACTGACCAAAAGTTGGAATTCTTAATGCATGATTAGTACTTCTTAGTAGAGCAGACCTGTTATACTTTTTTTATTCCCAAGTAAAAATACCCAGGACTCTTGAGTTAATTGTTGCCTCTCTCCCTGTGAAATACTCACAAAAAAATACTTGAGAATCTCTTAGAATCATTCATAACAGAATAACAAAATATCTTGTAGTGCATTTATTTTTTTTTCCTGTCTGGATACTAATTCAGCACTTGGCTCAAGTCACCGTAAAGTACATGAACACATTCCCTAATAAAAAGAGAAGTTTCCCTACAGGAGCAGTGAGCTGTCAGCTATCTCTCTGCCTCCCTTTATTTATTTTTCTTCCTTTCCCTTTTGCTAGCTCTTGTCAAATTTCTCTGGAACATTTTTTCTCTCTTCAGTATTCTGCAAAAGCAGAAGAAAAGAAAATTGGGGAAAAAAAAAAAAAGCTAGGGGCTTTAAAGTTTAAAAAATAAACACAATTTGGGAACTGTAGAAGCAGCTGTTAGTTGCGCAGGCCATAATTTACTAGAATACACATGGCTGTAGTCAGCAAAATTAGTGTTTGCTTTGCTTTGCATTTCAGGCAACTCACTACTTTTGAAACTAGCATATAACAAAGACACCAAGGAAGGCAAAGAAAAAGGGTGTTTTTTCTGTGATTTTTATCCTAGCACACTTATTATCTTATCAATTTCCCTTCTCCAAAACATGTGCAATTTCTTTCATTTTACAATTATCATCATCATCACTCTCTGAATATCAACAGTCTGGTTACCAATGGTATAGCCTCATGGAAGCTTGAGTTCAGGATAAGGAATGACTGTGGATGTGGAAGGTTTATACTACAGTTGCTTGGCTTGACTAGATTTCATTTCCCTTCCCTCGATGTGTCTACCTAACACTACAAGATCTTGGTGAAAAAAAAACCTCACTTGTGGGATCCCACTCCCAGGGCTGTTTGGTCCTCTGCTTACTAACTGGGAAAAAAGAATCACATTTCAAATGCTTGAAAATCCAGAGGTAAAGGAGCCAATTCCTTCAGTTCAGTTCAAATCCACCAGCTAACAAAAAGGAATACATCTTGGGTATTTCTTAACCTGTTGCTTCCTCTAAGTGCACCCAAAAGTGACTTCATTTCGCCACAACATCCCTTGTGTCCCAGCCTGCCACTCCATTTGGGGATCTCTGGGAATCCCACAAACTGTCAGCAGTATAAGGTAATTAGATCTGAAAAATCACAGGTCGGCTGTGATATTGTAAAGCTGAAACACCAGTGATGTGTTAATACTCAAATGGTTAGTGTGAAGCTTGCAGAACTTAACACAGTTATGTTTGATCATAGATCCAGAGCAGAAGGGGTAAGTAGAGGGAATAAAAAATGTTCCTGACAGAACAGAAACTGCTAAAAAGTTAGATTCAGAACACCATCTAGCTTAAAATATTTTTTGCCTGGGAATGGATATTTGATACGTTTACAGTAATGGAACTCCTAATTCTTTGGAGAGACCAAATACTTAGCATGTTTCCCATGAGACACAGTTCAGATGATCCGGTTTAAGTATTTGCTCTATCACAAATTCTTATTTAATCTTGGTAAAACTCTGAGGATAAAATTAAGGCTCTTAATTAAAGGCTGAAGGAAGTTCAGTCTTCTAACTACTGCAATACTTTTGCAAATGTTTACACTTTGACCTTCTCTGTTTTCAAAACATGCTTCAAATTTCTTCCTGATAATGTTGCCAGCACAAAGTCATTAAAAATTGTGATGCTTACAAGTAAGCAGGCAAATAGCTGTCATATCACAGTAGCAAAAGGAAAACAAACAAACAAAACAATCCGCAACTATTGTATGGTTGCTACTAGGTTTCTAAACAAAATGAGCTATAATAACTGACTGTTATTTATATATATTTATATATATATATATATGAAATGTGAAATATATGTCCCTTGAACAAGTGTCAGTACTGCAGACATTGCCTTCTTGCTTTCACCTTAAAAAAAACATTGTACTAAGTGAAAATTAACCCCATTTGCCCTTCAAACCACTGTTCATTATGAGATTACCTACCACTACCCCACTACCACAGCAATGTTTGATCAGATAACTATTCCATCAAGAGAACTGAGCCCAAATAATAAGAAACAACAACTAAAGATACATTTTCTGATTAAATATTGATGTAGAAACTATTATTTATGTTTCCTGGCTTTCCCACATTTAGTACTTGTTTCCAGTGTCCCTCACTCATGTAACATTAATGCTCTATTTTTATAGCTCCTTTCTGTTCTTAATCTGAGTTATTTTATGAAATGACTTCTTTTTATGGTGCTGAGGATTCAGATTCTTTCTGTCCACTGAGCTACACCATTACTGCCACCTCAAGTGTAGCAAATTTTTTTAAAACTATTTTTAGAAGGAGGGAGAGCCTGTGTTGCCCTCTACAGATTAACTGTTGTGAGAGACTTGAGTCTGCCTGGGTTCACAGGCAGCACAACATCCTCCAGTCACATTGCTTTAGGTGTTATGCCCCTCTCAAAGAGGTAAATCCTGTAAGCCTTGAAATACATGAAGTACTGAACCAATGCAACGTCAAATGCATGTGCTATCAGCTATATGAGATCATAAACACCATGAACATCAGGACAGTCACAGTCAGTCAGACTGTGGTCCATTTAGGTCAGCATCCAGTGTCCAAGCAGGGCTAGTAACATACTTGAGAGTGTAACAAAGGAAAAAGGGTAAAATCAATAAAAGAATAATGTTTTCTCACTATATCTTCTCAGATTTCATGTAATCTGCAGCTTACAAACTTTCTGAGTCAGAGATAACATCTTGGTGTTTGACAGCTTTTGTGTAGTTTTTTATTCATGTATTTGTCAAAATCCATTTGTGGGATGCACAGCCTTCTGCAGCATGAGCTGTGTAAGTTTATCCAGCAAAATACGGCATGCTCTTCTTTGTTTGGAACACACTACTTGGACATTTAATTGGATTCTTCCAGTTTTGTGTTTTGAACAATCATTCCTCACTGACCTACCCTGACCTACTTGTGATCTTGCATCCAGTGCCTCTTTTTGAGGCCTGAGTCTAGTCACTTTTGTCACTCCTCAAAAGTAAACCATTCTCTACATTTGATCGTCTTTAGAGTGCTTAGAGTATTTTAAATCTTCCTGGGAAAAGAGAAAAGCAGCAGAGCAAAGACTACTGGCTATGATTTTTGCACATTTATCCTACTTTTCTCTATCAGTTCTGCTAAAACTCCTTTACACAAAAGCCTATGGGGAAATTTCTCTTTAAAATAACTTTAGAATAACTAGTCATCAGTAAAGGAATTTGGATTTCTAAAGTCTTGAAAAACTTCTATGATATCCCTTAAGTTTCATCTTGCTTATGTGCAGAAAAAAATGCAGCAGTTCAGAGTAGCTCTTGTCCTGGTGTAAGT
Organism: Nesoenas mayeri; assembly: GCF_963082525.1. Classification (NCBI taxonomy): domain Eukaryota; kingdom Metazoa; phylum Chordata; class Aves; order Columbiformes; family Columbidae; genus Nesoenas; species Nesoenas mayeri. The sequence goes on from NC_137545.1 coordinate 30,261,774, forward strand.
CTAATGGCTCCCACAGCTGGTGTATATTGATGTAGCTCTATTGATTTGAAGAGTGCTACACTGATTTATATCAAGCAAGAATCTGGGCCTTTATGTCCCAGCAGAACCAAGTGATGAAATTTGTTTTAAAACAAGTTAGGGGGAATAATTCTGTTGAACCACATCGTTGTGCCAGGTATGTACTCCTAATGAGAATTTTTTAAATGTTACTGGCCTTAGAAAGGCATCATCTCTGATAACAGCAGCATATCTCTGCTGTGGCCACAAGATGGCCATATTTCTGAGTACAGTTTGTCAGGAGTGTTATAGCACAGGAAGTTGATTTATTACTTTCAGATGGAGAATGCAGTCACCAGCGGCAGTGGCATTGTGCTTAAGGCACTTGCCCTGTCTCAGCCACCTGTCTGATATCACTGAATACAAACACCTGCAAGAATCAGCAGAAGCTGATATGCTTTAGCAGAGGAAAGCAGACTGGATGTTGCAAGAAGTGTGTGAACTGGATTTGATTCCTAATACCCCACAGATGACAGACCACACTCTTAATTTGGCTGTGCCAGATTATTTGTTGGTCTGAAGATACCCACCATCAAATCTCAGCCTGTCAGGCATAGCAAAACTGCCCCATACGATTTGTGGCACCAACAGGATGCTGGAGGAACATACATGATATGCCACTGACTGTCAAAAAGGATAGAGTGAAGACAGAACCTGTGTGTAGTTTGGTCTCGAGTTTGAAAGCATGATGTGGCCAAGACAATGCTGATCTGCCCCAAGTTATTGGATCAGCAAATCAATTAACCAATGTGGCAAGCCATTAATCAGGAAATCCGGGTGTGTCCCAATTGATAAAGCATTGCTTTGTGATATGTACCACACAGGTTCAGCACTACAGCGGAGGAATGCCAATAACTCTTTAGTCATTAGGGATTTTTTAGTAAAACAATTCCTCCATTTTCTAATTAGAAACTGCAAATCACTCACTAATCTCTTAGTGATTAATGTGTGAAGTTTGTTCTTTATTTAATCTATTTTATCAATTTACATTTTATTAAGAAATTCAGAGGTTTATGTATTAGTTTATTTATTTATATGCCCACTGACTCATGCAAGAGAGGAATTGAGGTGGGAACAATAATTTGGAAATTTAAGGAGTCACAAGTCTCCTAAAAAAGGTTTAACTGAATGTGTCTCTATCAGCTCCTGCACATAGCCTTCACAGCCAAGCAGAGAACATCACTGTCTCTGTTTTTACCTGTGGGGTAAGCATATGGGTACAATGGGCCTGATTTAGCTCACAATGCATTCATCTACAGAAATCCCACCTTAACATCAGTAGGAGTAGAATCAGGATAGAACAAGCAAGAACAGAGTTGCTGTAACAGCCTCTGTTCACAGAAGAAATTGGAAGATGAACTGTTGACTCCTAGTCTTGTTCTACAGCTACTTGGCTGCCTTACAAACTTCTCTTTCACCCCGGTTTAAGCATGTATACTTAACCACAAGAAAACTTCAAAAATGTGACTCAACAGGACTACTTATGACCTTGTATTTATGCATGTTCTCAGGTATTCTGCTAAAACTCCATTCACTCTTCGAATAGACCTTTCAGATACCATCTTTTCTTTTTATTTTTCAAAATATATTGAAAAGATTAAAACCAAACCAAACCAAAATCCAAGCAACAGAAGCTGATGTTGACTTGCAAAGCAACTTCCTGGTTTGTTACTATTCTTTTGTAATTATGACAGAGAACAAGACACCATCAATAAAATAGGGTGTCTTCATTGCTTGTGCCAGTCTCAGTAAGATCATAAAGTCTACTTTTGGAGAGGATCTTGGATATAAATGGTTTTATTGATTGAAAAACAATGATACTAAACTACATATGAGACTTACAGAGATCCCAGACAAGGATCTGGGATTGATTGCTTGAAGCATTGAACAAGAAAACATGCAGCAAGAACATACTTCTAGGCTGCTGCAAAGCTTCATCTTCAGCAATTCCTGTCCAACAGTCTAACTGGCACCCTTTTCACAGAGCTGTACTGTGTAATATAGGCCTAAAACCAGGAAAATCCCAATTTCTCATGTTTCTGGAAAATATTCAATTGTATCAAACACCTCCAGAAATAAAATATTCCCAGGAAGTATTTTTTGTATGTCAGCATGCTGGTATTTTAACACTATAGAGATCCCTTGTTTAGGTGCAGATAATTGGAGTACACTTAAAAATGCACATACGTTGCAATTCCAATATTCTAAAAGAAGTGGCACAGCAAATACTAAGGTGGTATACACCTATTATTTTCTATCTGACATTTAGAATTAGGAAGTAAGAAAGCAATTTGCAAATGTGAGTTTGAATTAGATCAAGAGACTGGTGAATATTTTAGCATTGTCTGCCAGAAACACTTTCTGAACAACCCAGCTCTCACAAAAAAACTACTGGAACATCAAATAGAAACAGTATGTGAAATGCATGCACTGTTCTTTTGATATCCCTGTGGCAAGATCCCAGATGCATGGAGAATAAATGGCATGGAGTATTTCATGCTCTCCTGATCATTATGTAGTATTATCACAGTCTTCATAAATTTTAGACTTGAGGCAAGACTTTGTGAACACAATATAAAAATATGGAACCAAAAGAAGGCACTCATTCCAATTCCATGAAAAAATAAAATAAAATAGGTGAATGGCAAAACAGAATACAACAGAATATTTTATAGCAGGATGTGTCATGGTGTCACAATTTACTTGTTGTCAATATTTTTTGTGTGTATCTGAAAAACATTTTAAAAAACACTTTAACAGAGGAACTGACAGAGCACAATGAAGTGGCTTTGTGGGATCTTTGGGAAACTTTTCCCAGACAGCAGGACAGAATGGCAGGCAAAGTGCTAGCTTGAAAATTTAATGAGTAAAATGAAGATGAGGACAGTGTGGGAATTATGAGTTGGCCTCTCCTCAGTTGGTAAGATATATGGTATGGAGGGCAGACCACGAAGGTTTAAACAAGAGGGACAACTACCTCACACTTTAAAGTTTGAACTAAACTATTAAAACTACTAACACAAAAATTACTGCAACCCTGATTCCTTTTCACTGATTAGCACAGCAGTTAAATAGATGCTCATTCTGCAAATCAGTATTATATATTTTGTACTGTCCCTCTCCTAAACACAGAGGTTGCATGACCTCTCCTTAATCTGTTTCAAACAGACTCATTAAACCATTAAGGAAAGTGGATTGAGTTTAACCTGCTCATTTAATCTGGAGTGGATTAGGGAATGCTAATCCATCCCCTACAGATTTGGGGTTATTAAGCCTTTGAATATTACTATAAAATCTGGAGGTTTATGTTTATTTATGATCGCTTTAAAATAAAAATTAAAAAAAATCTTGAGCCTGACATATTCTTTGATTAAACAAGTGATTCAGGCTTTTACCCAGCTCTGTAGCTTGTAACATGCCTAACAACAGGACATATAAAGGCCCTGGAGTACCTGGCATAACCTGGACAGCACATGCTCCACACAGACAAGTTTCTAACCCTCACTGGGGCTTTCATTCGTTTCCCTAAGGAGGGAGAAGACCACATAAGAAGACAGAGAGCTCAGGCCTGAATACTTGGACTGCAGATCCAGGGAGTCCTTGTACCAGTGTGGAGAGCAATGTGGGCAGCAAGTCTTGCAACAGGCAGAATTTCACTAAATGTTGAGAAAACCTCTTAGTTCATAACAGTTTTACAATATGACCAGTTCCCTCCTCCTCTGAGTTGCTGTTAGGGCTCTCACTAGCTCCTGCAAAGATATCAGTTAAACTCAGACATGTTTCCAAGTTTCTCCATAAGAATCTCCATCATTCCCATTAAATTTGGAAATATGTTAATAGAGACACACAAAAAATCCTCTTAGAATCCTAGAATAGTTTGGGTTGGAAGGGACCTTTAAAGGTCATCTAGTTGAATTCACAATCCTCCTCCCACTCAGCAAGGAGAAGCAACCAACAAGCTGCAACAACGTTTCCCTCCCTAGACAATCTCAGCATGTGTAGTAAGCTGCTTCTTCTAACATTCACATATCTTGGGACAAACTAAAGTTCATCTTTTGAGCCCGTGGCCCATTCTTTGTCAGTTTTAGAAACTTGAAAATGAAGCTGTGTTCCCAAGCTGAGGGACCTGACAGCTCTGCACCACCCTGCTGCTCAAGAGAAAAAAGGCCTTAAGAAATATATGTTCTCTGGGGCTCAATAGAGTAGAGCTGGGAAGATGAGGAGGAATGGAGACTGGCCTTTGACACCACCAACTCTGTCAGCTGTCAGCTGGGGCATCTAGAAACATTTTATGTTTTTATCAAAAGCCAAATTTTGGCTGTCTTTTCATGATTCCAACATTCAAACCACTTGGAGGTTTCAGGAGGTTGAAAGAGTCCACCCCTCCCAGCCACAACAGTGGGACTGCAACAAAGCTGAGCTGAGGTGGAGCAGATGGCTCAGGAGAGGTCCCCTCTGACTGCCCCTCCTGCTGCTCATGTCCTTGTGCCTTATGGGCATCCTCCTCTAGCTTAAGAATGTGTTGTGTTTGGTTTTGTTGTTGGTGGTTGGCTGGTTTTGTTTCTTTGTTTGTTTAGCTTTGTTTTGTTTGTTTTCTCTATTGTGGGAAGAAAAAGGAGTTGTCTATATTTTTTTGGCATTGTTGCATAGTGGTTCTGTCCTTTTGTCAACAAGGGTGATGACCTGGATGTGTCTTGGCTGGTTTGGGGCCACCAGATATTGAGCTTTACTTCTGTTTCTATTGAAGAGAACAAGAGAAAATTCAATGTACTATTTTGCACATTATCTAAGAAGTTTCAGCTGGGAATTGGTAGAAAAGCGGCTTTGTATGAAAAAATACCTGACTCCAGCTGTAATATCGTTGGTATTGTCAGATCCACATTTAATCTCTCAAGTGCCAAACTGTTTAACAAGCACATGATGCAGAAACAAAATTAGTAAATGACTTGTTGAGCTTGGTAGAGAAACCCAAAGATCATCCCTCACAGAGGTCAGATAATCTACTTAGGGGGAGAAAGATCATTAGATAACCATCTCCCTCTTTAAAATGAGCACCTGATTATTCAAGTCGGGTTTGAATTGTCTGCTTTGTACAAGTGAGGTGTTATTTTAAGATTTGTTTTAGAGATTGTACTCTGCATTTAAAATCTCCTTTGTGTGTAATCTTCCACTATCTCCTTTGTTCTTGTTAAACAGATGAAGGGAGAAACTCCTGCCAGCTTTCTTGTTTCTCATTTGGCATATTGCTATAAATTGTACACACAGACCTTCATAAAAGCTTTTATTCACCATCTTTTATTAAGAATCTTTGTGCAAGTGTATGTGTCTGTATTTATAATCATCTATATCTGCATAAAATGGAAGAGGACAGTACCCAGATTAAAACCAAAAAATGTGAACCTTAGCAGTCTGAGAATTCAATTAAGAAATTGTTAAAGAATTTGGCCTAATGCATGAGAGGTTTTGTCTTTGAAATTTCCTGTCTACATGCATATGCTTATATAAGTCCAGCAAAACACTTAATAAACCAGAATTCTCCAAAGATTTTTAGATTTTTTCATGCAGTTTCCCCAAAAATCTGACATATTGAGATGTTCTGCATTAGAACTGAATGCTGTTCTTTTTGTTTATTATGATGAGCACATTTATGTATCTGTAGTGCACTTTAGAAATACAAGGTAGCACTATCTAAGTGCAATGTATTTATTCAGTGTTGTAAATATTCATGGTGCTTCTTATGTCAATAGAAAATAACAAATTATATTGTGCTCTTGGTTATGGTGATACTCATCTTTGATTATTCCACTGACTACATAGTGGTGCTCTAGACTTTAATAAGTGTAACTAATACACATATATGGGCTATGTGAGAAAAAATGGGAAAGAAAAGAAACCAACAACGCTGAAATGGAAGGCTTTTCAGGCTCTGTGTTTATTCTGTTCTGAGATCTCACCTAGAGGTAGATGACAGGCATTTTGTAGTCAGACTTGAAACTGAACCTTGCAGTTTCTGCCTGGAGAGAATCTGCAGGCATGTAGGAAACCTTTGTGGATGTTGTTAGTCATTTCTAAATACCCAGCAAAAGCTGTTAAAAAGTAATTGCTGTTTGTTAATCTGAGTTCTAAACTTTCAGATAATTACTGTGCTAATGAATACTGACTGAATTAAAATGTTTAATGTCAATATCACAAAAGATGGAAGAGAAGAAAGGAGGGAAATGAGCAAATGTGTGTCCAAACTCTCCAGACTGTCCAAACTGAAGTTAAGGGACACTTTACCTTTGTTATTTGCATAGCTGCAGGTGAGCACACTATTGTTCTTTTTCTGTATCCCTTGCATTTAATATGGAACTGTGCAGAGACTTCATATTTTAGCTACTATAGCAGTCATCTGGTATGTTAGGAAGTGGCAGATGAGTAATGGTGAGTCTGAGTCTCAGTGCAAATATATACAGCTGGAAAGCAAAGGTTTGCAGTAAAAGCACTCTGTAATAACTGTGACTTAGGGTTTTTGAAATCAGATAGCCTGACTATGGCTTTAACTGTAAAGAGTGCAGATCTCAAACTTACCCACGATACCTGGGAGTTTAGGTAGAAGTTGTAAAAGCTGAGTCTGGGCACACAGAGCTGACATCTCTTCTGGGGGATCTTTGGAGCAGGGTAAGATGAAGCTACCTCTTGTAGCCCTTCTTTTCTTTGGAGAACAATTGAAAAAAACAAAACAAAATAAAACACAAACGAGATTAACAGAGAAAAAGATTATATATTTTTGTTCCCTTTTCATTTTGAATGCTGAGATAATACCCCACTTACATCCTCAAGAAAATCAAGAAAAGCACTGAATGAGATTTCAGTTCCTAGTTCTTAGAAGGATATCTTAACCTTCACCAATGTACATTGCCAGTGCTGGCCCTTATTTCTTTGTAATCAAAACTTGTAAAACATTGCGGTTTATTGATTCTGAAAAAAAAAAATGAAAACTTTAGGAAATAGTCTACAAACAGTGAGATTTATAATAACCTTGTAAATGAGCAACACCATTAGGTTCTAATATAAATTGATGTTACCTGTGCAATCAGTTCATATTAAATTGTGTTCTCATTTTTTTCATAGGCTATCTGATGTTTTCTTCTCTGAAAATCAGAGGGGTTTTTTGTTTGTTTGTTTGTTTTGGTTTGGTTCATTTTTGTTGTTGTTGTTGTTGGGGGGGGGCGTTGGTGGTTTTTTTGGATGTTTGTTTGTTTTCTTCTTCTACCAGAAAATGGGACCAAGGGTAGAAATTTCACAAATGTTTTACAAGTAGTTTATGGACATGTAAAATCAAAGGTAACACTTCATCTGGTTGTAGCTGTTTATAAGATGACCTGTTGCATTACAAATAAAGTCACAGATTTCTCTTCTGAGTGCAGCATGTGAAAGAATCTAAGGATACTATCTCAGACACCTGTTCCTTTCATCTTCAAATCTTATCTTAAATATTAACAATATCGTGTTCCAGTTTCTTCAAATCAGATCTTAAGAAGAGGCACATGAATTATGGATTTCCTTATCAAAGTCTTTTTCTTTCATGATTGTTTTAATGGCAATGAGATGCACTGGACTGATCATTTTTCAGAGTGGTGTCCTGCATTTGTTAGGAAGACATATAAAGTGTCTGTGCTCTGTCACTGCCCACTGCCTCTCAACTGGTGAAGCATCTTTGGAATGCAAATACGTGAGCTGATCTGTGTCCTGTTAAGCTTATTGACCAAGGGGACACCTGTGCATGCTAAACTTGATGGTGGTTTCAACAAGATAGATCCAGGGATCCATCCTCCTTTCCAACTCCTTATGTCCCCATTTCTTAAAACATACTCAGAGGCTTAGAAAAATAAACGATGGATCTGGTTGTTGGGACCAGTCTCCTAGGTATTTGTCTGCCACTCTTTGGGAAATTAATGATCCCATGGACAATTACCTCCAGTTTAATTTCACCTTGGTTTAGGCAATTTGAGCTGCCTAAGAGTAATATTGGCTGGTCATAGTTACAGAGTCCAACATGGGGTGGGTAAGCAGAACTGACAGGGCCAGGGGGACTTGTAATAAATAAAGGAAGACTCCCCACACATTCACTAGCTGTTCTGCCCACTACCATATTACTCCTTCGTCATGGCATTATGCTTATACTGGTTAATTCTGTAAGCAGCATTTTTATCTTGCCCTCAATATCTCATGGCAGTAAGCCCCAGAGCGTGCTCTGTGGAGCAGTAATTCATCCTCTGCATTTTACATCTGGACAGAATAATTTCTTTGTTCTGAGAAAGTAAATAAGAATGTCAGATTTACCTTCCTCAGGTCATGTCTCTCTATATTGTGATTTTTCTAACTCGGCTTCTCTCTAAACTAAACAATATGAAGCTATTTCAATTTCTTCTATCATTATCCATAATGGACTTTCAGAGCTAAGAGAGGTGAGAATAAATATGAGAAGAGATCATTTTTTTTTCACTGAAAGCTGATCATATGACTTTTGTTTTACACAGCTCTCAACTGTTTACTTATTTACTGATTTAGCAGAAGAGTAGGAACAGATAGTGCTGATGGAGGCAGCTATAGTGAGAGGGTAGCACAGCTAAATGAGTTTGCAGAAAAGATTGGCAAGGAAGAAGTGAAATCACTGAGCAAACAGCACAAGGAAGACTGCAGAGCCTGATCAGCATGGGGAAAAAAGCATGACAAAGGTAATGGAAGGGTATAGTGGGTTGAACTCAACTACCTATAGGTGTTAGCACTAGCTGAAATATTTAACTGACATATTGCTGGAGAATGTTTTGCTTTTTGTGATCCAAAGGTTAAACTAAAATATAGACATGTCAAAAATATATATCAAATCCTATTACTATTAAAATGGTTAAATAAGTTTCCATTATGATATATACATCATTTCACAAAAAAAACCAAACCAAACCAAAAAAAAACCAAACCACAAAACGTTATTTTGTCCACTGAAAAATCAAACCACAAAAATTATTTAAAATCATTCTGAACCAATTATAACCTATGTATGACATGAATACATGAATACCAGACACAAATATGTGCAGAAGGAAGTGAAACCTAAGAATGCAGATTCCATCTGTTTTCCTCTAATGACTTATCACTCCTTTATTAAATCTGTTAGAGTTTTACTTGAGTTTTTTGTTTGGGTTTTTTTTTTTGGTCACTCTGGATTATTTATTTTTAGAGTCTACCATGAAGAGAGTTGGGGAATTCTGGAGTTCCCTGAGCTGTGGTAAACTGTATATTTTATAATCACTAGAGAAGAACCTGATGTTCTGTAATATCAACTTTATAATCTCTATATTACAGTCTTTCTGCATCAAAGCTGTTAGGACAATTTCCCCATAGGACCCCCTGCAGCAACTCCCCAACAAATATGACTGTAGAAAATATCTTATGTTGTTCTTTGTTTTAATGAACTAGTTTAAACAGAAGGGCTGTGGGAACTGGCTGACAATTTTGCTGAGGATGAACAAAGCAGATGAAGACTCAGTTTCTACTGCTTTATGCTGAACTGCATTGGTTAAATTGAAATAAAAACTGTAGCAAAAAGGCAAAAAGCTGTTGCCAGCTCACCACCATCCAGCAGAACAAGTAACACTTTGGCTGGTTAGATCAGAGAAGCAGTGAATGGTTTGGGATTTCAAGCTTAATGGAGTTAATAAGGCATTTGGAAGAAGATGAAACCACAATGAGCCTTTTAGCTTACTTTGAAGTTACAGGTTTTGAGAGAGGGCTTTTTAGTATGACTTCTGCAACCTTTCTGGAAGAATTGTGCACAAAGGGCTGCTTATTACTGTCATTTAATCTAGATCCTATTAGAATCAAGGGAAAATTCACACATTTAACTGTATATTTTCAATTTTGACATATGTTATGTAATCATAAGAAACAGAGCTGCATGCAGCATACACCACCAAAGCAGTGTCAGTCATGTTGGAAGTAAAATTGGAGATAATTTTGTGGATTTGAAGGATGGTTTAAAAATCTGGGAGGAGACTTCTATCAAAAATCAGACCTTTTAGTCTAAGTTTAAATGAGTATTTTAGGAGAAATTAGAGTGTTGTCTAAAGCAGCTTATGAAACAGGATTTCTGTACCCTTCCTGGTACTCTTATTCCTGTGCTATACACACTCAGTGACTTTATCTGTCTATGTTTTCTTCTCTTGTCACCTGTCTGTGCAGCAAAGTTCTTTCTTAAGGGATTTATTTACGATGTTGAGCATAGGGAACCTGATTGTAGTAACTGTTGCTGTTATATCCTTTTTAGCAACAGTACTCATAAAGATGCAGTGATGTTTTGTGATACAATTTCCTCATGACGCTTGGAAAAAAAATCAACAAAAATGTTTTCAAATGTCCCACCTTCCACACTATAATGCCAAGAAAAACCAGAGCATAAACTAGATACATTGCCATAAACTAAAAATTTAAATATCTAGGACAGAGTTTCAGGCATTTTTTTTAGAAAACATGCCAGATCATTTCCCTAAATGTAACAGTGGAGTAATTCCACTCAAAATGTCACAGCTACTCTAGGTTTGCATCTGTATAAAGGACAGTGCAGTCCCCCATTCAGATAACCCAAGATGAACAAAATGCACAAAATATTAAAAAATGCACAAAATATTAAAAAAAAAATCTAAAGAAATTTTTAGTTCAAACTCTGGATAACATCACTGATAGCTGTTTTTTTCTATGGAGCCTATCATAATACTTAGAAGAGCTGGAGAAGGAGTGGATACCACAAGTTCCAGTCTCTATACGCACCCCAATGAAAACAATATCCCAGGTATAGGAATAAACAAAAACCTGGGTCAGTATTAGATGACAGGTTTGCATCTAGCATGTTCTGAACCCACTCTGGCAGGAAGCTTTTGTTCAACCTGTATGCCCTGATCTGGAATCACTCACTCTCATTTCAGAGTTTCTTAGGTGATGAACACACAAACTCTCAGCAGCCCCATCAAAGCACCTTTGTGCTCTGAAGATGGAGAGCAATTGATCCTACTACCAAAAAAGTCTCTGCTGAAGCCATTGCTTAATTAAAGGTATAGGAGCCTCTGAAAGAAGCTGCTACACTGCAAAGAAGATCATGTGTGATATGCTTGCACGATGATATATTAGTGACCAACTTGGATATATATGATTTCTTCTATTCATCTCACTGTTTTTGGTCAAAGGCTTAGTTAAAAACAGAGATTAGACAGACACATGGAGACTGAACACATCAGCCAATATAAAATACAATGGTTTGAATGCAACCTATTGCTAAAATGTCTTGGAAGTGTTGTCTGATGAAGGCTGGTAAGAGAGAGGCAAGGGAAGAATAACTTCAGATTTTCTGTTTCTTTTACTTTTTGTCAAAGACAAAGGCCTGGAGACAGAACCAGGATACTGTGCTACCACACTACTTAGCTTAAACAACCCTTTTGACAACAGGCCACTCATATGAATCAGTCATTTCTTTCATTTATGTGAGCCAGAAAAACCTCATTTGAAGGTGATTGCCCTGTGTCACTTTGCATTTTAAGTTTGGAATTGAGTTGTCTCAGCATGAAATTTGTATGAAAGAAGATGTGGCTAATTCCAGTGAGCTAAAGTAGTGTGGGCAAGACAAATCTCCATGGCTCAGAAGCTCTCTTTGCATAAACTTTCACATATCCATCAGCTTCAGTGGACATATGTGGACTAGGGCTTGGAACCAAATGTTTCTGCATAATCTGGGAAAATACATTACATGAAAAGGCCTCATTATTTTTGCAAGCAAACAGAGAGAACAAGTGCCAACCAAACATAGTGTGGCTGTTCTCAAGCAAACAGAAAAGGTCTGTGGCATTTTCCTCTTCACATACCTAGGGAAATTCTGCAGCAGTTTAGTCTGCTTGTTTAGATGCTCATGGGAGAGTTCAGGAATCCATGCAGAACTCTACAGATAATAATGTTAATAACTTTCTCAAGACCAGACTGGCTAAGACAAGGTAGAAAATGGTAACGAACTGACAAATTGGTTTTTCCCTGCTCTTTAACAGGTATTGGACAACTTAGTGTTGCAGCTGTTTCCAAAACTTGTTGATTCAAAGGCAGGTTCACACCTTCAACAGACAGCACTGATGTACTGTGGTGGCAGCCCATGCCTGTCAGGAATTAGGGCAAGCAGGAGGCAACAGAGATGCTTCAGCCAGTCTTTGGTATAAAAGAAATCTGATTTACTGCTTTGAGCTTTGGTCAGGCTCTTTGTTTATCCACTTTTCTACTGCCTGTTCACTGCAGAACATCACTACTTAATGGGGGTCACTGCTGCCCTTAATTGGGCTTAGAGAATAATAAATACTGGAAAATTTATGGTGAGGAGGACTGAAAGTATTTTAGGATCTATACCACCAATGAATCACTGGATTTTTGTCCACTGCCACCAGGATGGACAAAATATCAATGGAGTTTTTTGTAGAAGTTTCTGATGATAATCAAGGGATATTTTAGTACTACTTCTAGTTTAAGAGATGTTTTGAAGCCCTGAAAGCAACATAAGGTTCCTCCCTTCTAGTCAAACATTCAGATAAATAACTTCAATTTAAACCTGAAATATAGGGTATTTCCATTTTGTCTGAAATGTTAATTATATTGAAGCCATTTAAATGCTTTCTTTTCATTTTAATAAAAGGATTGTCAATTTGCTTTCCCCCCTCAGATCCTCAAATTTTGTTAGGAAGCACCTGTTTTTTTTAAGATTTTGTATACAGGTTTTTGGTGAAGAAAAGGAAAGTCAATAAAAAGACATTTTTGCATATGGGGAAAATCATAGGGTCATAAAATAGTTTGGGTTGGAAGGGACTTGAAAGATCTTCTGGTTCCAACCCCTCAGTAATGAGCGGGGACACCTTCTACTAGACCAGGCTGCTCAAAGCCCCATCCAACCTGGCCCTGAACACTTCCAGGGATGGGGCACCCACAAATTCTCTGGGCAACCTGTTCCACTACCTCACCACCCTCATGGTTGAAAATACTTCATAAGAAGCAGCTTTTAGGTTGAAATCATTTTTTAATTAGAATAATTCCAACAAAATGCTACATTTTTTTTCTTTTTTACTAAACAAATTTATTACAGGATTCCCTGAAAAGAATAATGCAGTCTTTCATCAATGATCAAATCCCATCTTGAAATGTATCAGTCCTCTCTAGCTGAATTATACTGAATATGGGAATTTTACTTTGATGTAAAGCTGCATGATGTGTGACTTGCTATTCAGTGTGGTTGTTAGAAGGACTTATTTGCAAAGCAATTGCTTCGTATCATACTTGTTGCAGAAGAGGGTATTTTTTTAAACTTTCAATTTTCACAGGAAATCCACTTTGTTTTCCTAATTTCAAAAGGCAATGCAAGGTTCTCTGAGTGTATGTAAAACTCTCTCGGCACCTAATGTATGCATAAAAGACTAGCTTCAATTTAGCTGGTCGCATTCTTCATTTCAAGCTACTGGAGACTATTAACTCCAAAGTGAAGCTTTTTTATAGAAAGCTAGTGACCTTGCCTTCTCTCCCAGCAGTCTAACCATAATTTATTTACCATTTTGTATTACATGGTACTTTGATCCTGTAAGCTACAGCATTGTTACTGGATACAGTTTCAACTGGCCTTTATATGGCCCAGAAAATGCTGCATCAAATACAAATGTTTGAACACACAATCTGACTTTTCAAACTACTGCTTTCCTGCTAAACCCATTACTGCTCAGAATCTGACTGAATACCAAGTCACCCATTCAATGTGCATCAGTTTCACGTGGAAAACAGTGGCAATTGTAGGGATAGCACAGAAACTGTGAAAGCTTATTCAACAAAATACTGTCCTTTGTTTTGGTTCAGTATGGGTCAGTTTGTCTCCTTTATAGTCTGGCAAGGGACAAGGACAGTGTGCAGTGTTCTTTCCCAAGGACAGGTTATTTTAGTCCTGTCAAATTGCTCTGCTAATCTCCTTTCTGTCTACTATATCGAGAACTAGCTAAGACATTTCTATGCTGTGCTCCCCAAGTCTCAACCACCTACATGTTCAAGAGGTGTTTCTCTTGACTAGGAGAAAAATATTTGATCTTTTTTCACACACTACTGTTTTACACATACTTCAGGAGGTGTTTAGATGGAAAAACTCCCTCTCCCATTGTACAGGATCACAGGAGCAATTCCCACTGCGCCAGGCAGGGGCCTGAGTAACAGTTCGTGGCTTCCCAGCATAAGGACCTCATCCTATTCAAATGGAAAAGCAAGTCTCTGAAGTGAATGTGTAAAAACTTAAAAATTCAGTTTTAAGAAGCTGGGCTACTTGTTCATGTGTCCCCACATATTTTGGCTGAAAACGTTCTTAGCAAGAAGAAAAGTAGTGCTGAGGAGAAATAATTTTCCCTCTGTGAGTGACAGAATTATTAATCTGTGTGATTAATTCTGTGACTAGTAAAGAAATAACAAGGCACTCTCCATTTAGTTAATATCACTACCAAATACGCATCTGTCACTCAAAATGCTGTATACTCAGCAACGTTTTTCTTACAATATTAAATATTTACTATTTATTATAATTGTTACTTTTGTTATTTATTGGCTTGCAGCAGCCAAAAACATGCCAGGCAGCCTGGGGAGGAAATAGAAAAACATTTTTAAACCATTCTGCCATATAGTGAGGTGCTTAAATACAACATTAGATATTTTGGCCTTGATTCATGGAAGTCCTTTTCACCATATGTCTGAGTCCTACAGGATGGGTGTTAAGCACATGCTGCAGCTATTTACTAAGAAGGGAAGGAATTAAGAGGAGTTTTGCTGGTCAGGGTTGTGGCCCATGATAAGAAGCATCCCCTGCCTTTTGCTGAACAACGGCCTTCATCCTTAGGTAGCACTGAAAACAGGAGCAAAATTTGATGAAGATTCACAGCTTGTTTTCCTATGGGGACATTTCCAGCAGATGTATCTTGATATTGTGTTTACACATATTTACTTCTGTTCTCAGACTGAGTAGTTAGAAATGCCTGATAGAAAACTTCCTCTGTCTGAGCAGCACCAATGGTCTGCAGTTTATCTACAGAAGACCCCACTAATCTATTAATGCATTTTTAAGATTTCACAGCCCTTGTAACTCTTTGGACCTATGATTCTGATAGCAGAAATTTAGTGGAAAGAAGGAAGCAGCAAACCACCTTATAATAATAGTAACTTAAGAAGAATGCTTATGTTGTAACACATTAATTTCTGTCCAAAATGCATGCATTAATTTTGAGGTGGCATTTATGAAACTGCTATTAAATTGTGGATGAGTACAAATGTAGCAAATATTGCTTCTTATCATGTCATTATCTTCCTTTTCTTATGATTCCTAAGGAGCTGAATGCAGTTATGGTATTAATTGCAGTGATGTTTAACTTCGATGCTTCAAAAAACAGCCAAGTTTTAACAGGAGGCATGTTTCCCTTCACAATGCAAAACTGTTTAATTTTTCAGGTTCTTTGATTTGCCTGTAACTTCTTACTCAAGTGATATTCAGTATAGATTTTAGAGAAACAAAACAGACTAGATAGACCTAAATGAACATTTATTCAAGTACTTACTGTAAATCAGAAATTTGTAAATTATTAAGGAAGCTGGGAAAGAAATTTCAAGTGCAGGAAAAACATGTCTTCTATGTGTTGTATTCTGTTATTTTCTGCCTAGTGTGACTTTGTTTTTCTATTGTATTTGTACTGCATGTTTTTTTATACCTTGTAAAGGAAGTCAAATCATGTTCTGAAAGCATTTTTTTCTCAAGTTTTGATAAATGACTATATTTCCATAAACTTCACTGAATTGCCTTTAATTGAGACCATTTGTTATGAGATGATATCAGAGCTCAAGACCAATGACTGGGTTTTCTCTCCACAATGTTGCTCCCAGCAAACAATCAGATAGGAGACTCTTCAGAAACATAGGGCCTTTTTTAACTAGCAATATAACTCACTAGTAAATACAGAAAGCTATAACATCTTAAAATAATTTATAGTATTGTCAGGCCTGAAGAAGAAAAGGCTTCTCTTGGGAAGCAGTTTCAGCAGGAACTTCAAAAAATTGTATGTTTGATAAATAACACCACAACTAACAATGTTCAAAGTGCAAGGATCAAGGGAACTTTAAATTAGGAATTTAGACTCTCAAGTCCACATAAAACTATTACGGAAGAAGATGCTATGACCAAGCAAAAGACAAACATTTAATGTGTCAATGAAATCAACAAGAGAAAGGTATCTACTGGTCTTTAGGGATTTTAGTTTTGACCTGTCTGTACAGCAGGATGTCACTGATAAAAAGTGTGATTTTTTATCCTAAAAGAATAGCATTTTCCACCCATCTAAAATTTTTGAGAATCTTAAACATTTTTCTGTCTCATTAGACTGGAGAAAAGGAGGCTGAGGTGAGACCTTATCACTGTCTGCAACTACCTAAAGGGAGGTTGTAGCACGGAGGGTGTTGGCCTCAAGTTGCAGCAGGGGATGTTTAGATTGGATGTTAGGAAAAAATTCTTAATGGAGAGTGTTATCAGACATTGGAACAGGCTGCCCAGGGAAGTGGTAGAGTCACCATCCCTGGAGGTGTTTAAAAGGTGTTTACACCAGTTCTTAGGTACATGGTTTAGTGCTAAAGTTAGGCTAGGTTATGGTTGGACTTGGTGATCCTGAGGATCTCTTCCAACCAAAATGATTCTATGGTTCTATGATTCAGGCCCAGCACTCAACTTAACTTTCTTTTTTTTTTTTTTTAAAAAAAAAGAAATAAACCAATAAGAATTATAGCTGAGAAAAATGAAATATTACAGTTATACGATTTTACAATGCTTATCCTTTTTGTCTTTCTGAGCTGCATTTTACATGATATTTTAACATAATAAGGTGCTTCATCTGGAAATGGTTTCAAAATGAAATACTTTAGTTTGAAAATGTTGATTTTTTTTTTTTAACAAATTGTACCAAGACATCCACTGAAGTAGAAATTCATGGAAAGCACTGTTTCCTACCAAATGGCATTTTCCAATTAAAAACATCTTATTGGAAGATTCCTGAGAGGTTCTATCCCTTGTTATAGGCTGTGGCTTTTGGAACAAATGCATTACTGAGGATAGGGAGTCACTTTCCTTAAAAGAATGGTAACTTACTTATAGGTTATCTAAGGCTAGATGAATAAATGTGCTTTAAAACTAGTTGCTCTTGACAATACCAAGGTACATAAAATGTTAAGGTTTGTTAAGACTCCCTTCAGCTTTTGTGGACGTAACCAGCCAGGATCCTGAATTTAGAGGACATCTGCATTCTGCTGCTGTTATCTTGGTTCCTTTTCTAGAACCAGATGCTTTTGGACCAAAGATAAGAAAGAGGGGATTTGCTGTTTGTAAATACTCATTATAACTGTAATGAATGACATAACAGTGATTAACAAAGAAATGAAGAGTTCTGTTCTTTGGAGAACAAGATGCCCCACTCCATCAATCCATTTAAGTACTTAACGTTAAACAATTGAGTCGTTCTACTGATCTCCATTTCTTATAGTTTAAACACCTGTTTTAGTGTTTTATTACACATGGACCTTGCAACCATGCATTTTTTTCATCAAAAACCTTTTTTAAAAATAAAGCTAATCAGAAATGGGAAAAATATGTTTTGACAGATTGAACACAATCTGCCCGTACCTTGATGATTCTAAAAAGTTGCATAAAATATTTTCTGCATCTTTGTATATTTGTGCATTAGCTTCTGTTTCAATGTAATGCTCTCCTTTGAAACATTTCCTACATTATGGTGTTTAGAACAAACTTCCTAATTTCCCATTTGAATTCCTGTTTGGTTCACAGTACTGGTTTCTGAATATTTCTAATAACGAATTACTGTTTTTTTTACAGAGAAGAAATACTACAGGCATATTATCTCTGAGCTACAGATACCTGGGTATCAGAGGAGAGAACAGCAATATCATTCAATTCTTAAAAAGGTTTTGGGCCTCATTAACATTTCAGGGAGAAGCCCAAGACTGTACCACAACCACAGTTTCAGAATGGAATGTCCTAAAAATCACATGAAAATATGGAATAGAAAACATTTTTTTTTTTTTTTTAAATACCACCCTCCTGTTAATTCAAAGCTTTGGGATTCAACTAGTTTCCGTGTAAACATCCAGATAACCACACAATCATACTCTCCTCCATACACCTATGCCTCTCACTTCTTTTCTGTAGTGAGTCCCACAGAGGTGGAAACAGTTGTCTTGCACCTGGTTTGTGTAACAACCAGTCCCGTCAGGACTGTTGTGCTGATGAATTTGTCTTTCAGCCTCACTCTTGAAAGCGTGCCTAACAACTTATCTGTCTGTCTGTCTCCTGGTATTTCTACTGAACTGATCACTGGGGACAGCTTCCCCAGATGTGCAAAGGTAAGTTACAGTGATGGGAAGTCTGTGTGTTGAGAAGACAGAGCACAGAGCAGGAATAACAGCAGCCCTTAGGAGAGAGTTTGATTAATATGCTCTTCAAAGGTGTTCCTTAGTAGCAAGCACTGTGCCCTTGTGTCCAGGAAGGCCAATGGCATCCTCGGGTGTATTAGAAGTGGGGTGGTTAGTAGGTCCAGAGAGGTTCTCCTTCCCCTCTACTCTGCCCTAGTCAGACCGCATCTGGAATATTGTGTCCAGTTCTGGGCACCTCAGTTCAAGAAGGACAGGGAACTGCTGGAGAGAGTCCGGTGTCGGGCAACAAAGATGACTAAGGGAGTGGAGCATCTCCCTTATGAGGAAAGGCTGAGGGAGCTGGGTCTCTTTAGTTTGGAGAAGAGGAGACTGAGGGGTGACCTTATTAATGTTTACAAATATATAAAGGGTGGGTGTCATGAGGATGAAGCCAGGCTCTTCTTGGTGACAAGCAATGATAGGACAAGGGGTAATGGGTTCAAATTGGAACACAAGAGGTTTCACTTAAATTTGAGAAGAAACTTCTTCTCAGTAAGGGTAACAGAACACTGGAACAGGCTGCCCAGGGGGGTTGTGGAGTCTCCTACTCTGGAGACATTCAAGACCTGTCTGGACACATTCCTGTGTAGCCTCATCTAAGTGTTCCTGCTCTGGCAGGGGGATTGGACTAGATGATCTCTTGAGGTCCCTTCCAATTCCTAACATTCTGTAATTCTGTGATTATGTGAACAAATATGTTGCCCACGACCTGACTTTTCAAAGTCTTTTCTTTATCATCACAGCTTCCAAGGTGGGGGGAGGGAACCAAAAAAAAGAAAAAAGACCCCCCCCCCCCCCCCCAACCAAACAACAACAACAACAACAACAAAACAAAATAAAACAAACAAACAAACAAACAAAAGACATCCCTTTAGAAATGGATTTAACCAAGATAAGATTTCCAGAGGGGCTGGACAGCTGCTTGTCCCACACAGGGCACTTTTTTCATTAAGTTGTTACCTTCCCAGTGTCCCTCGAACTGTCTTGCTCCCTCAACAACTGAAAACCATCACAGGTGTTTAAAAAAAGTGTGACAAGGCTCAAGCTGTTACATGTATACAAAGCAGCCATGCAATGCTCTAAAGGCAGCCTTTTCTCTTAGCAGTTGCTGCTTGCCATTTATGGCACAATGGGTCTTATTTATGTTTTAAGTTGTACTTTCTTTAAGTTCCTTTCTCATATAGACAGCCTTAGGAGAAGTTAACTGCACTGGGTAAGCTGTGATCTAAAATGCAATATAAGGGAGCTGTTCTACCAAAACTACAAGAGTAACCTCATTTTAATACATGCTACCCTTATGTGGTCCTTCTGGGATCCAGGCAGGCTTCAGCTGAGAGTCAAATTCAGGAGATTTGCTGATGTGAACCTTTGCCAGCTAGATAATTACTACTTAAAAAGAGGAGGCAGGCATCTTTGTCAAACAAGCACATTTCATGATCGTAAAGTGCCATCTTCAGAGTACTTCCAGACCCCACGCTGTGATTGCAGGCTGCCTACCCACCCGCTCCCCCCTGACATTTAATTAAGAAACCCTCTTGTATTTATGTTGGGACTGTTGCACATGTAGAACCTTCGCATTTCCAGATCTATTTTGTTTCTTTAAAGCCTTATTGCTTCTACACAATCTGAAGAGACTGTTGCATTTCAAATGGATCTTTAATGCATTCTTTGGTGTATAAGTTTACCCCAGAAAATTTCACAACAGGAATACCAAACTGCCATAAGCTAGATGTGTACAAAAGTATCAGACTCAGTCAACTCCGGGTAAGTAGCCATAACCTTCAGATAGGTTCAACAAAGGTATGGAAAAAAAAAAAGAGAAAATTTGCAGCATATTTATTGTACCCAGTTCCCATCTCTGCTGTTCACTATAGATCCACCAGGCCAGGTATGGGAGAGGCTGTTGCACATTGTACTTAGCGGTATAACATTTCTACAATATTGCAGTAATTGAACTGAGGACGAGGATGAGACACATAAAAAATGTGATGGAAGAGGAGAAATAGAGACAATCTCAACAGCAAGCTCAGTCCCATGGGACCCTCCTGCCTTTTCCTTCTCCCTCCCATGGCAGGACAATCATCCCACCTTCTCTTTTCAACTGGCTAAATTCACGTCTGATAAGAGGACTGAGTGCTTGAAGTCAACCTCAAATAACCTTAACATAAATTTTCTACTCCTGTGTTAAGATTACCTCATTATTCAGGGATTTCTAGACATGTCTGCAGGTCTTTCAAACTGGAATAGCTTGCCTTGTCCCAGGCTAGATTATTCAGTTGCCCATGACCTTAGAAATCAAGACCATAAATCATATTTATTTATAAAGATCAAAACAAGGTATGAATGTACATATTTGTGGTCAGATTTTGTCACAGTAGGCATTTCCTTTCTTTTTGTCGTTCTCCAGCAGTTGAATATGTAACAATAAATGATTTATATATCCCCTCTTTCCTCCTGATGCCATTTAAGAGAAGGCTAAAGCTGAGCTAAGGAAAGGAGGTTTTCTGTTTGTTTGGTCAGCTGGTTTGTTTTGTGGGGTTTTTTTTGTTATTGTTTGTTTATTTGTTTTCCAGTCAAATATCAGCTATAATGGCTCCTACAAAACAAGATAAAACCTTAATAATTTATGCAGCCTTTGAGAAAAGAAAGGATTAGTGTGGCGTATCCTCAGTCTAGAAATTACTACTGTTCAGAAAGAATAATAATAATGAAAAAAAGATTAAGCATCCGTATCCAGGCTAGAATTGCTGTTGTAAATGAGGCTGTAGACTGAGGAATTGACCCTCTTAGACAGAACAGTTGAATCTTTCTGTGAATTATGGGATACTCCTACAAGTTAACATCTATCTACACCCTGTGATGCTTCATACCAGCTAGAGAAATGATATGCTGTGATGTGGAATTTGCCGCATATGTAAGCTAGAGTGTAAAATGAACAGTGGTTTTGTAAGTAGCTGAAATGTCCCTGACAAACAGTAGTCCCAAGAAAATAATTTTGAAACCCCAGGACTCTGAATCTATGCTTTCATTCATCTTAGGGAATCAGAGAAGAAGTCCCACTGCCACTTCAGCCTGTCATCCTGTTATGGTGGTATGCTTTCTGAGGTATATCTTCTGATTTGCTTTAACTTCTAATGATGGAATAATCATTGTTCCCAGATTTTCATTAGGAAGTCTGAGTTGCTGAGAAAGCAGGACAATTGTTATGATGTCTGCCTCCAGGAAGATTTTTTTTTATAATCCCAGGCTAAGTCTGCTAAAGTCAATGCCTGTAATTCTGACACAGAAACACATATGCAGAGAAATGAAATTTTGGTAAAAAGTATCGCAAGGCACAGCCCTTGCCTGTTTTGGATAAACCTGCAAAGCAGGAGCCAGGAAACCTTGCTTTTCTACCCATTATGCAATGGCATTCAGGGACGTATTCCCTGGTGACAGGGACATGGGACGTGGAAGATTCAGGTTCAGCTCCCTAATTCACTGCAAAGGCAGCAGAAAGGAATAATATGTGCCTACATTTAATCTGCTCTAGTTCGCAGCCACATATGAGGACAAAGGAACCTTCCTCACTTAGCCCAGCAGACAAAAGTGGTTAGTTTTAACACGGATCAGTTACTACATTGTTGCTTATAGACTGGCTTGCAAAGTTACATGCCTCCTTCAGAGGCTTGTGACTGTCATAACCAAAACTGAAAAGCAACAGATGAGCAAAATATACTCCCGCTGAGCTTGCTTAGATGGTTATCTCTGCATTATTGAGCACTGCATAAGTCTCTTCACCCTTTGATTTCTTCTTGTATCATCATACCTGTCTGTAAAGCACTGAACACAATTTTAACAGTAGATAAATCATGGGAAAGAATACTGAATTTTGATTGTTTACACTATATGATTTTTGGTTTTTTTAACCTTCCCTTTCTGACAGCTTTCCATAGATTCCAACCATAGACATGCATGCTGTTTTCAAATTTATGTACTTTTGACTGCAGCCTAGCTGTCTCCCACCCAGCTAAACAATTATTCGAATATTTGTTCCTTGATGTTAATACCCACCTTTTATTGCTTCATCAATACTGAACACAGAGTGAAATAGAGCCAGCTGCAACATTTTAAGGCTTAGAGATCATGGTCATGAAGATGACAGAATCAAATTCCTCTTGTCTATAGTTTATGGTCTTTGTGCTGTTTCTCACACCAGTGACACTTTTGTGGCCACAAAAGTGAAATTTACTATATGCACCTATGGAGAGATGTTGTAAGTCCTCCTGATGGCTAAATATCAAATGGCCTCAAAGGGGTTGCAATACAGTGAAATTAGATGTGCAGATTATCTATTTTTTGAAGGGGAAAAAAAAAAAAAAAAGCTTGTCAAGCAACACATTCAGTTTCATTTTTCTTCTTAGCAGATTAACTCTCTTTGTATATCAAATTTTGCTATATTTTTGGCCAGATTCTCAGCTGGGAAATTTCCAGCCGCAAGTAAATGAGATATTGAAATGTTACAAGGAAAGCAATTTAGTCCAGTGTCAGTAACTGTGCATTTGTTTTCTTATCTGGAGATATAGTTGTCATCTTTCAAAAACAAAGAACTAAACTCTATAGAATAACTTTGTTCCTTTAGGACTATGTGGGGTTGTAGGTAACTAAAACCTGTTTGTGTGCTTATGTTCTCTGTGTTGCTTAAATGAGATATTAATTAATAAAAGTACAAGAGATCATCATTACATGGTAAAGCATGAAGCCAAAGATCAAATACAGTAAAATTCTCTGGCAGAAATCATGGCCTAACCTGTTTTAAATGAATATAGTTTCCTGACACCTCTAGGGGTACAGCTGTGTCAGATCAGCTGAGAATCCAGAGAAAGGAGACCAAAGAGGGGGGAATAAAAGAAAAATAGTTTGCACATTTCCTTAGATCAAGTACCGCTCATCTGTCAAGCACTGCTCATCTGTCATCCTGTTACCGCAAAACCATTTACACAGAATAGTTGAGGAAACTGTCAGAACAGACTGAGGCTTTCCTCTCAGGAAAGGAAGCAAAATTACAGAATTATTTAGATTGGAAAAGACCTGCTGTAATCCTCAGGTTTGATTGTCTTGGCTGGTTAGACAGGGAGTAGTCACACTTCCACATCATTTAATAAAGTCTGTCACTCAAATGAGAGAATATGGTACAAAGGGCATAAAAGAATACGGTAGAGTAGATTAGAAAACAATGAAAAGTAACTATGATTCCTGGTAAACATTCTTCTGTTGAAAATTTATGATGGATAATGGATTTTCATTACAATTAGTATTTTTGCAGATAGTATTTGCTTTCTGCATTTCTTATCTTTGTATGAGAGACAACCATTTTGAAAGGCTTTCTTTTCACTCTGAGGAATTATATTTCTGAAGAAATATATCATTCGAATTTTAGAAAGCATATACATATATATTTATATATATTACATATATATCAATGTATATAAAATATTTTCCAAGTAACACTACAGTTAAGGATTGACCTAGACCTAGTTATAATTTTCTTCACACAGATTCCTGTTGCCCACATGTCCCAGATACAGTCACCTTCTGGAAATAAAGAAGTCCTCCGTCAACATAAGGGTTTCAACAAAATGCCAGGGTGTGTTTAACACAGCAGCATAGTAACTCTCCCATTTTTGGGGCACTGTGTCAGCAGCTCAGCTTCCCACTGTGAGGACATATGGCAAGGGCAAAGGCAGCCACATATGCACGTATCCCAACCACTTAGCAATATTGCTATATTGCTACATATAAGAAAACAGAAACTCCTAATAATAAAAATTTATAATGTTGTCATAGCTTATGAAAGGCTGAAGATGAAACACAGAAAGCTACCATTAAAGGTAGTCATTATTGTTGTGTCCCCATCCTTATCTATAAAAGGATTCCTTTCAACAAGTTTTGATGAGCAAAAATGGAGGAGTGGTTTATTTTCCAGAACCTCCTCTCATCCATCTCTCAATAAAGTGAGAAGTTTCGCTGGCCTGTCTCCTAATGAGTGAGTCCAGACATGAACATAATGCAGAGCTGTCTCAGCTGCCCATACATCCTACCCACACACAGTATCTAACTGCATTGAAGGACAGCACTGCAGCAAGAGGCAGAAGAACGACATGGTTAGGGAAGCAAGAGCTGAACCATGGAGAATTAGTTTCAAGGTAGACGAAACTTAGCAACATAATAATCTGTCTTTTTACAATGTTTACAATGCCAGGGGTTTGTTGATTTGTTCCAGTGCTTATTTTTGTGATACTAAATTTGATTAGAATGAACCTTCCCTCTGGGTGCATTGGCAAACCATAAAGTAGAGATACACTGAAGCCTATTATAAAGTCAAAATCTATAAATAAATTTAGAGTTACACAAAACAATGCTAGGCATACTGAGCATTTTATTATTCAATATGTCTTTTTGCTGGTGGCATATCTACTTAATTCTGAGAGATCTGTGTTTTACTAAACCCAGCAAGCATTTAATAACTAGCACTTTACAGCAACTTTTGTATAAATAAATATTCAAAGGTGCTTTTCAAAGATCCTAGCTCTTCTTCAATAAACAAATGGAAATGTAGAGCTCTTTGGAAGTTTATGGACATTTTCTAGTTCATGAGTAAAAAAGAAACTTGGATTGAAACAGCTCAAACTGAAACCTATGACTGCTTTTGGTAGAGAAGAGTGGTTTTATACACACAGTTCTATAAACTTACATGCAGTTTTGATACCTAAATGAGATGTTTGTGTTTCCTACCCGAACAAAAGGGCTTTAGTTTAGTTTACTAAAACTAAGGGGTTTCCTCATTTTTTTTTTTTTTTTGTTTAATTTAGCTCAATCATAACCAAACCCTTTAATTTAGATGCCTAACGCTGGAGGATGCAAATATCATACATGTCTGAATTGTTCAAGCGTGGTGTGCGGGTACCAAGATTCTCAAAATCAGTGGCATTCAGACATTGACATGCAATCTTTGTGTGAAGAGCTGTCCACTGAGAGCTATTCTCTAGCTAAATCTAGAGATTTGAAGGAGTATCTGTCTGTGTTTCAAACCCATAGCTATCTGAATGCTGGCAATTTAAATTCACAACCATTTCCCCAATTTAAACAATGTATTCTTGATTCACATCAAAACCAAACTACCATCACAAAATACATCGATTTATATTCTTTGCATACTCAAAGTTAAATAACTAATATTGGAAGAGGTCCAATGTAATATAAGATTTCCTCTATCACCATAATCTTGAGCTACTCTCTACAAAATTGAAAGGAAGACACTTTCTGTAATCTCAAAGTTCAAAGATGTTAAAATCAGTTGCAGAAATAAAATGAGGCATCAAAGTTTAATTTCAAAGATAATTATTTTCGCAATTGAGCATCCTTAGGGCCTGCTTTTCAACTGAACTGAAAACAAACAAATTATCCTGAAACAATGGTGTGGGATAAATACTCAGTATTTTTGAGCATCTTGTCATTTTCTTTAGATCAGATAGAGAGTCCCAAGCAAAGCAACCAATAAGTTTTCTTCTCATTGCTGTCACGGGGATGGCACTGACATTTGACTGGAGATACCAGGAATCAAATGTAACCCTCCACTTGTCTTTGAAACATAAATGAGTTGAGCAGGAAATCTCTGCCTGTTTTGTGGATGGATAATCCAGGTCCTGGTAATCTCATGAGAAAAAGAGAGCCCTGTCTCCAACTGCAGGAAACCCGCGAGCTAGTGTCACTGTTACATCTGCTGAGTAAGGGCAGAAATTATCCCAATCCTTAAGCAGGGTTTCTTCTGAAGTCAAACAAAATTTCATCCACATCAGTTTGGTAGGAAATTTTTTAACACTGCAGTCACAATTAACAGAAGCTCTACCTGTAATTGACTGTATTTTAACATAATAGTTTCAAAGCCCTATTAAATTCCAGGGAAAATCAAGTAGAAGTCTCTGTCAGGTTTGAAGCAAGATAAGCAAATGATTTTCCAGGTAGAAGAGCAGCTGAATATCTGAATGATGCTTGTGTTAACAGTATTCCCAGTTGAAACTGTCTTGAGCTCAGTAAGTTTCACTTTGTTAGTGCTTCTAGATCCAAATGACTAAGCCCTAAAGCTAAATATATAGTTGATCCATAGGTCACGCTAAGCACTAGACTTGCAATTCTTAATTAACTCATTTTGATAATATCAGCAAACCATCAGCTTCCATAGAGTTGTAAATGCCACTGCTTCATATATTTAACTCTTAATACATGAAAATGTATTTAGATTTCAAATAACATCTCTTATTTTTAACAACTCGATTGTATTCTCTTTCTCTTTGTACTTATTAAAACCATCTCTCATCTTATTTTGTTGCATGTTTCACAAAATTTCCAGTTTGTAAATAAATTACCACAGCCCTTTTTACTCCTTACACTAACTTGGATTCTTAATAGAGATAAACATGAGTCTTCTCAGAATGTTATTTTATGTGGTTATGGTGTATTCATTGTGTTTACTGTTCTATATTTAGTAATGCATATTAATATTTAAATCACATACACAAAGCCAAAAGCCATTAACCTGTATTCTAGACAACAGTTCTGTTTCAAAAACCTCAGATACCTTATGGTGTTGAAAGCATCAGCCCAGAGGATAGGCATGGTCTGCTGCATGAAGAATGGAAAAGGCTATTAAAACAAACACTGGTAATTGCAACTTGAAATCTTATTTTGTTCCAAACTGCTGTAAATCAAAATCCCATGTGAAAGAAGACAGGAAGGAAAGATAATTCCTTTATAGCAAAGGCACAATCCACAAAATAAGATATCTACCATACATTTTATTTTTTTTGCAACTCTCTGGTTTTCTGGCACCAAAGTAGTCAAAATTGTGACAGTTTTTATTGCTGCAGTAATTTATATTGATTTACCAAACTTCAGTTTTCATTGTCATTGACATAATTGTGTCTGGGTTTGCCAAATGAAATTAAAAAGTCTCAAGAGACAATTAGATTGCATCACAGAGGTAAGCTGGTAGACTGGCATTCTCTGCTTCACTAATGGTAATTTCATTTTTAGGTGCTTAAGAATATCTGAAGCCTAGTTTTGCAGCACAGTTTACGTAGAAGTAGCTATGGTCCTGCTCCCTACCGAAGTAATTTGAAGAGAGTCTTCCAATCTACAGAAAGTACTGCTGAATTAAGAATCTGAACTTCCTCTGAACAAACGGCAAAATTTAAATGGGCAGTTTCCAGTCTGAGAGTGTCCCTGGCTGTGCTCATACCAGGGTTGAAGTTGCCTTGGTATTGTTTTTTCCCCTGAGCCCTGTGATCATTAGACCGGATTAACAAAAGGAACTGCCCAGCTATGCTGACAAGTAAGGATAGCTATAAGTTCATGAGAGAAAAGTAAAATAAACTCATATGCTGATCCTAAGAGGATTAGCTCCTTGCCACCGAATAAATTTTTCATTACAGTGGGATAAGAACTGAGAAAAGTTCGTTCTTTATTTTGAATATTTATATTTGCTGTAATATATCTTTTTAAAAATATAGGAAGAAACTGAGCAATTGTTTCAATTCTGTCATCATTAGCGAGACAAACTTTTCAGCCACACAAATATGTTGAGCTGCTTATGCAGCCTGTCTCCTCTTCAGAGTGATATGCTATTGATAAGTGACATTCACACTTATTTAAAGACATCTGAATTCTGTTTTCTATTCCTTGGGTATCAGTAAATTAGTTATTAGATCTGCTGCAGATCAAGAGCAAAAAGCCTCACGTATGTTGTGCCTGAAGCCAGCAAATTTGTACAAAGTGTGAAACAAGTTGTTTAACGTCATTTAGTGATTGACCTTGGTCAGGAGTCCTAGATTGCTTGTTTTTGCCACACGAGTTATGAAGGAATGGAGCTTCCCCTGAAATGTGACAGGCTCCATTGCAAAGGTCCACCTGTGCCAGTTATTCCCAGAAAGAGAAAAGGATCCCCAGCCTGTTCACAATGCCAGTGAGCATTACCTGCATTATCACATTGTCAGCCTGAGATCAACTCTTTTCTTCTATCATCTAAAGATTTTGCAGTCAGTAGCGACAACATATTCTCTCAGTATCCAGTGGGAATCTTGCCATGGACTTAAAATGAAGCCAAGATTTTAAACGAAGTTGTCAGATGGTGAAGAAAGGAGGTATCACTTTGGCTTTCTCTGAAAATGAGACAGACTGAATGTGATCCTCCCTCGCGCCATAGCCCTGATGAAGCCCCACATGGCATAAAGTGGCTTCAGAGATGCTCATGTGCATGTGAGAGAAAATGTGAAAGTCATGGAAAGCAATGATTTTTCTGAAGACCAGGCTGAAGAGGCTGGATGCACAGGAGGGCATGGCAGTAAGAGAGAACATTTTGAGGTAGGGTCCTCTCCGGCACCGACCTAGCTCCATCCCCTGTCTGGGTACAGGATGATGTGACTTACATCAACCGTCAGGACTGTCTGAGATGTATACAAAGGTTCTCTCACCCAGAAAGCACAGGCTGACATTCAGCCTTCCCTCTCCCTCCTCCACTTGCTCACACCTCTACAGACATTATGCAAAGTTATACCCAAAGACAGTAAATGATTTGCGTATAACTGATGCTGTTGATGCATTTACTGTCACGTACTCAGTGACACAGAATGATGGGTCAGAAGGCTGCTGGTATCTGAGTGTTTATGCTTTTTTTCCTGAAGTAGCCAAAATTCATCCTATTACAGCATTTACTCATAGAACTCAGAACACAGTATTCTTTGGCTTATTTAAATGTAAATGACATGATATTTTTATCTCTAGACTTCTGCATTCTTCACCTAGGTTTCCTTTTTTTTTAACTTTTGACTGATGTTTAGTACATTCGATAGTTTGATTTAATTTAATTTCTAATGGAAGTATGGCTGATAATCTAATGCTTGACAAATAACTCCAAATTGCTATTTATTATTTAAAAAAAATAAGGATTTAAAGTAGTGCCAACATGAAATACTAATATCAGGAGAAAAATATTCCTGTTTCATGCCTTTGAAGAATCAGGACTTGTCATCTCAGTATCCATTTTATCATTCTTATATGTTTTTACTTTGTACATCTAATTTTATTATTTTTTTAATCATGTAAAAATGAGGCCTAAAAGAAGTGCATAGTGTCCTATTAAGTCAAATCCTTATATTATATCCTACTCCTTATGTTTTCTCTCAGAAAATAATATTCAATGAGTATTTGTGTAATGTTAGATATTATCCATGCAGGTACAATAGGAGAAACAGTTTCTTACATAGCTTGTAAGGAAAGAAGTTCACTTGTAGGCATATAATTTCTGAGGAAAACACATTTATTATTCACTTAGTGGAAACCTGAAGGAAAATTAGAAGAAAAAAAAAAAGCTAGAATAGAGCTTTTGGGAAATGCTGCTTTCATCCTCTTCTCAGAGGAAATTTAAATGAAATTAGAACTAGCATATTTTTATACAAAATTGGTGAGCATGTTGATTTTGGGGAAGAATGATCTGTTTCAATGAATTATCAAAAAACACTTTAATTCACAAAATTCACAAAATTCACAAAATTCACAGTTCACAAAATTCAAGAAATCCACAGCCATAAGTACCTCTGAATAAGCCCCTGCCATCACCCCAAATAACTCCACCCCATTATTCTGCATGTCAGTGCTTATTGAGGCAACTAGTTTCTTCTTCTGGACTATGTTAATCTTTGACCAGATCAGCTTCTGGAAAATACTCCAGTGACAATGCAAGCAACAAGGGCAGAAAATATCAGTTCAGATTTAAATTGATTGAGTTGTCCCCATACCCAGAGGAGAATAGTAAAGTCTGGTGAGGTGGTCACATCTCTTGCCAGGGCTCAAGTTGCTGTGCAGCCCCCGCAAGCAAGGAAGTCCGTCCACTGTTAGTACCAAGACAGGAAAGAGGAGCACACCGGCACATTTTTTCCAAAAATGGAAAAATTACATTGATTTACACACTGTAGTAGATGATGTTTCCATTTTGGATAAGAGAATTAAAAGACCAAAAGACAGAGAAATGCTGAAATTGAGGCCTCAACCGGTGGAAGTATGCCCTGATTGCTTCAAACCTTAAATCTGTCACAGAGCCTTAGATTACACCACAGAATATAAATTTCTTTGTTCACATTTAGATATGGTTCATTTTTCCTAAGCTTTAAATCCTACCCCTGAGCTGTTTGGAAGTTTTTCCCACCTTGATACCTCAGTCTTCTGAAAGTCACATCTCTTTGAAGAGGCCAATGGGCCCTCACTTTGACAGAAGTATTGAAAAAAAGAATCCCATGGAACAACTGGAAAAGGGAAAGATATATGCACAGTTGCATTGCATTTCTTTCATTACTTCATTTTACACAGTTATACAAGCAGGTTACAGCTACTTCTCAATAACTACATTATCCCATTCACAACACATGAAGTTAGCTCATTTCTCAAGAACAGGAACTCATGAAGTTTCTATGGAAACTTCATAATTAATAGCTCACAGAGTCAAGCCTTTTTCATTTGCACATTTCTAAGCATTTACCAGTGGAACTGCAGGCTCTTGTAAAATAAATGCAAGACCTCTGGCCACAGTCTGGCCTTTCCTAGATACAGACCACTGCAAAATATTACATGGAAAAAACATTGACTCGCTTCCCTCATGTCCTTGATTCCAACTCATTTACGCTTTAGTTCAGTAAACGGCTTAGATCCCACTGAAAAAATATGCTATGTCCCATTAAATAAACATACTCAATGACTTTGATTTCAAATAGAACTCCTTATGTTAAATGTCAGCATGTACTGATATGTGGTCATGGATTAGGGACTCAGCTATTAAATCCTTTAAGGCATAACTGCTGGTTTTATACCAATTTCATACCACAGTCTGCTGACACAACAGAAAAAAAAGAAGAAAAATGGTTACCGAGCATTCCTAACTTCTCTATTTATAACTGAAGTATACTCGGATGCACGAACATCTCAGATTCTACTTCAATAAATTAAAGAAAGAATATTTATACCAAACATCACTGGAAAATTAATTAACTTTAGAGGTCCAATTAACTTCTAAATTATTCCTGCTTGTCTGTGATATCAATGATCTTCATTTAGGTCGTAAGTTTAATTTGTAATATTTAAAACCATTGTGCTTGCATTTTTTTAAAAGAGATGGCTAAATGCAGAAAAAAACTTAGAGATGCCCTGAAAAATGTGCTCATTTATAAAACTGAGCTTATTAACCTTGATTAGATCCATTGCTTATATGGTATGTCCATTGTCTTGTACTGAGTTAAGATTTATGAGTGAGTATGCAGGGGAAAACTTATTAATAGCTCTCATGAGAAAGACTAAACCACATTGGACCCTAAGGATCCCCCACTTACAGAGAATCATCCTCATGACAGACAACATTAGGGATGCTCTCTTACTAGTCTCTTATTCTAGGACTACTTATTTTTAATTTCAGAAACATGGACAGAACTGCACGAATGATTTATTTGTTTTTATTCTTTTTCTCATGAAGTACCTAATGATAGATATAGGACAATTCAACCTTATTTTGCAATGTTTCATGGAAGGTTTTAGGTTTATTTGTTTTTCCCTGCATCCAATTAAGAGTAGATGATAGGACACTGAATAATTGAGGAAGAGAGAATCTGTCCTTAAATTCTTCTTGTGATGGCATTTTAAGTAGGGACTGGATTTAAGAAAATAAAACAAAAGCATTTGAAATTCTTTTAGCCATCATTGAAATACCAAAAGATAGCCCATAATAGAAATGTGAAGACATTTATTCAAGGGATCCCAATTCACAGCCAACTCACTTCCACTATGAGCTGTACATGAGTTCTTTTTACCTTAATAGTTGATTTTATATATAGATTTCAATTATTTTTAACTGTAATGATTCATTACCATAATGGGAGAGCATTTAATCAGAAAAATATTCTCCAAGTCAAATGCAGATTGCAAACCCACACTCTCCAGATCTGGAAAGTTTTCAAGGAGCTCACATTCTGTCAGGCTCACCCACTTAGTTTAATCATGCAAGTAACTAATGGGGTTAGTGTGAGAGGAAAATTCAGGCTGAGTATCCAGAAGGGAAAAACAATAATCTGGACAGTGGAGATGCACTGAGCCATGAAATTAGCCTCCCTGAGGGATGTGGAAGAAACAAGAAAATTTTAAAATACCAGAAAGTTGCTGTGAGGCAGGGAGCTAGATAGAGGGTTCTGAGATCTCAGGCACCCTCTGTCTGACTTCCGGGTGATTTAACACATTAGTGCACTTGCTCTCCTGCCAGACAGGATCACCTCCCAAGCTCAAACAGAAGGCAAATGCAAGGCTTATCAACTTAGTACTCAGCCTTACTTCCTAGGTTGAACAGCTGATAAAAGAGGGTTAAGCTCATGGGTCAGGCTGTCAGTCAGTGAATGTCACATGTAGGCTCCTTCTGGATTATGTCAAGCTTTCTACACGCTGTGAAGGAGGACACAGGGGCAAGCTGAGGAAAAATACCATTTTAAACTTTCCTGGAAAGATTTGTCAGAGGACACCTGTCAGAACCCTGACAGCTTTTATTTTTTTCTTCCATTATGGAATCCCACAAGAGGTCAAAACTACGAAAGAATTGCAAGGAAAAAAATAGGCTGAGACACACATCTCCAGAGATAGAGAAATAAAAATAGATTTAAGTAAACCATGGTAAATAAAAATGTTTAGGGCAAATTCACATAAATGATCTTCCACCCACTTCCGAGTTGGTCCCCCGTATTTAAAGACTTTCATCCATCCCAAGAGCTCTGGTGATGGCTAGAACAAGTATTCTTGGCTCTATTTCCTTCCTTTACACACTTTATTGGGTAAGAAAAGCTGCCAAAAAGTGGGATTTTTATGAAAGCAATCATAAAATGTTATGGGTAATGCTAAACAAATTATGTGTTACTCTACAAAAATGTCCCTTCCTTTGAGTAAAAAACAACAGCTGCCTGAGAGAGATCAGGTTACCTGTCTCAAAGCAATGATAAAGCTACTACCAAGGGCTACAGCTGGCAACAGTGGAGGTTGTGGAAAGTCAACATTGTTGAAGCTGCTTTCCTGACAGTGACAGGTGTGTGTCTTCCCTTCTGCCCGCCCCCCCTACACCCCCCCGCCCCGGTTTTTGTTCCTGTTGTTTTGTTCTGTGTATATTATTCAGGTATATTGCAGGCAATTTTTAAAGCTATGGAAAGTAGTTTAATAAAGTCCAGCTCTGACAGTCAGCATAAGACCTTCCTATATCCAGCATACCATTCTCCTAGATCATAACTATGATACTGTTATGGAGAGATCTGGAGTATAATTTCTTTGAACACAATGGAATTTTAGAAATTGAAGTGACACTTCTGCAGTATTTAAAGTACCTGTGTGCACGATCTTAAAAAATTCCATTTAGCTGGCACCAAATTTTGGTTGCCTCAAGTTCTGTCTCTCCATAGACTAAGCTAAAAAAAGTATTCTGGTCTGACACACACAAGGAGTATCCAGTTCCTCAGCCCTTTGTGTCCACACATTAGACATTTCTTCAGGTATCACACAGAGACACCCAATTCAGCAAACATTGCTGGGGCACATCTACCACACAGCAGTATACACAATATGCACCCATCTAAAGTGTTCTCCATTTACAACACACAGCTGAAAAGGACCTGGATTTAACTCTTCTTTTTGAGATGCAAATCCACTCCTCTTGAGAGTGCAATAACTACTAATGAATTGGCTAATGTGAGTTGACATTTTCAATTTCTCCTGTAAAAACCTATTCCACATTGCACAAAAGACTGGAGGGAATGGAAGAGAGTGCAGCAGAGCCTGACTCCATGTTCTCATGATAGGCACTCACCTGGAAACTGAGAAATGTGGGTCTATATCTTCTCTAAAAGTACTGTTTATGCATTTCATTCCATGACTATTTAATGCAAAAGATATAAAATCAGAAGTCCATGAAGCATTAATTAATTTATAACCATTGTTCACTGGCATTCCTCCTCTGAGAGTCATTTTGTGCTCTGGAATATGAATGACTAGTGCTGCCTCCCTCCTCTGTCTCTATTTCCTCTGCTTCTAGTTTAACCTGATCACAAGCTTTTTTACCTACATTTAACATTTCCTAGACCTTCAGAGCTCTTCAGTGCTGGCTTGTTGCAGATGACCCTGTAAGAGCCAAGTGTGGAGATCAAATAGTGCAACAATGTGGAAGATAAATAAAGGGAGTTTTCAAGGGCAATGCTTCTGGCAAATGACTTTTTAGAAGCACTATAAAAAATTCACAGTTCATCATAGCAAATTTAGTATCTACTTGTGAAGCTATTAAGCTGTAACAAGGAACATCTCTGTGGCATTCCTTCCCTTCAAGGTAATCTCTGCCATTGTTGCATATTCTAAATGACTGAAACAATAAACATTCACAAATTCTGAAAAGCAGCATTCACCAGGAAATTTCAGAGCAAAGTTATGCTCTATTGTCATGATGTAAAGTGCAGAAATACGCATTGCTCTATTTTCCAAGCCCTTTTGACTTGCACTTATGCAACCACATCTATTCAGTGCAACAGTCTGCTCTTTTCTAATAATTCTTTCTGGCCTCTTCTAAGAGAACTTAATTCTCTTTGCTTACTTGTTTGTATGTGTTCCTTCATCATTAAGAGGCAGATAGGAGTGTTACCCCCATGAAAGTAATATCTTAAGACACAAAACAAGGCCTTAAGCCACCGAGAGTGAGCTATGCATCTGCTTCTGAAAGTTACCTTTGTAGATTAAGGTGTGAAACCATACTGGGTAAGTAGCTGATTCTTTAACATCAATGACAGACAGAGGAAGATAAAGTTAGGATAGAAAAATAGTTATAAATTAGCAAGCATGTGAGGTATGCTAGAGAACACTCAGGCAGACACCACCTAAACAACACTCTGTTGAAGACAACTGATCTGCACTGGTCTGCACTACAGGGTTGTGCTGCTTCACTCTAATGCAAACATACAAAATTTTTCAACTGTTGCAGGAACCAATTTATTATTTTAAACTACTAGATTTCTTCAAAATGAGAGCTGGAATGAGAAAGCAATGATTTGCAATGAGATGTAAAACTTGGGTCTGCAAGTTTACTTTTTCTACACACATAAATCAAGCTTATAAAGTAAGTACCAGAAAGAATCTTGTATAGACATATCAGTCTCGGATAAACTGCATTTAAAAATAGAAGCAATAAATACAGTCCATGGAAATAATCATTGTCTACATGTCTGCATATTTACACAGGATCCTGAGTACATTTACAGCCCAGGCTGAATGCTATGCTATTATTAATATTGTGCTAACGTGGAAAACTATCTCAAATACAACTTAACAAGCAGTCCTACATTCCTCAGAAGCAACATTAGTGAGCAGGGATTTGTGATAGTTTTGTTTTTATAAATACTTCTGAAAACTGATTAATACAGCCAGTCAGCCAGTTCTTCCTCCCACATAGACATTTTAGATAGACTGAAGTACTTTGCTTGATCTGAAGGAAAACTTTCATATTCTGAACATACATTTATTTTAAAACTGTAGTTGCAGGAAATTCTAACTATGATGTCATTTCAGAGAAATGAAACCACTTGACTTAGAAAATATTATACAAATTTGAAAAGGCCGATGAAGTTTTAAAAATGATAAAAAGAAATGCTTGTCCTTCTCCAGCTGTTTTGTTTTGGTTGGTGGGTTTTTGTTTGTCTGTGTTTTTTTGTTGTCATTTGTGTGTGTGTGTGTGTGTGTGTGTGTGTTGTGTTTTGTTGTGTTTTGTTGTGTTTTGTTTTGTTTTTCATAGACAGAAACAAATTATCCCAATGCCTCAAGGTTAGCAACATTTAAATTCAGGAATTCATGCATATAGTTCATAATGACAAAGGACTGTAACTGCAACCATCTCTGTTAAGAGGAACTAAAAACACTAAAAGCATATTCACTAAATTATTCTGATTAATATTTTAGATACTCTAAAGAGATTGTGAACTTGTTACTCATTTACACTGAGCTGGATAAACCCCTCTAGTCAGCTCTGCCAGTGAAATTGGAAGTTAGAAGTCTAAATTCCTTTGAGAGTCCCGGGCAAAGTTTCCTAATGCTGGAGAAAATCAGATTCAGTTTGTTAAAATGTCATTATTTTAATAATTCAATAAATGTCATAATTTATTTTGTTTAGGCATAAAAACCACTAAGCAAGAGATGTATTACTCTTCAAGGAGTCTTTTATAAGATAATGAGTAAAAGAACTCAGGATGACACTACCCTAACTCATATATCACAAATTCGCAAATAGAAACAAAGAAATTACCCCAAAAGCCTAAAAAATACATCATACACAAACAAAGCCATAATGTTGATAGCAATATGGGACAAGAGGTGCATATAAAGATTTCCTACGGTGAGACTGAAATGATCTGTTAAATATTTTACTGTAATGTCTTTTTTAACTTCATTTTTTTCAGGTTTTTGCACATTTGTCAGGGCTGAATTTGTTGCATTTTAAGAGAGCTTGGAAACAACAACTGTGGTTATTCCCTTTGTTCAGTCTTAGCTCTGTTAAAAAGAAAATCTACACCCCACTTTCTTCTCTATTAATTTCTCAGCAGCTATGAGCAAGTTTTCAATACTTTCACAATGTGTAGTTTACTTGTAGAATTAGTCAACATTTCTGGGCAGGAACAGGAGTATTAACAAAGTCTTGTGGCTGTTTCTGCAGACAGTCGTAATTCAGATCAATTGCATTATTTTGTTACTGAGTAATAAAGGAAACATCTTATAATGCAGCATGTATATTTCGATATATGTATGAGTGTGTGTTCATATGAGCATATAAACTTGTGGTATTAGAAGTTAATAACTAATAACAGAACTAAATTCTAATCTAGGCAGCAGTGTTCTACCTACCTGATATCACCTGCATTTTGATTTTGAAAAGCTGTTCTCCACTCACTGCCCATACACAATCATGTAATGTGGATATGTTCTTTCAAATGGATGGTATTTCAATTGAAGTTAAAAGGTCATGGATATTTATTTTCAAAAAGCTTTTGTGTAGATAATCAAGCAGTAAAACCTTTATTTCCTTTCTACCATGACTCACGAGACTGGTGTGACTTAATTTCCTCAGGTTTGCAAACACTTTTGCATTTCTTAGAAAAAAAAAATTCTATTCAACTCAGTAGTGGTAAAGAGGTTTTAAGGTAAAATTATTATCTGCCCATTGAAAACAAAGTTTGCAAACGGGGAAAATACTAGTGTAGCTGTTCAAAACCCCACAATACAGCATGCTCTTAGAAAGACCACCTAAGCATTTTGCAGAATACTCAGTTGTGGATCCTAACATCAGAGATTCATTGCAGCCATTTTGTGGACAAAGTTACAAGAACAAATCTTAAGACAATTCAGGGCTCGAATGCTCTTGTGTCTTTCACCTCCATACTTTTTACAGCATGTTGGAATCAGACACTTCAGGTGACAGCTGAGAGTATAATCAAGAGAGACATTCCCAGATTTGATTAACCTGCAGTCCAAATAGGATAATGACAGAAGGAGTTGGGTTGCTGATCTCATTTTATATAGAAAATTAGATTAAAAGCTGGAAATCAGTCAGTTTAAGTCCAAACCAGTTTATGCTGATAACCATATGACAGTGAAGCTTCACACATGACCTGTTTGAGAGCTGTACATGAAAGCAAATTGGGACACTTGAACTTCAAGCTGATAGTTCAGTGTTTGTTTCAGCATCTTTCAGCATGTTTCTTTTTGCATTGCCTCTTGTCCTTTTGCTTGTCACAGAGATTAAGGCATATGGCCGTATGTGTGCCTTTTGAGACAGTGGCTTCAGATGACACTAGTTGCACATTAAGACAAAAACAAACAGCCTGTGGAAATAATCTGTACCACTGTCTTGCTTGAAGTGATCACCAAAGACCCTTGATCCCTAATGCAGCTGAGCACTGGACTCAGATTATGTCAGTTCTCAGGATACTGACTATAAATAATGAGGCTGAGGCTAATTATTTACTCCATTTATTAAGTTTGCACTGATCAGAAGGTAAAGATTTTGAGCTCCTATCCTTCCTTACAGTGGTGTTTTAAGGAATGATCCCTGAGCTAACTATACTGATGTCTCCCAACTCTCAAGATGAT
The DNA here is from genome assembly GCF_963082525.1 of Nesoenas mayeri. Classification (NCBI taxonomy): domain Eukaryota; kingdom Metazoa; phylum Chordata; class Aves; order Columbiformes; family Columbidae; genus Nesoenas; species Nesoenas mayeri. The sequence goes on from NC_137545.1 coordinate 30,300,600, forward strand.
CTAAGTTGTAAGGCATTGGCAATATTATGCATCTATAACAGAAAAATAACCTTATTCACAAAAAATATTCTATTTATAATAAATATCCTTCAGAGTCAAGTGCTCTCTGTAACCTCTCATAAGCAGAGTTAGCATTGTTATCATGGACACTTTCTATTCTCCCCTTAATACAAAATTAGTAAATCTGGAATCAAGTAGAAACAGAACCACATGATGCTCTTGCCCCCCTGTACATTCTGTTGGTTTTGTTTGTTTGGGTTTTGGTTGGTTGGTTGGGGTTTTTGTTTGTTTGTTTCTTTTTTGTTTTGTTTTTGTTTTTTGTTTGTGTTTTTTTAATTAATTGCCAGCATTTCTATGTGGAACATGAAATAGTATCCCTGCTACCTTTTCCCATTAAATATAAATGAATAGTAGTTAAAATGGGGGTATATTAACTCAGTTTCAGTAGCTTGTGAAAGAAAAATCTCTTACCCATGCTGAGCAACACTTCTAAAATCTCCATATGCAACACTTTAGAAGACCAAAGACCAAAGTAAAAGGAGAAGAATCCTGAGGTTGCAAATTCTTCTTCTCTGATGGCAAAAGCCAGGCTAACCAGGCAAAAAAAATCACATTTGCTACATAAAAACTTAGTCATTTATAATGAAGAAGAGAAATCAACCATAGGAGCAAACAACAACAAAACCAATAAACATGCAAATTCCTAACTCTGTCTTTAAAATATATTCCAATTTAAAACCTCTTTATCCTTCAGACCAGCTGAAGAAACAGGAGAGAGAAAGAAAAAAAAAAAAAGTGTAATCTCTAGCTTTAAGAAATCGCTTATGGAAAAGCTTAAGCTGATGAGACTATTGAGTGAACAAGATGATTTTATAATATAATTTGTGCCTGTTTGGTAATGGCACTGAAGACATAGAATAAAAACCAAGAAAAATCAATCATTCAGCAATTCAAGCAAAGTCAAGGCTTATTTATGTTTTTAATGCTTTTTTTTTGCTGGTGTTGGCCTTCCTCCAGAAATTAGGTGGATTGAATGAAGCTGGACAGAATTTTAGTCTAAGAAACACTCACCACTTAGAGCCTCTTCCAGTGGGTGCTCAATTTTTATTGAAGTTTGGATGAAAAATTTTCTGAGGTTTTTTCAAAAGGAAGCAGTGAACCAGGCTACAGAATGCTTTATACCTGGGAGCTATGAAGGCACCTTGGCTGTTGCGTGAGATGCTAGGCAGAAGATAAGAATGTGAACATGATCTTTAACTATGTATTGAAATACCAAAGATCCAAATTGTGCTTCTTAAAGACTACAGAGAAAGTTGAGAGTCAAAGCTTTCTTTCAGCTGTTGAATGGGGCAGATCAGCTTTATGATATAGATGTCTCCAAAGGGCAGAGAGTCAGATTAAGTACTTCTTGTCGGTTACCTTTTTTTGCAAATGCTCAAGTCTTTTGTGGGATGGCAAATGTTTCAGTAAGAATTCACCCCATCTAAATGTGATTGCTTAATAGGCAGCTGCTTTCTACTGATTGATTAGAGATTGAGCTGAGACATAGTGGGATAGTCTTATCACTGATGGTAGACATCTAGTTTAAGATGTGACAATTCATTTTCTCTAATGCCTTTCTCTTTCTACTGACTACAACAGGAGTCTGACAGGCTTGGATTGGACATCCTTCAGGCAGACAAGATGAATCCCCCAACTCTGGCTCAGGCTGGATGTGATTCATCATGTCCAGCTGTAGCCAGACCTCACTTCTCCTTTACTTGTGCCTACTAAGATTGCACCTGCTAGGGAAAACTTGCTGGGAGAGAAGATGAAGCCCAGATGAAGAGAGCTGAGGGAAGGATAAGTCCAGATTTTATCACATTGCAATGGTTTGATGTTCATGCACTGATTGTGTAAGAAGTGAAAGCTTCTCTGTGCTACTTGCACCCCTCCTGGCCTTCAGCGGTTTCATGGTGATTTTCATAAGGGAAGTGCATACCGTCTCGGACTTGGTAGATGACTCCAGAGATAGATGCAAAAGAGAGGTTGCTATTGCTGTGCTCTCAGGGAAGCTCTGGGAACACAGCCATAGGATACTTCATAAGTTTTTCGTGTTGAGGCAAAATCACAAAATTTGTCTATACTTTCTTGTGTTAAGTAAGCGACTTCTGGGTGAAACAAATTGAGACTGGACATAAATAAAATAACATGCTGGTAATTATTAGAGACACTCAGTGATGTCACTGAGAATCCTGAGTAAGAAAAACTGCAGCTAAGAAAATCTGTGAGACCAATCCTTAACTATTAAGCACAAATACAGATTGTGGGACAGATTATTTCTGATCTTTTCTGGGTAGTCCCTGAGGCCAGTGTTCCAAATTAAACTGTTTGCACTCCAGGGAATAGGCAGAGCTGCATCATTTGAAAGGATAGCTAGAGTGACTATCTACTTCAATATTTTATATAATAACAGCTTTTCTATTAAGAGATAAGTAGAGAGGTCTGTGAGAAAGAATACAAACATAGAAATCATACAGTTTTTAAACCTCATTCTTCCACTGACTTTTTTTTTCTTTGTCTTGGGCAAATCACTTCAGTTACATTTCTTAGTATCCCTAGATATAAACTCAAAAACTCACAAAAATAAGTGTTTTCCTGCTTTCCTTGTTTCAAATATTAATTACTGACTGTACAGTGCACTGAACTTGAAATGTTAACTATTATCTTGCAATAAATATCAGGTCTTGATATTGAATCACTGAAATGGTTACTTTACAGCTGTTATAAAATTTAGTTTTATTAGCTGACCTTATCTCTCTGCTTTTTTGCTTTTGTGTATTCTCTTTCAACACCTGAGGTTCATTCAGTTACATTTAAATTACTTCATTTCTGTTTCTGAAAGCAGTTACTCAAAAAGTAGATTATCTTTGAGTTTACTGAATAAATATACTTATATATTGCTGACAAAGCTTGCCTCTTAAATTCTTGGTTTTTTAGGTTTTACTTCTTACTGCAGAATTGTCCTTGCAACAGTCCAGGAAACGCAGAATTCTGGGTTTGTTTTGCCAGACAATGTGCTTTAAAAGTGGCTTATACTTAAATGTGCTATTCAGACTACAAGCAGCTTAATGGATTGTTGACAGAGAATGTAGAGCTCAGGCAGGATGTGATAATACCAGGTGGTTTTCACTTTTATAAAGTTTATATAACTTTTATTTTCATTTCATTCCTGGTTGTCACTTATCACAGTGCAGCAACAATGACCTTCAGAGTAAAGACTAGAATTAGCAGAGAGAAAAGGAGAAAGAAATTGTAGAATCTGAATACACATCAGAGATAACAATATGTTTCTTGTGGCTGACGGAGGTTAGATGTCTGTGACCAATTGCAATATAAATATAGTTCAGATAGCTTATATTCCTTCCAGTCTCCATGTCTGCAAACAGGTTTTTTTTCATGTCTTTAGTTAAGAATCAACTTTGATTTACTAACTGAAGTTATTAAGTTTGAAGTTTACCTTATGAAATTTCAGAAGATACTCTTTACAGAAGGAACAGTTGGATGTCTGGGATAGATAGGAGCACTCACAGAGAGGTAGACAGGTTTCTTCTCATAAGTCTGCCAGAGTTGTCTTGCATTTTGTTTTTCTCTTTTGGTTTTGTGCCACTATTGCTTCAGTAGATCAGAGGAAAATTTCCAAGCCAGCAGAGCCATCATTAATCAGGAAAGGTTTATTTTGTGGATGGCTGTATCTGCATATACATCTGCATATTGCATGTTGTCACCTTCCAACACATTTGGTTCCTTCTCCCCTCCAAAGAGCCCCTGTAAGGATTTGGTAGTTGAAATGCAAAGGTATCCATTCACTCTGAAATTCATGCAGACTGTCCCTTCAAATGATGCCCAAAGAAAAGACCTCTAAGGTACCCAAAGAAAGCCTCACAATTATATTATTTTTCTATGAATAAGATCGAAGATGAGACAAAGGAATAGAGACAACATGCCTGTCCGTCTTCCTGTGACATCTACTCTCAACAATGATTTTTAAACTTTGTGGTCATTTCTCCATGCATTTTCCAGGTTTGTTGATACTAAATCATAATTACCTGAAATGGCCACAAGAGACACTCTAATACTACTAGAAAAATTATCATCTTACCCAGCAAGAGAGGAGTACTGCAGCAGTAGTACAGAAACCGTTTTTCTTTGCTTGCATATTTGATTTTGAGTAAAGATGGGGGGACATTTTTAGGAACTGATTATTGACAGACTTTAAAGTCAGGTGAATTTATACATATATATGTATATATATATATTTAGTGGTCATTTTGGTTTCATTTACCTCAGGTAACAAATACCTGAGAGCATATCTTGTGTTCATTTTCTGCATTTTCTGTTTCTGTGGAAAGCCAAACTGACAGCTTACAGCCTGTGCAATCAAATCAGTGCCTGTTAAAACGGGAATTGTACTATCTATGCACTTCCTCTGGCATGCAACAAAATGCATCCAATCCCACAAAGTATCAGAGATATTTTTTCCAAAATAATTATCATGACACTGGAAATTACTGTAATAAAAAAAGTTATCAGTCACAGAAAACTGCAAACCCACTGCTGGAAACAAAAGTTTGCTTTAAGAGAAGGAAGTTAGCTGGTTACTAAGAATGGAGCCTCTCAGTCCTGGCCTCTCTTACTTTGTCTTTTTGTTCAAATGTATTTGGTTTCCACGAAGAGGGTTCTACTAAAAACCAAGTAAAGAATATACCACAAGTTTCACGTTTGCAGCCATTCCGGTTGGAGAAAGGCCTTGTTTATCTGTCAGTTATGAAAATGGTCTGAAATTCTGAGTATTTGTGCTAAAATTAGTCCGCTGTAACCAAAGTGGTCTTGAATTGACATCCAGGCCCAAATTCACTACTGTCCACAGCCAGGAGCAAAGACCCTAAATTTGTTGTAACCTAGGGTCACTTTAGTGGATGGGAGCCCTCTAGTGACACCAAATCAATAAAAAGCACAGGGCTGGCTGTACTGTACAGCTTGTATTTAAGGCTTCTCGTTAGCTTGGTCATTCTGATTTCTACATTGGTCTATTGGACTCAATCACAGCTGGTATGATGTCAACCATCATAACACTAGTTGGCAATAGGATGTTGAGAATTCAAGCCCACACACACAGGTTTATAAGTATCTTTGCAGTCACAGGCTGTACTGTGTAGACATCAAGTTTTTTCTATTATCACTTTTCTCACTGAGATTCAACTATAGCCAGCTTCTATTAATAGCCATGCGAGCAAGCAACACTATCAGATATATCACTGGGAAATACGGGTGAGGATTTCACACAGTGGGGAGGTAAATTATAGGCAGCTATTTTTTCTAAAATCCTGCTAGGAGATCTGTGAGAAATTACACTTTCATTCTTGGATCTTTAGGTTATTGCAAAGAGACCAAAGAAAAAGGTGGAAAGAGGCATCTCTAAATTACCTGGTTATAGGGCAGAGCCCTGGCAGCCTAGAAGCAAGATGAAGACGAGGAAAGAAGGAATTCCAACCTTGCAGATGTTTTGGAAGACAGATCAACTTGCTGACTTCATGTCAGCAGAAAATAATGCAAGACAGATGAAAAATCTCTTATTTGCTGGTAAATTCATCATTTATTATCACTGTCTTAGCCAGTGGGAACCTCTGACTGGGAAAACAGGGAAAGTACTTCAGTGATGTTTATTTGTATCTCTCTCTCTGTCTCTCCAGAAATGTACGTTTCCTCTGCTCCATATAGATGTTCTGAAGCAACTTGTAGTGAAAGACAATACGCCCAGAAGTTGCAGGTCATATTTAGCCTTCCTTCTACACCTCAAATGGAGTTAGATAATTGAAATGTAAATGATATTATTCAGACATAGATGGAACACAATAAAGGTCATGAAATCATACTTTGGAGATTTCAGGTATGCAACCTGTGTTGTCAGAAGGCAACTCTCTTCCTAATGCAAGATCAGCCAAAGTGCTTATGTCTGTATTTTCCTGGACTTCTTGATATGTTATCAAGTACTGCCAAGTTTCCTTTTTTTTTGCCTTCATCCGGGTACAAGACTCTCAGAGGCCTCAGGGAGCAGATGTGGTATTTGCAAATTTGTTCTGAACAATCTGGCTGTTTTGAAAATATTCAGAGGAAAACACCAGCCACAACACCAGATGTGAATGTAGCAAAGCAGCATCTTGTGTTTACATTTTAATTTCTCCAGCTAGGAAGGCTGGAGTGCTTATGCACTGGGAACACATAATACAGGCTGCTTGCTCTAATAATCTATTACATTTATATGGTGCCGTTCACTTCACAGTGCTCGGTAAGCCTTCTGTGTAGAGGACCCACCCACTCCAAAATAGTCCCCCCCAATAGGTCTGTGATACAGCAGCTGTATATTAATTCTAAATAGTAATAATCTTAGTGTAGGAGTAAAGGGTAAATGAGAGCTGCATCTAACAGCAGCTGCTGAGAGGGCTTTAAGTTGGCAGGTCTCTAGGTGCTTGTGTGTGTGTGTGTGTGATTTTTAAAGCTTTTGAACATCTGCAAGTCTCGCTGACTTTATAGTGCTGCTGCAAACACCTTTAAATAATCAGGTCCCAGGAATCTAAATTCAAGGCATACAGAGTGGATATCCCTGCTCATCTTTTTGTACGGAAGTGGTATTTTTCTATTCTGCATGTTTGAGGGAGCCAAAGCAAGAAACGAACCCATCTGGCATTGTGGCAGCCCATTTAACTCACTACAGGCAGTAGCCAGGTAAAGGACCTGACTCTGAAATTCATGCCAGGTTTGTAGTGCAGCAGAGACGCTGCTCTCTATGACAGAAGGGATGACATTGCACTGAGCTCAAATCCCTGTATTTCTTAACAGCGGTTTCAGGATAGTGCTCAGTGCCTTTAGCATGCATAAATCTGGGAAGTAAAACCAGAAAACTCAAGTTGCTGTTAATGGAATGCGGTAAAGGCAGAGTTATGTGCTAATGGACAAAAGAGACAGGAAACAAGACTATATGCCCTGCCAGGAGGTCTCAGCAAGTCACTGAGTTTGTTCTTTTATGTTTGTGCAATTAGATGGGAGAGGATTCAGCTTTGGGGACTTGCAATCAGCATGTGGCTAGCAAAGCCGATGGCAGTACAGTCAAAGCTACAGAAGAGCTATTTATTCCTAAAAACCTTCTGGTAGCTGTAATAGAGACCTGGCTATGACAGCTCCTGCTCTGAAACCCAGGCGTACCACCAGGCTGGGAGAGGAGTGCAGCCCTCAGCAGGGGAAAGACTTATGGAAAAGAACAGAAGTAACTGCAAAGGCAGTAGCACTGTGAAGCCAGTCTCTTAAGTTCTGAGCAGGCCACCAACATCCTCATTTCATCCCGCTCTGCTCCGCCTCAGACTTGAAACCAAATTTTTCCCTTTTAGTGAAGACCTCTGATGACAAGAGGGAGTAAATTGAAAACCCTGAAAATCCTGATTAAATCAATGAATTCTCACTGTGGCTATTAGAATAAATGTTCAAGGAGCCATAGAGCACTACGTCATTGAAAATAGGCCGAGTTTACATGGAATTGATTTGAGTCTGGTATTTTATGACTCCCGTGTGAACTTGATGTGGCCAAATTGGCTCTCTCTTAGGACACTTTATCACTGAGTTATATCTTTTGTCTGATTAACGGGACTCAGCACTAAAAGACATGACTGTATAAAGGATTTAATGTGCAGGCTGCAGTGGCAGAATAAGGCTTTACAATGTACTGCTACTCGAACAAGAGACAGTGGTGATTTTAAGAAAACCTCTCAGGGAAAAAAAGAAAAAAAAGATCTTATCCTGTTTTTCACAATATCATATCTGTGTTTGGCAACTTCTTCCCTAAATCTTTAATGAAGGCAGAATGGGGTTTGAAAAACAGCTGGAGGACATTGATCTACACATTCCAATTTGTTTATGTATAAAACATGCATAAAGGATTAAATGCTGCTTAACAGTTTGTCTGCTTTCAGCTGCTTTCATGCCTCTGCTTTGCTATAGCACCAATTCATGTCAGAAGTTACCCTGGGGGGATTTTAAATAATAAATAGGTTCCTTTGGAGAATGTCTTTTTTTTTTTTATCTACTATTAATTGACACACAAATGGTAATTACACCTTCTGTAGAAATACTTTGTGCCATTCATTCTTTCCTGGTCGATGGCATTTGCCCTGTCTCACAGTAACTGTAGGAGCATGGGAGACCGAAACTAAGGCTGGAGAGTGACATCAGATTACATTAAGTCCTCATGCATTTATGTATCAGCATGAAGCGATGCAAATGCATTTATAAGGTATGAATGATTTATCAGAAATTTGTTTTGAAGCCTTTCTGTTGCATGTGGCTAATATGGCAAACAAGTCAGTTCACTGATTCCAGTTCAGTATCCTGGTTTGTCTCTCATTATGAAGGGGCTGTTTGAAAAGCCTGAATTTTAAGGTTTGGGCTTTTTTTTTTTTTTTTTTTTTTTTCTTTCAGACCACATAGGTTGGTTCACCTCTATCAGTCTGAATGATTTGTTAAGCAAGAAATATGACTGGCTCTGCTTACAATCTAAATACTGAAAATGGTCTCTCCAAAATAATACATTGCATTTCCCACTCATCTAATCCTATTTTACACCAAAGCACACAAAATAGATTGGAGAGGCTGGTAATTTTAAAAGATAGACAGCTGTCCATGCTACGGGAGGTCATAAGCACAAGCTGTGTAGAAAGAACCAAATAAGTCACCTGTCACTCCGCTCAGCAGTGGCAAAATTCTACTTTGTGATGGCCTAAAATCCAAAACTTCAGCTGTTCTGAAGATATGCCACTGATAACTGACAGCTCTGCAGCATAGCATGGGGATAAGTTTGTAGATAAGATCAAAACAGTTCTAGCAGAGATGCGAGCTTCAGTCTTGTGTTGGATATGCAAGATTTCTTATCTCCCTATGATATATCTGTCTCCAGCATTCTTGGTTCACAAAGTGAGCCATGCCAAATTTCACAATAGTGTCTTATAACATACAAAAGCACCATATGGTCACATTCTTTATTCTTATCCCAACTGTCATCATGACTCCAGAGTCTTTTAAGATTGAATATCAGGTATAATAGTAAGATCAGCAGAGTTAAAACTGAACAGCCTAATATCTCTAATGAAATATGTCCTGGCAACACACATAGTCCAGGCTCTTACCATAATGATCCACTCACAACTTGCACCACCACTCTCCTAGAAAAACTTTCAAGGAATTAAGAGCATAAAGAGTTAAAAATCTATTCATTTAGCATTCTGAGTTACCTTTCTATTGAGGACAGACAAATGCTTTTTTAGTTTATACTTCTACTAGAAAAAGTCACAGAATACTTTAGGAGAAAGAAGCCAGGTCTTCTGGGAGATATTCCCTCAGGTATAAATGTAAGAGAGGAAAACTGGTGGAAACCACAAACTGCAAGAAAGATTTGTTAATGAAATCCCCAGAAAATCCCAGGGCAGGCCAGACTTCACTTAACTCAAGGCTAAACTAACTCAACTAATCAGATGTGCTGTCAAGCATTGGAGTTACCCACACAATGGAAACAAATGCTTGCCACTGATCAAGTGACTGCGGCTTACATACAGGTCTTGCCTCTTCAACTATTCTTCTTATTTCCAGTTTATTGTTATTCATAGCTAGTTTAAGCCAAAATTGTCTTTGTTTTCATTAATTATCAGAAGAAATACGCACATATCCGGTCAAACTCTGTGACCAAAACACAGATTTAAGGGACAGAAAGGAAGCAAAAGGAAATCTAAAACTCCAGAGGGACAAGAATATTGTGTCATTTGCTTGGTAAATTTAAATTGGTATGTTGACTTCACTAGAATTACAGGGGCATATGCAAGATACATGTTGGGGCAATCTATGCATCGTTTAAAAGCCTTATTGGGCCTTTCTCCTCCTTTCACCAAATGCCACCTAACTAACTAGGCATAGAGAAGTGAAATTGCTTATCCAATGTCAACAGAAAGTTTGCAGAGAAACTTGGAACTCGGGTCTTGCCATCTCCACAGTCCTTCACCTAGTTACATAAAGACTTTACCTATCCAGAAAATTGCTCACAGTATTATGTCTGGGTCAGAAAAGCCTCTGTGTATTTTGGTTTTTATTTTGTATAACATGATTAATTGAAAATGAGTGCTAGTTCATTTCCCAAGGAAAGGAGATGACAGATGTCATTGCTTTCTCATGTATAGGATGAGATAATATCTGCCTTAATCAAGATGCATTCATAACTAAGCTGCAAAGAGATATTTTGGTGACCAAGGTTTCCTCAACTTTCCAACCCTTTGTACCCAGCTCTTTCAAGATACAAGCCCTGTGGCCATCCTTGACTGAGGAACTTTCAACCTTGTAGTCTTCTAACCTCCATCCATGCACATTTCTCTTACCTCACCTGCAGTGTCTAAACTCAGTGCTGTTGCACAAAACCTAATACAGCTGCTCCTTGAGACCAGCCCTCACTGCTCCTGGGCACAGTTCCCAGAGGTCTTTTGTTGTGCCTGCCAGCCTTCAGCAGATGCTTAGGTCACCTAGGCACATAAATTTAGGAAGCAGAATCCATGCTATGAAAGGAATTCCTAAAGGAATTTAGGATTATTTCATTAATATTATAATTTGAGGAATATCAGGTGCTTAAACAAAAATCTTTGCAATGCTCGCCCTGAGGTCTGTCCCAGCTGAAGTTTTCCACTCTGGTAGGTTTTGGATGTGGTCCTAGGTTCATTTGAAAAAGAAAACAAAATAATTATCTTTTTTTTTCTTCTTTTCAATGTACTAAATATAGATGTATAAACAAAATCCTCAGCTAGATAAAGATAGCAGCACACAGATGGTGTAAAAAACAAAGCATTTAGCAAGCTCTGAGACAGGCTTTACCCATATATACTTTGTATTACAGCTTGTTGCCAGCTAATATATTTTCACAACAGTTAAAATCTCGCTCAGCCTTGTAAATTGTTTCGCTTTATTAGTGAATCGATATGACAAAGAGGTCTCTGTGAGTCTTCTATAAAAACTGAGTGAGTATTTTAATCCTAAAATATTTACATCTTGTTTTGTGGGCAAGTGGTTTCCTGCTTTCCAAACACTTCACTGGATGCCTCCCCTTCCTAACACATGCACCCCTCCAGCATGTGCACTTGTTACACCCAAGAATGAGGGGACCAGGACTGCTGAGGTAGCAGATGTTTTACAGTCTGACTCTTCTGTCAGACAAATACCGATATCTAGACAACATTTGGAATGAGATGAAGGAGAGGACATTCCTTCTAGCCTTTCCAAAACTACTGAACTTAATTCTCCTATTCACCAACTAGACTAGCTATGTTTTCTTTGTGCGAGGCAGAAAAAAAATGGTGTTTAGAGAAATATCTCTAAGTCTGTACTAAAAAAAAAAAAAAAGAATCTTGACATTTTAATGCTAATTTTTAAATTAAAAAAAATACATTCACATTGTGAATGTTTAACATTTTAAATTCACATATTTTAATTAATGGAAGTTAGAAGCAGAACCCTCAAGATCTTTATAATGAAAAATAACTACATATCAGATTATTTTTAATACACATACTACAGGTTTTGCTATTTCCTGCTTATTCTCTTCCCAGCCTATTTTCTTCAGCAAACAGGGAAACGTTTCAGTAAAAGAGGAAGGGAAAAAAAGCAGAAAAGGGGTGGGAAGAATAGAAAGCCAAAAAGGGGAAAACTGGAAATATACTCTGTGTTTGATATATCAAAATATTAATATTTTTTTTAAGTTACAGAAATAAACTGAGAAACTTTGAAATTTCCATACTTTTTTAAACATATACTTTTTTTTTTTTTACTTTTTTTTTTTTTTTTTCCAAAAAGCTCCAGGAGCTTGGAAAAAGCTGGTAGGTTGCCATTATTTAAAAAATGTAAATGAGATTACTTACATAAATACAGGTCTGTCAGGTTCACATTAATCCTGGCAAAATACCAGAATGTTGGTAGAAGACTCAATAAAGAATTAACAAAAGTTAAAACAATTAATGTCAATGAAGAGTTTTATGAAAAATAAGTGTGATACCATTCTACGATATTATGAATTCCATTAATAAATGTAGCAGATTTGAATAAGGCATTTCACAATAACAACTTTCACATGACACAAGACTGGGAACAGTGGGTCTGATCATCATTCCATACAACCTAACGTCTTTTTCCAAGAAGTGGTCAGGAGCAAACAGCCCAGCTCCTTCTGGGTCTACATGATGCCGCAGGCCTCATTTTTGGATGAGTACTAATGTCATTTTTTAAACAACACTTTGTGAGAAAACATAGATTTATTACTGACACAGTGCAGATAATGCAAAGATTATGGAATTGGTGAATTATTCAGTGGTCACATTTTTAATATATGAAGTTTAGAAAATGAGTACAACAAATTTTGTGTTTCAGTATAGTCAGATCTGAAATCACGTATCTAGGAACAAAGACGTTCCTGTGCATGGGATGCAAGCTTTTTCTCAGATTAGTGTCTGGGACAGGCTTTGAGTATTTGGTGGAAATGAAATGAATATGAGGTATCAATGAAATGCCATGGCCGAAAGGCATGGCAAGACCTGAAGCAAAAGGCAAAATATGAGATAAGTGCAAAGTGTCCATACTATGTTGTAGCTGGAACCCTATGACAAATTCGGAGTTGAAATTCAAGGAAGATATTGAAAAATTGCAGAATGAGTTCACTGGGAGGTGAGCCTTATGGTGAAAGATGCAAATAACTCAGTAGTATATCTAAGAGCAGATTTGAGGAGATTTGTAAGGGCTTCACCATCACCGGTAATTCTAAAGTCCAGATTGGATTTTTTTTTCCTCTGATGTTATATTCTCCTACAGATAGGAGTTAAATCTAGGTGCCTCATCAGTGCTAAGACAAGATAATAAATCAATGGGCATGTTTTATGAAATGGATATAAACATTTAGAAACCAAGTCTACCTCTACTGTAATAATGAGTGGATACCCTGCAGCAGAAAGGAAAGGAGTGAAAAAGTAATGGAGGTAAGATGGAAAGTGGACAAAAGGGAAGAGAAAGGGAAGAAAGTGAACTTTTTTTTTTCTAAATCTTAACTAAACTGTACTTTTTTTTTTTTGACATGTACATGGTGAAAGCAATTTGCGTTCTCCCCTTTCTTACACAGACCTAACTTTCCCAAACACATGCATTCACTGCTGCCTTCAGGAGTAAAGTGCTCCTTATTAATCTTCAGCTTTTTGGAGGTTATTGCTTTATCTTTCTCTTGCTTATCTTCATTCTGGAACTCAATTATAATGACCACATTGGCATGCCATAAATCATGCAGGCAGAACACAAATCAATGTAACTGGTACACTTAGTTATTGTGGATGTTACAGAGAACAGAGCTAGTGAAAACCCATGAACAATTTCCAAAAAAGGTATAGGGAGAAGAAAGAGTCACATTTTCCTTCTAGAGACCCTTTTCCAGTATGGAAAATTGCAATAATGATATTTTCTGACACTGGGATTAAACTATAGTCCTTTACAGTGCATTGCCTGGGGATGGCTTTTGATGCAAACTAGACAATAATAGTAATAATAACAACAACAATAATAATAATGCTTAATTAATTATTGGATGGGATCAATTCCAGATGAGATAGGTGTATTGAAGTCCCAAATCAAAAATGTCCTTGAAGTGCTGCTCCAGAGTAATGCACCTATAGTCCCTTTTGACAGCATTGATGCTACACAGATGATTTCAGTTATAAAAGTATTTCAGGATCAATTACTACTGGATGAGACATGAACTCAAAAAACTGCTTAATGTTAAGATCAGACTTTGTCCCTTCACTGAAGTGGCTCTGAACAGCCTCAGTGAAGTTGATAATTTAATCCTCCAGCATAAGACCATCCTTTATTACTTTGCTGAGTGAATTGCTGACAATATTAGTGGAACAGAAGTACGGTTTTCAAAAGGAAAGCTGAGTTGATATGATAAATTATTTCCCTTCTTATTCTCTCAGCTGCTGGAACAGTGGGAGAATTTTTGAACCAAAATTTTTGTCATTTTTACTTGTGAAAAGTGAATTTTTATTTGGATGGTAAAAGAAAAAAACCAAACCTCTGTGCACTCAGAAACCCAGCATAACTTTTCCAAGAATCAGTCAAACACTTACATTACATTTCTCAAGTCTCCTTTAAAATAATTGGTTAGACAATAAACATAAAAAGTACATTAATTATAATGTGAGAAAAATTTTACCTCACCCTCCAACTTGACACATTTTTCTTTCACAAAAGCTGCTAAATTGCTATGGAACAATTTGATACTGCTTGTAATAAATTTCTGAAACTAAGCTGTGTAGATATAAAATGACAAATTTAACTGCATTTATATTAAAGCAATTTTCTGCCCATCAGAGAGATGAGAAAGTTAATATGTAAACTATTAGCTCATAGTCAGAAACCCTGTGTACTGCAACTGAAATAAGGATTATTTTTGATGTTATCGCTTACATTTTATTGCTTTCTCAAAAGGAAAATGCTTACTAAAAATTACAATCACTGCATTTAAAGGAGGCTCATTAGAAGAACATATACTTTGAGGGAAATCATTCATGAATTATGGGGCAGTTATGTTTACAAACCCTTAATCTTTTATTTATTTATTTATTTGTTTCAATAGCCTGTAAGCAGCTCAGTGCATTTCCAGTGCAGCAGTGGGCAAACACTGGTACATAATGTAGGGGTAATGTTCTGTCGTCAACCTTACTTTTGACCAAAATAAAGCTGACTTCAAGAAATTAAACATATTATTTTAGAAGCCTGACATGTTTATCTTTTCTGCATAAAAAGAAGGCTTGTTTTTTCTCTTTGCTAACCCTCCCTCAGCCTTCTTCTCTTCTCCATGCCATTCTTGTTGGCCCTAGCTTTCTCTTGAGTCTCACACATGCAGCACCATCTTCCTTAAGATCTTGATGTGACACCTAATGAATCACAAGCCCCTTGCCCTGAGTATCTACCAGCCCAGCTTACATCCCAGGTCTGTAACTGTAGATCATTATGGCTTTGTTACCCTGTTTCACTCATAAGGAAAGATCCAGCCTTTCTTGGCCTTGCTCACCTCACACCTGCCCTCCTTCCAGTTTTTGGTGCTACTTCAACACGATGGCAGTGAAGCAGGTAGCCATTTGGAAGGCAGGCAGGATACTCCATCTTTACCGGGAATCAAGTTTAAACTGGTTCCATATGTATTAAAGCTGCCCCTAGGTTTACTGCAAGTTAATCTAATCAGAAGTCTAGAGCCAGAATGATGTCCCTGAACTCTGGTTATCTTCTCTGTGAAGATAATTTCTCATCCTCATGTCCTCTCACTCTCTCATCCATTCTGTCCATGTTGACTCCTTTCTCTCTATTGTGGAAGATCCATCTCATACTGCTCGACTGCTGTCTTATTAGTCCAAACCAGAAAGGAAAATGTTTTTAAAAGTCTTTCTCCATCTTTCTTATAAACCCCCTTTATATGCTGAAAGGCTGTAATAAGGTCTCCAAGGAGCTGGAAGTTCTCACAGCCAAACTCTCTGCAACTGATGGCCACAGAGAATACACATCAAGAAGACAGAACTCTCTCCTCTCATCCCCCATGGCTGAGATTTGAGGTCAGTCTGTACAGGTAAGACTTTTCACATGTAACAACAAGACTGGGCATGAAACACGTGGATAAGTAGAAACCTACGCCAGCATGGAATCACAACTCATTTGTTTTTAAGTCATTTCTTGTCTCCCATCTGGGTATTTTTGCCTTTCTAGCAATAATACATAACTTCTGTCTCAGTGAAATCAGATTAATGAATAGTAATATAAATTAAGGAAAAGTTGTGCACTATTCCTTACAGCTTATTTGAACAAAAAGCTTTAGTTCTAAAACATACAGCCACAGGCTGAGTCTCACCTTCTCATTGTTCGCAGCCTGATTAATGAACTCCAGGTTTTCCATTTACAGATTATAAAGCCACTGCACTGTTAAAGTGTGTGCATTCTTTATTGGAGCATTTAATGGAAGAAAAAACCCAACATGATATATTTGGATTTGTCACGAAGGGCACTTTGACTCACTCACTTTCTCATGAAAATACCCCTTGGCACAAAGATAAATTTACAAGCCCAGGAAATACTTGTGGGAAATGTTTTTTACACTGACCATTTGGGGCACTGATTTACCTTGGGGTGAGAGGAAGGGAAACTCCAGCAGGATTAAGTAGTGTTTTGTTTTTTTTTTTTTCTGTTCTGGAAGGACTGGGCAGAATAAGATGAATAGAGAAGAAATTATGAATGTGTATTGTCCTCTTCATCAGGACTTTGAAATACTGCATCTGTGTCCAAATCTATGTTCCTTTCTGTTGTAACATATGGACACAGAAAAGTACAAACCAGAAAGACTTTTTTTTGTTTTTGTTTTTGTTTTGTTTTGTTTTGTTTTGTTTTGTTTTGTTTTTAATTTCTTTTTGGGTGTTTGAGGGTACATAGGCCTGGAGTAGTGCTGGGCAACTACTGCAATTCATACCCTTATCCTGTCCTCGGGACATTTTCTTGGATCCATTCTTTTCAGGCACACCTTGATACTCATTACTTTGAGGTTCTCTAGAATCTATTTCAACATGCGTAAAGCAAAATAAATGGGCTTTTATCTTATTTCACTGCTATTGCTGCACCAGACCTGAGTAAAGGGTTGTATTCTCATTGACTAAATTTACTAATTCAATACTCAATCACAGAAGTGCAAAATGAGAAAGAACTAACAAAAGTGATTTCATATCAGTCAAACAACATTGCTTGAGTTGGATTACAACCTGCTGATCTGGTAACCCTGAATCTCTTCCCTTAGTTGCCAACTTCAGCTATTCTGGAAAGTATTTCTCTGACTTTCCCAGCAGATTCCACTGTTAACACCTCACTTCCCTGCAATTCACAAGTTCTTGTTTTTATGGGGTTTTTTTTGTTTGTTTGTTTTGGGGTTGTTTTTTGTTCATTTTTTTTTTCAGTTCAAGCCTGTTTTCAACTGAAAAATTCCACAGCTTTTGTTTTAAATGCATTGACTAAAATCATATATCACGAATGGCTTTAGTTCTTAATATATAAGGGCTGTGTTGTATCCCAAACGTTTTTTTGTCAATGCTGGGGTCCTGTCCACAAATGTGCAAATATCCAAATATCCTCTTTTATCTGCTGGGAAGTCTTAACTCTTAGAAGCACTGCTGTCATGGACTTATCAATGTTAGCTCAACATGAGAATTTGTAGTATCGGCAGAGAGTGAGAAATTACAGAAGCTGGTGGAATACACCCTCACTGCAGGGGTAAACACAAAAAAGCCCCACTAATATCACCCTTATACCAGCTGTTTGTGGGATGCCTGAATAGGGGAGAGAAGAAAGGATCAGTCCCTTAGCAGGCCCCTATCAACAGCATGTCCATTACTCCCTACAAATTTAATCAGGTCCTGTGGCAATACTTTACCTACCTGCAAATACGATCCCCACAAGATGTTATTCAGTGTGTGTGGTAGCTGCAGACTATCCCACTATTTACACTGAATTGCAGAACTGAGAAGCAGAGCAGAGGAGCTTGACACAGGAGATAGATGAGTTGTACGAATACAATTTCTCCCCCCCACAAATGAAGGCAGCAAATTCAACTGCAATATGTGGCATCAGGATATTTATTGCTTGCAGGTGTTCATGAAAATATATGAGAAACCCATGAGGTTCACAGATTTTAGAAGGAATTATTGTGCACCTGGAAATTTGTCCTGCAAAGTGTGGTATTTGTTTCCCGTTGTTATTTGCTGTCCATTCTTTTCTAGTCAGCATGCATTATTCATGCTTGTACTTGTAGGAGAGCCAAATTCTACAGATACTCTTCATCAACACGAGAGAACAATTCAGACAGAAAATCCTCCTTGGGAAAGGATGACTTGTTTAAGAGATCCAGTACAGAGTGAATTTACTTTCTCAAGTTTTTCTTTAAAGCTAAATTTCTGTAACCCGTGTTCAGAAAAAAAAAAAAAAAAAGGAAAACAGAGCCAATAGCTTTAATATCTTTGCCATGTGAAACATAAAACTGCCTTTATACTAGTCTATTGTGCTAAGCCAAGCCATTTATAAGGACTTCAGTAAGCCATGTACAATTCCCTTCCCTTGGAAGTTTCTGAGAAAAATACAAACTCTTTTATGCAACGTTCATACTTCCATCTCTTTATAGAGGAAGTAGAAAGGGGAAAACATGCCCAGGTGAGTACCTTCTCACACGTCAAGGATCTAAACAATTCACAAACACCACACAGGGCAGTTCGTTAACATAACACACTGTGAGGTAGGTCACAGGGCTAATTATGAGACACTTAAATGCCAAAAGGTATAGTAAAAAATGTGACAAAATATACAGATGGTCCCCGACATGACTTTTAGTCAGATGAAAGTATTCACAGCAGATCCTCAGGAGTGTGCAAGAGGTGCAACCATCAGTGTGGTCAGAGGGTCACGTAGCACATGCTTGTGTTTTGGTTGATGGATAAACATGTTATTTGACAGTTAATGTGGTATGCATCAACCCCCTTCAGCCTTTAGCAAAAGAGGTGATGATGCTCATGTAGTTGTTTGGACAGCCAGAACGGAAGTAGTTTTGTAAGTATTTAAAAATCACAAATCTTTTCCTAAAAGCAGGACAAATGAGAAAAGTATTTGCAAAGAGAAGGAAAAAAAAAAACAAAACCAACAGATACTATCCTATATGTTACTGAGCTGGCTGACATCATCAAAATACTGAGATTGACACAATTTTTATCAATTTGAATTTTCAGAGAAAAAAGATTAAACCTCAAAATATTAATAAAACATTTTGGTTTTTTAACTACCCTGTACTAAAAATGCCAGATTTTGAAATTTAATAGAAAATTGAAATTTTTTTATGACATAATGTGCATCTTTTTTAGTGTTTCTGTAAAATGTATTGCTGCTCTCTTCAATCATATCCAATCGTTCATTGTTAATAAATCAGTCAACTATCTAGAGTCATGGCTAAAATTGGACTATCGAAGACTGAGAAAATTCTGCATTTCTAATAAAATATTTCATTTTTAGTGTAACAGTAAAATTATCATAATTAAAAAATAAAAATCTTTCAACCTCTCACAGCACAAGAGGAACAAGACAGCTTGACATAATGGAAGTGATTTTTTAATGATGGAATACAAAGAACATTTTGCATCCTGGCCTGTCCCAGAGAACAGCAGGGAGTCAAATGCAAAACCAAGTACTATTGCATCAGAGAAGCCAAAGTCCTCTCTTTAGCTTCTGTGTTTTCATTCAGTTTTATGTACCATACCATTTTGTTTGAAATGCTATGTTGTTAACTGCTCAGGCTTCATCTGCATAAATAACAGATCCATGAAGGAGATGGTCAGAAACCCTGTCAACTTGTCTACAACAATTCTGCATGGCTCAGCCTGCCCTTATGTTTCATTCTGTTTGGGAAGGAAAGTTAAGACTGCCTCTATTTGAAAACATGTGGCAAAGTGATAGCTTTAATTTTAAATGCTTTACACCTCTAGTGGCAGTGCCTTAGCAGTTATCAGAAAATAATTATGTAGTGGATGTTTCTTTTTAAAATTTATGTTAGAAAACATCCTTTAGTGCCAGTCCCCAAATTTTCCTCTTGGAATTCCCACTCCCTGTTAAATGACCGTCAGGCACTATTAGAAATCTCTGCTTCTCTCTGTTGTTATTCTTAGTATTTAGACAGGCTGATAAGAGTCTCTCCAGACAGCTTTGCTCTCCTGTCTGGATAAGCAAGGCCAAGCCTCCATATTCTGAAACAAATAATTTTTATACTGAGGCAGCCTTCAAACACACTAGAGAAATTAGATATATTAGGAAATCAACAGGCTTTGAAAAGCTTGAAGTAGAAACCTTTGCCTCCACTGCCATCCCAAGACAAAACCCACAATACACCTAGAAGCTTTGCTGCATTTGAATGTATAATTATTAACAGCAATAGAGTATTTCCTTATAATATAAATTGAAATTAAGACTGTACTGTGGTAGGTGTAAACGTATATGCAACAGAACCAGACTGTGCTGAAGCTAATTTAAATAGACAAGATAAACGGTGGAAAGTAAACCAGAATTTAGAACCACAGAGTCACCCAGAACACAGTCAGGAACAGGGCTAGAAACAACATCAGATATTTTAGCTCCCAGTCCAGTTATTCTGCTGAATCATTATTCCTCTTTTAATGTTTTAGATGGAAAATAATAATAATAAAAATAGTTTTCTTACTCCTTTGGAGAAAAAAAAAACACCCACAACCTCACATTATTTTTCATTCCTTTTACTTACATGACTGGCCTGATATTTGCATAGCTAAACACCTTTCCTTCATAAACACTTTATATTTCACATGCCTAACTAAGAATTATTTTGTGATAAAATTGTCTAAACTTCCTCATCATTAACTTCTTTAAATTATACAGTCTGAAGATGTTTATGGATTAGCTAAGTAATCTACTGTGAGCACAAAACTGCAAACCAAAGTGAAAGTGAGCTCCCAGCTGACTGAGAAGGTAATTAATGATTTAACTGCACAACTGCTAGCAGATCTATAATGCAACTTAAAAGCTAATTGAGAACTGTACAACCAAAGGAAAGAGGAAAGCATAGAGCAGCCACAATACTCCTTTGAGTAGTATTTGGTCAGCCTGCTGTCAGAGAAAGTGGAAAAATAGCTATCTCTACCTCATATAAAAACAAAGACACTGCACAAAAATATGTACTGACTTTGGGGAATTGGCATTTTATGATCATCTCATTAAGAGGGCAAGTTTCTAACAGAGCATTGAATTCCACAACTTCCCCTCCTGCCTGGCCAGTAGCATTAACGTGCTCCATTTCTCTCCCCACTCACAATGCATCAAAACCCACCTCAGCAAACCAGTTACCCAAAAGAGCCTGGAAGTACTTTCCTCTGACATTTTATAGCCCAGTTATCTTAATTAGTCCCAACTGACTGAGGAAGCCCAGAAATAAGACAATAGATTGGGTTGTGCTTTAACCTGGAGGAAATTTTCCAGATTCGTGGCAGCTGCTAAAGAATCTTTAAAGACCAAAAGCTCTTTTGCCACCTTACATCTGAACAAGTACTAATCTTTTCACAGAACATGTGTGTATTTAGCATCCTGCCACAGTCAAGAAAGTGAATAATCATTTAAGCTGTACAAGGATTTGCTCCAGAACAGCAATTTGCAATCTCAAAGGAAGGCCATAGGTTAGATTTAGCAGAGAAAGTGCATGTCTAAATCTCATTATCATAGCCCTCAAGACCTATAACATACATAGCATCCATGGATTCCAATTTTTAGAGTAATATTTATTAGCAAAGGTGCTAAGACCAAAGTGTGTAAAACTTGGCAGTACCAAAGCCCTATGCATTTTTCAGTGTGAAGCACCCATTTCAGCAGCAAGTCAGGGTAGTACACATTTTCCTTATCTGTTAAGTAGTTTGGACACTACTACACAGGATATTTCAGAAGGTCATGTCAATATTCCCTTTTGTCGTCCATTTATACAGTAAAAGAGTCATCCAGATGTGCTAGAAATCTGCAATCACTCCAGTTCTCTCTCAGAAAGGATATGAACTGCATCATCAGCTACTGCCAAGGCAGCTGCCATAACCTGTATCTCATAAATTATTCTAAGAATTAATCTGACAGAGTGAGAACACACAGGTACTAACATTTCCTCCAGTAGAAGAGGGATTTCAGCTCTCACCAATGCACTCTGGGTAGCTGTACTACCCAACCTTCCAGAGTCAGACACTGCAGCTCTCTTTAGCCATATTTTGTAAGCCAGAGTGGGTGCAAGTGTGCCAGTAGAAGAAATGGAACTTCTTGAATGCCACTGTCTCCCCACAGGTCAGAATAAGGTATATGAGAGTCATGCCTCAGGAGATTTCCCCCTCAACATCTCCCTTTGACTCCCCATGCCCTGTCCTGGTGCTAACAGAAATGTCCCTTAGGAGAGGCTGTTCCTACAGATTTGTAGATAACATTGATTAATGCTCTGTATTCTACCAAGCAACCAAGCCTCTAAGGGTGTAGTTCCTCAACCATTGTGGATTTACATGCTTTTTTGTCTGTTTGTTTGTTTGCTTGGTTTTTGTTTGGTTTTTACTGTTAGCAGTAAGTTGTTCTCTTTATTGGAGACTTAGCTTAATTTGAAAATCCTATTATAAACTGCTATGAAAATGTTAAATGTGTCAGCAGAAGGACAGGAGCAGCCGACAGGTAAGATCCAAGGCTAACTCTTCAGTAAAGATCCTGCTACCAATCCATTAGTGTGAAATACAAGAGAGACCAAAATGTCTTTTTGATTTGACAAATACATAGTTTTTCTCAAATCTCTCCTAATTTCAAATAAAAATCTTGGCTTAAGTTCTTCCAAACAAAAGTTCAGTAGAATAAAATGAGTGTGAAAGAGATAAGATGCTATAGGGAATCAATAGTCTTTTGTATCCACAAGGTCAGTGAGAACTCTGCACCTTAGGTAGTTGTATTACCCCTTAATCTTCTTTAAGGACCCCAACATCCTTTAAGTATTTTGCTAAACAAATGGCAGGGTTCTGTGTCTGATTTGATTTGCATTTGACCCTAATCATATGAATTCAAGTGCTACCTGTATATCTTTGTACAAGTGCCCAGTACACACTGGGTTCTTCCTCTTGAAACAGATGAGGGACTGAACTGGCTTTCTGCAATTAGGGTCAGTATTTAAATATTTCTCATCTAGCCAGGTGACAGCCTCTGTGAATGTGTAGGACAGAGAACTACCTGCCTGATATATTTGGTTGAAACTTATCAGTAGGTTCAAAAGGTTTTGGGGGTTATAATCCATAAAAAACAAAAACAAATACAAAACAAACAAACAAACAAAATTACAAACAAAAAACCACAAAACCCCCAAACCAACTAACAAACAAACAAAACAAAAAAACAAAGCCAAAACAAACAAAAACCACCACCATAGGAATAGAGAATACAGCCCGTGAATATCTAAAACCACTGACTGAAACCCATGCTGGATTGAAATCTTGGCCTTACTGAAGTCAAAGGTGATTATATTTCAGTCCTGACAGCATTTCACCTTACATGTTCTATAAGCCAAGCTATGGAATTGTATATCAAAAAGACAGCTGTTTGTTTTGGTAATAAAATAAAAATAAGATACCAGTAAATCCATCAAGTGTTCTTCCCCTCCCTGATGAGTATATTCTCCACAGTCTCTGCCTCTGAAAGGTTAGTTGTCTCCTGAAGGCAGTAACAATGAAATCACAGCACTCGGCTTCCTGCTTTTCTGTTTCACCTAAACGTCTTTTATTTGGAGGAATTTCCTAAAATCATCACTTAGTTGGGTACTTGAGCCCTAGTTACAAGGTAACCACAACAGATCTTTGATTAGACCTTAAAGTTTTCAAGCACTGTTTTTTGGTTGTTTTGTTTGTTTGTTTTGTTTTGTTTTGTGGTGGTGGTGATTTTGTTTTTTTGTTTTGTTTGTTTGTTTGTTTTTATATATGTGAATACAGTGCCAGACATAACAAAGCTAAAGGCTTTCCGTGCTCTAATGCTGTGCAGAAATAAATAAATAATATTAATAAAATGTTCCACGTAGAACAATTTGAAGAATCAGAGCAAAAGTAGTTTTCTTTTTTCCTTGTTTCAATCTATTTTGCAAGCCAGAATTACATAGGTGAAGAGAAAGCAGAGAGTCTGTGAACAGACAGATTGCTTAAAGGTACAGGTTGTTAATCCTCTAAAAATGGCCTGTTATCACAGTTAAATCCCTCTCTTCAGAAAAGAAGACAAAGAGAACAAGAGAGCAACTCCTGTGCCTATGTTTGTGTTAATTTATTGTTGTTTAATTGCCGTCTTGCTATACAAGTAGTGTTTTCTACCCAGGACATTCACAGGAAATAAAAAAGGCTCTTCATCTCCCCCTGTTTCCGTACAATCTTTCTGTGTCCTGACCAGAGCTGCTGAAATGTAATAGGTTTTTAAATATATGAGTTTTAATTTTAATGCAGCTTGTTCAAAGCTTAGAAATGCTGTTTCTGCTGCACAGGTGGAAGAAGAGCTAAGGAAGATACAATCTAGACAGAAATATTCTCTTTTGTACTTTTCCTGTTGGTAGTGTGTTTTTTAGATAAAAGAAGAAACCTTGCTTGCTCTCTTTGGAGCAAGGCCGTTGAAGAGAAGAAAGGTTCTGCAGATCCCTGTCAAGAGAATAAGAAAGAGTTTTGTCATCTGCAGAATTCTGTGTCCCTCTAAACAGTAGAGATGAGAGTTTGCAGTAGCAATATCCTATCAAGGCATTTTATAGGTATCTTAGAGCTAATAGGGTGTATAGATGAATGTAACAATATACGAAGAAAATATCTGAGGTGCCTATACAGGATAGTAGTTATGAGAAAGCTACTGTTGTGTCAGAATGTTCATTAACTGCCCACTAAAATCTCTATTCTGAATTTAAGATTTCACTAACTGTTTACAACCCTCTCCTTAAATGGGATGTGTGGAGGGATAGCATGCATAAATGGCATCTGTACAGCCACTATGTATAATCAACAGAATTGAGATGATGTTCACGGTGATTTGGGATCTTGACGTATGAGATACTCAGCCTTATTAGATGTCTTACACTTTAGATCGCAGTTTAGCAAGTGAAATAATCTTCCACATCCTGACAAGTCCTGGCTCTTGTTTACAGTCTTTCATGTGACCAAATATCAACACAATGTTATTGTAGTTACTCTGGGAAAGTTGTGTTTAGCACTTGGTCATACTGGGGCAGAGAATGTTATTAAACAATCAGAAGCAAAACACTGGGGAAAAAAAAAAAAAGAAAGTCAGATTTCTCATGTGCTGTTAACGCCTCAGCTCAGAGAAAAAATAGTTAAAATGTCCATTTCAGTTCATTCAGGTATGTATATAACCAGTTTGCTAAAGAGGAATAAATACAGGCACGTGCCTTGGCACTTTGCTGAATCCAGGCCTGATATAGCATTTCTCCTTTTAAGCAGGCATTGGGAACAATATGTTCTTATGATATTAATATAACCCATCTGCCAGTTGCATAAAGGCTGGTAAATTACCTCATCGTTTTTTCATCCTACATTACAAGAACAAAAATGAAAAAGAAACCCACCTCCAGTATTACTGGGATGCTGCAAAGCTGCAAAGGAAAACTTTTAAAGCAATCCTTGCCATGCTCTGAACACATACCTGCGCTTCTAATTAAATGTACAAGTAATCCCAGAATATTAAAAAAGCAGAACAAACAAATCAGTGCAGGCATCAATGGCAACAGTCACAACCACACTGTAGCTGGGCCCAGCTGCACTCTTGGAAAGTAAAGCAGAGATTCCTCTTGGCCCTAACAAGGACCTGCAGTTTACATTGTCCAAGGAGTGAGGAACTCCCATAAGTGTGATAGCTAAATTATACCTTCTTCCTAGGCAGATTTTTCTAGACCCCAATAGGGGCTACTTTGCCCTATCTAGCCCTCTGTGAGAGCACTATTGGTAGAGCTGTGCTGATAAATGTGGACAAGTAAAAAGCAAGATCTATTTTTGTGATCCTGGGACTAAAAGAGTAAGGAGAGTCCATTGAAATCCACATATAGAACAACTATACCACCCAGGGCTAATTAGGTCAGGTTCAGCACTGCATTAGTTTGCTGGGTTAAAATTCAAACAGGCAATTTCACATGAACTGCCTTAGATGTACTGCTACGATATGTCTCTCTAAATCATGCTCCGCTTTGACCTTGGTCAGGAAAGCCAGGTTTTTTTCTTTTTGATGCCAGGTTTTCTTGGAGAGAACAATCCTATTAATTTTCTCCATTGCTGTGCCCCAGGGACAGAGAATGACTCTGTTGTGCTTGCAGTTGCAAAGAAATCTCAAATGGTACCAAAATTTTGTTCTGCTTCAATAAACATGCAATGGCTGAAGAAATGTTTTGAAATTTGATCCTCCAAAACTGAGTGAAGTTGGCAAGGAAAGGACTGTTTCGTATTACCTGTGTGGGTTTACATATTATATATGTATTATAATGTTATAGATCCAAATAGTCTTGGAAAAGCAATGATGAAATTTAACAGAAAATTGTATTATAATTATATGAATACATACCACCTATGAAGATTTTACATAAGAACATTATCTGGTATCAAACAAACTCATTAGTTTACAAGGTGAAAAAAAATCGTAAATGTTAATCTTGACTGACTGCCTGGAGGGTACAAGAAAAAGGCCCTTACACAATTGCAACTAGACCAAGAGTTTTTGGTGGAGCTAGATGTTAAGGTAATATATTCAAATAAGATACCTAGTCCTGATGAAAAGATACACAAATAAAAATCTTCCAAATGTCATACTGAATCATTCCAATGCTTAATTTTCCTGCTGTAAAAAGGATGACTTGCTTTTGACTCCTGACTAAAGTTTGCCTTCTATTTGATGGGAGCAGTTCTGTTTATTTGCACCACTTTCACCAGTGCTTTCATTACAAGGGCACGAATCCAGTGCAATAATTCTAGAGATAGGACCTCAATATAGAAGACTACTTAGAAAAATATACAATAAACTTATTTCATAAGACACAAACCTGCAATAAAACAAGCAGTTACAATGTTTATGGATATTTTTATTAGCTTTTGTTTTATTTTCTTCTAGGAATTGTTTTAAATTTGAATCACAATCATTCATACCATGGCTCAACAAGGAATATCATATTGACTGAGAACTGGCTAAAGGATCATAAACAGGAGGTAAGAAAAAATAATCATGCATTAAGATGAGATGCTGTAGTCAGCAGTAAGAAAGGGATTGGTGTTGGGCCTGCTTTTACTTAAGATCATTACTAATGGTCTTGAAGAAGAAACAAATGGGACATTAGTTAAAGTCTGTTAAGTTTGTAACTGAATTGAGATGTTTTGCAAACACCACTGAGAATGGGAAAACTATACAAAGAGACATGTTAGAAAAATGAGCAGGGATCAGCACTGGCCAAATGCAGGTAATAAGATGAGGGAAAGCAAATTTACACATACATATTCAGTAGATGGAAATTCCCAGACAGAAAATATCAACATAGACATGATAGATAAAGTGAAATAGAAACAAAAATATATCGCAACAGGACAATAAGAAACAAAACAAGACAATCTGAAAAAAAAAAAAGGATATGACAGTAAGGTCCTGATTCACTAAAACATCCAACCTTAGCCACAGCTGTCATCAGAGGGAAAAAAAATCTGGCTTGAATTCATGCGTTGTTTGGTTTTCATGAATGAGGGCTTCACATGACCGACCCAAGTAACACACCTGACACCAACTCTGGAATAGTATTGCTTTCAGATGCTAGAGACATAATACGTAAATAACCAAAAGGGTATTGTTGGAAAATACAAAATGGATCCCTAGCTGCCCCTTTTAAAATAGGTTAAATCATAGAGCTGTCAGTGCTTTTTTTTTAATCTCACATCAGTATGCAACAGGTACAGCACATTCCTTTAGATAATGTATCATCTTGATTGGCTTATCATTACAATTAATAGTTACATCTAGTATCTGATAGACATATACCCTCCATGCCAATCACACAGAAAGTAAACCAGTTCCTCACCTCTTACTGCAAGGAGAAAATACCTACAAAACATGGGAATATTTAGAAATAGAAATATTCTAAGATCTTACTGCAATTGAAAAGTGTTAATTGCAAAATACAAAAGACATTAGAGCCCCAAAGCAAGTAGGTAACTACTGCAGTTTCATCTTTGCTAGTCAGTCTCTCTGAGGTTTTGATTAACCCTTACTGAACAACTCACTGACTCAGCTCGGAGATATGGCTCAGAGCTATGACCCCATAAGATTAAGCATTAAATATCCAAGAACGAATGTTTGCATACGAGCAGTACAAAACCTATGGAATACTAAAAGGCAATTTTTAATGAAATCCTTAGCTGATCTACCACTAAAACCATACCAAGCCTTTCCTATAAGCCTGCACTCACTTTTCATGTTACCTGTAGGTTCAACTTACTTCTTTCTCTAGGGTAGATTGGCTGATGTAAATATTCATAGGTACGTTGCTATTTCTTTAAGTTATGCCATTTTACACCAAGTGAAAAAGATTCTGTAGACAGTGAGGCAAAGCAGACCTATGGCATGCCCTACAATCTCTGTCTTCTTGATCAGCAGTGTGATACATACAAACCAAATGTAACAGAGACATAGATCCTTCATCCTGTACTGTCAAAACAGCATCAATGACCATGGATAAGGTGCAGATGTGTTGTGCACCTACAGCTGAACTAGTAGACCAGAACTTGCATTTTTGTGTATCTTTGGTAAGTCAGAACATATCTATGAGGTTGAAGAACAATTAATGGTTGGTTACTTGGCACTACTGAAAGCCAGACCACACCCTTGTTAATAAAGTTGAAATTACATTTGCTGTGGTGTCTAGGCAATCCACATCAAACTTCAGAATGGAATTAATGGAATTACATACAGAAAAGGAGGATTTAAGGTGTATAATGAGAAAAGTCATGGGTAGTAGATCCATTAGATTAGAGAGAAGTCTCCATTCTGCTGGAAGTAGAATAAATCTTCATTACAGGGTTCATTTAAAACTACTGTTAACAAAGTATAGAAAAATACACATGAGGGAGTGATTAATATTTATTTGGAGACATCATGGCAGTGCAAGAAATTGTCTAACTTGTTTCTTCTTTATATAGTTTTTGAGATTAACTGATTTATCTAGATGTTAGTGTCTGATTTTTAAAATCCTGCAAGGTGGGTATATTTGTTAATCACCATACAACACAAAAGCACTACATAGAGAAAGCAAGAAAAAAAAAACAAGAAGGAGGAGAATTGCTTTAAAAAAAAAAAAAAGCGCTGAATAAAACCTGAAGAATTTTGTTTTTTACTACTACATGTAAATGCCTTTGCTTTCATAAAGCACAATTAGCAACTAGTTTAATGGCAAAAACCTCCTGGAACTGACCATAAATGTGCTGGTAGCAGCAACACATGAATATACAGAAAGTTAATATGTATTAGATACCCCTGTTTAGCAGGTAGTTACTCCAATTGGCATGAAAATCATTGTAGGAGATTGAATAACATTATTTCTGTGCACTCCTGATGTAAATCTAGAATAAGTCCATGCAATTAAATGTGAAACCTCTGTATATAGTGTGGTACAAGTGTTGAATTTGTAAAACTACTGTGGCTGGCTGAAGTTTTCCAGTTTCTCAACTGCGCACAGAAAAAAAACCTGTATTCATTTAAATGCAAGTCATGATAGATTTACAACTGGAGAAAATGAGAATTAGCTTTGACAGTAATGCAAAACAGAAACCAGGTTCCAAAGTTAAATTTAAAACAAGAGTAGAACCTTGTTGTGTTTTACCCTCTTGCCAGGGAACAATGACTTGCCTAAGACCTTGTGATTGATAAAGTGTGCTTCTGTTGGTTTGATACTTTTCCCTGAGGAAAAAAGGAAAATGGATATAATACTTGCACTTGGTTGCAGAAGAAAGACATCACTAGTAGCATTTTGAAGAGACCTGTTCCATTGAATACATCCATTGATGATTTGGGAAAGAGAGGGATCTGTGAGGTGATAAAGGCTAAGTGGTTCTGAGCTAAATATTGTCCCATCATCACACCGACAGGGCTCTTAATTAGTCAGTTATATTACTTTCTCTCTACTTTTCATTGGCTTGTGTTAGATGTTGTTTCATCTTCAAATAGAATTTTCATTTTGCTAAGACTGATCATAACCACAGAAGACTACAAGAACTCACAGTAGTCTAATGTAAGCCCCTAATTACCTGAGCACATTAACAGAAGGAATAAAATGTTACTTTGCGTCAACATCACTAAAGCAATAAAAACAACATCCCACCAAAAAAAAACAAAAAAAAAGAAAGAAAAAAAAAAAGAAAGAAAAAAAGAAAAGGGGAAAAAAGGCAAAAAAAAAAAAAAGCACAAAGGTGAAATTAACATCTGTAACATCAGAGTCATGTATCCATGGTAATAAAAAAAATCCATCTATAATGTTCTCAAATATCCGATACCATAATTATTCTCTCCAGGTGGAAAATCAGTTTGACAGATCTTTTAATTCTCTTCACGATTCCACAACAGTCAAATTCTGATTTCACATGTGTCAGTACCATACACAATATGGCACCAATAGCCTGATGCCAGCAGAAAGCAGAAGTAAAACAGAGAGGAACTAAACCATTCCCACTGCTTCTTCAGCTGCCTCCTATCATTCATTCCCTCATTCTCTAGAGGCCTTTGAAAAGGGCCTTTGAGATCTTCATAGGAATCTGGGCATTAAGATATTAAATTTGCTTGGATGGTTTGTTCATCCCATCAAGCACTCTGCATCTTGGTATTTAGTCTCTTATTGTTCCTACAGTCTGATTAACTTTGACTAAATATTTGGCAGAAAGAATCCAATTGATGGGAGTGCATGTTTTTCAGTCTACATTTTGCTAATGCTTAAATACATACATAACCCAAATTTTACATGCTTCATCAAACTCCCAAGATGCAGAGCAATTTATACAAATGAAATTTGCCAACGCCAATACTCCTAATTTTTATGATGGTGTAAATGACATGTCCAGGTCAAAACTCAAAACTTTGTGACATCAGATCTCTCATAAAAACAGATGATCTCTGCTTCTGGGAGTTAACAATGTATAAAAAAGAGAGATGTTGGAACCTTTAGTGGGACTTATGTCACCTACATTCACATTCCTTCTAGAGCTTAATATCATTTGTTGTACAAAGCCAATAGATTCAACAGACCTAACACATGTATGTTTTGGGAACATAAGTCCTGTTTGTGCCTCTCCATTGACCAATTGAAGAAGGATTCTAGGCAAACTGCTCAAACTAAATGTCTAGCTAGTATATAACTAGAAGTTAGTGACTTATCTTCTGATCAAATCCATACATATTTATTTTACAAACACCATCAGCTCCTTGGGCCTTAAGCTTCAATGAAACTACTCAACTGTGCAACTGCATGCTCACAGACTTACAGACCAGACTGAGTTCACAGTGCCAGCATGCACTTCAAACTGAATGGACAGAGGAAGCAATGTTCCCAAATTGTGCTAGGTTGAATTTTTGTTTTGTTTTGTTTTGTTATAATCAGACACAAATCAGTGTATTTTCTAACAAGACTCCTGGAGCAGTCTTCGAAGTTTAGCCATGTCAATAACATGACATGAGACAGATTAAGTGCTTAAGTGTAATAACATAAAGAAACACTTTTTTTTATTATTTGAAGATGTAAAAAGAATATTTCATTTTGTAGTTTTGTATCTAATTCTTAGTTTATTCTGTACCACATTACATATAGGATGCATTTACCAGGAGGGAAAACCAGACCCTTTGATATCTAGACATAATATCCTATCATTCTGGAGAAACAGAGGATAATATCTGGTGTGTTTCATTGCCAGGGGCTAGGGGGGAGAATATTAATTTGACTCATAAGGAAGTAACAATATGTGCTATAAATTTTTAATGCATAACCGGCACATTTGGACATACGAAATGGTGAAATCATGATCCTGTTCATACTGGAACTATCTATGAAGGAGCACATCTGCACCTGCAGACCCAAAGGGCTTTCCTTAGATCTCAAATTTTAATTTTGTCTCTCTCTTTTCCAGGAATTCTCTCCAGCCCACTGAGTCATCAATAAATATTCTTGAAGTATACAGGTCTGAAGCATTCAGGGAACACTCAAAAGCTTTGCTTGGCTCTCTTTTCATCTCTACTGCTTCACAGGTAGTCAAAACTCTCTTTCTGAAAAGGGAAGATTTGGTCCATTCTCGACTGAAGTAGTTCATACATAACAATGAATCATACTGTTTTATTAAATACGTGTAGAAAAATCTCTCATAGCCATACAATTATTTTCCTTATTCTCTGAATAAAAGGTCCATACAACTCTCATGACACAGGAAAAGATGTTGAGGTAGGTCCAATGAGGTTGCTCTGATATCTGCCAGGAAAGCAGCCTTGAAATAATTTCTGATTGGTGTCAAGAAAAAAAAAATTGCATTTCAGGAAAAAAATAATGCATTTCAATCCAGGATTATTTAAAAAGGAGAGATTTCCTCTCTAGTGGCTGAATAAACATGACATATTTATATAGTAATAAATTTAATTGTGTCTTTCTCTTTCCTCCTGATCCAAAGAACTAGAAATTGTAATATCTCATAATATGATTAATATTGTTCTTACTGTTCTAATAACAGAAGGCTCATCTACTACACTATTGCATTTGTGTCTACAGATAATTGTCTTCCTTCAGAGAGTGGTCTGAATAATAAGCTGCAGTAATTACAACAAACTGGCATAATTTCAGAGTGTATTGCTACAGTACAAAAGTAACCAGCAGGAACATTTTGAGGAAGCAAACTTCAGTTTGACTTATTCACTCACAGATGGCAAAGCCATTTTATGGCATCACAGTTTAATTCTTGGCAGTTGAGTATTCTGCAAAAATTTGCCTGGATACATAAAGTTTGAAGAATGTAAATGAGGCATGTGAGTTGTTAAATATACAGCTGCACAGTTGCATACAGAAAGTTCACTCCTCTCCAACACAGAATCATCTGGACATTGACCTGTCAAAAAGCTTGCAGCTATGCTGCCCTCAGGCAGGGTTACAACTGCATGCAGAATTAATACAGATCCATGATTCCTCAATCAGTTTTGGCATAAATCTGGCATGAACGATAGGCTTTAGGTTTATGCTTTCTCATATTCAGAAGAACTATGGGTGAAATTCCTTCTATTTAATTTTAGCCTTCTAAAACTTAAGCATTTAGTTACCCAGGCTCTCTGTGACTCATGGATCATGGAGTATACAAGGAGCACAACACAAGTCTAACCAAGTAGACAGAAGACATCTTCAAAAGCTGCCAATATCTTTCCATTGTCTATGGTGAAGGACCTGGAGAAACAGCTTAAACCTGGACTTCAGATTTTTACAGGGTTAACGTTAAGAAAAGCAAGTTTCTGCATCCAATCACAATACACAAGGTACATTTTTCTTTACACCTTCCGGTTAATGTCCTGTCTCTCTGTTCACTCATTCCCATTGATGCTGGGCATTCGTTGTAGAAAGGCTGTATGCTGAACGAGATCCTAACTCGAATTCCACAAAGCTCTTTCATTGTAAGACATTTTCCCTTTTCTCTATAAAATTTTATTTTTTCCTGCATCTGCTCCAATTCTCCAACAACCTACTAAAACGATAAGCAGAAGTAGACAGTTTTAATTTATCAGTCTTTTGGTATGATATATAAATCTAAAAATCACCTACTTATAGCTACTGCTTTCCAGTTGATAAATCCAAAGGTCATATTGTTCCTTTTAGTTCAGCATTATGTCAGAAATGAGAGTTTCTTGCTTATGCATTTTTTCCAAGTATCTTTCCACAACGTCTGTAGAATGGTTTTCAGTTATGAAAACAAGTTGTGAAACTCTAAATTTCTGTTTATTTGAATGTATATTTTGTACTTCATCCTTGCCATCACTTGTAATCCTAGCACTCTTCATGTCTGATCCCAGTCTTAGCAGCAGTAACATTACGTGCAAATTACTGACAAAATTACTAAATAACATTGGGCCTGCCACTGCTTCTAGCAGTGAGACAATTTAATTATTCAATTCTTAATCAAGCTAACATGTGCCCTTTTAACATTATATATTGCTTTTTTTTTTCTTCAGGGTATTTTTCAGTACTTAATGAAATGTCTCAGAAAAGTTTAAGAGTAGTTCACCTTTTCTATTACTCCTCAAACTTCTAAAGTAATCAGAGAAAATAAGTTGTTTGAGATTTATTTTCCATAAAATAACTTTGGTATTGCTTACATTCCTAGGCCTTGTTTTTTGTTTTTTTGTTTTTTGTTTTTTTAATTGAATACTGTATCAGTTTTGCATTATTTTACATAAGATTGCTGATAGACTAAGAGTCAACCACCCTTCCCTGCTTTTGGCTTTTTTCCATGGATCAAAGTTACTGGTTAGCCAAATATTTTCTCAACAAAACCTCCTGGGATTCCTGACTGAATTGATCTGAGCTTGTTCTTTTAAAATATGTTTTCCTTGTAGAGAAAGTTTGTTCTGTTTTAAAGTTCTTAATTACTAGTGCACTGGGAGTTGTTTTATTATTTTCACCTACTAAAAATACATCCTCCTTCTTCCCAGATACTGAACACAAATATGTATTGAACACTTTTGTTTCTATTGTATGAATAAAAACTACTTTGTTACCTGCAAGTGTAAGAGTCTTACTCAAGTTTTAACATTTTTCCCTGATATGCTAAAAAAATCCTCTCTGTGTATCTAGTTTAACTAGTTAGAAACTATTTTCATGGTATCTTTATCTTCCCTTATTAATGCCTTTAACTGCTCTGCCAATTCAAGTAGATAATTTCCTCTTCCTTATCCTCTCTGGGCCAAATAAAAGTGTTCTGCTACATGGTCAGCCCAGACTCCTCTCTGAGGTTATTTGGTGCTGGAACCCCCTTCATTGTTCATCTTCCTCATATTTGATTTGGGATACGAAGTTAACATGGAGTTAGAAGTATCTCCCAGATAATATTTTGATATTTACAGGAGCAAAATCAGCTGTGATCCTACCAGGCTGTGAAGAGGGCATTAGAGCCATGTGGAGGCTGCTGTAGGCTTCAGTATGGAGAACACTGGACACGCATTGGGAATGATAAGGCTGGCAAATGGGCAAAACTCCCTTAACTTTGCCAGGTCCTTACTAAAAAATATGTCTGATTCAACACAGAGTGACAATCTGAACACACTAACTACATTCAGTGGATAATTAATTAATATCATGGTTTCCTGAATATGACATATCATGTCAAATTTCTATGTCATATCCCCCAGCATCTTGCTGTAATATTTCCAAGCTGTAAAACCCACAGATCGTCTGTAAATTTTCCTGAGTTTCTTGCTCAAAGTTTTTCTTATTTTCCTCTCTTTTCCTCTTGTATCACATTGGACAAAACCTGTACTTTATCATTCCAAGAAAACTTCAGATGTCTGCGGAAGTCAAACTACTTGTTGCTTTAGTTGCTTTTGCCAGATAGTTTTGAACAATTTCTGTGTATAATCCCACAAATCTCTATGTAATTTAAATGGGTTTATTTCTCTCTGCCTGGAATGGATTTCTGCTTCAAGATGCTCCTTTAGCTGCTCATAGTTCACCTTCTATGTTCCAAACATTGCTTTATTCTCTTTTTATTGACTACATATGTTCTTTGCATTTATTTTGAGATGCATCCAAAAAAGCTTTCATAAGATCTTTTAATTCCTTTTAGTAGTGTTCTCTAACGTGGCATTCATAGATGACAAATTACCAATGAGGATTCTTTGCTATTGCTCACTGATAAGAATTTTGAAATCTACAACTGAAGCCAACAGCAAGAGAACAAGCCAACACCATCACTCTACATTACTTGTTTAGCATTGTTGAAAGTTGGGATCACTGCTTATGGAAAGCTTCCAAATACTATTTTGATTAGTGATAGCCAGTTCTACTTTCTGACAGCTACTTACACTATGTTTTCCACCCATCTCTATGAGATTTTCTCTGGGAATTTTGTTTTCAGCCATAGAAAATAAGGAAGGTTTTGATTATGGCATAGCTCACAAACTATGCTGTTTCCACTGCTTTTAAAGATAATGTATTTTGATCAATTTGCTTTCTGATGTTGCAACCCTAATCTGTTTACTTAAATCTAGAACAAATTCTCTGATTTTGGTTTGTGAATTATCATTTATATTATGTAAACATCTGTAAAGTGCTCATGATGATTCAGATTGGCCCAAATCCATATGTAGATAAGAATAAAAACAATCCATGGAGCAACAGTATATTGTGGGCTCACATCAAGTCCTTTTGGTAAATTATGTTTAAGCCACAATATACAGGTACTCTTAAAACAGAAAGACAAAACAAACCTATTTCTTTCTAACCTTTGTGTTAGGTACAGATGAAATAAAATCTTTTGTGAGCTTAGCTAACTCTGTGCCTTCAGGTAGCAAACTTGAAAGAAAAAGATAAGTGATAGAAACATTAGATGCTCCTAAAATAAATAGCATCTTTGGAAAATCTGAAATACTGAACTGCTTATTGTTATTGCAAATGATCTGACATGCTTATTCTCTTTCACAAACAACTGCTTCTGTTAACTCAAGTCAGACTTTGCTTAAATCTGGGGGCAGTAGCAATCACAGAATGATTTGATAAATATTAATGCTCATTGCATCTGCTAATGAAGTAGAAAGAAAGGAAAATATTGAGTCTTCATTTGGTTCCTCCAACTTTGCAATACAGTTGAATGATGTAAGCAATGGTATAACACTGAATTAGTCTCAATAAAGGAGGCCAAAAAGGAAAATACTAATTTTCTGAGTCATTTTGATTATAATTATTATTTAACTTAGTTTTGAATAAGGATAAACAAACATGAAAATACTTATTCAGGAAACAGGCATATATGTACTGCAAGATCTGCAGCTGCTCAGTGGAATTAGTGCTTTTCTCAGGATCAGTGCAACAGTTTTTAGTTCTGGTTTACCCAGGTTTCTAGGGCTTCCTATATCCTGACTTCACATGCAAGAGCCCAGCGTCTTGTGTCTGCTTGCTCCTAGATGCATTCTTGGGTTTCAAGCAGATCTGCAGGAAACCTGCTTCAGGTTTGGCAGGACACATGAAAGGCAAAGATGACTCAACAAATTCTCACGTATTTACTTTCACTAGAAAACATCTCATTAGCTGCTCTGGTGAATTAGGTTAAAAACTTGCATTTAAGCTTCAATTTAGAGTCACTTCAGTCTTAAGGAAAAAATATTTAATTGTAAAAGATAATTGCTGGTAAATGTATATGTAATATACAAAACACATAGATGAGAATTACCCCAAAATAGCATGAATTTCTGGGGCAAATGTCAGAAGGAACAATTTTTAAAACTACTTTTTCATCTTTCTGCAGAACTTTTTCAGTTTCTGCACACCCACACATGACAAGCAACCAAAACCATAATATGCATGTATTGTTAATTCATTTAATTAAATCAGGAAATAAAAGGTAGAACCAAAGTTTTCTATGGAGAATTAACTCTTTAAAAATGCATTTTTAAATTTAAAAATAAATGTTCAGTCCAGAACTCCTACTACCTTTAACTCAGGTCATGTTCTTTACTTTTGAAATTAATACCCACTATGGGATATGTTCTTAGCACTGTCAAATTCAGAGAAAAAAAAAGATGCCTATGAGTCACTTCTCCATTCCCATGAACTAATTTATAGAAAGTGAAATGTTGCCAGCATTTGTGGTAGAGGTTCTCAGAGGAACCACTCGGTTGGAGAGGGGACCAGCTGAATTACAGTGTGTACTGACTCCCCTTCATTTTCAGCAATGAGGAAAAGGGAGCACCAACGTAGGTAAAATAATTCTGGCTTGTTCCTTCATTATCATTTTTGAAACAGCTTTAAATACTGCTGAGTAACTGGGCAGGACTATAGTAGCATTTCTCCCTCTTCGGCTCACCAATTCACACATCCTTGCATTGCAAAAAGACATCTATCAGTGAAGTGACTCACTCAGGGACAACAACAGGAAAAGTTAAACTAATTCATGGGCTTTCCTCTGGAAGTCAGGTCTTCTGACCCAAGACAATGAAGGTACCAAAGAACTCTATATTTCACCTATGGTAATCGCTATAGCTTTCACTGTGGCTTTAAAAACTCATGTGTATTTTCCATTTTGGCTGGAGCAAGGGTAGTACTGAGGTTCAGAGCATCATCTAGTGGACCCGACAGTCTACCCGCTGGCCATCTTCTACCTCCAGAGTGTATAAATGTGATCAAAGTTGTGGTGAAGTGTCAAATGTTTCCTTCCTGTCAGATGAGTACAGAATTTGAAGCAAGGTGGCCCAAGAGCAGAGGCCTGAAGATTAACCTTGTGGATGGTGTATGAATCCAGCCTCAAAAGTAAGTCCACTTCCAGGCTTACACAGTGTTGTGGTTTAACCCAGCAAGCAGCTAAACACCACACAGCCATTGGCTCACCCTCCACCCCGGTGGGATGGGGGAGAAAATTCAAAAAAAGTGAACCTTGTGAGTTAAGATAAAAACACTTACAGACAGGACAGAAGGGGGTAGTAATAATAATAATAATAACAACAACAATAATAATATATAAAACAAGTGATGCACAATGCAACCTCTCAGCACCCATCAGCCAATACCCAGCCAGTTCCCAAGTAACAATTCCCCTGGCCAGCTTCCTCCAAACTTCATACTGAGCATGGCATCACATGGTACGGAATATCCCTTTGGCCAGTTTGGGTCAGCTTGCTGTGCCTCCTCCCAGGTTCTTGTGTATCTGGTGTGGCATGGGAAGCAGAAAAGTCCTTGACTGCTTAACAACTAAAACATCACTGTGTTATTCAACATTATTCTCATACAAAATCCAAAACATAGCACTATAACAGCTACTAAGAAGAAAATTAACTCTATCCGAGCAAAAACCGGGACACACAGCATGAAAGGCAAAGTCAGTGGTAGAGTCCCAGAGGGGTTCTGCACCTCAGCACAGCCGGCTGCAGAAAACCAGACATGATCTAAATGGGACTTCAGGAAAATCCTGACACCTTTCAACACTGTGCCTCCAAGAGAAGGACAGGAAATTAGAACTTTTTTATACATGGTTCCTTGCTCAGGGCTGTGCCTAGAGTTGCCATGTAACTCTCAGATCAGCAGCTACAAAATGTAGTGATGACTCCTGCCAGGATAATTACATAGATCCAGTGTCACATCTTTCAGCAAGCAGAGGAGCTGAGAACCCTAATGTGCAATATCGTGTCATTGCTTCTTTAGGAAGAGATGGGGTGGATAAATGAGAAGGAGATTGTACTTCAGACATACAATATGTGCACAAAGGCTACCAGATCCTGCAGGGAATCCTAAAAACAATTTTCTCCTCTCTGAAAATCTCAGGGGTCTGGTTAGACCCCAATGACATTTTCATTTTCCTGGTGGGAAAATAAAACGTCCCCAGCATCATAAACTCCCATTCTTAATAAGTAACAGGCTTTTTAAAGCACAGTGTTATATGATGACATTTTATGCAGAGATCTAACTCACAAACTCAGAGAGCAAAGAAGGATAAAGAAAATTGCAAGATAGATACAGCATGCATTAATATGTGGTGGCAGTAAAAATCACAAAGCATGTATTGGCCCTTATACACAAGGGTAAACATGGAAAAACTCTGTTGCAAGCAATAGGGGTATGCCAGTGTAGTGCTGGTGGGACATGAGATCTGAATCAAACCTCAATATCTCAAAACTTACTCGTCCATAAACACTATCATTTAATATAAAGGCAAGGCACTATCAATGTCTGAACATCTATAAGCATATTATTCAGCTTTTATGATTAATACGGTCATTAGCAACTTAAGCAGTTCTTACTCTCAGTGTAAAATAATTTCTCCTTGCTACATATCTATCAGCTGGAGATGTAAAAGAGAGCTGAAGGCAGGTAGCAAGCATTCAAAAAAATTTAAAGGGAATATTTTAATATTTTAATATTTTAAACTAGAAAGCACTAGATTGCAATCCTCAGCTTAGCTCTGTCTTCAAGCTAATACAGATGATAGGTATTATACTCAAAATCAGTATGAGTGCATGTAATGTAAACTTTAGTTGGGTAATGAATAGCACATTTATGTATCATGCCCTTGTACTGTTTCGGATTGCAAGATTCTAGTTCACTTTGGGGACAAGTGTTTTCACATAGCTAAAATCCTAATACATATACAGACGTGTGTTTTTATATGATATGCATCACACACACACATATATAAAAAACAAAATGTACCTCTAAGTAAACTCATTTAACTCTGAATCTAACACTGGAGGTCATCTCAATGCACAGCTTCCTACCTAATTTATTTAGTGGATCTATGATCTCTTTATATATAAATACATAATTTCATATATATATATATAGTTGTATGTATACATATATTACCTTTAAAGGACAGATCTGGCCTTAATTTTGGAAATGCATCCCTGAGACAGAGAACCAAAATGAGTAACAGGTCTCTGGAATTACTCTGGA
Organism: Nesoenas mayeri; assembly: GCF_963082525.1. Lineage (NCBI taxonomy): Eukaryota > Metazoa > Chordata > Aves > Columbiformes > Columbidae > Nesoenas > Nesoenas mayeri. The sequence continues at coordinate 30,340,957 of NC_137545.1, forward strand.
GGATGAACCACATGTCATCACAGCAAAGCTGGGACACTGCGTCCATTCACTCATGAGAAGTAGAAGGAAACCGTCCTATTGAAACACCCCAATATCTCTTTCTTGAGGTTTTTCACAATTACAATAAAATATATAACTTGGAGTAGATGTTGATTATTCTTAAACAATGAGATATATGCAAAAATTAGTACATAAATTTAGATTAGAAAAGGAGAAGGCAAAGTAGGATCTCAATTGAAAAGTTTCTTTTCCACCAGAATTCCTTCTCTGATACACAGCACCTTACCTTGTTCAAGTTATTAATCAAATAAGAGTAGCAGAAAAGATAACACCCCTCTGTTGGTCACCATTATGTTTAAATGAACAATATCCATTTAGCTCTGACTGAGAAGTCACTATATTCAGCGCGCTGAGTAGACACACTGTGTGTAAATCAGTGTAAATCAGAAGGCATTAGTTTCTTTAACTATTAGGTAACTTAGTCCAGGTTTTGGCTTCTCTGTTGAATAGTCACATTTCGTTTTATTCCATTATAGTTTAATGTAGTACAAAAAAATAACTATGCTTTGAATATTTTGCTGAATCCCAGTTTCAACTGTTTTTACAATAGTGCATTTGCTTGCAGCCTGCCATGCAGTTACTGAGTAGGTGATAAAGGTACAGGAAATACAGGACTGGTTACAGTCTTTAATAAAACAGGAATACAAAGCTGGGATTTGAGCTGTGTGGAAGTTCACGTGTTTTGTCATATACTTTCCAAGGATGTTTTCTCCCTTCTTTGCATTTTTAGTGATACCTTTTTAAGGATATTTGCAGAGGGCTGTATTTTATTTATTTTTATGTACAATCATGGTTCCAAAGGCATTTTTCATAAGATCATTTCACACCCATCCTGTGCTGCCTCCAACTTTATGCACATTTATTCTCACCCCTGCACCATTATTTATTCTGATACATACATATTATATAGATGTTTTTAGAGGCTGACAGGGAACCAGTATAAGAGACTCACCCATGTTAAAAGTACTCATCCTACCTTTTTTTTTTTTTTTTTTTTTTAAGCTTAGTTTTATCTTGGGTCAGTTCCATGATTCACTTCTCTGCCTGGTCCCATACAAAGTTACTGTGGCACAGCTAAAGAGGAAATGTGAAAACAGGAACACAGAGTAGCTGAAGGCAGAAACTACCACCATTAGTGCTACCTTCCAGGGGCACATCCATAAACACACTCCTGGGAGACAGCCTCTTCTCCTCTCTGGTTCTGAAGGTTGGTTCTGATCCAGAACAGAATGATTAGGGGTAGACTTGTAGCTGAATGAGATGAGAGGTTCAAGGTCAGGCCCAATTCTGACTTTTTAAGTTTACAACACATCAGGAACTGAGGTTGTGAACACAGTTGCAATGGAAGTAAATCAATTGCCAGAGTGGTAGAGAGAACCCACCCATCATCCATGGAAGGCAGGTGATCCACAGAGAAGGTAGAGCAGGAATTACCCTGAAGGATTTATGGTGCCTGCTAGACTTTGGCCTGGAGAGGGTAGAACTAGCTCAGCCATCAGAAAAACTTTTTTTTATACCATTATTTGCTCTTGTCACCCAAGGACATCAAGGGAAAGATTGGCAGACAATCAGGAGAGGTATTTGACAGACAAAAAGACAGATGATGGTTTGAGAGGCCTAATATGGATATTTTTTGCTATAAACTTAAAATAAACCACAAGACAAGGATAGTGTAGATAAATTGAGACATCCTGGAATGGCCAGACATTCGCACTGTATACACAGATCAAATTTTTATTTGCTTCACATGTAATTAACAAGCATTTTAAATACTGAGTAGCATTTTTAGAGAGGTAAAAGGAAAGGTTCTCCCTATTTCCTTATTAAGCCATTGCAAATTCCTCTGCATTAAATGATAATATATACAGTGTTTGCAATACTAGAAGCCTTAAAGTGCATGCAAGGAAAGAGATGGGAAAATATACACTGAGTGTTTTCCAAAATGACTCATAAATAAATGATTTGGATTGAGTCATTATGACTTGAATGTTTAAACCTTCAATCTATTTTCATTCAGAAAAAATTATCGAGCAAGCTGTATACGAGAATATCAAGGTTTGAGTCTAGGGATGCTAACATTTTCTTACCTCACTCAGACTGTTAAAAAGGTAATTATTTCTTGAAGATTTGGATGAATCCATTGCATATAGCTGTTCAGAACTGTCTTTTTTTACAACTACAGGAGTCATACATTTCTTAAAATGGTGTGACTGGTAGAAATACAGTGATTGTAAGGGACTGATTTCTGGGCTGTATCATTATAAGACCTCACTTCTTCTTAGCACTTGCTCTAGAATTCTTATTTCAATGGTTTCACAATTATTTTCTAAAACAAAAAATACACTAGAAGTCTAATGGCTTTTTTTTTCACCCTTTTAATAACAACAAATGTGTTCTCCTGTGTAACATACAAAGTTGCAATATAACAATGAAACCTTCTTTATCTATATCAAATCATCATAAGCATGCCTTCAGTTCCTTTGTTGTTGTCACTGGTGTGATTGTGTATATTGAACTTCCACTCCTTTGGCTGAAAAAGCTCCTGAAGTTCAGTAAGTTGTGGATATATGGTATTGCAGCTATCATTTGATTTCCATTTTGGATTAGCTGCATAAACCAAATGGCCAGGTTTATAGCCCTAGCTAGACTTTCTATAGATATGGCCTGGCATGCAGACATTGGTGTAAACTCTGCAGAAGATAAAACACCAATAAATAGTATGCACACATATGTGTTCATGCACATGTTATATTCAAAGAGAGGATGATAGGAAACTTTGCTTGCAACAAGTTAAACAAATTCATTTAACAGTGAATTGAACCTTTTAAAACTTATTCTTTATTCTGTTTCTAAATTGCAGGCAAGATCTTAGACTTTGCCCTACAGCCTTCATCCCACTGGACTTCAAGTATCAGAACTACTACAATACTTGGCTGAAAAAGCTTCAGCATAAAATCCTTATCTGGTAGCACTTCCTCTATCAAGAACCTCCTTACCCACTAAACAGGTTATGGAAAAAAAAGACTTCTCAGTTCTACCAATTAGTTCTACCACATTTGTCTTCTATTCATTCTCTCTGCAAAACAGTGGTGATTTCAGCTCACACCAGCATGCACTTAGGAAAACTGCCACATGGACCTCAGAGTCCTTAAATAACACAGAACAAATATCAATTTCTGTTACAAACCGCAGACAAGAGTCTTGAGAATGCACTGCAATGTAGACATATTCAAGCATTTGTACAGTTTATGAAGCCAGTATTAGGTGCAGAAAGAAATTAAGAAGTACAAGGAAAGGAGAGAAGATATTATTAAAAACACGATTTGAAAAATATTTAAATTGAAATGGAAAAGTGTTGCATGAAGTACCATATATTGTTTAATCTACTGAACACATTCTCCTTCTGGAGCTGCTGTGAAAGTGTGTGCACATGGATACTCATACACACACTTAAGTGTGTTTGCAGAAATACACAGCAGTACATGCAAATACTTCAGAAATATAAATGCATGTACATGTGGAAAGTGAAAGCAAACTGAAAGCCCATGACCAAGCCATAAAATGTCAGAGGTATTACATAAAATCAGTGGTCCATGTTCTGAAACCCTCATCCTGAAAAGGAGTTTTAGCTAAATAAAAATATCACAGTTTCATGACAACTGCATAATACTGATACTTCAAAGTAATTTGAAAATCTTGATAAAAGGGTGTAGAGAAGGTTAGAGTATTTTTTGAAAGCACTTCTGTTACATTTATGGATAGGAAAACTGAATACCTCAAAATCTTCAGCATGTGTGTGTCCTCAATAGCTTCTGACAAAAAGAGGTGCAGGTTCACCACATACAAATAAGAGAAGAAGCAGAGGCCACAGTCAAGTCTAAAATGATAACCTGAGTCAGGTTTCAGGTCACCTACAAGCCACTGAAGCCTTTAAACAGTATCTTCTAATGACAGTATCTTCTAAGCTGAGCTTCTCGGGGTGAAGCTTGCTTTCCCGCCAGACTCTGCCTTTGTCAAGCTTAATGTCATGCTTCAAGCTTTCAAGAGGAGTTATGCCCATAACAATTTCGGGTGAACAATCCCAGCTCTAAGCACCGACATCCCCGTAAGGACAAACAACGGATCTGCAAATAAGTTCCTAGAAAGGCTTTCCATTTTACACATTCCAACAGAGCCTGGATACACCCTAATGCACTCAAGAAATGAGTAACTGAAGATGGGCAGCCTTGGCAGGGACTGATTGTTATGATGGCATGGTGAAAGTGTGGCAGAAATAAGCTCTGCATCTTGATTCATTTCTTACTGTGGCCCCACTGGCTGAAAGCAGCACACCACTTTCAGCTATTCCAGGTGCTGTATACGATCTTTGTAACTGAAGACAGTGGAAGGACACAATATTCCATCCAGATATCTGTTTTGGCCTGAACAGCCTAAAGCCAGATTACCTTTCTATGCTTCTCATTTACATTTCGTGTTGAGCAGATACTCTTTCCCTATCACCTCATATGATTCCACTTTCTCTACTGCTAGCAGAGACAGAAAAGTGAGAAAATAAAGCTTTCATTATGGCTCTTTCTAAGTCACAACTGAATATACTGATTCCTGGGACTCTGGGGGCAGCTGATTCTGCCTCTTCATCAAGGCATCTCATAGTATTACTGTCTAGTCCAATAGAGGCTCATATTAAAAACTCTGATTGGTTTAGTGAGTGAGATAAAACATAGTTATCATTTTTACCATATAGTAGTTTGGTGCTCCACAAAAGCTGGCTGTAAAAACCTACACTGCTTAGATAACTGGCTATCATTTCTGACCTTCAGAGATGAGGTTATAGAAAACTGTATAAATATTAAAATTAGAGGTGAGCCTGAACTGCAAAGTTCATACTCAGATCTCATATCAAATTCGCCCAACACTTCAGTGCATTGGGAATGACTGATTTGGTTTGGGACCATCTCTAATTAAAAAAATATATGTATCTAATAATCTCACATCATTCCCACTGCTATTTTTGCTATATGCCTTGCTCTAGGTCTCTCTCACTTATTTCAGAAGCCCAAGTCATACATTTGGGCTTTAGAGAATTGAGAGTTACAATACAGGTAACTCTAGCTCATAATGAATATATAGTATCCTTAGGAGAGTCCATGCACAAGCAAAGAGCGAGAGAGAAGAAAAATACAGCTGCAGAGAGAATCTACACAAAAGCTGGCAAACAAAAAATACAACTAAAGTAAGCAACTCTCCCTGTAGCTGGGAGGCAGACAAAATGCAACCAAGATGTGCTCATGCACAAGCACTGGAAGCAACAGCCATAAACTGGAAAGGGGCATCAGATGCATGAATGAGGTGACTAATTTATTCAAGACAGGCGAAAGTGTTACCTGTTTCTACTCATGTGAATTTGTTGTGGTCCCAGCACTTTGGATCTGTGTACTTCTCCCCCACCCTTTGAATCCAGAACTACCTCTCTGCCACAGACCTGCATCAGGGCTCCAAATTCCTGTGATCCTGCAATCTTACAGTAACACTGGATAAAAAAAAACAAACAAAAAATTCCAGCATGTCACAGAATCTTAGAATGATTAGGGTTGGAAGGAACCTCCAAAGATCATCTAGTACTATCCACCTGCTAAAGCAGACACACCTAGAGTAGATTGTGCAGGAACATGTCCAGGCGGGTTTTGAATGTCTCCAGAGAAGGAGACTCCACAACCTCTCTGGGCAGCCTGTTCCAGGGCTCAAAGCAAAGAAATTTTTTGTCATATTCAGATGGAACTTCCTATGCTTCAGTCTGTGCCCGTTGCCCCTCATCCTATCATTGAGCACCACTGAAAACCAGGCCAGAGTTATGATGCAAAGTGATAGCACAGAGTAACACCATTTTAGTCAGGGGAAGGACAGATAAGGAGTTAAACTATCACAGATTGTAAAACTCCATGAGCACAAAATCAATCAAGTTCATTAGAAATATCACGTCCGACTGATCTTTGCTGATGATAAATTATCTGCTGCCTGTCAATAGCCAGAGAACATGCTGGGTACTAGAATCCACGACAGAGTAATTTTTCTTATCACCTGACAGTTCATCTAGATTTGAGATAACAATTTCAATAATATGTGGAGTTTCACAAAACATATGGAAAGCTTCATTTAAGAATTTCATCTTTAGCCATCATTGCTAATTCTTTCATTTTCTACCCTACAGCAAATAGTTACATTTATATCACATGGGACAGAATATCAAAATCAGTCTAGCCTAAATTGACAAGATTCACAGTTAGGATTACCACAAGCTAGACCTTTCCCTGATCAAAAACTTCCATTTATTTAACAGAACAGATTCCAAACAGGTCAGAGTCTTCCATGATAATTATTTTTATATTACCTAAAAAGCTGAAAATACCACTAAGACCATTCCCAATAAGGATGTTTTGATGTCTTCGGGAAAAGGCAATTCATGTTTCAGGAGAGTAAATTGGTCAGAAAATTGGTTTATTTTTTTTACAACATTGGTATTATTATTTTTACATTTCCTATAGCACACTTTTTTTTTTGGTGTAAACTATTCCCCCCAAAATTCAGTTTTCTAAGAGAAAAAGAAAAGCTTTCTAAATGAAGTATGTGCATTCTGAAAACACATCATAACTTTTAAGAAAACTGCTTCCCCTTAAAAGAATTGCTAAGAATTTTTCAAACCAAAGCTACTTCTATGTGAAGAGAGTCAGTAGTTGGTAGGCAGCTTTTCAGAATTTTTTCTATACACAGTACAGTGTGTAAATGATCAAAAAGAATTGTAAGAGGGAGGCAATTCATGATTAGCTTACTGTAACACAAATTGATGATAGATCATAGATGAAAGGAGAAGAATGTAAGTATAAGTAATAGGGTCCATAAGACGAGTAAAAAATAATAATAAATAAAGACACTGAATTTCAGCAGAGATAATTTGTGTAGACATGCAAGAAGTGTTCAGTGAAATCAATGGAATGAGGCAACAGAGGTAAAGGACACAGAGGAGAAATGGAAAGTGTTCCTAGGTAAATTAATGTATACCCAAAGGGCTGTGAGCTACCCAGCATATATTTGGAGTAGGGGTAAAGAAGCAAATGGATGACCTATATAGTGAAAAGAATAATCAAATGTAAAGAAGCAGCACATGCAAGGAGAAAAATAACAGATCCAGAAGAAGGAGAAGATGATTATAAATGTTTAGGACTTCTACTCGCTACGATTATTAAAATATGGTGGTAACACGTTGATTGTCACAAATGTGTAGTCAGGTAAGAAGGGGGAAACAGGGAAGAGAAGGAAGAGAACAGTATTGATCTGAGTGAGAAGAATGGTGTCAAGTGACTGAAACATGCCCAGTGTTTCCTGCCAGCTTGTTATTGCTGCAATATTTTGCTTTTTAATATTGTTGATGATGTAAAAGCCAGAATCCAATCCCTACTGAAACTGATCTTGCTTAAAACAGATTTTAAAAGTGTTAAACTGCTATTTTGTCCTGTAAAATATTAAAGACCCTCAATAACATATCACAGACATAGGCATGCTGTTAGCAGCCATTTAAACAGAAGGACACTTTTGCATACCCCCTTTCTGCCCTCCCATTCCCACCCAGTTTCAGCAGTGTCTGGGAGGTGAGGGTGCAAAGGAAATCCATGGGAAAAGTCATGTCATTTCAGTGAGGTCAGGGGATGTAAACATTGACAGTTAGTATTTTCCAATCACACCGGATTATGCTAAGGTTTTTGACTCTAAAATTGTTAATGATGCTTCTGCATAGAAAAACTCTGCCATACCAAATGTATAGGCAGTGGGAGACACATAGCTCTCATGTGAGGACTGGAGTCTTAGTTTAGTTGGATGGTACCTTGGAGGGATATATTTGCAATCTCTGTTGGCTAGTGGCCTGAGCTCACATGCCCAGAAGCTGAGCAGAAACTATCTGAAAGGCAATTCTGTAAACAGTGTGATGCTAGTGTTTATAAAATGTCATTTTTTTGTTGTTGTTTGGTTAGTTGGTTTGGGGGTTTTGTTTGTTTGTTTGGTTTGTTTTAAGTTTAGGAATCTACTTTCTGTGTTAGGATGGGGAAAAAAATAGTTTAAGCCCTCTAGGAGAAATTAAACTACTGGAAATTTTAAAAATGATAATAATAAAAAAAGTGTTTGAGAGATACAAAAGAATCTAGGACGAAAAAGAATCAATAGAAATTACTGTACTTCTGTTAGAAACTAATATCATGTCAAGGCTACATCGTGAAGATCTAACATGCTTACTACAGAAAAATGCTTACTGCAGAGAAGAGTACTGGTAGACAAAGAGCAGGTGACATGGACAGGAATAAAAATAAGAGAGGGGGATCAAACCTTTTAGTTATTCAATGGAAAGACAGGCAAATGGAAGCTCAATTCTTCTGTCTAGTCACAAGTGTTTGGCAGTTTTTATACAGAAAAATATGTAACAGAAATTATAACTTAGATAAATGATTGAAGTGTACTCAGCTGAACACCATTCTGAAATAGAGAGGACACTGCTGAACTAAACAAGCAAGTGTGAGACTGAATACCATGCATGTTCATAACAAATAATGAATTAAACTACATGTGATTTCTAAGAGCTGGCTGTGCAGGGCAAATTTCACAGTATTTCTGACAAGGTGCCACAAAATGTCTATGGTAGAAGAGCAGACATTCTGCTTCTCTGCACCCTGTTAGCCACAAGTCCAACAAGCAGCTTACACAGGTTTTGGGTTGGCCTCTCTGCAGTATCACACAGAAATCTTAGAGTATTTCAATGCACAGTGCATGAACTGCTCTCCTATGCATGGCTCTCCTGCCCTGACTTCACCCTTCTGGCAAACCTTTCCTTTTTGTCTCACCTGCTCACTCTCATGGTTCCTGGCCACTCAGTGCTATGGAGGAGGTAGCGCTCTACTCCACAGATCCTGCCCTCAAATCCAGCTTTTTAATCTCACTTTCACATTTCCCACCTCATCTCTTTCGCAACAGTATCTAAAACCATTTATTCCTCTGGATCACAGGCTGTTCATCCATATGTGCTTATTTCATTCTTTGAAAAGTTCCAGGTTCTTTAGTGATGATTTCTAGAAGTTTTTTGCAGGTTCACAGACTTCCCTCCTTCCTCATATTTAAATCAATGTTTTGGATTCTCTCCCAAAGGGAGTTTGACTGCATTGTTTATTTATTTATTTCCTCATTTATCTTTTAGGAAAACAGTAAGTAGTTTTGGCTGTTAGGGGTAGAATAATCCCTTGATTTATGACCTAGATTAAAGGATATCTTGTAAGCAATGCGTATAGCATTAAGTGAGAAGGAAGATAAAATAGAAGCATGTATACTCACAAATATATATTAACCATGCTTTTCTAAGCCAGTTCTAAATATTCGGATTTTTGCAGGCTCCAATGTAAAATGCCTTGAAGAAAGGACTGAAGAGGACAATAAAATGAGAGGAAGTAAAAAGATCCAACTCTCACTTTGGTAATTATTTTCAGTTTTAATTAGAAAACAAAAAGAAATTTAACCAATGTGCTGGTTTGACTGAAAATGGGTTAATTTTCTTCGTGCAGTTAGAAACCTTTCCTTTTCATAGCTAGCACAGTCGTTATTTGGACTTAGTTTGAAAACAAGAAGATAACACCCCAGGACAGAGTTTATGTTTTTAATTGCTCTGGTCTGAGATCCAGGGACATTCTGAGTGCTTTGCACACAGATGTGAGGCATAGAGGAAGGGGGTATGGATGGGGCAGAGCTTGACTGACATCCAGACTGATCAATAAGAGTATTCGATCCCATTAGCATCATGCTTCATATTTAAAGAGAGTCGGGGTCTTCTCGTCTCTCTTTCTCTTGCTTCTTTGCCTTCTTTGGTCTCTTTGTTAGAGCCAGGACAGTTTGGGGGAGTTCTGTTCGGGATGTTTAGTTCGGTCTGTTTGCCATCCTACTGTTTTGCAGAGGCCTCTGGGCCTCTCTGCCTTACTCCTCTTTTCTCTTTCCAGGATCAGCTGTTGGGACCAGGTGCTGTTTCCTGGGACTGTTTGCTTAGTGTGGGCGGAGTTCAGGAGGAATTCCATTGAGTATCTTTCATTTTATATTCTATTTCTATTTTATATATATATTTACTAGTAGTGGATTAGTATTTCGTTATTTTATTGAACTGTGTTTATCTCAGTGCAAGTTTTTCCCTTCCGTTTTGATTCTCTATTTGGGGGATACGGAAGGGGGGCAAGTGAGCGGCTATTGTGGTTGTATTGCTAGTGAGGGTTAAACCATGACAACCAAAAAAAGCAAAATTGTTATGAGGTCAAAAATCTCCAAAATGTGAAGGTAACCATGATTCAGATTAGTTTGCAGAAAGACTGATACCATGCCTTGAAGAGAAAAAAAATTCCATTCAGTTAAATGGAGGATTCCAGAAAACAGTGGTAATATCTACTAGTCCTCCCTTCATCAAAGTAGGGATGCAAGGAGAGGTCGCAGCATATAATTTAAATTAATGTCTTCCTGTGTTTCTCAAAACTGAGAAGAAAAAGAAGATGCAAAATATGACATGTTAGAGTACAAGTGACCTGTGAAGCAGGATGTGAAAGCTCATAAGAAACCACACAACAGCTAAAAGAAAAGCAACTTAGGTTTTATACTCCTAAGAAGGATATTTAATTTGCATAAAGTGTTGTGCATCTGGCTTCTCTGCATCACACAAAGAGTGTCTATTCATACCTTATTGCCCTACTGCAGAAGGACTTGCAATGTAGCTCTTACATGGAAAAATAGTTTTGCCCTCTCTGTTGATACTAGGGAGTATAATGCTTACATTATTTAATTCATGGTTTTGGAGGAATTTAATGTTTTGCTGAAGAGTTCCCTAGAACTTCATGAATGTATGAAGAAATCAATCACTTATTCTTTGCAAGAACTGGGTAGGCTTCAGGGGGTTGGAAAAAAATAAAAGACAAAATCAACATCTGCTGATTCAATGGCTAAAAAAAATATTGATCAGTTGGGTCATTCTCTAAGCTCGTTTCATTCTCTGTGTGAAAGAAAATAGCAGTCTGCTAGGAATAAAAGATACTCTAAAGGCAGTATCTTAATGCATTTCCACAAAGGGGCATGCTTTAAATCCTTAAGGAGAGCTTCAAGTCCTCATTTTTTAAGCCACCATTTTAATATGCCTTTTGCAGGGGCACATAATTACTGTTTTATACTGCAGTACCAGTTAGAAGTAAGAAATAAAGTTCAGCTGGGCTAGATGCTGTGCTAACATTAAGATACAGCCTGGCGTCCCACTGAGAGGCCGTCAGCCTAAATAGGGAAAACAGGATCAAAAGAGAGGTCACATCTGCGAAACCATTTCACAGACACAGAGGAGACCCACGGAGAGGCTGAATGAACTACCCAGGGTCACTAGGGACTTGATTCCAGGTGAGAAAACAATGCAGATTTCCCAAGCCAGTGACTAGCACAGAAAACAACCTTCCTTTTCATTACAGCTATGTTCACATTTCCAGTAACACCTCAAAAAAGGCAGAGTTCTAGTGGCAGGCACTTCTATTTCTTAGGAGTCAATGGCAAGTTAGGATTATAAATACCAGGCTGGGCCATAAAAGTTCTGTCTCTCTTATGTTTCTCAGAAAAAAAAAAAAAAACAGAGACATCTTCACTCCAACCGTGATGTGTCATTTTGTCAGATGGTGTCACTTGGCACTCCAGAGCAGGCAGAAAATGCATGACTCAGCACTGAAGCACAGAAGAGCACCTGGCAGTGCACAAAAATAGGGAGGAATCTGGAAAGAGAGAGACACTTCATCTTAAAAGGACCTTAATAAGAGCTTTTACCTCTGGAAGAACACATCATGCCTCTTTCCACAGAAGCCATCTGACTGCCTACATCCCCACAAAAGCACCCTTCTGCACAGCTAGAGTGCTAATTAGAGTAGTGCTTTCAGGTCCTAACTAACCATGTGTTGTGGCTCTGCCCCAGGAATGAGACATAATCAAGAGCTAAGTAATGCTTTTAAAATGTTGCAATCTAAATTAACAACACCGAACCATGATGCATAAGCAAGAACAGTCAGGAATTAGCTTTGGGTCATCAGTTGCTTTCAGAGGAAAGGTCTCCTGGCCTTCAGGAAAATCCTGACCTGCTTCATCATTTTGTCCTGAGAACATGAAGGGAGAAATGTGACAGGGGGATCTCTATATTTCCAGTGGTGCATTACAGGGTTTTTAGTGGCACCATGTTACAACGTAAGTGTTGAACTGGAACGTGAGCTCCATGGTCGTAGGGTGCACCCTTTTGAAGTGGAAAGACAGGAAGGAACATTTGTTAATAGTGTGTGGGAGGAAACCCTTCCTGAGAGTAATGGGCTCTCAGCTCTCCCTATGAAAAGCAGAGCAGGGTCTGAAATAAGCTTCAAAGCATCAAGTTCAGGGAAGGATATCCACTTCACAGGAAAGGAGAGGAGAGGAGAGGAGAGGAGAGGAGAGGAGACAGGAGGAAGCAGAACAAATGTGAAATTCCCCTTCCCTCTCAAGCTCTTCTCTTGCTGGTGCTCCCTGCAGCCACAAGGAAGGACAGGAACTCAAAACCAGTCTCTCTTTCACAACCTTCTTAAGCAAGATCACCGCTCCCTGCTTGACTTTGAGAAACCATCTTTCAAAATCACAGCTAGAGAGAAAAGCCATGATGTGATCTTTCCATCATAGCAAGTAATTCAGAAAGAAACTGCTGCTTTTCACATTTCAGCCACTGGTTAGATATTTTGATGTCTTGTGGTTCATGCTGGTAGGTCAAAAGTTTATGAGATAATACATTTTGGGTGGGTTTCTTGATTATTCAGTCCATCCACAACCTTAAATCTCTGGTTCATATTGAAATGGAGGAACACTATCACTCACAGGCTCTGCCGAGGAGAGAGAAGTAGGTGTCTACCTACACTGCTGTTGAGCATTGCAATTTCAGTAAGCATAAGTTTCCATCATTGGGTTTGTAGCAGTAGCTATGACAAGACAGCAGCATGGGCTGTGATGTGGTAGCAAGCCAAGAAAGTATCCAGAATCCCAGTGCTGACTTTCAGACTCTGTGCAGTTCTTCTTTTTTGTTGCTACCTGCACTTACTAAATTAGATCTAAAGCAAATATAATTACATGAGCTGCAAACATAACTTTGGAAAGTGGAACGAGCATATCCTCAGGCAGGAGAATGTTGGGAATAAGAACAACCTTCGGTAGTGATGTTTGTTTCTAAAAATAAGTGCATCACAGCTGACAAGAAGCATTTTTGCAAAGTATTGCTTTCAGATCCTGGATTGGAACAGCTGGGTGCTCACTCTTTTCACTTGTAGAGTCAGTCTTTGGATTTCCAGAAACACCTAACCTAAAATGCATCAGCTACTGGAAAACTGACTGTTAAATTTTTTAATGTTCAGAAGAAGTGTTTGCAAATTCATTCATTTCAAAACAATTTTATTCCCCCCAACATAGGTAGACTTTATTCTGAATGCTTTTGTGAAAATTGGTGCAGACTAAAGCTGCAAAATCTTACAAGTCTGGCATGTTTTGCTTGCTTGCTTTGCTTCTGAGGTTTTCAGTGTTTGCTTTTTTTTTTTTTTTTTTTTTTCCCCTGAATCACTTGGGAATATAGAAAAAGAGAGAAAATATCTGAAGTTTTTCAGCTATGGATAGTAATGTTTCAGGCCTGGGGTGAAAATTTAGGTCAGTTCTAATTTCATCTGAACCAGTTCATCCACCTCTATCAGCAGCCCTGGGAAGGATAAGCTGCAATAGCCTGTAAACATTGGAAAGGGAAATTACTACTGTTACAGATAAGGATTGTATCATAGAAACCCTGGATTTATAGCTAAGAGAGTGGCAGTGTTTCTCTATATATGTGCTTGCACAGTTGCACTTTTGATTGGTAAGAGAATTGCATCAATAGTCCTTGTTTGCTTGGTGCTGGATTGTAGGTTTCTTATTATTTCTCCAGCTTTGCTTGCACTCACAGCCCACAATTCAGATTTCAGTGATGATTAGCAACATCCACTTACACATGAGACGCAAGGTGCGGTAGACAAAAACAAAATCTTTCTTACAAAGTAAAGAAAAAGATACTTGTTTCTACTGTGTGTTGATTTATCTCCTTCAGTTCCTTTATCTTCTGATTTTGGTGAGAAAAAGAATGTTCAAAAAGTTATAAATTAGGAAAAAAAAAGTAAAAACTATAAAATCAAAACTAAAATTCTATGCTTATTTATAAACCTAGCCAAAGACACACATATATTTCTTGAATATGCAAATATCCTTGGCATGCTTACATATGGTATTTTGGAGATATTATCTTTATACATTCAGAAATAAAAGGAAATTAATTTTTGTGGCTATCCTTTTGTAATCTTTTTGACAGATACTGTTTTTCTTCTACAACTTAAAGAAATCCCATTCCCAGTTGTGAATGTTAAGGCACAGAGGTGTGGATTGAAATCCCAATAAAAATAGTAAAATTTTGTTTATTGCCCTTCATAGGCTTTGGATCAGTTACAATTTGGGTTTCACAGGATGTTCTTTTGTTCAGAAATGTTCTAGTGTAATGCACAGCTAGAAGTAAAAATGTCCATTATGAACCAATGTAAAGTCACCAAATTGATTTCCTGCTGTATTTTTAATGACATCTTTTGCAATCGCAGCCAGTAACTTGAGCCACAGGGGCTATTGGTGTCCTAGGTATTATAATTAAGTCAAGCCAAGGAAACAGCATATGCTATACACTCAGGCTCCAAATAAGCAAGGCAGGCATAAAGCCAGGAAGTTTTAAAAGTATCTTCTGGGCTCTTTAACCTCAAGCAATTAATACATAATTGTGACGTAATGATTTCAGACCCTGAAAATACTATGAAAGAAGATCCTTAACTTATAGTAATGTCTTAAATGTTTTTTCAAACTTTTACTTCAGCAAGTTTGTATAAATTCACACCAGAACTTAGATCCAGAGAGGAGCTGCAAACAGAGACCAAGAGACAATATCACTGATAGCAGCAAAAAGCTACTGAGCCACTGGTAAAAAAACGTATGGATCTTGTGTCTCACAATGCAGCCAATAAATGAATTCAGGAAAGGTGTTTCTATTTTCTAAGCTGTGTATGTGTGTATTGTAAACTGTGTATGTGTGTGCAGTAGCACAGAGACCTGTAAAACTTCCTCCTCTTCAAGTAATGCTTGGAAGTCTTCTTCATTTAAAACAATTTTTAAAAGATCATTATTACCATATTAGTGCTATTTATTTACAAAAGATTTTTAAAGATTGGATAATATTTAAGATCTTAAAACATTTTTAGAGTGCATCACACAGGTAAACGTACTTATACGTTTATCTGTACTTTGAAATAACAGATTTGTTTTGTTTTCTTTTGTTTTGTTTGTTTGTTTTTTAGTATGAAGCACCATGAAAGAGCTAGGAGAAAAGAGTATAAATAAAATTGCTATTTGCATTTCTTGGGCTATCATGATAATTTCTTTTAGCAAGTTTTCATGTGAGATATTGGTTAGATTATTTTCTGTCCCTTGCTGGATCAGTAAAATGAAAGATAGTGATATATAGTCACTAAGGAGGATTTCACAACCAAACAGTGAATGGTTTCCTGGCAGAGCTCTGTCTTAGGCAGCTCTCTTTCTATCATGGTGACTCACTTGACAGTCCAGATTCTTTTTAGGAAAGGGGCTGATGTGACATTACTATGACTGACCCAATGTAGTGACTCAAGGAGCTTCCTGAAAAAATGTGGGAATTTTTGAAATCAGTAGTTAATTCTTAAAAAGAAAAAGTCAACATCAAATACGCATACACAGATACATATATATATATATAAACACATACAAATTTATGAATGTTGAATGTGGAAACCTGAGACTAAAATGAAACCTTTCAAATGATGTTTTGAAATGTTGAAAGTATAGATATTTCAAAATGAAATATTTGTTCCTCATTTCAGCATTTGTGAAGAAATATTACCATGATAATTGCTGATATTTAAACATTTCTCATTCCATTTTGGGAAGAAAATATATGTCAAAATACCAACATTCCCCATGGAACAGGTATTTTGAACAGCTCTAATCAGTGTCATTTTATGTAGCTTTTGCTCTGATGTTTGTATCTCTCTTTAAAACAACTGCTGTTGGTCTTCTGTCATTCAGGAAAAAAAAAAAAAAGTAGGGAATCAGGAGATATGGAAGGGACCTCATGAGTTAATCTAATCTGTTCTTCTCAGTATCATGTGAACCTGACATATGTATTTTGTTACCAAAAATTACTCTTCGCAACAACCTGCTTTTTTCCTCAGACTGGGAAGAGTCATAGTGCATCATCCTGAATTTATACTTGCTCTTTCAACACCAAGAAAGGATTCACCTCACCTAATCTGTTGTTACCTGAAAGTTAAGCACCTAGTTGAAACTAATCAGCCATTCTCTGTCAATAATCACAGCAGAGAAAGAGCTGTATATCTTCCCTCAACATCAATAGGCACTGACAGAGAAAGATTTATCCATTGCAGATCACACAGAAGGATTCACCTTCCCAACACTAGTTCTTTCCTCTGATTATCATGGGAAAAGTAAATGAGATTGGATACTTACATTACCTTGAGATTAATTCTCACTTAGGTCTTCACCAGACACGCTCATTTTATGTACTAAAGAATTATGTGACTTTTGCAGTGAGGGTCAGTATTGGCATCTTTTCCCTTTCTGTATCTCCTTTCACCTGAGATCTTTTCAGTGCTTCATATACCCTAACTGGAAGATATTGCTTTTTTATAGCTAGTCAGACCAAATATTAAATAGAAATGCCATCATGAAAGTTAGCATTCAGCCTTTTGTTATTGATGTTATCGGAGTAAGGGCCAATTAAGGGAGAAGGAGACCATGGACGTAGCTTGCATTGCTTTTTGCATATTAGCAAGATGTCCATCCACAAGCAAATCACCTCAAATAAGAGAATTAACACTTTAAAAGAAAATGTTCGTGAAAGATGAAGTGCAACAAGTGAGCAAGATCAAGCAACATTAAGCGGTGAAACAATAACTGAAGAATGACATAGCATGTGAAAGGGAGAAGTAAGCCTGAATTCATAAAGTTAGTTCCATACAACCTTCTTGATTTTTTGTGAACATAAACATGAAGTGAACTGACAACTCATTCTGCTTTTGAACATCCTTTTCTCTATCATCCTGAGTCATAGAGGAAAAGATCTATCACAATGTTGCAAACTACAGCAGCTTTGTACCCTTTGGCTCTGTTCAATGTTAAACATCTAAGTAGCTCCAGTGAGATCAAACAACCTTTAACAAATCAGGACTTCAGGACATATATTATTCAGTGTATTACAGAGGAGTTTGGACTGTAGGAAAACCATGCATGAATCAAACTTTTCTTTCAGATGAGGCAGAAGAAGAAAGGAAACAACAGTGAAGAGAGATTCCAGGGCATTGAACTATTTGAGTGCATAGCTTAGTGATATTTCATGTTGATAGACATGCATAAGAAGTGTCAATCCTTGTCTACCATGCTGATTCTAAATCTCAGTTGCTGTACCTCACAAGTGAAATCGGAATATCCAGATACTGGCAGCTAAGATTCCTAAATATTTGATTTTTATCAGAGGAAAGGTGGACAAAGTGACTACTGGAAAGCTAAAGATAAGAGGAAAAGACAGAACAGATTTCTGTGCACTAATAGATGTCATGTCCAGATTTCACTGAGCTGAGTTTTTTATTTCTTTTTAATAATATAAGCATGAACTAAAACCAGCAAATATGAGAAATTGCATATTTTAAAACTGTTAAAATTGGGTTAATCTTCCATGCTAAAATTCATCTTCACGCATTTCTGAAATATGAAATTTTGGGTATATATGAATTTTTCAAGATTTAGGAAGCATTTGGTCATTTATTTGGTCAATGAAACAGCAATCATCAGAGATGTTGAGACAGAAACAAAGATCCATGCTTCATGGCCTAAGTCAGACACTAACCAAGTCTGAAAGGAAAAAAGAAAAGAATGATATTTTAAAGCAGTTTGGAGGTGCTTAGTTTCCTATATATGTTATACACGTATTACCCTATAACATATGAAGAAGTAACTTGATGGTGGTGGATGTATAAGTTTATTTTCTATCATTCTCTATCTCAGCCTGAAAGTTGAGATAAAGTATTTAAGAGGAACTCTACTTAAGAGCACACCTCTTTGATGAATTCTCTCAAGGGCTGTCAATAGAAAGACTTGCACTTTGTTCTTGCTGGGAAGTCAAGATGTTTTTTGTTTGTATCTTTCTTTAAACCACCAAATTTAATTGTTTGCTTCTTTGGCTGTAATGAAATAAGAAGATAATGAGTTTTTCATTGTTCACTAATTGTATACTAAAGATGAGGCACAGTCAGCCAACTGTAAATTGCTGCTTTACTGTAATGTTTGGATATTCCAGTGCAAATAGTTACAAATACATCTGTTCCTGAATAAAGTAAAATGTCTGTGTTATGAAAATAAGCTGATGTAGAGAGCAATAAAAAATAACTATGATGACTTTTGTTGATTAGGATTTGGTATATTGTTTGAGCCACTTGTGACATTTCTGAAACACACTTGCATGTTTCAGCACCATAAAGACAAGCAATATTTCTGTAGCTTTTCTTGCTCTATAGTATCCAGAATTGCAAACCTGGAACCAATATTCACAGATAATATATTAATAAATCCTAAGATCTAAGCAACTTTGCAATGCAAAATGATAAAACCTGTTAAAGCTCAAAAGGCACAATCTTTTCTTTATCTTGTTTGTTTCTTAAAAGAAAGGTTCCCAAGGTGACTTAACTTTGAATTTCCTGGCATGTGTGTGTTCTTAATTTTTTTCTATCTGCTTTGGGAATGGGCTAGATTTAACATTCTAATCTGATCTGAAGCTCCCTGAAGAATCCAGATAGACATTTTAACCCTATTGAGTTTAATGGTAGCTTTAGTATTGATATAAAAGTGACTAGGATTTCATGTTAAAACTTTCAATCAGATCATCCATAATGTGTAAGTTTCAGTTCAGAGGCAGAAAATGACTGTTTAATCAGCAAGCCCATTTCTCTGTGCAACAGGGAGGTGTCAGCAGACAATGTTTCATAACGGACTTGATCTGAAACTCACAGAAGAAAAAGAGCAGACTAATGTAAGAAAAACAACAGGCTCTTGTAGACTTCTGATGATTTTGACAGTGTACAGTATGACCACTGTTCAGAATTATACCACTTTCTCCTAACAGCTCCCTTTAATAAAATGCACAGCCTACTTCATTCTAAGAGGAACATATTTAGTAGTTATTTAGTGATCATAAGATATTGTAGCATGATTTCATTGTGGTAAAAAAACAAAACAAAAGAACAAAAAACCCAACTGTATCAAATTTTAAATATTTATTTCAAGCACTGTTTGCTCTGTCCAGCTTCTCCATTGGGAAAAAAATTAAAAGGACTGAATTTGAAAATAATGAAATCTGCATATATTGTGCCATGGGAAGGCATTAATCTTGGCTCCAGAGGGGCATATATCCATATACACCGGTTGCATTTGTCCTGCCATTAACCATTCTGCAACACAGCCTAGCACAGTTGGTGACACTGTGCAATGCGTGAGATACAGCCATTCCACATGCTCTGTCTTCACCTGTGAGCCTGTGCCTGCTCCCAGCTCCTCTGAGACTAGCAGAATTATTACTGAGGAATTCCTGGTGGAAATCATTGGTTAAAAAGTACATTTTAAAAACTAATTGGTTTAGGGAAACTGGAAGTACAATACATTTCACTCAAGTTAGTCTGTGAACATTTTGGCTTAGACAATTTTTTAAATAATTATTATTTAAGTGTATTTTGAGTTCTGGTTATCCAAACTTATACAGACCATTTTTTTTGCTGTTGTTGGTCACGCAATTTGCAGAAAATTCTAGATGATTTGGCAACGCATTGCATGCTGTTGTTTATTTATTTTCTGAATCTTTCCACCCTTTTTCCATTGCATTAAGGAGAAAAATGAAAACAGAGAGAATTCATAGCTTGGAAACAACTGTGTGATAAGCCCATGCTGGCAGTACCATTTTTATATTTACTGTTATTTTATATTTTATATATTCAAATAAAACTTACGTATAAATATGCATATATTATGTATATTTATAGGCCATATTTGTAGTCACTGGCATCTAGTGTATTGCTTTGGTAAAGAAGGGGCTCAGGAAGGTCCAACTGAGAAGGAAGTCTACTTACTTGACTGAGAATTAGGAACCTACATAAAGAGCAGGTTCCTAAATGTTTTTTAAGAATCGGAGCAAAGTAGGGGACCAGGTGATCACTGCTCTGTTTATTACTAGCCCCAACTGCAAAAATGGTCTTGGGGCCATCTCTAAGTGTGTTGTTGGGAAAACGGATACTACTTTTCCAACGATTTATTAGTTCATCAAGGCCTTTCCTTTGAGTCCTTTTGAACTAATGAACAACCAGCTTATAGCAATCATTTTTGGCATAAACCCACAGTTGCAGCTCTTATCCTCAGAGCACTGAAGAAGCAGAGCTTCTCCAGCACACGCACCTCCAACAGATGAGATCCTGGGTTCAGAACCAAACACCTCTGTGCTCCGGCAGAGACTGCTGCTGCCTGGGACTGAAGAAAGAATGAGTAAAGTGTTGGACTGATGCTCACCATTACGTCCTTGAAGCAGGTAGGAAAAAAAAAAAAATAGTAAGCTTAACGCCATGAAGAAGAAAAACAAATATGAAGTCTGAAAAGGAAAGGAGCAGAAATCACATTGAAGCTAAATCCACATACACCTAAACTCTTTTCCTTGTGCTTGGTGTGGGTGGTGGAGAGGAAGAGCACACATCCATCGACATTTCTCCCCAAATGAAAGTTTTGCAAAGACCTTGGCTGATAATCCAGGAATCTCCAGGTGGCTTAAGGATGTTAATGATCAAGCAGCTCTGAGGAGGAGACTATTCAGAGTTAAACTGCAGAACCATTTTAGATGCTTCCTCATTATTAGTGGCTTTAATAACAGCAGTGCCTATGCATTGTACTTCTAAATGTGTGTGCATTTGGCATTTGAAGTGTCCATTCCACTTGCTCATAGTAAAACAGATCAACATTCTTTTTCACCAATTTTCATCTAGTCTATATTCATTTCTCTTTAATATTCTGCAGTGACTAGAGCTAGTATTTTCTGAATTCCTGTTACTGAGAACTTATGACACAACCAGAGAGCTAAACTCTTCCAATGAATTTGTCACTTGTCTACTTAAAAAATATAATGAGCAGAGTACCAGGATAAACATACGTGTGTGTAGGTGGGTATTACTATTTGCTTAGTGGTGAATAGTCTATTTGAGTTTATGCTCAGCACTTATTACTAGGCAAACACTGCTAGTCATGATAGTGTTTGCTGTCTGGCTCAATGAGGAAACCCACTAGGGCAAATCCTTGGTATAATTGGTAAAATTCAGCTGTCTTCAGCTTTGTGCTGAAATGGGATTTTTGCCATGATTTCACAATAGAAAGGACCACTCCACTACTAAGACTTTGTTGCCTCCAAAGGATCTGATTGTGTTTGCTCTTAAGGTTGAATCTCATTGTGGCTGGGTAGTCCCCAGCTCTGTGGAGAGGCTTGTTTTAAGTCCCATCAAGGGAATGGCACAATAGCCCTGCTAGTGGAGACTGTTGGAGACATGTTTTGAACTAATGTTTATCTATCAACAGACTGCTCTGGAGACATTCAAGACCCACCTGGACACATTCCTGCGTAGCCTCATCTAAGTGTTCCTGCTCTGTCAGAGGGATTGGACTAGATGATCTCTTGAGGTGCCTTCCAATCACTAACATTCTGTGATTCTGTGTGACTACAAGCCCTAATCAACCACTGCCAGTGAAGACTTCAGCAAAATGCTAGGCCATTCTTCCTATTATTTTTTTCGCTTTGTGCCCTGCATTCGAAGTTTAATTTTGCTCAGACTAATGAATTCCTGAAGGTGACTTCTTATAAAATAACAAATTAATGTAAATAATAAACAAAACAGAAATATTGTAATTAAATTTCTCCACATAGAGTAAAAGAAAAAAAATG
Source organism: Nesoenas mayeri (assembly GCF_963082525.1). Lineage (NCBI taxonomy): Eukaryota > Metazoa > Chordata > Aves > Columbiformes > Columbidae > Nesoenas > Nesoenas mayeri. The sequence continues at coordinate 30,363,185 of NC_137545.1, forward strand.
CAATTTTCTTTGAAAAAAGCACATGATGTTGTTTATTCTAACCCCTTTCCTTCTCTCTAGGACCTTTATTTATTGCATATTTCAGCAGCTACTACTGGGTGATGAGTCTATCAAATGATAATGCAACTACTGACTTTATTTATTAAACTTCACAAGGGCCAGGCATGAAGTGTAAATAGAAAAATCACTATCTCTGGATGCCAACAATGATAATTGCAGCTACAGTTACTCTGAAGGCAGTGGAGTGCTTTGCAGAGTAAATGAGAGGCAGGTTTTTCTTCGGCAGATAAACAACCTGTTATAGTTCTGAGTGAGTGGAGAGATAACACAAACAACACAACTATTTAGCAAATGTGCTGCTTATCATTTGGCTAGTTGAAGGGAAAAGGTAGGAACCATAAAGTCAAGTAAAAATATAGGAACAAATATTGAACCCTGATCAAGAGAGAGATATACGGCCTGACTTATCTCCAGGTCAACACTACAGTGAGAATGAATTTTCAAATTACATATCTGCATTATTGAAATAATAACTACCTGTTTCTAGCACAGCATTTTCCTTCTGCCTCCCCAGGGGTATCTTCAGTGTGTTCCCTTAGGTATCTTCAGCATTTATGACCCTCACGTATCACCCTGCTTTGAAGAACTAAGCTCAACGCCACACAATATTTAGTAGTGTTTCAGCAGAAAAAGAAAGAAGGAAGATGGACAATTCATTACAGAGAAAGCAGCTTTGGTCACAAGCTGCACAGCTCTCATTTTCATGCACAAAGACAAGGCTTAGACGTAAGCTTTGAGGGATTTATTATGAGAACACTGAATGACTAAAAAAGCAAAGCTTGGGGTGGTGCCAAGGCAGCAGAAAGGAAGTTGTACCCCCCTGTTTACAGACTCATTCCTGGGTGTCTCTGTCATTTAGGGAGAGTGAACAGTCCTGTCATCATGCCATCAGCTGGGGAGTCAGGAGGCAGTGGCTCAGTCCATCACTTCACTCAAGGTCAATGCCAGGGATAGATAAGTAAAATAATAAGTATAATAGCCAGTGGTGGGGTCTTTAGACCTTTCTCAGCATCTCCTCTCTTGTGTTTGCAGGAGAGGCCAAGGAGGCGGTGAGTTCTATCAACAGTAGAGAGAACATCAGAGAGGGCAGGGTTCAAAGACTGGCTATGCTTTCTCTCTGACTGACTTGCAAACCCAAAGATTAAGGAGAAAGTTTAATTCTTTCTCCAACATCGATGATTAGCTTGGAAGCAGTCTTCTTTTTCCCACCATCCTTTTGACTAACATCAGCTGAATCACACCGTGTCTCAGTTTCTGAAGCAATAAAATTGCAATAGTACTACTTCCCCACTGTGTATTTCAGATAGGAAGCATTTTGGATAGCAGAAAGATGCTTTTTTGTTATTATAAACCTTATAATAAGAAGAAAGGCTGGAAGAGGTTTTTTTATTTCTGAATATAATTGAAGACAGAAATTATTATTGTTTTTTTCCCAGCAGTGAAAAAAAACAAGACCAGATTTCAGGGCAGGTGGTAAAGAAGTAGATGCCATTGACAAATTAATAAATCTTCAAATAATAACACAAGTAACTTCTCAAGTGAACTCAGACTGAAGTTTTTTTGGTAGTGGGTCAAACTAACATATGGTCGGCTTAGACACTGAGATGATAGACAGAATCTGAACAGAAGCAATCAAAACAAAATCTGTTGAGGAACAGACAGCAAAAATATGATCAGTGGAGGCAGGAAAATCAGATTGACAGCAGAGAGAAGCAGACAAAATGATAAATAAGTGATCTGGCTGTCTTTTGTTAGAAGAGTTCAAGCAATTGTCCCCCCTGATATGTTGTTTCATAAACTTTGTCTGTCTTAACAGGTTGATAATAGAAAAGCCATTTAAAAGTAAATAGGCTGTTTCCACAGCGAGTGTAAGACAAGGCATCACTGACCCTGTTTCCAAAAAGGACATACTTTTGTAGTTGCCTGAATTTAATTTCTCATTTGCATCAATACAAGGTAGATCTAGATATCTTTTTAAGCTCATTTTTGCCAGAGTTTCTGCTGTGTTAAACATTTTTGAACACATGGAGTAACTGAAAGACCAGGCAAAACACCAACAAGCAACTGCAGCAGGAGGGTCGCAAGTCTGACTTTCTTGGTTTGCTAATTGCTCTTGCAACATTCTTTGGCAAAAGTTCAGACAGGATATCTGCAGGAATAACGGTGTTATTCTCCACCCCCCTCCCCTGCCGTTGTCTGTTGCCACCTCTCAAACCAAAGCACACCATGCAGAGCTGAAATAGCAGTACAGACCTTATAAGCACATCTCATCTGCTTCAGCGCAAACTCAGTCAGCTTATTTCAAACACCCTTTTGAACTAAATTATCTGCCAAAGTCCGTTGTCTAGATTTGGCGATATTCAACACACATAGCAAAACAGGTATAAACTGTAACTCCAACGGAACCAATGGAAAACCTTCTTCTTATGTTAATTGAATTAAAACATGTAGCAAACACAAAAACTGAAAACTGAAAAACCTGCTATTGCCATGGGTAAATTACAACCAATGCATAGCCTGACTTCTATCTCCTCAAAAAAAAAAAAAAAAAAAAAAAAGAAAAAAGAAAAAAGAAAATATAATACATACAAAAATGATAGTATGAAATGCATAGAATTTTAAGCCCTCTGAAATAGCAATAGAAAAGATTTTCTGTCTAGAGATAGAGAAAGCAATTTATAAAATAGTAGAACAATGAGATGTGCTTAAGTCTGTATTGTGTCATCTTCAAGTGTCATCAAATGGATGAAAAAATCCATAAAATCCACACAGATTGCATGAGTTAACTATGTCCAGATTATGATTTGCACTGGAAAGAGGATTATCCCTGAATTGCTATTGTGGATGGTACAATCTAGGCAGGAGTTTCTTTTCAACCAGCCAAAATGAAAACAGCTTAAACTGGACATAACGGTTCATATAAGGTAGAGGTGAAATTAGAAAAAGGCTGATTTGAAAGACAGAAACTCTAAGACTTGTGAAATTATGTTTATCAGAATGATTACTATAATGTTATGTTTCCAGCATGCTACATTATAATACAATCCAAAATTCATTAGATTCTTTCCTTTTGTGGAACTACAAGGTCAGGAGACGTTTCTGATTTGGAACCTGAAACACACACCTCATTTAAATATGTTGCTCTAATAAGGTTCAAGAGCTTTACTGAATCAAAGTCTTTCCTAGTAAAACATATACTTTGTGATATATACTTAGACAGAATTAAAAGGTTACCATTCCTCAGCTGAGCTGCAATAAGCATGCATCTATAGATGACCTGTCTGCTACAATATCAAATCAAATAGCTTAGCTGAAACTTTGTTGTTTACTTTTTCTTTTGTATCACTTCAACTAGATCATTTACTGCTATCAACACTTTCACTTTGTCTCTCACCTGAGCTGACATCCCATTCCCTCCCTCCTCCTCCCCCCCCCCCCCCCCCCCCCTTTCTTTTACTTCTCCGGAGTTACAGTAAATACCAAAAATCCCAATTCCAGTGATGCAGGAACAGGTATGAGATATGTATTAGTCCTCATATCACAGTGGTTAAAAAGTCCATTTCTTTCAGTGGCTGCCTTCCCAAGACTCAACCTGTCTTTCTGCAGAACTGAGAGTCTGTACAATTCAATTTTTGCCATTTGAGAACTGCAAAGTACTAGTAAATATTTTACTATCCATTTTATGATTTTTTTGTAAATGAAATGCATAAAGGAGCTAAAGAGATTATAGCATTTTCTGTATTTCTATTCCTTCTTTACGACCCCTCAAACATTAGGTGAAAATCTGTAAGTTTATCCATAATGTGCAATGATACAGCACATAGATTCTAATAGATGGTATTACAATGCATAGATCTCCCAAAGCAGAGGCTGATGAAAATGGATTTCACTGCATGTGGAGTTGGAAATGTACTTGTCAGCTAAGCATTTCAACAACATTAAATTCATAATAAAAAACAAATAGTCATTATTATTCCTGGTGTAGTTCCCTGTGACTGCTAAGATATCTGGCTGCCACTCTGATATAAAAGGTATATTTAAAAATTATGATTTGTACAGACCACAAACTGCATCAGGAGAACTGCAGTGCTGCTCTACTGACAGTTACTTTTAACCCTATATTCATTAACATGGACCCTTTAAAAAGGGATTTTAACACCACTGATAAAAGTCCATTCAGTGTTGAGTGTATATAAAAATATACCTTATGGAATTATGTGGTTTTTTGGTTGTTTTTTTTTTCCCCTCACTTCTTTTATCTTTTTGCCCTCTCTAACTAACTAGTCAATACCTGTGGTGTTGAATTGTTTTTGCCAGAGAAAGCAATCAATGATATGACTAGACTGATACTCGATCTGATCTTACTTGCTTGGATTTAGATTTCAGGTTGGCTAAGCCACCCTCTAGAGGTAAGGTGGCTGTTATTTTCAGTTTGCTCTAGAGATAGCCACAGGCAAATTCAATAATGAAATATGCTGAAGCATTGTTTTCAAATATCTTCAGCAGCAGTAAGGATTTCATAGCTCAGAAGAAACCACACAGAATGTTTTTGAGCTATTTGATGACATTAAAAAAAAAAAAGAAATTTCAACAGAATTCAACCATAAAATGTGTGCCACAAAAAAGCAAGAAAGCAAAATATTTGCCTTGCTGATAAATATTTATGAGCAGTTCTGGTCCTTGAGTTAGAATTAGTAAAGCATGATTAGGCAACCATCAGACAACTGAGCCACCGCAGTCCTTCACAATGTCCTAGAACTGTAACACCATGAGCTAATGGAATGTCAGACTGTTTGTGGGTTAAGCAAATAATAGGGAAATTCCTTCTTGGGGAACTAAAACACAAGACACTAAGGCTGATTTTGGGGTAAGCATGCTGGCAATATCACTCAGATACTAGTAGTTCTCTAATGGCTTCTTACAGATCTTCCTTCAAGCTTGAAGAAGCAAGTGAGATGGTCCAAAGTGTAGCCAGGAAAAAAATCATAGTTCAAGTAACTATGTTGTTCCTCTCCTCTCTTCAAAGTCCTTGTGAGACTCAGGGACCCTACTAACAAAACCTGAGTGGCCCAGAGAGGGCTTCAGAGTCCACCTAGTCTAGGTCAAAAATACATATTATATATCTTATTTTTCTTTAAGTACCTCCACCCTGGAATGAGAATATCGCAGTGCTAAAACCACATTGGCTGGGGCAGACACATAGATCCTGCAACTGTAGGATAGGATCATGGGATGATCATCTGGGATGAAGGGGAGCTCAAGAAGTCCCTAGTCGAACCTTCTGCTCAAAGTGGGATCAGCTATGAGATAGACCAGGTCGCCCAAGACTTTTATTGGTTAAAACTAGCTTGATCACACTCACAGCAACCACTGCAGCTATGCATGAAGGTACTGGGTTTGTTCTTCAGTGATTAGCTCTCAACCAGGGCAAAAGATAAGGGAAAGTGGGAATACTTAGAGAATGAGAGATGAAAAGCAGTTTCACCACATTGATAGTCCATTGTTTTTGATTCATGCTAGGCATTAAAAAGCTCGAGCTACAGGCAGCTGTCTGTTCACAACATAAAGTTAAGACTCTTACTAAAGCACCAGCTATGTCTGGACTTTGTGCAAAAACTGACTAAGAGATTAGAAAAAAAGTATTTTAGCAAGGTTTGAAATGTAACAGCGTAGGTGGATGGCAAATCTGGTTTTGGTAGGAGGACTAGATGTACGTTTAAGTAACAGTATATATGTATTCTTACCCTGCTCTGCTAGTGGATACCTTTTATTGAAGTGTGTTTGCCACACAAAGATGAACACAGAGCCTCTGCAAGAAGGAAAAATAATGAAGAAGAGGTCCCTGACAGCAGAAAACAAGAGAGAAATACAGTCTTTAGACTGAGAGAGATGTAAATGGGGTGTTTTGAAGAAAGCAGGAGTGAGTTACCCCAGTGAAAGTCAATGAGCAAGAATCTGTTCTACACCCCAGCTTGCAAACACAGGCCTCTGATTTATTAGGAAGGCTCAATTTACTGCTGTCAGACTTGAGCACAATAGCTTTCAAAGTTTTCAGTTTCACAAACACATGGTGATTATGCTTGTTTTTTCTCTGGCCACATCTGTGACCCTGATCCACAGCTCAGTGCCTAAAATGGAAGCAGCATTAGAAAAATACTCACCACTATAAAATCACAGAGAGGTGATAAGAGTCTTTCTACACACAAAGCAGATATGATGAGTGATTTTGAATAAGCTGCCCTGCTGGAGTGATTGTATTGATTGGGAAAAGAGGGATAATCATGCACTGATTTGACTTTTTTTTTTTTTAATCAGATATGCTCTTGAATTTTCTAAGCAAGAAAAGCTAGTAGATACATTTATTACAACTCTATAAATTTATGCACTGAGGCAGTGGTAGCTAGTATTTTTACCTTTCCTGTCTCAAATTCTTCTGCACTGTGACAACACTCGTGGTGTTCCCTCTGGGAGGTGGCTGCATTTCAGGAGTGAGACACCATTTATGTGATCGATTGTTCTTGCCTGCATAGTGTGATACAAATGCATCATGTTTTATTGCTATCTTTATTTATATTGCATTATATAGTATAGTAGCAGCAGCAATGTTTATCATATTCTTGCATACACATGGTAGTGCCCACAGCACCTAGGATTTATCCAGCATAAGAATTTGTTAAAGGTTCCAGAAGTACAAACTAGTGAATAACAACCACAAGAAACTGTTCCAAAATGCTTCTGCTTTTGCACAGGACCATCAAAATAATTGATTCACACTCCTGTCAGTGATTTCTCTTTCTTCTCACTCCAAGACACATCACTTTTTGATTTGATTCTCTTTTCCAGCATGACCCACTCACTAAATGGCTCTGAATAGTTGCAAGAGCTCCAGCAAGCAGAGATGGGAGTGTTAAACCTGACAGTGCCCCTATCAGACCAGCTTGCAAGTTTGCTGGTTGGACAGGTTGTAACAGGTAGCTGCTTCTTTGACCTTCTTCAGCTGCTCAGGGAAAGAAGACCCCAGGATTTTTCCAGAATAAGACTTTAAACCTAAAGAACTATATACTTAGCTTCAAGGATAGCATCTGATTATACTTGTGTTTAGAGTATATCTACCCACTCAGAGACTTAGAAAGTTCTTATTCCTGCTGTGTACATGTTACTGCTGGACAGAGACCAAAACAGTACCTTGATTTTGGAATTATTTGTTCAGATTCATGTAAGAGATTTATCAAAGCTATAATAATTTTCTCAGTCTCTCTGTGAGGTCCTCAAAGCGAAGTTATATCCGTGAAACAGAGTTGGATCCATTAAAAGCACTAAAGAATGCAAGTATATTCCATACTGATCATTCATATGGAGAAGAACCATGTTTATAAGAGTTACAGGGGCTGGATTTGCAGGGAAATGTGTCATGTCTGGATTGGTGTATAGTAGATACTGTGGAAATAATTTTGCATACAGAAGACTGCAGTGAAGAAGTGTCAGTTGCTTTGGCAGACTCCATGCTCATAGCAAAGTGTAAAGCAAGACATGAACACTTGCCATGCTCCAAGACACTTCTTATCAATCCTTTTTGAGTGCAAACCTTACATGGTATCTATCAGGGTAAATTTAGATTTTCTCTGTATTAGTCTGATGGAATAAAACTGATGTACCAAAAAGTGCAAAAAAACCCCCTCTGTTTTGCTGTCCAAAGAGCAAGCTAACCAACAGAAACATAGCATGGCTGATACCTACATGAAAACAGAAGACTACTTGCTGAATGGAGTCACAGCCATATATTTTAATCCTCTGTTCAAGCTGGCTAGGCTAACTGCTTGATGAAAATAATCCTTTTTCAAAGCCTAAAGCTGTATGGCAGTCCTCATAACAAAAATATTTTTTGTTTGTCAACTGACAGTAGATTTTCTAGCATTTAATCCTGATTATTGCACCAGAAGCATTTTTTCCTCTGGTTGATTCTCCAGTGAACCGTATTTTGCATTAGCTTCATACACGAGGAATGCCTCTTGCTGGTGTTAGTACTAGACCTTTTCCTCACAAGCTTCATCCTCTCTTTGCTAACCTATGCCCTTTACTATTTCAAGATGTTTTTCTCACTCTTCCTTCCTTGATGCAGCCTGTTTTCTCCCAGTAATTAGAGGGGACTGCTGTAGAAAGTAGTTGGCTAGACTAGCAAAGTGTTCACTTCATTAGAGGGCTGTCCCATCAAAGAGCTATTTCCATGTTCTCTCTGCTGCCACATTACCTGAAGCAGAGTCTCAAAGTGTCTCAGCCTATAAGGCAAACAAGTCCACTCCTAAACCCCAACCAGTCAATCTCAGAATTAGACACAGAAATCTCCTGCTTTCTTAAAACTTGTCCCAGTGCTTAACTCCTTCTCTAGCACTACTGGAGTCAAGCTGATGCTTTGGAGTCAAGTTGATGCCTCAATACTTTGCATCCTGACACATAGATATAAAAAAATTAGCCAGCACAGATCTGGGCATGGACTTCTGAGCTTATTTCTTTACATGAAGGTCAAGTGCCGCCGTTCCATTTTTCACAGGTAATCAGGTTGCTTTCCACCCCAGCTGAATGGAGTGCATGCCCTGCAACAGCAACACAGGCTGATTTATTTTAAAAAGCTGGGCAGTCTCAATTCCTGTGCATATTTTTTTTTTTTCTTGCCTTTAACCTGCATGGGAGATGTGCCAGTATATACATAAGGAAGATGAAGTGGTTACTTTCTTTCTACCGCTCTGCTGTGGTAAGCCTCTGCCAGACAAAGAGAAGTTTCTGGGCCATCAGTACAGTCATTGACTCCGTGACAATCCAGCTTAATTCACTTTGTCCACAAACTGCAGTATCACCCATGAGATTTATGTGGGACATATTAACTTTTACTATAAAATTCAATATGGTAATAACGAACATGAAATATGTTTTGATATTTTCTTTTTTCTTCTTAGATTTCTGCAATTGAAAATCATGGTATTTTCCAGTCTGTGCTGTAGTCAGTTAATATTTTTAAAGTGTATGAAGCAGCCACAGTAACAGCCATTTTCAACGAAAATAGCTATTTAAATTAAAAATCACCTGCTTCCTTCATTGTCACAGCCTGCTTGGGAGACAAGGTTGTTCCCCTTTCCTTCTGTTTTTCAGTCCAGCACCCACTGACAGGCCTCTGTCTTTCAGTTCAAGGCATGTGATGAGGCAACCAACCTCTATTTTCCCTTTTCCTTTTGGTCCACCTATTTCCCTGTGGACAGCCTGCTTCCTGCATGTCCTATGGATAACTTCTATTCCTGGCTGGAAGCTGGAAAAATCTGTATCCCAGATTATCTGAGCTTCTCTCCCTGGTAGCCAAGTGGGGGCTTTTGTCCGTGACTCATCAGCCCATTCAAGTGTTGTGGATACACAGCAGAAAGCTGGGGTACACCTTAATTTCTTTCCTCAGGAGATTTGGGAGGTCACTTCATCATAGTTTGAAAAAGCTTTGCGTAAGGCAAATGAAACGGCAGCAAACAGCCCTTCATGCAGCTTTACTGCTGGTTATTCTGCTGTGTCCAAGATGACTTCTCTCAGGACTATGTTAATTTGGAAATAAGATCAGTAATATTGTAAATCAATGTGACTCAAAGCCACACAATTAAAAGGTTTTATGCTGTGTTTTAAGTGTATGTTTTATCCTTATTTCTTTAGTGGCGGTACATGTCATTTAAGCCAAAAGTAGATTTCACTTACAGCATTTCAGGAAATGTGTCTAATCAAAAAAGGAATAAAAGCTGAAGATGCAGAAAAGCTACATATACTTCAGACATAAAAGTTAAGGAATAAAAGACTTTGTAGTTCTTACTGAATAAAATTGAATGAGATTAAACAGTCAGCAAACTAAGGGGATTTATCTGACTTGCACCATGGAAAAAAATAAAATGTTTAAACTTTGTGCAGTTGCACTAAGTATCCACATTCATTGCTCCTAAGGATAGACAGCTGGACAGTTCTGTAACTCACTGAATTCTGTAATTCACATTGTAGCCATGAAATGAAGGGATACCCATTAGAAACAGAACACACTTGCCAACTTCCAGTTGTGAAATTACATGGCACCTGAGAAACACCAAATGTTGTTGAGAAGCCTGTTACATGGCGTTGTCAAAGATGGCATGACTGCAGCTGTAACAGCAGACGTAGACAGAGCAGTTTCCAACTAGTCATGTTTCACATCAGCAGAAGTAATTTGCAGCCAAACAACACTTTTGTTTAAAAGAAATAACCAAACAGACAAATAAATAAATAAATAAACTTGAGAGACCCAGAATGTTCTGGCAATGACTAAAGAAGAATAGGTATCTTTATGGTTAAGGCACCAGCCTCAGGAGAGATGACACTTCCCTCAGACTGAATTAGAGTGAAAGTGATGTTTCCAATCACTTGAGCTAAGACTCAATTTTTGTTCTCCCAGAATCAGGCATTCAAAACCAGAGTCTCTTTCAAGTCTGTATGTCTTCCTCAAGTTAAAAATTCAGGTTTTAATCTGATAAAAAACCAGACATTTGGAAACAATTCCAGAGGTTTTTTTTCATTTGCTTTGACCTAGCAAACAAATTTTGAAGCTGTAGATGTTGCTTGGATTGATCAGCATCCAACATTTCATTAATAGCTCTAGAGTTGAAAAGTGCAGTCTAAGCAATACTCATGTCAATAGACAGTCATCTTTATAAATCCTGAGTAGCCATCAAAGACAGTTGTTTCTTGGGGAACAATATAATTGATTAGAATTATTTAAAAAAAAAATCCAAACAACACTTCCCCATATATTTATTCATAGCCCTACTTGGGTTACACCATTCCAGTCTACAGCATTATCTTCTCCTTTGTTGTACCTCTTTTAAAAGTTGTAAAATTCTAGGGTTTCTGTCCCTCTTTGAGGTGTATTGTACATTTATAGGGTTCTAAACATGTGATCTGTCTGTGGCAGATGTTCAAAGGAGTGAACAAAGCAGATGTTCTAAGAATCACACCAGCAACATGAGAGGCAGCCAGTTGCAAAGTAAAGATCTGAATGGTATTTACTTTGCATTTTCTACAGCTCACCACCAGTTTCAGGCATGTTAAATTATAGATCCTTTCAAATACAGCCTCTAGCAAAGAAAGAGCTGTGTCAGACCATGATAATAAAAAGTCAGATAAAGGTCTCTGCCTTTAACACCACCAGTCACATTACCTATTCCAGACATTTTGGCTTAAATCACTGCTCTGAATATGAATATCTTTTCAAACTGCCTGAGAAGATGTGGGAAAACCTCCTGGTTTGTGTAAAAAGTAAGTTTACTGACACACTAATATTTTACAGACACTAAGTTTCAATCAAGCAAACCCTTTTGCTTTTTATGCTTCAAAACCTCATATTACTAGACCTGGCAAGACTGTCCACACTCTTTTCAAGAATTTCCCCTGAGAAACTTATAGCATGCTGTGACCTGTAGAGTTCAATATTACTTTTGCGAGTCTATTATAAACACTTATATTTGATGTCGCTGTGTTAGAAGACCAATACACTAATGCCACAGAAGGTTTTTTTAAGATAAGCTTTACTTCTCTCTTCTGTGACTGCCATTTCCACTCCACAAGCAAAATGAAGCACAAAACTATGAAAATTAGAGTTGAAAAACTAAAGTCAGTTTAGATGTTTTAAATTCTTTCATATATGAAAATATATATTTGTACTTTGTACTATATATACCCATGTCTCCATTTGTACTACAGGAAGAAAAGGAGAAAAACCCCAGGAAAACATCTAAGAAAATTTCATATGAATAAACATTTTTGTGTTTTGTTTTTTAATTATTATTTTTTTTTTAATAACTGACATTTTCTCATGGACCTTTAGAATTACACATATCACCTTTCTGGGCAACAGAAAAGCAGGTAACATGTTTTTTTGTTTTAGCAGTTAAATCTCAATTTTATTTTCCTGCAACATTTATACACTTAAGTGATGACTCAAATATGTTTCAGTTCCTCTAATGAAAGTTCATTTAGTGTTGCAAGTCTATGGATAGGCAGCTTTCTCAGCAGCTGTTTCAGAGCTGTTATCTTTGATTACAAAAAAAAGAATCTAGAACCAGCCAGCATTTTCGATGTTAGTGTGTACAGAACAGGTTCTTTTTCTCAGCATTCAGGGGACAGCTGCTGTCATCTGCTGCCATTTCACAGATGCCGTTGCCATCTCACAGACCCCACTGCAATATAGAGAGTTGCTGACAACTGCTTAATTCAGGCCAGTGCTCAAATTGCTCCAGTTCATCCTGGGGACCAAACACAGTCTGAGGAGCTCTATGTTTACCCCCTGTGGCCAGCACTCAGGGACTGAATACCACTGTAACTGACATGCACAGCTATGGGAAAACTTTAATCTTTATTATAGTTTTTTACCTATGTGCCATAAAATTGTCATGCACAAGCCTGAAAAGCTCATTCAATGTTACTCTTTAAATTTCCAGAAATAATTACAATTTTTGTCATTTGAAAAGCTGCAAGATCCCACAAATCTCAAAGCAGTCACTGCTCTATAAAGCAGAACCTTAGCAAAAATTTTTCTTAGCCAGCAAGGACACATTTTTTTCTTCTGAAAGCTGAATAAAAACAAATCTAAGCCCTCTTCCCAGAAGCATGTCACAGAGAGGAAAACTGTCATTCAGTAAGAAAACTGGCAAAAAACAGAACTAAACTTTTTTTCTTTCTTTTAAATACTGTGAGTACTTACTAGTTGTGTTATGTACAGCGCTGATCAGCCAGCAGTGCAAAGATAAATGCTGCAGTATTCAAACAAAACTACTTCTAAAGGCTACTGGGAAGGGGTACTAACAATGCAGATACCAACAAAAGAAATTTAAGCAGCTTTTTTTTGCTATTTAAACTGTAGCGTCACTATTCTCAGACTTAAAATAGGATTTCAGGGAAGTGTGAAAAAGGCTTATTTATTGAGTGAGGTCCTAGTCAGCCGAGCATAAGGGGTTTCTTTATTCCTTCTCTGAGAGGCACAGCAGGAATCATTTAGAGGCATAGTGTGACCTTGACTACAGTAATCTACATTACATCCTTTTGTTTCAAGGCCATGGCCTACAGCAGGGTAGAACAGTGACAGGATAAGCCAGTGCTTATATCCTGACAGACATTCTTCCACACTGTTTGGGAGGAGGATGCACAAAGATGATTGTCTGACCAGAGATGAGATGACCCATAGCAAGCGATTTACACCCAAACCTTCTGAAGTGTGGGAAGGAGTTGTACTCTAGAGACGAGTATATCTAATGGGCAATTTATAGAAAGCATCAATGCACAGTCATTGGACAAGGGCATGAGCTAGCTCTGGTTTTTGGCTATCAGGATACTTATTCTCTGCTTGCTCCAGTTCTCTATCCTGTTAGCTAAATTCAAGTCTCAAATTTTTAAAAAATAAATATGGTTTTTAAATGCACACCCAGTACACTATCTTTAAAGCTGGGAAAGCCATTTGGCCATTGGCATGATTAGTTATTGGAAAAAGTAGTATTTTTAAAATCTGCCAATTTGACTGGTCCTTCACCTCCATGGCTCTTATCTGCTCTAGTCCCACGAACGCTGATCCACCTACTGCTTGATTCTTGCCTTTCAGCTCTGGCTCATTCTTTGAAGCTGTGTCTATATCCTTGTTGCCATAAATCATACAAAGTTGCCCATGAGCTGCATCCTTACACCAATAAAGCACGAACTTGCTTATAAATGAAATAGGTTTTTGTGGGAGAGAAGAAGGTGAGAAAAACTTAAAACCTGCTGGAAAAGATTATACAAATAATGTATTCATATAGAACATTAGCGTTTATAAATATGAAGTGTTATTTTGGTAATTTTAACTCAGCCTTCGTTGATTTCTAATGTATAGTTCACTGCAGTATGAGATGCCCTGTAAACAGAAAGATACGTTGTAACTCAGGAAAAAACAAACAAACAAACAAACACATTCTCCTCTCCCAGGTAAGCTGTTTTCTGAACATGTTCCAAACCCAACAGCTGGCTCCCATGAGAGCCAGACTTTCAGTGTGATTTATGTTATTGAAAACAGTCAAATGGCCCTGTAAATGGGTGCTGTGCTTTAGCAGGTTCATACTCCCAAATAATTCTGGCTGTGGCAATCTCAAAGAAATAATTCCACCATGAAGGGACCCAAGGCTTTGTAGTTGGATACAGCCTGTCTTGAATGCTGATATAACTGAAGTGTGTCCTATACCTGAGGTTAGTGGATTTTGCTGGCATTGCTCTAGCTACACTAATGAGACACTAGCAGAGAATTCCCATGTGTCAGGGTAATTTGCAGCTGGATCTCCCATAAAAGGAACATTACATGCTGTAAGGCAGGTGCATGCCAAGACAAGGCAGGTCAGGGAATCTTGCACCAAAAGTGGGCTCTTGGAGATTAGCCAATATGAGGGGAAAATATCTGTTGAGATGGTCTCTGATATCCCAGGAGAGTAGGGTGAATGGTTACATGTGCCTTGTTTCAGTGAGGCTGAAAAAATTCCACAGACCAGATGAAATCTCATCTCCCTGCCCATTGCTGGCAAAATGACTATTTAACTGTAGGAAATGTGAGACATGGAAAGCTGTGAAAAGACCTGAAGTACAACAAGAATTTGACAGGAACCAATACAAAATAGCCTAATTTTCTTGGGCATGAGATGAGAAGACCTAAAAGCAAGTTAGTAAGGAAAACAATATTTTTAGAATAATTCAACAGAGCAGATGTAAATTAACATTTACTGAAAAAAGAAATTACCTCAGCAAAATAAAAATTTCACTTTAAGTGGTCAATTTCAAAAGCATTATTTACACCTCCAGCTTCTAACCTTCCTCCCCACCCACCCCAAGTGCCTTGCATGTTAAAAACACAGTTCTGGTTTAGCAACTGCTTCCTATCCAGCATGTATAAGTGCAACTCAGCTCATAGGACTGTCCCAGAGATATTAATGTTAACTGGAGAAACATAGCTAGAGGCACACAGCTCATCAAAACTAATGATACTCCCCTAGATCAACGATTGGAATATTCCTTCTTCCAGCCATGGGGTTATTCTCATCAGTAAAATATCTCTTGTAGTAAAGTGGTTGTACAAGGTTATTCTCTAGCCAGTTACTCCAAGGTAATGTAATTTAACCAAGCAGAAAAAAGGTGAAAGTGTACCTGCAGCACTGGAAACGTAGTTTAATAATTTTGAAATTATTCTGTTTGAATGATCTGAACTCTCACCAAGGAAAGAAGCAGAGGCATAAATTTGGTCAACAGAACACAGTTACAAGGAGTATCTGTAAGTCATCAGGCTGGCAGAAGCTTGTACTTCAGCTTTTAAAAAGTTCACGCCAGTCACTCATGAAATAATCAAAAGCAAAATCAGAAATTAAAATTATTTTGCATTTCATTACCTAAGCTAACATGTTCACGCGTTCTGGTAAAAGGAAGACTTTTTCAAGAAAAGTCTGAAAAACAATGAGAAGCTTTTTATAAATTTTTCAAACTTCTGACATTTTGTGTTGTAAGAGGCAAATAAGATGAGAATGTTTACTCAATTTCTTCAAATGCATTGACTCTTTTATAATTGTTTCAAGAAGGCTGTTGATTCCATTTCCCAAAATGGACACCGAGTTATTGTTGATATTACTTAGAAATTATATTGGATGTATTTAAGGAAGATGATACTGATTTGATTGATCATTTCTTCTGAATGATGGCTGTTGGGCTATAATTTGAACAAAAAATATCATTTTAGCTATTATAAAATCTGCAAGTTTTTGAGGTGTATTCTATATAGAATGAATCTACATATATATCTGCTATCATAATCTTCTATTTACCACTTAAACAAAACAACTTTCCTGCAACTTTAAATAAATGAAATAAGATCATGGTCATATTGCATTAAAAATTACATGGCTCCCAGATTTCCATGAGTAAGTTCTCTCCAAATAATACCTTTCATTACAAATATTTGACTGTCAAATATTTTAATCATTATTTACTTGCAGTTTGCCTCAATATGCAAGCACTGTTAAAGCAAGCTCTATTATTTATTGAGTTGCCCCAAAGTCTGCAAGTGCACTCCATCCTTTCTCATACACAGGTGTCAACCCAAACATTCTTTCATAGTTATGACAATTTCAAATTTAATGACTTTTTCATAATTAACCAGGATATTAATGTCTCCTTGTGAAAAGATCAGAATTTTTTTGCAGCTTTTTTTGTCCTCAGAAGATGTGAAATTGTTTTCTTTTTTTTTTCTTTTTTTTTTTTTGAAAAGGGTATATATCCTGTGGAACTGTCAGAAAATCATAGCTATTTTAAAGACTGAAAATTATGGCATGCCTGATCCTGTCTGTCTGAGACCATACATTATCTGCAGCCTAAAAGCTCTCTCATCTCAGAAAAGGACAGCTAACAACTTTGTTTTAGGCTACATAAGACATCAACATCACAGCTGATGCCTTGCAAAGTGTTTTGTTGCTAACTTTTTCATTGATTTGGAAAAAGTCAAGAAGTTATCATTAACTCATGATCCCTAAGCTTTGCCAGAAACTGTACATGATTTATAATTAACCAGCTCTCTGAGAGGGACCTTAAACTATGCAGTAAAACTCCAGGAAAGGAAATTTATCACTCATCAAGGATTAGTCTTCCCTCAAGACATATGAAGGGGGAACAGGGGCAACTGGGGAGTGAGAATTACTGTGTTGCTTACCAAACAGCATTATTCTGGGGATTCTTGAATTGGACACCAGGGAAAAGCTGAACTTTACATGCTTTTCTGGACCTCAAGAGAGGCTGTTAAAATTTCACTGTAGTTCAAAAAGGGCCAAAGGGGAAAAAATAAACTTTAGCTGCATAGAATGGAAACCCTAGTGACTTTAGGTTGTTGTTTAATGATAAACTTTGACTTGGTAAAATTAATAAGTTTTTCTTAAAACAAACAAACAAACAAAAACCAACAAAAACACCACAACTTTGTGATCATTGCAGGGCACATCTGATGGTGTATTACTCATACCAACAGGAAATCTGAAGTTGCATAAAGCCCATTGTGCTCCATGTCAGGTGGTACTCAATTATCAGTATGACTCATAAGACACTTTAATGTAGAAATCTCACACAAAATAACAATCACAGGGCTCAGACTAGTGTGTCTTTGAGAAGACACTGTCCTTTTCCAGAACAGGGTGCATTAGGAAGACCTGACTGACAAGGTGAATCCAGAACTGTCTGCCAGGCTGCGAAGACTAGTGCTGACATATTTCTTCTTTTAAGCCTAAAGCAACATTTAAAATACAAAGATCCCACAGTGACACTGTCAAACCCAATGCATGTACAATACCTGAACCTAAAGAGAATGTAATTCAGCAGTGCCCAGGGAACACAATAAGTGAGGAATCTGAATGAACTTCAAGTTGATATGTGCTGGGATATCACTGACAGACATGTTCATCTATCACTCAGGACTCATTCATCCCTTATAAAATTAGCACACTGTTTGTAAGGTCCCATTACTCACCAATGGCCTCTGATTACAGTCAAATTGAATATTACCAGCAAGTTTGACAGCTTATGGGCAAATCGCTCTACTGAAACCAGTATTAATGCTCTTAAATGACATGGGAAGGTATGGATACCTCCCAAATGATGTGCACTGATGATACGCTTGCACAGTAAAAGGCAGATGGTTGGATCTGTGAATGTAGTTCAGCACATTGGAAGATGCTTCCAACTCCAGAACCACAGCCTTTGATCTCTGATTACAGGTACCAGTTCTCCCTGCAGTCTCCTGTGCACTACACAGAGGTCAATTTTAGATCCTTTAGGTATTTAGAGTTCTAGTGCTGATCGTGAACAGGACTGTCTTCATCCTAACGGAGTATGAACTAAATGCCCAGATTTCCTTAGACACATTAAACACATGGTTCCCCTGCCAAAAGCTGGCCATCTGGTAAACACACACAGAACACGTGTTGAGCTCAGTACAAACCTTTGTCATGTAAGCTGGCAAGGGTATCTTTCCCATTTTGTTGACTTCTCCTAAACTCATCCATTTATTCAGAATAAGAATTGTAATAAATAAAAGTACTAATCAATTCCTTCCCTAACAAGGATTTAAATCTACATGTCTTCCCTGCCAGACAAGCCGGTTAATTACTAAGCAACAGGCATCATTGGAGCATGATGGTAGCATTTATCTGGCAAGACAGTCCTCATAGAATCCAAAAATATTCATATATTAATAAACCAGAAGCTGTGGCATCAAATGCTTCACAGACATATAGTGCTCATCTCTCAAATACTGAAAAATCTACATTGTAATCTCCACTAGTATTTGGTAACAAACAGTAACCAGCTAAAATTTATTTTATTTCCCTTTACTGCAGACCTAAGCTTCTATATAAGAATGTATCAGAAAAGCATGCATGCAATGTCCAAGGTCAAATGAGAAGTTTATATGTCAGGAGTTGCAGTACAGTCTGTGACATTAAAGGCATTTCAAGTAACCTTTTATTCTTCCGCACATAGCTTGAAACTTTGTTTCTCTTCATCACTCTAGTACAAACACTAACAACACAGTGCCCTCCGTGTAACTCCCCCTCCCAAGAGAGACAAAGCTGTATCATGTTTTGCATCCCTCATTACTATCTGTTCTCATTAAGTCCATCTTTACTGCACAGTTTATTTCCAAAACAAAAATATCAAGAAGCTCATTATTTCCACTTGGAACCAGAGAAAGCTAGAGTCAGAGCAGACCTGACCATAGCAGAATGGTTTTATCTTCCTCCTTCTCTACCAGGTCAGTGCATCCACATACAAAATTGGAGAAGCCATGAAGAAAGCACCAAGTTGTAAGAAGCAAAAGCAGTAGACAGTGCTAACCTTCAAAGAGATCTCATACATCCATTCAGAAAACTTGGAAGTGCTACCTACAGCTTATTTCAGATAAGTGAAGAGTCAGACACAAGCCAACTAGGTGGACATCCCAGCAAGGAAATCCAACAGCAGAAAACAGATCCAAGACAATTTCCTAGTGTCACAAACTTCTGTTTTAATTCCAAGACTATCCTTTCTCTCTCCAAAGTAACATGTGAAGAGTAAATTTGGTTAACTGACCATCAGCCTGAACCACCTCTGTAAGCCCCTGAATCTCTCAGTCAAACTTCAAAGAGCAACAGGAATATCACACAAGTACATTATCTCAATTTTAATCACGACATAGGGAGAGCCATGAAGTGCATCTCTCCCCACTCAGCTAAATCTTCATGGTATTTAACTGATGCACAGAATTCAAGTCTTTTGGATATAATACTGCCAAATTATTTTTGGCTCATCAAGTTTCATACCTCTTGGCGGGATAACTGCCTTGACAGCTGACCTTCTGTTGGTTCTTGAATCTAAAGACAAATCTTATCTTACATATATCCATGAAGCAGATGGAGACAAAAACTATTTTTTTAAAAAAGGTAAATATGGTAAAAATAAAAAAATAAAAAAAATCCAGGAAGTACAGGAAGGTGATGCTGCTTGTTCATCATCTTGTTTCACTACTATCTATGATTATGTTTACTACTATTTTTTATTATTTTGTTAATGCAAGTCCCCTATACTGCTCAGGCTGTCTGGAAAGCATTTACTCTCTGACACTTTCTCAAAGTCACATGTAACAGGGAGTCTTACACTGCATAAACCACTTCACTGTCTACACCACCTAGGTTCTGGAAGGCCAATTTCAGAGAGAGACCTTGATTTTAAACAAGTGCTGTGTACTGGAAACACATACACACATAGATCCAACCTATACATGCCACCTATGCAATATGTCTCAAAACAGAGACACCCAGAGGGCAAGCTAACATTCCGGCAGAATAACACCTCACACAAAGTTCACCTTCAGATGTACAAGTTCTTCCAGGGATATGGTGTGCACAACACCATGCAGACATACCCAGTCACTCTTCTTTTCTTGCTTAACATCTCATTTACACATAAATCACCTGAAGGAGTAAATTAACATATCTGGAAACCACAGGGCAGCATATTAATTACACACACTATTTTCTTGGTTACATTGAGAGCCCAGCTCCAGCATTAAGCAGCAAGATCTCAGCTGTATATTGTGTATCTGAATGTATAAAACCCCTTTTCCTTCACCAGACACAACACATTCTCACATGATTTTCATGTATATTCATATCTATATTTAACTCTGGATTTTTGGAAGGGGAAGTTGCTTGAAAAATATCCACAGCTTGAATAAATAAGTCATTTGAGTTAACTTCCTAGGTAATCCTCCCATGGGATTTTCAGTGCTGGTTGCACAGGCTTGCATAAATGGCACAAGGAAAATTAAGCATTTGCCTGAGCACCAGCTGTTGCCTATCTTCCCTGCTTCTCTCTTTGTTCTCACATAGGATCCCACTGGGGTCAAATTAGATGAGCAGATAAGCAGATAATCTCAGGTTTAACAGATTCACCTGAGACTCAGGAAACCTTTATTTTTAATCCAATATGTGTTACTAGCCTTTCCTGCAGCTTGATCTATCACTTCAGTTTCTCCAGTTACACTCTGCCTGTCTCATGTGATGAGACTTTGCTGTTCAGTTTGCTTGTGGTAGTGTCACAACATACAACCTGATCCTGTTCCCCCAGCAAAGGTCTGTTTGTGCTGCTGTGACCTTATTTATTTTATGGTCAGTCATCTCTGCACAGTGTTCCTCCTGTATAAGACTGAAAGAACTTGTCTGTCCTCCACTGGGAATGCCATGGAGGGCTTTGCAGGAGAAGTAACAACCCTGTGACAAATCTGCTGCCTCCATCCTTGCTGCAGAGTTACATAGCTAACATTTGTAGTTTGCTGCAGTCATCCATGGATGACTCAAAGCTAAGACAGAATTAGTAAGCCAAGCTGCACTTTCCAACTAGCAATTTGAGGATTTTGCAGGCTTTTGTAGAAATGCCGTCATGGTGAGTTTTGAGGAGTAATATATTATAAAAACATCAAGAGAAAAATAATAATATAGGCTTGATTGGAGTGGAAGAAACTCCTCTGTATGGTATCATAACTTCCCAGGTCTCCTTTATTTCATTCATTGTCCTTAGAATTAAATTATACTCATTTAAAATTACTAGTTTCATGAATCATAATGTAAAATTGAGGGGTATGTCAACCTAAAATACACAGTTCTCCATCAGAGCAATTAATTGGTGAAATTAGTCATTGTTTCATAAACTGAAAGCGAGTAAAATATATGCTTTCAATAGACAAAAATGTCACCAATATCCTTTAATTATTTTTCTAACTAAGTCATTA
This sequence comes from Nesoenas mayeri, assembly GCF_963082525.1. Taxonomy (NCBI): domain Eukaryota; kingdom Metazoa; phylum Chordata; class Aves; order Columbiformes; family Columbidae; genus Nesoenas; species Nesoenas mayeri. The sequence continues at coordinate 30,384,600 of NC_137545.1, forward strand.
GTATTTTCTTTACTCTTATAAATACAGATTTTTCACAGCATAGTATTAGCTTACAGATATCACCACCTCTGCTTCACAGGTTGACTCCTTCCCTTTTTGTGCTGAATAAATAGCACTAAAATGTAACCATTAAGAATAAAGGTCACCTTCAGGCTGTACAAACCAGCACAATGAGTGGCTCCACATTTACCACAGCATGAACAGAAGTAGAATTGGGCCTACCTTTCTAACCAGCTTCAGCTTATTTCCTTTTCTTATCTTGCCTGTGATCATCGTGGGGGCCATAATGAAACAAATTCATGTTTTTCAATCCAATGGTAGGAAGGAATCATTATTTTATGTTTTCTTAATACTTCTTCAAGATTTAGGATGGCTTCAGCAGTTCAATAGTTGCTGACTTCTCCAGATACATGTAGACTGAAAAATATGTTTTAAAGAAAACACTCTATCACTAGGAACATCCATGGGCTAAGAACATGCTCTGACTTATTCCCCTCAAATTGTTACTCTGAAGCCAATTACCACTGAGCACAGGTCATGTGCATTCAAGCAGCTATAACTCCTTCGTTGTGCTGCTCTTGATCTTGTAATATTGACTGATTGAAACAGAGCTTTTTGACCCTTTTACAACCATTGTTAATGGTAATGAGATTTGACCCTGCAAAATCAGATCTTCAGTTTGTGCTTTCAAAATTTAAACATCCGTAATTAATCCTACTGCCAAAAATCTACCTAGAGATACGATTATAAGCTGTAGACTGCAGAAGAATTGCTCCTGCTGAAAGAGACACACAAACTTTCAAAAAATGCACATGTTTGTTTCAAAATACCTTAAACCTGAAATAATTCATTTGAAACAGCTTGGTTTTACCACATCCTAGAGCAGTGGCTAAGAGAGGCTTGCTGGGTTCTTTAGGAAGTGAGGCTAGTAGCAACACATTCACTGAATCTCCATCCACGGTGTTGTATAAAGCAGAGACACCTTTTAAATGTATCTGCTGCTGGGCACTGCAAAATCTGTGTATCAGTCCTCCAAGGCTGCCTGCAGAGACCTTACCTTTGCGTGAGGTTCTACCATGAACACTTCTTAGGGCTGACCAGCCCTTGAGCTTAACAAAAGCTCCTGCTTTGCCAAGATCTAGGGAGGAGAGAAAGAGGAAATGTCTTCTATAAAATCTGGGAGAAAACAAAAAAATTCTGCTCAGAAACACTGTAATCTTTCAGCTGATTCATTTAACCTGGGAACTGAAACAACCTAAAGATAACTTCATGGATGCCACACCAGAGTAGTAGTAACTCATCTCCAAGTCATTCACACTACAACCTCAAGTCCAGCTGCCCAAATCCTTGCAGACCTGCCTCCAGGAGCTCAAACTTAATTGAGAATCAATAGGTTTCAGGAGTCTAAGGAACCAGTATTTTATCCCCTATAAGCCATACTATTTTTCAGTAGTATTATGAATTGCTTCAAATGAATACACATCAGCTAAGGGAATTCCATTCCTAGACTGCTTGAAGGGTCAGGACTCTGACTTAAAAATTAATTAGTGAACAGTAATTACTCAACAACAGTCACAAAACATTTAAAAGGAAAAGGAATATCCAGAAATACCATTAGTAAATACATTCCTGAGGAAATTATTTAATTAGTGTTTAATTACTATTGAAGAAATTTATTAGTTGCTAAATATTAATTACATAAAGCACCATTTTTAAGCTGCTGGTGCTGTTCATAATTTAAATAACTACTTTTATCTTTGTCTTTATTTTCCAGTGTTAATTGGGTGGTTTCTCATTAAGAGTAGAACATAGCAATGCTTTATATACGGGATTGATTGCTATTCTGGCTTGACCCCAGCTTCAAGCCTGGCATCTTAGATATCAAGACACAAATCTTAGCGCTTTGGAGTTAAAAGGCAGCTTTCTGTGTGATAGCAGAAATTAGTTTCTGTTATCTATGCAAACCAATACTGCCCCTGAATGAAGACATAGGTACTGATTATCCAAGATGTCCGCGCTATTCAATAGCTCCTACAACAAATGGCATCAAAGATCAGATTTGAATGCAGGTCTCCTGCCACCAGTTCCTGTCACCTTCCCAAGTGGAATGACTTCACCAATAGCACCAGAAATCCTTTGTCCTCTGTACAAACAACCCTTGGCCATGATAACACTCCGTTGACAGAGTGTTACAGCGCATAATAGAATAAATCATAGGACTATTTCTGTGAGCAGTTTGGAGACTGAGAAAGTGATTCTTGTTTTATTTTGGTATGTTTGCAATTTGTGAGGTGTTCTGATGGTTCTTGCAACATCATTTGTTTTCTTCTGAGAAATAGTAAAACAGTAAATTCCCTCAAGTCTTTATATTGGAAAAATATGGACAAAATGTAAAATAGTTGCATTTAGTGTTGATTATCCAAACTACTGGGAGTAACAGTGGAACACAGTGGTTGCTGAGGAACAAATGTAATTCCTCAGTTTTCTGAAGGTTATCTGATTTCACCTTCCATCCTTCCATCTGTTTTAAGGTGTTACAGAGTAGCCTTATTTCTAGTAGGTTGAATTACATTTCTTATCTCACAGATCTCTATGATTTTTTTCAGAATTCATTAGAATTTCAAGAAGAAATGGAAGAGAAAAAATCAGTATTTGCTCATGACCCAAATTGCTCAGTTAAACAAACAACCCAACCACTAAACACACACAAAAAAACACCAAACAAAAAAACCCGCTTTTCCTGCTGTTTTTTAATTAGAACCATCTGTTATTCCACTTTTTTTCCTGTATGGAACAAAAAAGTTAAACTCTGGTCTAGGTATCATCTATGTGTAGAATGAAAAGTTACTACTCTAAGTTTGTAGCTGATATACCGGGTATTGGCGTTGTTATTAGGACAAGGAAAAACCTACACAAACCTTCCTAAATTTCTCAAATAAAATTTAAACTTTTTTTTCCTCATATCCTTTGCTGAAAATATTTATGTGGTTTTGATTTCTTTTTTTCATCCTTCATCTACTCAGGCAAAACCCAAACACTCTAAAATCCCCTTTCTTTTGGTGTTTGGAAACACTCCAGGTTGTTGTTGTTATTATTGTTGTTGTTGTTGTTGCTGTTGTTATTGTTATTGTTATTATTTCTAAGGATAGAGATGCTATAACTTCTCTGGGTATCCTGACCCAGGGCTGAACCACCCTCATTGTGATTTTCATATCCAATCAGAATTTGCCTTGCTGTAACTTGTGCCCAGCTCCCCTCAAATCTTTGTTATTTGAGAATAATCTGATTTAATTTCCTAATAGGTGGTTATAGAGTAAATGAGCACAGAAGATAATTCCCTTGGCCTTCTCCTCTTCAGGCTGAACAAACAGCTCTCCTAGCACATCCAGTCCCTTAACCATCTTGGTAACTGTCCTCTGAAACCTCTCCAGTCAGTCAGTACCTTTTCTATACTGGGAAGACCCAATCTGGACACGGCACTCCAGATGGGATTTCACAAGCAGTGAATAAAGGCAATCAATCATCCACCTCCACCTGTTAGGTGAGCTCTTGCTAATACAACTCAATATGCAGCCAACAAGAAGGCATGGCATACTCTATACTAATCCCATTAAAAATAGATAAGAAAAATTCCTAGGACCAGAGACTGAAAATATTACATTAACATCTTGACTGTATATTAAATTGGGCCACAAAAAGGTGTAAAAACAAGATAAGCTAAAAATGAATTCATCTTCATATCAGCAAATATCAATGCAAGTAAATTCCATCCCAGAGTGCGAAGATATAATCATCTGTGGTGGTTTACACTGGTACCTTACTGCTATTTCTGAAAAGGTATTATTGTTCATTTCCTTTTCTCATCTCTGTTTCCCCTAGAGATGATCATGCACTAACACTGGGAAAACTAAAGAGGAATGGGGGCATGGGTCATCTTGTACATCAAGTGAAAGAAATTATTAGTAAGGAAAAAAACGGTCCCTGCATCCATCAACGGGAAACTTTTAAAAAATAATTTCAAGTCTAATTTTGCTTGTACTAGAGAACCATAGAATCACAGAATGATTTGGGTTGGAAGAGACCTTAAAGATCATCCAGTTCCAGTCCCCCTAGGCAGGGGCAACTTCCATTAGACCAGGTTGCTCAAATCCCTGTCCAACCCGGCCTGAAACTCTTCCAGGGATGGGGCATCCGCATCTCTGGGCAACCTGTTCTAGTGCCTCACCACCCTAATGATGAAGAATTCCTTCTTTTCACCTAATCTAAATTTACCCTCTTTAGGTTTAAAGCCATTATCCCTTGTCATTTGGCTTTATGGTCTGCAAGCACACACTGCTGGCTCATGTTGACCTTCTCATCAACTAACACCCCCCAAGTTCTTCTCCTCAGGGTTGCTCTCAATTCATTTTCTGCCCAGCCTGTATTTGTGCTTGGGACTTCCCTGCCCCATGTGCAGGACCTTGCACAGGGAAGTCTGTCAACGTGAACTTTTGGGATTTCAGTAAAGCCTTTGATTCTGTCTCTCACAGTATTCTCCTGGACAAGATGTCCAGCATAAGGCTGGATAAACACACAATGCAGTGGGTGAACAATTAGCTGACAGGCTGCACTCAAAGGGTTCTAGTAAATGGGGTTATGTCAGGCTGGTGACCAGCCACTAGCGAGGTTCCACTGGGATCCATCTTAGGGCCATCACTCTTCACCTTGGAGAAGAGAAGACAAAGAGGAGACCTCATCGTGGTCTACAGCTTCCTCACAAGGGGAGGAGGAAGGCTAGGAGTCTATCTCTTCTCTTTAGTGACCAATGACAGAACCCAAGGGAATGGCAGGAAAATGTGACAGGGGTGTTTGAGGTTGGACATTAGGAAAATGCTCTTCACCCAGAGGGCAGTGGAGCACTGGAACAGGCTCCTCATGGAGGTGGTCACAGCCTCAAGCCTGATGGTATTCAAGAAGAGATTAGACAATGCTCTCAGACACGTGGTGTGAACTGTGGAATTGTCATATGCAGGAATAGAACTTGGACTTCATGATCTTTGTGGGTCTTTTCCAACTTATAACATTCTATGATCCATGAGGTTCACATGTGCCCACATCTCAAGCCTGTCTGGGTCCCTCTGGATGGCATCCCTTCCTTCCAGTGTTTCGGTTGCACCACATGGCTTGGTGTCACTGGCAAACTTGCTGAGAGTGTACTCAGTCCCACTGTCCACATCTCTGAGAAAGATGTTAAACAGCGCCAGTCTCAATACTGACCCCTAAAGAATGTCGCTTGTGACTGGTCTTCCCCTGGACATCAAGACATTGACCTAAACTCTTTGAGTGCAACAATCCAGTCAATTCCATGTTGTTACAGATTTGCTATTAGATGATACTTATTATTACCCAGCATTCCCTATGTTAAGATATTTTCATTTCTGGTCTCATTAGCAGGCTACTACTGAATTTTAAAAAATACACATTCTATAGATGAAACTCTCATGAAAATATATTCTGTTTCAAAAGCTCTTCACAGAAACATCTGCCTTAGGCCAGCACAGAGCCAGTACAGGTCTGACAAAGTATGTTTCCTGGGGTTCTGCATCACAATAATTAAAAATTTGCTTTCATCTGTCAAAAAAAAAAAATGCAATACATTGGTTTTGCTTCCTAAGTATCCTGCCAAACTTCATATTTTGGGGTACTGCAAATCTGAAGTATCTTAAAATATTAACTTTCCTTCAGCCAGCCAAGACATGCTCTGAAGTAAGACAGTATTCATATTGACATACTACTGACAGCAGACAGCTCTTGGTATTTTTTTGTCCCAAAATGTTTGATGTCTTTATAATAATAACTGTTTTTTCCACTGACAATGACAATAAAAGTCAGTTATGGTATTTCTTCTTCTTTCCTGACTCTCTTTGAAATGCTGAGTAGAACATATTTCATTGTTAGAAAACAGAATCACTGAAAACAGTAAGGAAGAAGCCACAAAACGGAACACTCATAAGGTGTTTGCATTTGATGTGGTGTAAATTGCTCCTAGGAAGCTTTTAAATACCAAAGTATTTTGGATCAGCTTGCTATTCATTTCCTAATTACACATAAAAATAATTATATGGATTAAATATCAATGTTCAGACCTTCCCTCCCACCCCTCGGCATGTAAAAGAATTCAGGACATATGAGGTCCATTATATCCCTGTCTTTTTAGGAAGTTCAATACAGAACTTCAGTATATGTGTCTTAATGAAAAGTCTCATGAGAATACTTTGTTCAGGTAGAATCAGCTTTATCTGGCTTTAAACACTGAGGCAACTAAGTGTGAAACCTAGATGCCTGAAACAAGCTGTATAGTCAAAGATGAGAGATGGGTACCCCTAGATTGTGCTTCAACTAATTTAAAATATCACTTCATTTAAAATATGTCTCTAAAGTCAGATAAATGAATCTGAATCATAAAGCTCATAAAGGTCAGGAAGGGGTTCAGGGGCCAAAGTAAAAGGGGGCGATTGTCAAGCATATTTCCTACCTTAGAGCCCTGGCAAAATCTCAGAATACAACTTTGCTGCTGACAGTCTCCAATAGTTGGCTCAGATTCAGTTTAAGATTAACATCTTTTCATTAATGTGGCTGAAAAGTGTTACTTATCCCTAATAGATAGCACAAGATGTTGGTGAAATAATTTTAGAACTCAGCAGACAGAAATGCATTAGTAGCAACACCAAAAATATTAAAGCAAAAGCAAAACAATGACATGTACTCAAGTCTTGGTGATCCCAAACACAGATTTATAGTTTAATCTATGGCCTAACTTCCTTCTGAATGCCATTTATATTATTTGCAGATGAGCTCTGGGAAAAGCAGAAATATCACATCTGCAAAAAATATAACACAGGGACATTAAGGTCGAGGCCCTCAAAATAGATAATTTTGGTCCCTTGTTTGTAGATTCAGTTTATTGGATTCGGCTTCCACAATGGAGGCACCCAAAAAAAAATAGAGTCTTAAAAATGAGCCCTAAGTGGCTTTCCATGGTGATATAGGAAATCTTCCATAACCCCTAACATGGAACCCATATCTCCTTACTGCTTACTGACCAAGTAATAGTAAAAACCTTATAAAAAGTGCATCAATTGACACTGTTGTATTTACCTATTAAGCTCAACATAGCTATTGGTGTTCTCTATGCAGAAAGCTGTTTCTGAAGAGGTCCTAAACCATTTTGGCTTTTAAGCAGTCATACTTGTCTGTTACTCACCTGTCATAATGCAATGGTCTACCAACTGTACCATATTCCAAATTTGTTAAGATCAGCTTCACAACATGCTTCTCTCTCATCTACTCTTCTACTCAGCCTTTGAGGGCCATGCTGGCATTTGATTTGGTATTAAGAGTGTGATCTGTATTAAGTCTTGCTGATAACTTTGCCCAGCCATCCAAATTAGAGTCCCAAAGACCTGGCATTACAGTCTTGCATTATTTCTATGACTCTGCCAGTTGATCAGCAACAAAGTGACCCAAAGGGGAATACTGACCAAAAAGCAAATAATTGCAACAAGAGTTCATTTTGTTTTCATTGTTCCTTACCTTGTAATAATTTGTAGTGCACAAGTGGGTTTTGTACTTTATTTCTTTATTTCCCTGGAAGCTACTCTCAGAAAAAGACATAGCAGAAAACAAACTCTGGGTTCAACCACACCATTAAGACCTATATGTGAAGAAAACTATGCATTTTCCTTAATGTGAGGCTGAAACATAATCTCAGAACAAGCATCTACTTTCTTCTGCTGGGGCCCACAGAAATCCACCTTCTTCTAGTTCTGCAGACCCTGGTCACTGAAGCCTGGTGGAGCTCCTCAGCCAGTCTGTGGCAGTTGTTAACAGAAAAAAAAAAAAACAACAATAACTTGTCAGGAAGGAATTCCTGCTTTAATTTTTTGAAGTTTTTAGACGGGAGAGGAATGGGGAAAAAATGGAAATAGGCTCTTAAATCTCCCCTAGCAAGTCTAGGAAGGAAATATTTTTAAAAGTGTTTAGGTACACAGAAATAGACACAAGCACCTAGTAGAATTCTCATAAAAAATCATTTACCATTCTCCCTGTATAATCAACTGGGCAATTGAAAACCAAACAAACAAACACAAAAAAAACAAAAAAAAAAAACAAAAAAAAAAACACAACAACACAACAAAAAACAAAAAGACCAAACAAACAAACAAAAAATACCCTCAAAAAACCACAAAAAAACCTCAACCAATAAAAAAAAAAACCCACATCCTTCTGGGGGCCTATTCAACTTATGAGACGCCTAGTTGACTAGGATTGGATTTTGGCTGATATGGATGGTACCCTTAGTGGGACAAAATGTTTTTAGCTACACTAGTGGGAATCTGTGGTAATTCTGCTGTGAACACACATGACGATGGATTTTCTGAAAGATCTTTTCCCCTGCAGCAAGTGCCATAAAAATCTGGCTGGAGGCATTAGTATGTGTTCCAACTCTGCTGTTCTTTTGATCTGAATAGATTTACATGATCAGGAGATAGTATTAAAACCAGAGGGGCCGTTTCATCAATGTAGGAAAAAGAAGCAAGCACCACAGCCAAGTCCTTTAAAGGCCCATTGCCTCAGAGCATGATTTACTGTTTGAAACAAAGAGTCATGAATAACAAAATAAAACTTTACTGAAAAACTGTTGGCTGCAGTTCCCAGAAACACATCTTCCCCCTAGATACCCCCTTTTCCTTTTCATTTTATATCTCCCAAGACACAAGATATGAAGAAACTCTTCAAATTTTTCCTGGTACATTACTCAGGTTATGTCTATGCTGCAGCCTGCAGTGTAGTGTGAATACACTTGAGATTGGTTTTAATGGGCTGGGTTAGATCCTAAGAGTCAGTTACCTTGCAGTAGCACAGTGCTCAGTATGAGCTAATTCTCTCTGCTTCTTGAGGTTACAGAGGGAAACACAGACACCGTCCTCTGCTGGGGGAATGACAAGGATGAAGAGAAATAGTGCATTTCATCCACATGGTCAAATAAAAATGACAATGGGGGACAGTCAAAGATGTTTTTTTAAAAAAAAAAAAACAAACAGGTTTCATAGAATCATTGAATGGTTTGGGTTGGAAGAAACCTTAAAGGTCATCTAGCTCCAACCCCTCTGCCATAGGCAGAAGCATCTTCCACTAGGCTGAGTTGCTCAAAGCTCCTCAACCTGGCCTTGAACACTTCCACGGATGGGACACCCACAACTTCTCTGGGCAATTTGTTCCCATGCCTTCCCACACTCATGGTGAAGAATTACATCTCATCTAAATCTCCCCTCTTTTAGCTTAATGCCATTACCCTTGTTCTATCACTATATACCCTTATAAAAAGTCCTTCTCCAGCTTTCTTTTAGGTCCCCTTTTGGTACTAGAAGGCTGCTGTAAGGTATCCTTTTACCCAGGATGAATAACCACAACTCTCTCAGCCTGTCCTCACAGGAGAGGTGTTCTAGCCCTCTGATCATCTTCATGACCCTCCTCTGGACTCACTCCAATAAGTCCATGCCATTCCTATGTTGGAGGTCCCAGAGCTGAACACAGTACTCCAGGTGGGGTCTCACGAGAGTGGAGTAAAGGAGGAGAATCACCTCCCTTGACCTCCTGGCCATGCTTCTTTTGATGCAGCCCAGGATATGGTTGGCTTTCTGGACTGCAAACACCCATTGCGAGCTCATGTTGAGCTTCTTGTCAGTGAACATCCCCAAGTCCTTCTCCTCAGGGCTGCTCTTAATCCACTCACCACCAAATCTATATTTGTGCTTCAGATTGTTCTGACCTATGAGCAGAACTCTGCACTTGATCTGTTTTCTGTCAGAAAATGATAATTAGACCTACACCTCAAGAGTCCTTAGGAAGACCACCAATTGACTGGAATTTTCAATGACAGCAAAGAAATCAGAACAACTAAAGGTTTTGTGTGGTCTGTATTACGTCAATTTTTCTTCCATTTTATATTTCTGTTTGAATAAGATTGCATCAGTGCTTACAAAAAGCCTGCTCCTTACACTGTTTTGCTATGTTTTTAAAGAATTACCTCATGGGAACTTTAAAGCCCCTGCAGTTGCATTGCAAGCAGGGATCTGCATAATGTACTGCTGGGGCATGAACGTTGCGCTCACTCTCTTCCTTCAGTCTAATCTTAGATATCAGCTTGACTGTTCAACTTGTGCTCTCCTTTACAGGATTTGACATCTAGGTACTTAAATGAAAATTTACTGCTTTTATACAGCTCTGTTTTACTAGCATCGTAACTGTAAGTAGTTTCTCAGTAGAAGCTGCCATAGCCCTGATACTTCCCAGTAGGAGCTTCACTCAGATACTAAATGGCAGGATAGAGATTTGAACAGGTGTTTGAAAGTATGCTGAAGCCTTATAAATTAAACAGTGAAAAAATAAAATAAAATTAATATCCAAGCTCAGCTCTTTGGCTTCCATATTTATTCAAAGGCAAGATAACTTCTCTTTAACCCACCACACATTGCTCTGTCAGACTACAAGATTTCTAAAAAATAAAGAAGTATTTGAAGTACTTTAGGAGTGATTTTCACTTCTCTGCATTACAATATGACAATGACCATACATCTCAGATCACACTGTCAGTTCTCTGTTAAAATAGCCTTTCCTTGTAAATGGTGAAATTTTTTCTTCATGTACCCATATGACTATTGATATGAATGATCTTTTCATTGCACACTATGGCTGGTGTCAAGAATTTATAAACACAGAACAATAACAGAGCCCCTACCTTAGCTCATTTGGTAAGAACTGAATTTTCACTGATTTGAAGAGAGACAACCAAGCACAAAAATTAATGAGACCCTGGGTCACTTCTAAGTGCTACCATGCTATTTTGATTAGCACTGAAACTTGGGACCTCATTGTGGGCACAATCCATAGTCATTATGCAAGAGAATACGTACTCCAAGGTAAAGGGCAAAATCTGGACCACATACTCATGAGATGAATCACGTAAGAATTCTTGCTGTGGAAATGAGACTTCTACTTTACAAGACTAGATATATCAGGACCTTTACAGGAATTATGAGTGCAAACTGCTAATGCTTTTCTGACAGAAGGAAAGACCATAGTAAAAACAGGAATATGAGCACAAATGGGACTTGAGTGGCTTTACTCCATCTGATAATATATTTTTGTAATTCAGAAAAGGACATAATCATGAATACTGTCATAATAAACCCATCTAGAAATAGGAAGGGGAATTAAAGCCATCTGCAGCTGAGATTTGCCAAGTCAGGAACACCTATATTTCATTTATTCATTTGTTCAATACTCTGTTGTCATTTTTTCAGATGACCCAAAGAGGTTAGCTCATTACAGTCTTTGCTAAGAATAATCTGGGGATATCCCCAAAGTCCAAAGGGATACAATGGACTGAGACATGCTAAAAGGTCAGTACTGGCCTCTGGAATCTTAGAAGTCCTATAGGTGTTCAGAGGATGTACAATATCCCCTCAAAGACATTAACTGCTTGACTTTTTAAATATACAGAAAAGCTTCAGCTGTCAGACATTTCTATCACAAGGAAAAGTGGGTCAGCAAATACACACAAACCTGCAGTACTGAAGTTTCCTGCCATAACTGATCTGTAATACATTGTAAAAATAGAATGAGAAATAAACACACAAAGCAGACTGGAAATTTACAGTTCTTTCTACATATGTACAGAGAAACATTGTCAGCAAAAAAATCAAAATTAAAAGCAATTTCAGGATCTGTGCTGGTTCCTGAGTCCCCAAGCCAATTTTTGACAAGCGCATGTTTTCTATTATATACATTTTTTCCTTCCTCTATGACGGTCTGAGATACACACACTAACAACAGTATGTTGTCTGGATAATTACGCAAAAGAATGCGGAAATCTGAATGAACACAAGGTCAAATGGAAAAAGGAAATGTATTGAAAAAGTACAAAAGAACTATGTTTTTTCTAGTACTACTTATACACTTGATTGATGAAACTGGAAGTGGAAAGATGGTCTCATATTTCTAATGATGGATTGTGACAACTAAACTCAGTTCTCTTGAATTCCAGGTTAAGCTGAAGTTAATTCACTTTATTTATCTGAATAATACAGACATTGTTCCCTTCCTTTCTGGTTCATCTCTTTAAATTACAAACCCTTAAAGGCAGAGATCTTATAAATGTGTACAGCAGCTGGCACAGAGATGTCTCTAGCTGCTGGTCTATAAATGTAATGTTATCAGATTAAACTTCCCATTCTTTCCTTTATTTCCTCCAGATGAAATCACAGAAGCTTGGCTAGCTTGCCTTTTCCAGCCTACTGACTTGTGCCTGAGAAGTGAATCCTCTCTTACCAAATGGAAGCAATGAAAGAGAGCCTCATTCCCTTTATATGTGTGTTCCTGAAACTTCCTTAACAAAAGGATAACCCTCACCATTGAGAATATAGGTGCCTCAATTCACAGAATAAGGCTAGAAGGACTTATGGTCCAGCCACCCTGCTCAAGGCAGGGACTAGTTCAAAGCCAAAGCAGGCTGCTCTGGATTTCATCCAGTCAACTTTTGAATTTCTCAATAGAATTAATAATCTTTGTTTGTGAGTGGATTTATATATAAATATATGTATACATATATCTATATATATAAATTTCGTGGTGGTGATTTAAAAAAAAAAACAAACAAGCAAGAAAAAACCCCAAAAAACAAAAACACGAAAAACCCAAACAAACAAAAAACCCCACACTTTTGGAAAGAGATTTGAAATCTTAGCCCTTAGTCCGGTGTGTCTTTTTTCTAATTTTTCTGAGGTGATTTTAAAGCCAACTGAAAGCTGGCTGAAAGTTGACACAGTTAACTGTGTTTTTCTCTCTCAGTATTTTTTTACATTTGTTTTGTAAAGTTAATGAGAATTTCATATAAGAAACTGCTTCCACATCCAGAAAGTGACCTCAAGTTTCATCCCTATATTCTTAGACGTGTTTCTCATTTTTCATGCTTTTTAAATTAATCACATTAATTTGTAAAAAGTCAATTGATAAAAAGGTAATGGGGTCTTGAGAAAGCTGTTAACAATATAATTTGCTTAATTAACAAATCATGTAGAAAATCATGCTCGCTATAAACACTGCTCTGGAGTAAATGCAATCCATTAAGATTCATAGGAAGGCATCATGTTCTGCTCTGTCAAAAAGGTTTAACTGCTGATGAGCAGGTTTCGAATCTCAAAAGCTGAAAAAATGCATAGTCTCCTCTTGTACATCCATTAAACTCACCCAGACTATGGGCGACTTGGGTCCTAAGCCGTCAGCTGCCCTGACCTGTGCTAAAGTCCTGTATAGCTAAAGGGGATGTGTGGGATACAATTTGGAAGCTAGTGGTGAGTGTCCTACTTGTGGGAGGGGGCTAGAAACTGTTAGAACTAGTGATAAAATCAGGCAGGAGGATGTTCTTAGGATATGTTGAAATGGAAAACAGGGCAGAAAAGTACAGCACACCATGGCCAGCTCCTCCAGTCACAGAAGAGAGAATATCTTCAAATCATTACAGCAGATGTAGATATTTTATCGTAGCAAACTACTTGTACATTGATGAACTAGTTTCAAAATGTCAGCATGAATTCATCAGTTTCAACATGTTTTATTAAGCCCCTTCTCAGTCTGCCAGATAAGCACAACATATCTGCCTGCAAGTCAGTGAGTGAAGAGAGTGAAGTTGTTCTGATTTATTCCATGAAAGAAACGACTTTTTCTTTCTCTTTCCTTTTGCATTTGATTTGGTGCAACAGTTTGCTGTTGTCCTTTATGATATTACTAATCACTAGCTTACAATGACCATTATAGTAGCTGACAGGTTTCAGATTTTGCTTTGCCAGATTCAGCCCCAGACTTTCAAGGTTTCCACCCTTGAGGTGTCAGAGACTTCGTTATTCAGTTATGACCAAAAGTAACAGACGAGATCATCTTTTACAGTGATACGAGAACTATGATTCATTTAGATATGAATAGAGATGAAATAAATCATATTTTCTGGAAGACATTTCATGACAAAGGCCAGGAAAATTTTATACCAATGCAAAATTAGGGGGTACCCACAAATATAGTTCCTAACTAATCATCTAAGACCTATTAAAGATGTCTGCAAGTATAGAATAAATATTTTATAATAAAGTATTTATATGTTCATTACAGCTGTGATAGTAAATATGAAAATTAACTCTTACACTCAAAAAAACCATTCAACCTCAAGCCTTTCAGCACTGTTATCTCATCATAACAAGCACTCCAGGGCAACTTCATTTAATCTATTTGCCCTTGTTTTGCATCAGGCAATGGCTCCTAATTATGTGTATGAGCTGCAGAAGGCACTTACACTAGTTGGAATCATTTGCCAAAAAAAAAAAAAAAAATTTAAAAAAATTCCCCTGGTCCAAAAGGAGGGTGTGCAAACTGTTCTGTATTACAAGACCTTGATTTTAGAGACTAATAGCTGTGTCCATTTTCCTCTTCATTTACAATCATCAGATAGTGCAGGGAAGCACAGGGAGGGCTTTTTCCACATCAGCTTTGACAAACAAAAAACTTTCTGGCACTAACTGGACATCATTTATTACAACCTATATAGCATGCATTCAAGGTCATTGAATTGGCATGTTCTAGCAAAAGTTAGGTGAAGGCCACCCAGTTTACCAGCTTGGGCACTCCTGAATGTTGTTATTGCTTCTTTAGATCCAACATGGACTAAGGGTGTTTAAAGAGTATCCTGGCTCCACTTGAGATGAGCATGTCAGAGACTACCCTTTTCTTAATTTCAAGTCTTCTGCATATGTTGTATCAGCCACCATTAGCCTGTTTTGTGTGTCAGTCCCTCTGGTACAACACACTTGAAGCCAATAGAGGATGAAGGGAGAGTCTTGAAATCTGGGATCCTTGCCGAGAAAAGCCACAGATGTAACTGAGCCAAAGTCATAATATTGGATGAGGATTCACTACACATCTGGTTTCTGCCTGCCAGCCATCTGTTAAGTGAATTGGGTGTTGGCTGGAAAACCCCAGTTATCAAGAGAAAAACAAAGAGCTATGAATTGGGAAAAGACAAGTGAGAAGTGAAAAGGCAATAAAAAAGGAAAAAGGTGAATGATGGAAAGTTTATGAAGAGCACACTGACATTTTACCAGACCTTTTGTAGTCAACTCTTATTTTTAAAAAGCCAACTGAGTGCAAAATTCTCCTCTCAGAGAACAGTCAGCCTTGAAAAAAAAATATAAAAACACTGGAAATGCTGCTCAGAGAAACAGTAGTAACTGTATAATACAATATGACCAGGAACACTTAACAATACAAATTATCTTTTCAGACATTCTGCCGTACTATGTATAGCATTACTTTACGAAAGTTTTATAGGATGAAATCTAGTCCAAAGTAAAAAAATATGGATGTGTGTGTGTCTCTATGTGTGTATCTATGTGTATAAATATATATCTATGACTCTGTACTTTCACTGAAACTGTATTGAGCTGCACAAGCCAAGAAGCTGGTTGCCTAAGATGAAAGGGACATAAAATATAGCCATATTCCAGAGGAAAATGAATATCAATATACAGCTTCCACGTGATACTAGTATCATTGATTTTTGACAATAGTCTACGTATGAATGAGCTATAGTTAATAGCATAGGAAGTTATAACACTCCCTCTTGTAAGTACTGCTTATTCGTTATCACACTGCTACTGAGCAAAAGGCATCTTCAGTTGTTGACTGCTGTGAAACTTAATCATAGTCCTCTATGTGTCCTGTTGCAGTAATTTTTTTGAAAATGATTACAGTGTGTGTGTGAAAGTGATGCAAGCCTGCCTAAAATTCACAAAAAATGTTGAAGAAATCCTGTGACTTTTCATTATTTCATGAATCCTACTCATAGAATCTGAGGCCAGAAGAAACCACTGTGGTCATCTAGGCTAATTTTCCTCAAAACCCAGTCACAATACTACCCCAAATTATTCTTATTTGAATTAAATTATGCTATGAAAACTAAGATACCTGATCTTGATTTTTAGAAATTGTTACTCATGAAGATCTACCATTATGCACAAATTAATCACTTTCTTTGTTTAAAAATAAGACTCTTCTTAATTCAAAGAGATCTCATGATATCAGGAAAATGTAAGTACCTCTTTTTAATTTGTTAATAATACTTGGATATTGACCTTGTGTTCCTTTCTGTGCCAGTATGCTCAGTCATATCAGGGTGAGATGCATGAAAGACTTTTGAAAGAATAGCTTAGATCAAGAGTGTCAAACTTATTATCACCGGGGGCTGTATCAGCCTTGCCGTTGCCTTCAAAGAGCCGAATGTAATTTTAGGACTGCATAAATGTAACTAGATTTATACATTTATACAGTCCTAAAATTACATTCGGCTCTTTGAAGGCAACGGCAAGGCTGATGCGGCCCCCAGTGAAAATGAGTTTGACAACCCTGCCTGAGACATGACACAAATAGGTCTGAGGCTAGAATGGCCAAAAGACAGCGAAGTAATTACTTTCATTTTCCTAACACATTTATTCCTTGGAGTAAAAACATTAACATATATGAAGAGATCGTATTTTTAAACATACACCAAATGTTTGATTTTTTAAAAATCTCTACTCAAGATTCTTTGTTATTTTAGACCATATTGTTTTTAAAGTTGTCTCAATGACTTTTAGCCATTTCAGGAATGTAACGATAGGCCAAACTGAGACAGTCATACTTTTATCTCACTTTCTGTCCTATAAAACAAAGAAGTCATCTCTGCTAGACCATTCTCTATTTTATTTTATTTTGCCTTCCAACCCAGGAAGCTCTGCTGCCTTTTTACTGGAGTCTTGAGCTCGACCAGTGCCTTGACTGTACTCATTCATTCTCCATTCTCCTGAGCATACAGGGAGAACTGGTTGACCTGCAGCTGCTCACCTGTTTCCCTGGGTGTTACTCATCCATACTACCAGGCAGACAGACATCCAGCAGAATTATAACATAGTCCTCATTTGATCAGGGTTTGTGTCTGTGTTATACAAAACTCATGCCCCTAGGAAGCTTTTATATATATTCTCTGTGGAACTTTCATTAAGGAATTTTAGTACTTGATTAATTTGTTAACAAGACAGAGTCATCTTATGAGTTGATATTAATGTATCCTAAGTAGACTAAATATCAATAAACTTGAATGTGACAGTAAAACTTTAAGAAGCACAGTACCAGCTGAATTCCCCCTCCTTCAGATCAGATGCTGCATAATGACTAAACATTACTCTGGTAGTTTTATGTAAATGAAGAGATAGGAAGCTAAACCTTAAGCAATTTAATATTTTCTTGATTGTATTTAATTTAGGATTAACTAACCCTGATTGAACAAGACCTTAGAAGTAAATCAACAGCTTACAATTAACATGATGTTGGTAAACACTTGGAATCAGAAATTTTTGTCTCTCATACCACAAGAAACATATATAGTAGTTATAATTATGAAACCAGGTGTACTATAAGCATTTCTGATGTGTCCTCAGGTAAGTATGGTGAAGAAAAAAGAAAAAGGTAGTATTTCTAAAAAAATTATAAAGTATAGATTCAGAGTCTTCAATAAAACACACCACCTAGCATAACTGTGAGAGGGCAGAAGTGGTTCACAATTAATTTTCCAGCAGCAGCTTCAGAATGAAGGGCCAAAACTTGGAAACCAAAAGATAAAGAGAAAATATGGTCTCACAAGGCACATACAAACCGGCTTTGCCCTGTTTACAGAAAAACCTGCCTCACTTTTCTTGGAGAACTGCATGGATAAGGTTACAGGAATGGCCATTCAGGAATACTGGAACAGGGCTCTTCAGCCCCTTCCCAGCAGAAATCAAAGTACATTCCCAAACTAGTCTGCATCCAGCTGGATTTAGCTACACTGGTGCCAGTGCACACCAGTGCTTTGCTAACAGCAGCTGCCATCAGTGCTGCTTTAAATCCCAAAGTGCTTCCCATCCAGCCCTCCAGCTGTCCTCCCTGAGCACTGTGGGTCTGCTCACACATCCTGTCCCACTGCCTTTCTGCCAGCTGAACAAATCACTGACCTCACTTCCCTCCAGCTCTGCAGCACAGCTTTTTGCTCTCCTTACCTCTGCCCACTGAACCACTCACAGGAATTCTCTTTACTCATCTAAGGCAAAAATAATTGAGGTTAGCAAGGATCTGCTTCTTAAAGTGCTGGGGAAAATTTAGATAATTTTTACTTAAATGGATGAAGAAGCAATTCTTACAAACAACTGAGCTTGCCAGTCACGGAAGACCTTTAGAAGTTTTAAGTAAGTTGTATTGACACCTAATGAAAATGCCCTAGCACACTTCTCAGCTAGAAGAAAAAAATGTATAGAAAGCAAGGCACCATAAGTTTCAGCAGCGGATCCAAAAGCAACAGGTCTTGACAATATATTGATTTTCCCATTTTAAGCACCTGACTCCTTTCCTCAGAAGCACTCTGCTTTGTTAAGGTCAGCCTGAATTACCAGGAAGGACAATACATTTCCCCCAGTCAGACTCCTGTTCTCCGAAAAACTAGGTTTATACCCAGAAGCACTCAAATCATGACCACAGTTAGGGGTGGAATATAGACCCAAATTATTACATTGTATTTCACCTACTGGTCTTTCTCTGCCTTCTTTGTAGTCAATGGCAATTCTTACATGACATTCTCATTTCTAGCTTATAAATTCTGTTTTTAAGCAGTTAAAATGATGGTGATATGGATTAGCCTGTAAAAAATTAACTATAAATCAGAATCAGAAAGTTCGTCCAGTAAAACCAAAAGACAGCTTAGAGCTAGTTAGAAATTTACTCTTACTTTTGTTTCAGATAGGACTTTATTTATAATTGCTTTTGATCTTGACTTTACTTTTTATGTCCCTTTTAAATTATATTTTAAACGGAAAAATAACGATTTTCCATAGGAATTTTCAATAAAAAATGCTCAGTGTTCTAAAAAAACCCCATAATTTTACTTAAGGGTGATTTTTTGTTTTCTAATAGCTTCTTTTAGGAGAAAGACAAACTTCTCTGTTTTTTAATAAAAAATTATCTATTTTCTTTTAACCAGAATGAAATGTCTTTTCCTCTTCCTGTTTTGTATTGTTTGTTTCTTTTTCCTGATGTTCCCTTAGGGAGCTGATCCCTCAGCATGGTGTTGTTAGACAGCATGAAGGTTAAATAAGGGCTGCATTGCAGTGTTTTTAGGTGATTGGAAGCATTCAGTCTCTATTTTGATTTTAATTCCTTTTGAAGCCACAGCCTGTGACTATATAAACTATCACACCGATTGCATTAAGTTATGTAGTGGAAATACCTAAAATGAGATCCACTCAAAATTTTAAAAGCTCTTATTGCCTCTGCAGACATTACTCAGCCTTGACTAAAACAAAACAAAACAAAAACAAACACACAAAAAAAACCCCAAACAAACAAAACAACACAAAAGACACAACCACAATGTAAAAGTAACATGAAGGGCACAAAACATTTCTTCTTTCTTTGTCTTGAAACACTGAGTTTCCAGACCAAATTCTTACTGTTTTTCTAACATGATAAATTTAGAGCAACTTCATTTGGAATCTTGGGATTACTCTGGTGTAAAACCTGAGTCTGAAAGAGGAACTAAGTTCCTAACATCTTACAATAGAGTGAATTTAAAACATTCATCCATTGGCTAAAACAGTGACAGGTCTTTATATCATATGGCAAAATAAATAAATAAAGAGCTTGCATAGTTTCTATTTCACCTGAAATATTATCTTCAGTCCTTAAAATAAGGGGTTTTCAGTCATTGGTGTAAATCTGGAGAACAATAAATAATAACATTAAAGTCACTATGTCATGGAATCAATAGAATCAGTCAGGATTTGTGTTTGTCTGACTGGGCTCACTATGTGATACAGCTTGTCTTTATACACAAAGCAGCTAGAAAAGCGAGGCATCAGCACAGCATTATACAGAATCACAGAATCACAACCCACCAGAATCTCAAAGTTGTCTCATTTAAGAACACAAACTCTATACTTATTAAGATTGAAAAGAGAACATTGTCTAGTTGCTGTGCCTTATTCTACAGAATCATATTCATTATATAACTCACGGAAGTGAAAGTGGTTAAAAATCAGTAATCATGTTCTTCTTGTTCTACAAACTTGCATGCCAACATCTCCCAGGAACATTAGTCATAAGAAAAATTATGAAAGGTGCAACCCTTCTTCTAGGCTTTCTACAGGCTGGCAATTTTTAGCCAGCCACCATTGTTTGGGGAGGGACCGATATTTTTAGCACAATTCTCCTCTCAGCTCAACTGCTTAGCACTACTACTTTTCCATGCCAAAATATTAAACCTTGAACCCTTGCAGTATAAGCAAGGAAAAGATGAAGCCTGATATGCTTTGGAAGCAGAGCATCCTATTTTTTTGGAAACAAACTAAAATCCACAGAAATCCTCCAAAAGATCCAAAGGCAGCAGGGAGATCTCGGCAACTCTGTGGAAAGCTCATGTTAATCTATGAGCTCTTTGCTTAGTTTTATATTCTCAGGACATCCCTTGATACTCATTGAGTCTTCCCAAAATCAAGTACATATTCTCAGTTCTCCTAAGGAGGTTTTTTTTTAGTCTTCTAGCAGGAAATTTTTAGGAGCTTAATGTTTCCCTTTTCCACACCTTATCCATGGGATACAGACAAGGTAGTTTCTTAATATTCAATCTCAGACCAAAACCAACACTCACTCTCCCCGCCGCAACCGCCCCCCCTCAAAAAAAAAAAAAAAAAAAATTAATCTGAGAATCCAAATGGATATTTACTCAATTATGTTGTAACTAAATGGATGATAAACAGATTTTAACAATTGTCTGTGGTCAGCCTCATGCCAGATACAAAACTGTCTGGTGCCAGTGCCTATGCACTGTGCCTCACATCAGCCAACAGAGAAGCTGAGAGAGAGCTTTGCCCTCACAGCAAAGTTTGGGGGTCTGTCAGTCATGGAGTCTCCAGTACTTACAGCAATTTGTGAGCTGCACATTGTCAGAATCACCACATTATCACAGACCTACACCACACTGAGTCTATATCTTTCCTTGCTCTAAGATACATTCACAGTAAATTCATTATTTGGACACCCATTATAGTTAATTCAGAATCTGGATTTCATGAAAAAAATAATTGATTTTTTTTTTCCCTAAAACCTGCATGTTAATCACTAAAAACAGTAATGAATTTTTAATTCCTAAATTTCCTCTCTGAACACCTTGCAAGAAGATAGAGAATAGTCCTCCCTGAAATCTTAAAAATAAACTGAGTACAAAAAGCATACATAGTCCCAGCCCTTATCTCTTCGTTTTTGGTGTTTTCTTTTTCTGGTTCTTCACTGAATTTCTCTTTTTCCCTTGGGACATACAAGATGGTGAGAATGTTTGCGCGATATGGCAGATCAAAGAAACCTGTATGTAATGTTTTTTATTTCCTTATATGAAATGTGTGTAGTGTGTAACAAAGTAAATTTAGCCTAGATCCAGCATATATCAAGTTAGAGCAATCTTTTATCTGTTTCCTTCTTTCCCAAAATGACAGTTTGGCATTGAAGGCTCTGGGAGTTTTACCCTTTCTTTTCTGCATTTATGTGGCTGAAAACATGTTACTGTCTGTGCACTGATAAATAAGACTGATTTTCAGCCTGATATGAAAACAGTTTTTTATGCCAAATATTGTATTTTCCCATTAGCAGAGATTGTAGAATGGCTTTGAAAGGTTAAGCTACCAGAGATAACTCTTGCAATTGTGGAGCCTATGCGACAGGTTCACAAGCATCCAAAATAATTCATGGAAACAGGGAACAAGAAGGTGAAAATCTGACTTTGAAAGTGCAGACATGTCTGAATATAAAAAACACACAAAAAGGAATCTAAAGCATCTTTCTAAGCCAACAGAACATAGAGCATTACAAAGCTGAAGTTGAAGCTGTGACTCAGATCTTCACACTGTATCTAATACAAAAACATCTCAGACAGCTAGTGTTGTAATATTAAAATGGCTTCATCAAGAATATAAACATCAGTGCTTCCCTCCACCCCCACGGGACCCTAATGAATTTATTTACTCCTAATTTCAAGAGGTTACCAACAATCCAAGTATACAAACCATGATTATGGTGTGAAGAGACCTGCAAAAAAGCTTTTACAAATTATCCTATGACATCCAGGACAAGTGTACATGCAGTGTTCAGTCAAGTTGTAAGGAACATTTAACGAAGAACTGTTGTTTTTACATAACTGAGGACCTAATGCCTGACCTCAGCAGGGGGGAAGGACCGTGAGACATCAGACTATGAATTCTTAAAGTAATACACAGTCTCTTCCCTGAATATGTACTGACACCTGTATACATACCGATACCTGTATTGATAAGTTAATTTAGGGGGAAGTGTAACCAAAGTACCAGGAATCTGTATCTTAAATAGATTGATAAGGGGAAGGGTATTGCGTGCGTCGGGATAGTCTGTAAACCCTGAAGTAGGCAGCCAATGGGGAACAGGGGAGGGAAATTGTGGCTGAGATTTTGGGGAGATATAAGCAGGGATTCTTTGCCCTATTAGGTGTGCCTGCCTTTAGGTAGAACACCCAGTCTTGCAAAATTGTTATTAAAATATACTTTGCTGAGAGATCCTGCCTGGGCCTATTATATTTGCAAAATAATTGTTTCCTACAAAGTGCTGCTCAAGAGATTACAAACTACTGATACCTACACTTTGAGCTTCTACTATAATACAATTCATCAGTGGTTTCACCCACTCATGTACTACCCTGCACAGCTGTGAAGCAGGGGCAGGAAGTGACTCCAGGCAGTGAAAATAGTTTTTTTGCTGAAGCCAAAGGAATGTCACAAATAAGCTTTGCAGAGCATTGTGATTCGGGGAGAAAAGGGGCATCAAACTTCAGCAAACTGAGGCAAGTGAAAAAGAGCAAACAGGATGGATATTCTCCTTTCTGAAGTCACCCTTCCCAGGCACTCAGGCCTCTGCAGCTGTCTCCCTGTGTTAAACAGCTTACTCTATAGAAGGTCATGTTCTCTTTTGAGGTCTTTTGCAGTGCCTCAGCCTCCTATGATAAAGTATCTCTTAATATCTCTATCTTGCTGTACAGTGTCTTGGAGATCCTACTGAATTGCCTACGTTTCTTACCACACCAACCTCCAAAGACAAGGACCTGCCTTTTCTACACATCTGTGAGCCCTTTAACAGATTGTGAAGAAGCCTATTCCATGTATGGTGTTGCTTTTTTTTTTTTTAAGTATTTGTTGCTTTGTAGTGTCTGTATAATGTTGCCCATATTTTAGTGTAAGTGCCTTTTCTTTGTAGTGTTCTAGTACTGTCTCAAGTGTTGTAAAATATATTGGAAAAAAAAAAAAAATCCAGATATAAGCCAGAGCAACTGAAATCCTATGGATTATATTTAACTGTCTTTTGTCACAACAGCTCATCCTCTTCTCCCCTCAAACAAAATATATTTAAAAGCTAATCAGACAATCAAGCTGCAAGCAAGTAAAACCCCCAAAATTGCTGATGTCTTTTTGTCTCTGTAAGTTTACTGACTATGCCTCTCATGGAAAATGAAATCTTAAAGAGAAAATGAAGTGCTGAGAATAACCCCACATCTATGGAATCCGAAGCTACACATTTAAATGGATGGCCAGAGATTTTAAGAACAGTTTATAAAACAAAAGAACCATTTTCACATAGTAAGTAAAGCAAAAGCAGCCCACACCCAGTTTTTCCTGCCGAGAATAGAAGGCCACATGAGGTTGCTTCTGAGGTGTTATTTTTATTGGATTTTAAAATGGTCTGAGGGGACAGAGGGTTAAGCTATCAATTATGTAACGGTAAACGAAGAACCTTTGGGAAGAGAAGCAGAAAATTGTACACTTAGAGAACGAGCAAAACATTTAGGAGAGGTTCAAGGTTAACTCCTTTCCTCCGCTCCTCTGAATTCTGTTAGAGTTCACATCACAGTACAAAGCCCAAGGAACAATTCTGGAGCAATAGGAAAGCAATTCCTAAAATTGTGATTTGCTCAGCACCTCGAGGGATGCAGCAGGAGCTGTTACAGGAGGAAGAAAAGGACAAATACAGTCCCTATCCCACCAAGACTATGTCGTAGCCACTGCAATTCATATGCCACACACTTTCTGTAAGGCTGTAAGGCATGCTGTTAATATTCCTCTGCCTACCAGACACTGCCTTATTGCCAGCACTGTTGGAAATGTGAAAAAAAAAAGGCACAGCTACTGTGTAAATGGGAAATCTGATTAGAAATGAAAACAAAAAATGATCTGTGTGTCTGTGCAAGTTCAATAGGAAAAATATAGAGACATGGTAAATATCTTTCCCTAACTCACATTGTAAAGTAGAACTACCCAGTTTCTCCTTCTCAAAAGCTGCGCGAGACCCACATGAAAAGCTTTTTCTTGGATGAATCTTGTGGCCTCTGAAAATACTTACAGTTTTTCTAGATACACATGCAGGAAGCTGTGTGATGGATTCTAGACCTTTTTCCTCCCTTTTCCACATTTGCTTCTCTAAAAGCCACTCTAAAACCTAAGACCCACCTTTCCACCATGAAACCCCACCATGAAGCCTGAGCACCTCAGTCCTTTCCTTCTGGTGGTTTAATGCTGCTTCTTGTCATGTCTAGAAGCACTCCAGTTCATCCAGGGCTTTGCAGCTGGGTGCTGGGGAGGCAGGCAGCTGGCTGAGCAGGTAAATAGTCCCACCTCCTTCTCATCTCTTTCCTTCCTTAGTCAAGCTGCAGGAAAGACCAGGGTTCTACTCTGGCATTTCCAGCAGGAAAGCCTGAGACCTTATCAAAGTAACTTTACCACTCACTACAGCTCAAAGCTCAGTTAAATCCCCACAACTGGCATTGTATCAGAGCCTCCATGGAGAAAATAGATTCCTTTCACTATTTAAAATGAGCTTATAAGAAGGATGGGGACAGAATTTTTAGAAGGGCATGTTCTTATAGGATGAGAGGTAACAGTTTTAAACTAAAAGAAGGGAGATTCAGGCTAGGCATGAGGAAGAAATTTTTTACAATGAGGATGGTAAAATACTGGAAAATGTTGCCCAGAGAGGTGGTCGATGCCCCATCCCTGGAAACATCCAAGTCCAGGCTGGATGGGGCTCTGAGCAACCTGATTTGGTTGAAGACGCCCCTGCTCATTGCAGGGGGGTTGGACTAGATGACCTTTGAAGGTTCCTTACAACCCAAACTATTCTATGATTCTATGAAATTGCCAGAATACTCAGGAGATTTGGGTAGGTGTCTCCATTTCCTGCAGGACAATAGGCTCCCCAGTCAAGGTAGAGAAAGTATGGGGCTCTGACATACAGAGAGAGAGGAGAAGGTGGAGAGGTATTCCCCCTCATGATCTCTTTTTGAGTTGCTGAATTCAGATGCCAGGAGATAGCAAGGATGATAGTCTGAGGTTCCAACAACAATTTCATAGCCTGCACAAAGTGATCCAGCACATTATGACAAGAGGCATGTGTTGGATGTGTCCTCTTGGAAGATGCTCTCACTGTATTTGTTTGGTTTTGCACTATAGCATAAGAGGGGCATAGATAAGGGAAAGGATATACTTGTCCTCCTGTATGTTCTGTAAGCTGCTTAATATTCTTCTGGCTTATGTCTATGAAAGTAGCAGGCCTCACACACACACACACAAAGAAAATGATCACTTCAAGAAATACTCAGGGGGAATTAAAGAGCACAAGTTCAAAACAAATACACATTTTCCCCTCTGGTTGACTGATTTTTTTTTCCCTGTTGAGTAATCTATGGAGTAGAGAAGACACACATTTTTAATTGAAATCAATGCTCTAGGATTTCAAGCCACATTACCTGACCCAGAACTCAGTAAAGTCAATGGCCATCTTTCCATCCACTCCAGTGGGCTTTGGATGAAATCCAGACAGCTGAAAGTGATGACTTGCACTTTCAGGTGCAGTCAATGATTTTTTTAAAGGTATTACTATGATTTTCTTGCTATGTCTCTTTATAATGCTATTTATTCACCATAATATTGTGTCATATATAGATATATCAGTATTAAGAATATGGCTCTCCATTCTAAGACTCAAATTATTATGTTTCTCATATAAGCAATTCTTATTAAATCAAATAATATAATTAATAAAAAATGAATGCTGCTTTTCTTTGTTTTTCATCATTCTATAATTATGTTTGTTTTCTTGAAAAGTTATGGTTCACTGAATGTTTACTACTACTTAATTCCAATGGTATTATGATTTAATGATGACCTTTGCATAAGGTATTCTGAGTAGGTACACCCGCCAACATATTTAGTGTCCCAATTCTCTGATCATCTAGACCAGAACATGTCATTCCAGACCAATTGGTCCTCCCTCCCATAGGGATGATGCTTTCCTCAAATATTGGCAAAAGACAGAGTTCTGATGCATCAAAACATTCACCCAGTCCCAGGAACACTGGGAAGCATTTGTAAGTGCTGTCGCTTAGAAAAAGCCACACAATTTCTTTGTTCTCAGGCTTGGATCAAACCCTGTGTTGCTATAGACTATAGAGAAACCACAAAACACAAGCTTTTCTCTATGCCAAAGGGCTTACAATCTAAGTAAAAGAGACCAAAAAGACACATACAACTAGTCTCAAGTGCACTGGCCAGAAAGCAGCAGGTCAGCAGCCCAACTACTGTGACCCTGTCATACTAGAGAGTTTTAAGTAGGGATTTGAAGGTAGATAATGCAGGGATCCTGGGGGAGTCTCCGTGTCCCGTGTGTCCTTTTTGGCACTTTTAGAAACAACCATTGTGCTTACCAGAAAAGACAAGAATGGTTTATACTGAAACGTAGTCTCCTTTTCCCACCTAAAATCATTTGAATTGTGTAATAATTCAGCAAGTTTTTGTAACTCATAATGATTGCTAATTCATTAACAGAGAAGACTAACAATGACTAATTGCAAGGAGTTTAATTAATCAAATCTAGTAGAAAGAATGATTTTGTCTGAATGAATGACATCAGTGAAATGCCAAGTATTTTGTCACTGACATCCAGGTCTGAATTAGTGACCTCTAAACCTTTCTTGCAAAAATGGCAGAGTCGCCTTGTGCTCTCTCTAGAACAGAATGGCTCCACAAGTCTATCCTTATTCTCCATGGAAAGCACACAATACCAGGCATTGCCAGCTAAAGTAGGTGAACTGGCTAAAATTAAATGTGAACCATAATAACTGTTGTCAAATAGGAAGATAATAACAGAATTAACACAACTTGGACTTGTTCCATTTACTGTTGACGTTTCTTCATCAAATGAGCAGGAATTTCAAAGCAGACTTAGAACTGAGTAAAAAGATATTCAGGCTTGGTTTTATTTCAGTGAGAAACAAAATCTTGGTTAAAAACAACACCCCTTTTATTTTGAAACAGTGACTCACAGTCGTTTTTGTAGATATGACTAATCTCCTTACCCTGTTTGTAAGAAAGTTTCCTCATTACACACATGTACAAAATATACCCAAGAGTTGTACCCTTTTTTGCAGCTGGTGATGAGGACACTCAGCTTCGGTGGGGAACACCTGCCTGTAAATCCCAGTTCTGAGTTGCACAGAGAAGGAATTTCAATCTAATATCCTCTAGCCTGCAATGAGTCCTCTCACCAGCTGGTGGCAGCTTTCTAAAGATTTCTCAAGAATTGGATTTAGTCATCTAGTTACAGGTGAAAGTCTATTGCGGTCAGCGCTCAGCTCAGTGTGAACACACTACAATGTCCTAGTACCTCAGTGCAGGAATGCAAGTCAGATTGCAGAATGCAAAATTCTGGGAACTTTAGCATCATCTTTCAAGGCACTGATGGAATTAGTTTTCCTGCAGTATAGCTGGTACCTATCACAGGTGCTCCTGTCTGGGTGGTGCTTTCTTGTTTGTTTAGGGTGTTTCGTTTTCTTATTTATTTATTTTTTTTCCCCCTAGATTAATGTAATTACTAAATGCAAATTAGAACTGAATATTAACAGATCAGGAATCATTAACTTAACTCTAACTCTTTGTTCTATCAAAATCTCCTCTTTAAGCTATTAGCATTGGGATTAATCAAGCTAGTGTAGAGATGATCAGAGTGACAAATCTGCCTTTCATAAACATTTTAATTTCTGTTTTAGTTTCTGTAGAAAAATCTGAAAATAGAGATAAACCAACAGTTCTTCTCAAATTAGAAGCCCACTTCCTACTTTAGAAATCCATCTTGTATAAAGAACAACAAATACTACATGTAAGGAATTAACTCAGCTGCCATAGACTGAAATATTCTGAAGACAGAAGCCAAATGAAAATAACTGATACTTCCTATAAAGGTGCAATGTAACCCTTTGTAATACCTACTCTCTCTCTAAGACTTGCTAAATTTAGATAGAAAAGGTAGGACTAAGAAAAGAGGTATCATCAGTATAGGAATGACTTGGAATGACTTGTGGATCCAGGACTTGTAAATCCGCCCCAATATATATATTGTCCAACTTCTTCATCCCACAGGTAGGAAATAATAATAATTTTGCTCATGTGGCAAGAAGGATTTACCTGTCACCAGAAATATGATGTGCACTTACACCAGCCATGAATCTGCCACACAAACTTGTCCTGTTCAGCTGAGTGTGTGCACAGAAGGTTACGAGCTGCCAGCCTAGTGGTGTTTACAGAAGCATCGGTACTTCATAGCTTGGCAGTTTTTAGTCTTCTCCCGGACTGCATGAACTTGGACATATTCCAGGAAACACTGGCCTGCTTTCAGTCATAATTTTTGGCTTAGAAAGAGCACACATACACCCGTGAAAACACTGTGCAGTCTCATTGAAGGCTGCCCTTAAAAAACCTGTAAGGAGTTCAATTGCTTATAATGCCTCGTTTAACATCTAGCACAGAATACAGGAAAAGCACACTCCCCCTTCTTGAGGGAAAGATGGCAATGCACTGAAGAATGTGACACTTCAAAACAGTGTTT
The DNA here is from genome assembly GCF_963082525.1 of Nesoenas mayeri. NCBI lineage: Eukaryota > Metazoa > Chordata > Aves > Columbiformes > Columbidae > Nesoenas > Nesoenas mayeri. The sequence continues at coordinate 30,413,697 of NC_137545.1, forward strand.
GCAGAGGTTTTAGCATGAATAAAATGAAAATTGTGCCCATCTCCACAGAAAACAAAAAGCCCAAATGATCTAATGACCCAAATCAATTTATCTATGGAACAGGTGGTGTGTTTTGTTGCTGTTGTTTGGTTTTCTTTTATTGTTGTTGTTGTTGTTGTTTTTATGTGTTTGTTGTTATTTGGTTGTTGTTGGTTTTTTTTTCGCAGAATTTCAACCACAATTAGATTTTTTTTTTGAGAGAGAGAGAGAAACCTGGAAATTGAACAATAAACTCAGTCAGATAACGTAATATAGAAAAATGACCCATGATTGGATGAATGAAATAAAATCAAGATGCTAATTGGAAAGAAAATCTGAAATGGTTCTTTCTCCAAAGGAACAAAAGAAACAGCACAGACATACCTGTGAAAACACATGGAAGGAGGATATGTGCGATTACAAAATTGCTAGAGTCAGAGATGTGATGTTTACCTACATGGAAGCTAAAGATGCTCCATACTGCATTAAAAACAAGCCTTAATAAATAAGTTAACAACAAACATTGCGCCAACAAGGTTAAGACATGAGAAACATACACTGACTCTGAATTCACTAAGAAACCTCTCTACCTCATAACATCTGGCCTTGTTTTTTACCCGCCATTATCTAGATTAGGTTTCTCTTAAAACTTAGTGCTCATTTTGTACCTGCACTCATTCAGTTGCACTCCAAGAGTGTGGGGAACACTCAGAGTCCCCCAGGATTTTGCCCTTGCTCACAAAGCAGTTTTTTAGGGTATTTTTTTGAGAAATATATAAACCAAGGATTAGATCAAGCTCTTGGCCTAAGAAATTACAGTAATATTTTAATAAGCAGGGTGCAAATAAGTTCTGATTCGTATAGTGCAATTGCCTGAGTAGGTCCACATGAACAAATAATTACTGCTAAACTGCTTTAAAATATAATCAGTAAGAAAGATCATGACAGGTCTACTTCTAATTAAATTAATTGCTGGGTAAGAAAGATCAAGGCCAGATGCTCAAAATTACTTTCAATAATTTGAAGTGCCCAAACTATCACATCATTGTATTTCTGTGCACCTGCTAATACTAAACTATCACAGGATATTGATTAAGAACTTGATCCTAAAATATATTTTTCTATGTCTTTTTAGGGTTTTCCTCAATATCATGCAAAAAATAAGAGGTGTTGTATAAAGCGGTTAATATGTTGCTTTTTATCCAAGGCATGGAAATTTTTATTTCTACACGTTTGACTGAACTGTACTGCAAAGCAAATATTACTTAAGGTCACCAGTTATGCAGCTGCCACAATGCCCAAGAGAAGCAGTTTAAGTACTTGTGAAGTGAAGTTCAAGTTACTTCTGAAAATTAACCATTTTCTGTTCTACGGATTTTATACAAGAAGTTTTTTTTTATTTTTCTGGGGTTTTTTTGTTTGGTTGGTTGGTTTTGGTTTGGTTTGGTTTGGTTTTAAGAGCACCCATTCTCATCAGCTTGCATCGCTTTTCTAAATGGAAACAACAGTGTCACCCATAATGTAGTACAGGGGATAAAATACTGTCTTCTGAGTGCTGAATGAAATTATCATCTTGCCAGTGTGAGAGTTCTTCGGAGTTTGCAGAAGAAAGAAAAAAAAATACAACACACATTTGTTTTCAGAGAAGACACTGGTGCATAAACAGTAATGACTGGCATTGATGCAGCGCTGGCCATTTGTAGGGAACATGAAGCAAATATAAGCAACGTGGTAATTTCTTGTGTGTGATCTAGAAAGACTCAAACAGAAATTTTTATTTTTCTTAATCATCTCTGGCTGAGGCAAATTCATTGGTTTGCATACTTTATTTGCTTTATTTGTTTATTTGCTTAGTTGTTTTTTACTGAGGAAGCTCAGTGATGTAGGTGTTTACAGGAAATGTTTGCAGATAACTGCAAATCAAAATGAAGAAAAACAACCTGCAAGTTCAAACAAATGTGCAGGGGCTGTGTTTTTCAGCACACTTCAGGTCACACCAGAGGTGATGAATCTTCTTCATTAACAAATACGTCAAGAGAAAGGTACTGCAGCCCAGCTGGAGGGCATAAATGGCCCCATGATCCATGAGAAAAGAACCACATTTCCACTGTGTAAAAGAGGACAAACAGGCAGTGTGGCTGTACTTTGAATATTTGCACAAGCTAAATAAGATTAGTTAAGGAAATTCTGTTTATTCCATGTCTTCCCTAATACCTGACTGAGCATTTTTCCCAGGAAAAAATATTTTGAAATAATTATTTTTTCCCCTGGGGATCAAGAAATCGAGGGAATATTAGCATCTGAGTAACTGATTAGTCACAGCTGGGAACAGCAGGTCCTGTGGTACTTTAGCCAAATGAAAGACTGAAGTTCTTTGCAGAGAAGCTTGAGAGAAGTCTTTAAGAAAGCACATGTGAGTGATGTTGAACTACCACTCCTATAGAGTAGAGCAGCACAGTATGGTGAGAATATTATTATCAGCATGAAATGAAGCAAACCATTTTGACATTTCCAAACTCCACATTTTGATATTACTTTTTATACCTATGAAAAATTTTACTATTTCATTTTTATTTTTTCCTGACTCAGGATCAAGTGTAAAAATATCAATCTATTGTGAGACAGAAATTCCATTATACATTAGCTTTCATATCAAGAGTGACATCTCATTTTCTCATTTGAAGCATCTCTATTTTTACCTTTTCCCATTCAGCCTCTGAAGAAACATAATGTATGTTAGAACAGAGAAGCATTCTGGGGTCACTGCTTCTAAGTTATATTCTCAGTTCACCTGTAACAGTTCAGATTTAAGACGTTCAATCTGTTTCTTTCCATAAACTCTGCTTTAGCTGGCTGCATTAGAAGGCACAAGGTAGCTACTCTGCTGTGGGGAAGGCTCAATATTGTGTGTAGAGGCTGGTAAGTTTAGCCCTATAAAGACCACTCTTGGGGGTGTTCCACCAGGAAAATGTGGTAAAGAACAGCACACATATCTGAAAATGCTTAAATATTACTAAGAATCTAACAAAAGTCTTTAAGCTGTGTGCTTTGGTGCCTTTCAGAGTACGTATTATTTCAGAGTTTATATGCTACTGGAACCCACTGGAGGCATGTTTTAATTTTAGCTGTAGCATTTTGCAGTTACAGTGAGCGGGGGAACAAACTGCTTAAGTGCAAAAGGAAGATCCACTCCCATCTCAATTCATGTAAACCTTTCCAGCTGTATAGCAAACAGGAATGACAAAAGGTGGAAATTATAAAGTACTCTCCCAATTTATTAAAAAAAAAAAATCCCTTGGCCAAATAGAAAAATGTCCTTAAGTCATTATAATTTTCATTTTTGGAGCACACAAGGAACCTAAATCAGGCAGAGCCAGATTATTCTGTCTACAGAATGAAGAGTTTCCCTCTTTCTAAAGAGACAATATTCTAAACACAGTGAAGTGTGAAAAGGGAACAGACGTACAGAAAGAAGTCCTTTGCTTATGATCTGCCAGCAGGTTTATGGCCAAGCCAAATTCAATCATCCTGATGTTCATGCCCTATCCAGGGACCTTTCACCTCTTAGATGCAAATTGTTTTTAAAGGAGAAGTGTGACCTGTTAGTGAAAGAAAAGACTCCAGGAGATCATATGGTCCTTGGAAGAGTGGAAGAACAACAGAGCTGTGACTAGTAACAGTAGATTTGGGACAAGTAGAAAGAAAGAAACTTGCGTTCATATGCATCTATGCCATCAGTTTGAACAATGTGCACTCTCAGATGTCTAATAAGCAATGAGCTCATGCTACAGCCTCCATCTCATGGAAGGAAATTAAATGAGTCTCTTGTTTTTACCTACCTTTCTATTTCCACACTGTAGAAAATTATTTCCCTGTGACCTCTGTACTTCTGTCAAAAATGTGGTTGAAGTTTCCCAGTCAGCTCAAGATTATGATGGGAAATGGACAAAACCAGACATTTGAGCAGTTATACACATATTGTTTCGCACACACTCATGCATACAGCATGATCAAAGAAGCCATATTTCCTTAGGAAAACAATCTAAAAATAAATGTAACACTACTTTTCTGGCAGCCTTTTGGAGCTTTGGAAGGACAAATTTTATTAATCAATAACATTTCATACAGAAAAATATAAGCTACAATGTTCCCCCTATACTTCATGAGGAAAATTAATGTGGCCTCCAGGGGTCCCTGCTATAAATCTCCGTCAAGTAACCCCGCCAACACCTGCCAAGGACCATGATCCCACAGAAATACTTATTCCCATGAGCAGCCCTATAGATTTCATCTGCCACAGGCTTAAAGTTCAGTATTCCCGAGAGATCACTGTCACAGTAAGTTCAGTCTTTAAGAAAATATTGAGAAGGTAGGTCTGGGCAATCTGCATCACTGAGATATCGTAATGAAATCCCCTCAACCTACCCATTCTACTCTGAGGCAATTTCACACTAGAGGTAAATTATTGGGGTCAGTAAAGTTAGGTTAGGCTTGGTTTACCCCATGTCTGTACCTACAAAATATCTTAATAGCACATTGGCAAAGCACTTGGCAAGTTAAGATGGGAAATCTAAACTAAATGACTGAGAATTGAGTCCAGATCTGAGGCACTGAGTAATGCCACAGATACAATAAAAGAATCAGACAATATATATAACAAGTTTCTGCTGTACTAGCTAAGAAATGTCAATCAGGTGAGTGGGCTTTCTCCCAAGTTAATTACACTTCAGAGTGGATCTAAAATCCATAGATTTATAAAGAAAAAGCTTTGGTGGGATTATTTTCAGAGTGATCAAGGTCTTCTGAAAGCCTAAGAAGTCAAGTATGACACAAGAAAAAATATAAGCTGGCTGTTGCAATTATAAATGATGCAAATCAGGTACTTTTGAACTCCTAATTCCTACAATACTAAGCAATAATTTAGCTGTATGTGGCTCTTTAATTGTATAATTTTTGCAAGAATTTCAGCTCTTTTCACAGAATGTATAACTAGACAAGTAATCTCAAACTTTTGATGGCAAATAAAAGAGTATTGAAGAGAAAACAATGCAGAGGATATTGTAGTTTGCTTACCCTGCCAACTTGGAGTACAGCGGTGCATCTGCGGATGTAGATAAGTCAGAAGTCTCTAATGCAAAAGGTTGCCAGTGAGCAACAGAATAGAACTCTTTCAAGTCATACTTCAAGGTCATGAGAAAGGGGGGATAAGTCTCTTTCTACTTCTCAAGTGTCTATATGGGTAGCCAAACACTCTCTTTTTAGCTTTGCTTTCATCAATTAAGCAGGCAATACCTTCTCTGTAACAGATCCTCAAAGAGTTTGGAAATATAATAACAGCACTTATTTATTGATTGCTTTGATCAGGTACTAGGCAGGAGGGAAGAAAACCTCAACATACACATCAATAAACAACCTGGAGCCTCTAAAGCCATAGTGAGAGAGCCTGAGAACTAACAATGAGGCTGAGGTCCTCTAAAAAAGAAAATCATGACAGCAAATCAATGTAAAGCCTCATGGTAAAGATGATGAAGTAAGAGAAGGAATGTTGGGTCGCTGTGAAAAGAACTCTGTGGCCTGCACTAAAATGCTGAAACAACTAATAAGGGATCCTTCAGATGCAGGGAGCATGTGAGACCATCTGCCTCTCTCCAAAAACTATAGAGGAAGCCTGGAGTGACAAGGGCCTGGGCAGGGCTCAGGTTAGACAGGCTGAACTGAGGCACTAGTTTTGCTGTACACTTCTGACATCAGGAAGACGTGAGGCTTAGTGGCCTTATGCCTTTCTCCAGAGACAAGTGGCTTGTGCTTTATACAGGCACTAACGGTATCTGAATGCAGTGGGTTTGGACAAGCTCTACAGGGCTATGAGCTATTTATGCTGAAGTTGTTTCTGGAGTGTTTACAGTATAGTTACACTGGGAAGTCATGCAGAAATACAAATGGGAAGGGAAAAAAAAAATAGCATGAGATATGGACCCCTTTATTGAAGATTATTAAGAGAAAAGGGTAGGAAAAGGCTTTCAACTGAGATGAAAGGAAGGCTTGTTGGAAGAATCTGACAAGAGTCCCCCTACCTCAATAGTGTTGTTTGAAAGAACCAGGTTGTGACCCAGTCAGAGAGTCTGAAAATTTTAGTATGTGTTACATTATATTCTGTGTATGGCAAGCTGCCTCTAGACTTTTGAAATCCCATTGATGTGTTTTTCAAAAGCACCATTTCTTCTGCAAAAGTAAACACATAAAATGTTTTTAGAAGGCTAGCTTTTCCCTAGATACAACCTATTCTAAATTCTCAAAGGGAAAACTGTTAAGTATGCAGATTCACAATAACCTCAAGTGATATTCAGCCCTAAAATACTAAAAAAGGTAGAAGGCCTAATATCAGACAGTCAACTCAGGAGTCTGAAATGGTCATGAAGTGGAATGTAGGTTCAGAAAGTCCTGAAATTATAACACTGCAACATATTTCTGGAGTATGTTACACAAGAATCTTTAATCTTCACATTCAGACTTTACAGAAGCTCTAATCTTAGCTCTTTGGTGTGATTTGAGCCAAACTCATCAGAGACCATGAGTATACAAACACCCCCTGAGTGGAAGCATGGCCATGAAATTTGCACAGTTGTTATCTTCTGGTTATTGTCTGTGTGTTCACTCTGTCTTCATTAGTTTTGGCTGTTTTACTACTCAGCAGAAGACATGTAAACTCTCTTTCATTTACTAAATGGGTAGAGGTATGCCTGGAGGCTTACATGGAATAGTGAATAGAATAGCTACTGTGATCATTTGTCCATTTTGCTAAAGCAGGATAGAAAGGAAAAAAAAAGTAGTACGTGAACATTGGACCTACCAAATATTGATCTGACCTAGGAATTGTGTCTCGTTGAGTACCTTTGGCATAAAAAGCTCTGACAGAATGGCAGGACCGGCCTGCTTTGCAGAGCATCCTGCAATCTTTTTCTCCCACATACATGTCCTGACCTTTTGCAAAGCTGTGACAAGATGGGTTACACACAGTTGTCCACTTCGGGAAGGAAGGTTTTGAACACTCCAAAAACATACCCCAAGTTAGACAAGTCCTAGACAGGCAACAGAGCTCAAAAATGGCAGGGACTGTTGCAGGGACTCAGCCTTCAAAGGTCTAGGCTCCAACCTAAGCTTTTTCTGTGGCTCAAGCACAGAAAATCCACATTGCACCTGAACGCGTCAGCGTCTACAACCACTTGAGATCGCAGTGCAGTTTCCTGCTCACTAGTACACAGATAGGTGCCCTCTTTTCCATCTAGCTGATTAAACAGACAGCGAAAGTCTGAGCTTCATTTCCTGGGGAAACAAGGCTTAGGGTCTCCTGTGAACTGCTGAAGATCAAAAGTGCTAAGTTTTACCAGTTCCTGTTGTTAATGAGGAAAGCATTCATTACAAGTGTTTTCAAGAGTAACAGTATGTTTGTTCACACAAATGGGTATCACCGACAGGCAGTATTTATAGATATTTGGTAAATACTTAAAACTCTGGTTTTTAATGCCATAATAACACCAATGCAGAAGCTGATGAGTCAGCAGGGCTATGATACTTTTTTTCTAATTATATGCCTAGGTTTATGAAACTAATAACTGTTTTTAATAATAGTAAGAAGGAGAAAGCTTACATTTAGAGAATGCATTAAAATTTGCACAGGTAATTGGATTGTATGGGAATGCAAGATAAGAATAACTTAATTAAAATAAAATTTTAAAACAAATGACCAAGTTGTTTTTTAATCACTTCACACCACCTTGAAAAATAATTTACATCTCGGTGTAATCAGCATATATTTATAACTGGGTGTTGTGACTACTAGGTGAGGAATAGAGCAAAGCAGAGAATGAGTAAATAAATGAGGAAAAGGGGATTAGAGGTTCCAGAGGTCATCTATTAAACTCATAAATGTCCAGACCATTCTGAGAGACAAAGAATCAACTCCTAAAACAGTCAGTCACATTTTCTTATTTCATTTGTGTCTCCTCCTATCTTTCCCCCTGTGCTGGCTACTTTATTTTAGATCATCCTCACTGAAGCAATTTAGCTTTGCTCTTGGCAGGGTGAGGTTTATTCCCCTATTCTCACCCAGCTTCAGAGTTTATACCATCTCTCTTCCAACTCCTAATTGTTCTTCTGCATTAGCTGGCAAAGACTCCAGCACTTCTGCAATTCACCACCCAAGTTCCAACTTAGAAAGGTCTTTTCTCTTAGTCTCTATGTGTCGCATGTGTACACAATACCCTTTTCAGGTAAATTTGAAATGTTTTTGAGAGCAACACAGAGGACATTGAGGCTGTTTAGGTGTGAGTCAATGATTAAAGAGTGCTCAGGATATAAGAGGAGACATTTACATGTTTTAGGAAAACGTAAGGTCTATTAATTCTTGTTCTGCCTTCAGTACCTGTAACAACAGATCAGAGATCCACTGTGCATATGAAGCCATACCCTGGCACCTGTCATTGTGAACTCAGTAACTCACTATAAATTAACAAATGATAAGTGAAAGGAATTATCATCCCCAATTAGGACCAAGATGGAGACTGTAAATGACATGCTCAGGGTCCCATAAGCTGTCCCAAAGCAAATAAGTGAAACCAAACACTTGGAGTCCCTGCCCTGGAGTTTTTGCTCTTCTTGGCAAGGTGCAAGCGTCCTTCAACCAGTGCAATTCCTGAATCACATATCACACATCACACACAGAAATGCTTTTTTACTGTGAGTGTGACTGAACATTGGCACAGGTTTCCCAGAGAGGTTGTGGGAACTCCATCCTTGATGTGGTCCTGGGCAACCAGTTCTAGATAACCCAGCACTGAGGCTTGGACACAATAACCTATAGAAGACCATTTCCACCTCAATCATTCTGTAATTTTGTGATCTACACCTTTGCAAAATCCCAGTAAAATTAGTGACTGCTGTTTCCAGATTTGCAAATGGCACTGCTTTCCTGTCTACCTCTGTTGGCAAAGTCTGTCGCTAAAAGGGAAGTCAGGCCAGAGGTTACACAGTGTTCACTCCTCTGCCCAATTTCACAGTACGTTTTACAGGACATATTTGGGGAAATTACTCTGGTTTTATTTTTTGCTTTCCCAAAGAAAACTGCTTTTCTCCAGTTGTATAAAAATAGCCTTTCACAATTGTTCTATCCCTTTAGACTTAGTGAATAATTGAAGACTGTTTTCCTGGTAGTTAGTAATGAAAAAGGTTTACTCTGAACCTTTCTCCATTATCCAGCACCAGCACTTTCCTCCATTGCTGAGGTTGCAAGAGAAAGCAAGGGGTGACAGATGCTTGTATATCTCTTCATGAACAAATTAAGCAAATTCTGCTGCCATCTGGCTGAGAGTAAATCTGCAGTAACTCCACTGGATAACTGAGAAGACTTTGGACTTACTCAAGAATAACTGAAAGCAAATGTTCAATTACATTTTTCATCTGGCATGTTCAAAAAACATGTGACTAATGAGACTGACATGTCTATAAATGTATGAAAAAGTATAAACCCATATGTCTTGCTTTTTTTACCAGCTCTTCCCTCATACTTTCATTATTAGTAACCTGTGGGTACCAACATTAACCTCAAAGCAGTTTTCCTGCTATTGTATCTTGGTTCTTCTCCACCCATTTTAACCAAACTTCATTGAATTTCTTCTCTGCTAAATAGCTACTTCTATTTGTATAAAATAGTTTCCTACGACAACCACTTAGGCTCCCAGCCTACAGAAAGAGTGATCTGTACAAACAAAGCTTTGCCTCCATTCCCAGCACAGTCTGGTTTCCCTCCTCTTTTACAGCAAACATCTATCTGGTTACAGCCCCAGATCAGGGTTTCTTGCTTCTACATTCCGCTGATTGGGCCCCTAATTTAATTTCTGCCAGATACAGGCTTGAACTACCTCACTGTATGGAAGTCAGGAAAGATGCTGCATATTCAACTGCTTTAATTTTCTTCTGATTTCTTTCATGACTGTAATTGCACTTATATGAGCTCCATCTTAAAAGGGAAGACATTCATGTTAGCATCTGGGAAAAAAAAAAAAAAAAAGAGGGAAGGGAATATTTTTGTTTAGTTAGGCCTTGCTTTGTTTTTGGTTTGGTTTTTTGGAGCTTATGTTCTTGCAAGTCAGGAAGAGCAGGGGAGCTTTTTGAAAGTATAGGGATGCTAGAGGACACCTGCCATACATTAAAAATTCATGCCCAAGAAGTGATGAAGGCTACTTAGGTTTCACTTATCTGTGGACTTCTGGCAGGTTTTGTTGTAAAGAAAAAGCATAGGAAAGTCCTGCAGTTTATTTCTCTTCCCAGAAGAGGAAATTAAAGGATCCTACGTATAGTACTGAGAAATTGGAATGAAGCATTGCCTCATTTTCTATTACTAGAGCTTTATGGATACTAGAAATTCTAGAAGGAATGAGGTTTTATGTAACCTGGATGGAGAGCTTAGTCACAGAAAAAATAAGCTACTAGAAGCCCCATGCTGAGAGCTGGCATTGAACTGACCCTATAATACTTGGTTTGAAGGAATAGGGTACAGAGTAAGGCATCCTTAGCTTTGGTGCAGACCTTAACCTGCTGTCTCCAGGAAACTGAATGTTAAAAGGAATTGCTATGCTTGTACATAGTGTAAAATTGCAAAAGAACTATTAAAACTTGTCTTAATTAAAAACAAAACAACAAACAAACACCACCTGCTGAGGAAAATTCATAGCCTATAATTGTGAGATTGTTCCTTAACTTTTCTCTTCATTTTAAATTTCCTTTGAAATCAAACTCCCTTTGTTTTCTAATGCACAACACTACACAGACAATACTATCATTCCCTTTTATTTTTTTTTAACTCTGCTTATAACTTTAAAGTTCTCATATTGATTCCTAAAAAAGTGTAATAAAAGCAAATTAATAGAAAATTAACTCATGTTTCAGAATGAAAAAGTCATGACCTTGTTGCTTTGTTGAAAGTGTCTTGTAGTAAACTCCACATGAGATATTAAATTCTGAATTACCTGACCTTTTGAAGAGGTTAATTGATTACAGACTGTTGCAGTTGGCAGTGCATCTTGAATGATCTCTACCATTCAGTGATGAGGTGTCATGGAGAAGAAAGAGCAAGTGAAAGCAAGAGGAAATGGATTGCAGTCTTTGAAAAGCAAGGAAGAAGGAGTAAGGATTTTTCAGCAAGAAGTGGTCAACCACCAAGTTATGCAGGAGCAAGATGGGAAATGTTTGAGGTTTCCAGCAGGTTCCCCTTAAGACTCTGTAGGACTTAATGGACCAGACTTATACCATTACTGAACCTCAGAGCTCACTCTTATCTGCTAAACTATCTTTCCCAGTGAAGTACTTTTACTCTGTTCCTACCTGTGCTCATCTTTCTGTAGCTTCAGAGTGTGCTATATCTAGTACTTTAGGGTTTTTTCCTCTTACGTTTTTTTGTTGTTTGTTTTTTGTTGTTGTTATGATACAATAAACACAGTTAACACTTCATTAGCTGGATACAGCTATTCCCATATTGCCAATGACAAAGCAGTTGACTAAAGGAAGACAGGATACAAAGCAGAATCACAAAAGACTCTGTGGTCATTGCCATCAAACAACACTGTATAGATCTGCGGAGTAGTAGATATGAAATAGCACACATAGTACATGAAGTGAGTTTGGGTACATGTGAACAGGGAAAACTAATCTCTTTCAAATAAAAAGTATAACAGAAAAAGAGACAAACTAAAGACTAGAGGAGAATAAGACTAAAAGAACAATTAAGAAGACCCAACTGGAAAAAACCTCACATGTGGGAAAATAAAACAGATGTAAGTGGGGCAAAAATCAGTTGGTGGTATGATAGCCTTGTATTTTTACATGGAATTTTTACCAGCAGAAGCAAAAGTATAGAAACACTGTTTTTAGCTTCTCAATAGACTGGTTCAGTGTTGCAGTGAGATAGGGAGGCTCTTTTGTAGAGATATACCATCAATTTGATTTTCAGTTTCTGTTTCAAAAAAAACTAAACAGCAGGCAAAGGGCAGATGTCAGAAAATGACTGGAGAAGGGAAAAGCTCAAGTGAAGGGTGAAGACACCTAACATTTTCTGCAGCCTCTTATTTAGACAGCTTGAGTGTCAGTAGGTGTTTTGTTGTTGTTGTTGTTTGTTTGGGGTTTTTGTTTGTATGTGGGTTTTATTTGTGAGTTTTTTTGTTGGTTTGGTTTGGTTTGCTTTTTTCTTTATTTTAGAAGCTGGAATTGTGTCTTGCCTATGCTCTCTAATGCTTTGTGGAAATTTCTGCTTGCTGTGTTAAACTCCATTATATGAATTCCTTGTTACACTTTATCTTGTTCCACTACTACAAACATTTCTTCATGGCTTTAAACTTGAGTCAAGTAGATTTCAGCAGATAGGGCAAAAGTTAAGCAGGAAACTAGTTGCTCTCACTACTGAGCTGTATTTCTCATTCCTGCAGGGTGCTGTGTGAAGGAAAACCTTCTGAACTGGTTTGATTAAGAGCTAATTTAGGACTACAATAGTAAAAGAGGGAGGCGAATGTAAAAAAAATCAATATTTGGAAAGAGTCTTTTTGTTGAGACTTTGTTTCATTTATAGGTTGAGAGTGTTCCAGAAAAGCTGATCCTTAGTCAGTTCTGCTTTCCTGTTTAGCCATACAATGAAAGTATTTGTATAAAACAAAGTGAATAACAAAACCAAGGGTTTTTTGTTTGTTGGGGGGGAGAGGAGGGGTTAGGTGGTTTGGTTTTTGTGTTTTTGTTGGTTTTTTTTTTTTTTAACAGGGAGAAAGATAAAAATACACAGCTTGATAATAAAAATTCATAGGCTATTTTGTGAAATGAAAAATTATTTCAAAACTTTGGGAAACCTAAACTAACCAGAAAAACACAATAAAATGCAGAGAACATTTTTCTGCATTATGTTCCAAATGTTAGCTAGTTTTGATAAAAAAAAAAATATTCTTTCTTTTGTAGAGATTAGGCACAACAGCTCAGTATTCATGGTGGGTGAAGGGGAAAAAAAAAAAAGAAAACAAGGGAAAATTACTGCCTGTTTGAAAAAGGTATTTACCTGCTTGCTGGATCACCCCATTGACCACACAAGGGTTTGGAAACACCTATGAGTAAGACTGTCCTCTACTATATCACATATACATAATCACAGGATTTTATCCTGCCACTGCAGAAGTCAATGAAAAAAAAACAAAACAAAACAAAACTCGTTTAGATTTTAATTAGAGAATTAATCTCTCTCTTCAGACACAGCAGATGTGTTAATACATGTGAGTAACCCAAAGAATTTCATTTAAGTCTAGCACCAGAAATTACTGGACTCCAGTTATCATAGTCATCTAGGAAATGGGGCAAGGAAAGCTACTCTCATGCTCTCTCTTTAGAGGACAGGATTATAAAAGGGGGATGATAAATACTGTTTACTTGACAGTCACTCCAGCATGAATGTAAGTATTTCGCACAGCTTAATATGTGTGTGTATACACATTGTTATACAGTATTGATTATAAAAAAGGGTAATACCACAACAAACTGTAATGAAACTTTGCAGTACCTATTTTGGCAAGATATTCGTAATCCCTTATACAAAGGAAAAGCTGCTCAATGAAGTGTAATGCTGTGTTCCTCAGATAATTTTCCAAAGATTGGGCTGAGTCATACATTACAGGGCAGGGGGGGCCTACACCCATGAAAATTAAAAATGAAGTGTGGTAAGCAGACATTTTCTGAAAAAAATAAATTATAGAGGACAACGATTTGCTAGGCTGCTTGTAATCACAACTAATAATCATTAATTATTTTCTTTTAATGTATTTATTGCTACCTAAAACTCACAATAGGCATTTTAATAACTAATATCTATCAATATCTGGCAATAGGTATTCACTGGTACTCAAAGATTCCTTTTTCTCAGAAATACATATTATTACCCTGTGCAGGAAAAAACAACTGTGAAATGCTACCACCTTATAAGCTTTCAGGACTTCAGTGATGGAAATGAGTATTTATAACCAGGAGCAGTTACATAATGAACCTCTCATGAAGGCTTTCTAGATACATATTAAAGGTGAAACATTCAAAATGAAATTAAATTATAGAAGTCTTGACCTGAGGGTCAGGTTAAAAATGAATAACCAGGAGATATGTGAAAAAGCATAATTCAGACTTGAAAAAAAATATCTGAAATACTTTTCTGGTGTGATCTAGCCTGCTATATTATTGCTACTTCCTCAACACTGAGGCCCACAAGCTATTTTAAGGAGCCGCTAACATTAAGTTCATTTGACAAACATAAAATTTTAAGCAAAAAGTGTTGAAATGCATTGGGAAAAATAAGATTATGGGAAGTATCCTCTGTTGCATTCTTGGGCATGATTATTATTTGCCTGGAGAAGACATATAGCTTCTTATCAACTAGGCAGCATTGCACAATATGACAGCATAGTAATCTATGTCACATTATATCAATATATATTATGACTATCCTAAGGGACTGTGAGAAAGGTAAGAGTGCAAAATAGAAAGGTTCCTATCTTCTGCTCTTTATTTTTATAGAGTGCACACCATAGTAATGAGATTCTTCATGATTTGGATATTAAGAGAGGCTCTGACTTCCACCTGCCATGAGACAATGAGGAAGGATGATGGGAATCCCCACTGCTTTTACTGTAGTCTTCTCTCCCGGCACACATAGCTGTGAATGGATACCTGATTAATTAGGTTTGAAAAATAAAGGCATCTGAATATAACTTTCTCTCTTGGACACTGCTGGTAATACAAACTGTCTTGATGTAAGTGCACAAAGTTTAAACTTGGCCTTTTTATTGAGGCCGCTGTTCCCATTGAAATCCATTCTCTTGATGTTAATGTGATATAAATAATTGAATTCCTTATGCCAATGACTGCTCATCTGGTTGGCTGTACAACATTTGGCTCCATGCCACAAGATTGATTGCTTTTCTGAATGCTGGAGTGACTCGAAATTAAAGTTGAGTTACACTATTAATTGATTCAGGATGGTTTTTTTTTTGAGTAATTATGTTCAAGAAGGTTCTGTCAATACAATTTGCTCTTAGTTGTCACTGCACCATCAAATATAATGAAGTTGGGAGCACACAGGATAGTAACTTGTATGACTATAGCAGTATTTGCCAAAAAAAATCTCCATATAGAAGAAATATAGAGAACATGAAGTTATATTTAATCTGTTATGCATTGCACAGAGTGTTATAATAAATGTAGTTTTGCTGTTTATTTTGGAGCTCTGTAATGTTCATTTATGTATCAAGGTAATGGTGATATGTTGGTAATATAGCTGTGTATTCATACACTTTAGGTTCAAATCATTTAACTGCAGCATTGAGATAGACTGTGCAAACACACATTGCCTGACTAATCCCCAAAACAGTCTTTTGAAGTTCATTGAATTGTGTAGATGAGGGAATAGCAGTCCGGAAAGGTTCCTCAGGTGCCCAAGAACTCATTGTGAAAATCAAGTTTAGAACTTGGATATGCACAGATTAGGGACATGCTCAGGGTATTCAGTCATCTGATATTCTGAATATGAAAAAACTCCAGTGTGTTCAAACCATCGTAAAACAAGTTCTGGACAGGACCAAGATCACCTTAAACAAACCATCTTACAAAATGGTAACATGCAAACACCTGTCTTCCACTGGCTTCTGTCATTTTCCTAGAGGATTCAAAATAGTTTGTAAACCTTTCTCCATTTCCTTTAATTACTCAAAATTGCTTTCCAGGTCCACTGACTTTCATTTTAAGGTGACACTTTCCAAAAGTAAGACTATTTTCCCCTCAACAGCAAGATAAAAGCCCACTTTACGATTAAAGTCATAGGAAGTAAGTGCATCCCAGTCTCAAGATAGGCTGTCACCTCTAAGTTAAGAATTTTAATGTTTAGAATTTTCCAGCAAAACAATGTGACAGTCTTCAAACAAATGTGGACTGGGATAAAAAGGATGCAAAGTCACCAGGCTATCTCATACACCCTAGGCTGAGATTCACCTCCAGTAACCCTATTAAAATAAAAAGGATGACCTGTATGATTTAGTACTGGAGAGGTAAGCAATGGTCACAAGTGTATAATGTATTATAAAACATCCATTCTTGATAAGCTTAACTTCTTTTTCACCACCAAAATTGTGGCTATTCTCCTGTTGTGCAGCAGAAATGCAAGCTGACTGGGGATTTAAATCATTACTTCTGCTGCTTGCTTACAGAACAGGATTCAAACACCTGTTAATTTGCTGAAGAAGGTGTTTCTGTTCTTCTTCACTAATCACCCCTCTATAGTTTGCATTTCTCAGGTTTCACAAGAGCACTGAGTTAACCAATCCAGATCATATTTCAGAGGAAATGTAATCAATAAATCACCTATATTAGTCTCATGTCCACACACAGGGGTTTTATTATTAAGGATATCTTGAAAGGTTCACTGAATATTACACATTGAAATAAGTGTCTGTTGCCTGGGAGCAATTTCCAAGCTGTCTTCTGGGAACTAGGACACACTTAAAAGGATTTAGTGGTGGAAATCTTTCATTTAGAAAATTCATTTCTGCAATTCACATGTTAAAGAAACAGAAAATGTTTCGATGCCAACTTTAACAGCAGAAATGCATGTGAATAGCTCCTCACCCCTGAAACAGGGCTAATTTCTGCAGAAGTTCATCCCAGAGATGTATTTATGAGCAGGTGTTTTGCTTCACTGTTCACATCTTGAATTATGTCCATTCCATCATATCTATCATTTTGCCCTTACAGTCAAGGAATTTGGTCTTTTCAGTTGACTGAGCTGGGAAAGGAGAGTGCATCACTTCTCATTTTAAAACATTCCATAGTACTTGGCTTCTGCGTATATCTGAAAACAGTAGATGTGTAATGAAATAGCTGGGAAAACAAAGCACAAATTACCACATACATCATGCTCCACATTTACAGTAGCAGAAGTAGTAGCACTTTGGAAGTATTTCCCACCCTCGTCTCCTTCCCAATCACTGCTGCTGTTGTTTTTGTCCTTATTTGCAGAAGTCACGAAGTCCTTCCATTTGTCAAGTCATCAGTTCTCAAGAAAGAAGATGATGCAGACAAAGTTAGCCCCAGCTACAGGAGGCAAGTGTCCCTAGGGATTCACCTGAGAGGTTTCTTCCTCTGGATAAGTCCTTAGGCAAGGATTTGGGAGACAGGGAAAGAAGAGGGAGTCTATTACTGGGTTTTAAAGATAGCTCCTATCTCACACTAGAATTCCAAGACTGCAATCTTCACTGAGGCAAGTCACAAGTATTAAGCAAAAGAGAATTTCCCAACTTGAAATCACCAAATGAAAAGTCCAAATGCCTGACTTGTCTTCCTGTGTTTCTATGGAAATTAAATGTGATGAAAGAAAAATTGATTGAATTCCCAGGACTAATTCTATCTGTAGACAACCTGAGCTTTTCAAATATGCACTCTGTCAAGACACCTCCTGTGTGATTTCAGGTTGATTAGTTACCTTCCCTAAGACTTCTTTTTCTGTAAAGGGGGGTTTATACTTCCCTCCTCCATGTGCAGATGGTGAGCTAAATGTTGTAAATATTACAGGGCTCTCTGTTGTACAGTACAAAGTTTGGGTTTTTAGACACAGGACAGTGTATGGTATTTTACATCTAAAACATTTCCAAGTGAAGCTACCGTCTGAGCAGTTTTCTTATCGCTATAATTGAAAGCTCATTTTGGTGAGTTTTCTTGGCCATCAAACACGTGATATTTGGATGAGCAACCAAACCAAGCATTTACTCAATATCTGAGTGAAAGTATCTGAAAGATGTTTTGGCTGCAAAACCCAATCAGAGTGATTTTTTTTTTACCCCCATCTTGCCTTTTTGAATCTAAAAACAATACTGTAAAGAAAGTCTCTACACATCTTTCTCTGGGCTACTGGATTTTAATACAGGTCAGCCTGCTAGATGGAGACCAAAGCTAGCTCCAGACTCAGAGGAAGGCTGTAATTTGTAAGGAAGTTCAAGCTCAACAGCCATTTAGTTGCCTGGGATTTCTCTCCACTTGCAGAAATTTCCAATGGAAGCTACTTCTAGGAAAGAAACAAAACTCTGAAGTTTACTTAAGAAACCAGGAAGAAGAGACTCCCTGGGCAAGTAATGTTTGCAGGGCTACAGGGTGTTAACATTTCACAAGGAGAAGTGTGTATTTCCCCAAGTAGTCCTTCAGCAGTAGACCAGGAAGCCTCTGCTGTTAAGAAACACTTCTGAATTTTTGACTGGTAGATGAAGAATGTGTCCTCAAATATTACAGTTTCAACAAAGATCATCATGCTGACTGGGAACTCTTTTACTAGATGTTTGTTATGCATCCTGGAGTAAACAGACAAAGTGACATATATGTTGGAAAAAAACCAATAGTCTAAAGTTGCTGACTAAGACAGTAACAAAGGCAGAATTAGACTGTCTCCCAAGAACTGACCCACTGGGCCAACTTTTTCTCAGAGCAGAGCTGTGTTAAATCAGCCTCAAATGACTAACAAAACCAATATAGAACAAGAGAATACAACCCAGAATTTGTCATTCTGCATTTGTTTTGCTTTGTTTTTACTATAACATTCTGCACATCAGTTTGTTTGATTGGGTCACTTTGCTCAATGAATTTTGTCTTCCTTCCAAACAGATGGTGTGAGCCTAGGAATAGTTTTAATAAAATTCTTTGTGTGCTGGTTATATGGCACTTATTTGGCAAATGTCACTCCACAGACACACTTTAGCTTTAAGATGATACTGTAATGGTTTAAATCTCCCACCAGCTGCCACAAAATTAGAGCCACATTAATATCAACAGAGAAATTAGGAGTTCTGGTAATTCAGCTGGGAACTTGAGGGAAAATTTTATAGGCATTTGGAAGATTTATAGTGGGAAGGGATTGTGAAAGTCTGCCCTAGCATTAGACAGTAACAATATTAAGGCTTGAAAATCTGAAATACATTTTTTCCTCTACTCTCTGAGCTGACCAGACAATGCAGGTGGTCTGTATTTTAATCTTGACAGCCTTGAAGGAACACGAACAAGGTGTATATATCCCAGGTGAATATTATTCAATGAATTATCAGCAAAAAGCTTTTGAAAATAAAGTGAATTTCATACTATAGAGGGCTCTATACTGTGGCACACCTCTAAAGTGGGAATTTCTTAATATCTGTAGATAAATCTTCTACATTGCATGGAGATGCAAGATTGGAGACACAGTCACACTTCACTCTGCTTTCCCACCCCCATTCCAATTAACAGATTGGCCTTTAAAATCAGTCACAAACACCTGGTTAGTCAGAGTAAGGTGAATCTTGTCATTACACATCCTAAATCACACAAAGAGAAAGTGCCGGCCAGAGATCATAACTGGGGAATGTAGTGAGAGATGTGCAAAACATCATGGGATATGGACATCCCGGTCTTCTATTAGGAGAGTACTTGGGCAGGCCAGAGGGTAGGGATGACTCCATGTAAAATAAGAATAATTCAAAGCAAAGACAGAAGAGTGCAAGTTCAGATACTGCTCTGGATGTTACATTCAGACTGACTGCAGAGGCATATCACTGTTTTAATGAGATACATTAATCTTCCCCATCACTTCTCTTTATCTCCAAAATGCCCCAGACATCAGTGCATTTAGGAGGGTTTTGTACTGGAAGTGAATGGTGTGGATGATATGTTACAACAGTTAAATGCAATCACAATAAACTTCTCCCATGGGTAAGGCAGTGGTATTCAGTTATTTTCATTCTTATGGCCAATGGGGAAATTATATTTTCTTTTGAAATATATGCAATTGGCTGTGGTCTGAGATAGGATATCACAGTAGATGGACCACTACTATGCTCTCTTATGGCAGCTCCTGTGTTCCAGAGTGTATGCACATTATTCGATAGCTGCAAATGAACATATAAAAGTTAAGAGGCTTTTTGGAAATGATGTTTTTCAGCCTGCAATATTACATTAATTACACCACAGAGGTATGAGAAACTATCATTAGTGTGATCACACTATAATGATGGATAAAGAAACCATTAAAAGTAGAAGGGACTGAGTTGCCAGGATAATTAGGAATTTTTCTGTTGAAAATAGCAATGGCAAAAAGGCAAAAGGAAAAAAAAAAAGTGTTAAATCAAAAAAGATGGGGGCAACTTTTAATATTACAAGAGAGGTCCTGAAAATAGGGCAGCTAATGGGGATGTTCACTCAAAAAGCTTGTTATTATAAATCTGCATTAGCATTAGTTTTTCAAATCACTGCTGGGTATAAAATCACAGTTTACAGACTGTAAAGAACCTAGTTTTTAACTGACAATCTTTCAAAAAATGGGTCTGTGTCAAACCAAATTCAACAGCCAGCAAGTACACTTGGCTAAATGTCTTCTGATATTCAGAGCTGAACTAATGGCTATCATTCTCACTGTACCAGGTTACTCTGTAGTTTTATTAGATCCTTGTCATGGAGGCACTCCAAAATGACTCCAAGCAAATAAGCTTAAACCAACTTTAATTTGGGAACTGAAACCAAAACCAAACAGGCTGAAACCAAACGACAGAAACCAATGCAAGCGTGGTGGTGGTGGTATAATCCAAAATCAATCAGCACTGCAGCAACATTAAATAAACTGCAGGTTTGATATACCAGTTGGGGATATTATTACCATATGACCACACAAGAGCAATGATCCACAGTGTGCATGCACTTACTCAGAAGAAGAGGCCTCTTTCACTCCAGGGCACCCAGAAGAAATAATCACTTGCCGAGGGGGAAGAAAAATCA
Source organism: Nesoenas mayeri (assembly GCF_963082525.1). Taxonomy (NCBI): domain Eukaryota; kingdom Metazoa; phylum Chordata; class Aves; order Columbiformes; family Columbidae; genus Nesoenas; species Nesoenas mayeri. The sequence continues at coordinate 30,434,562 of NC_137545.1, forward strand.
TTCACCAAGGAGAAGATGAGGGTCCTCAGTCCCATGAAGTGTCCTTGGATGACATCCCTTATCTAAGGGGAAGGCTCTGTTCACACACCCACTGCTCTGAAAAGACCACTCAACGTGGGACTTCAGCAGGGGCCCCATTGAGCCCCTCCTGGTCCCCCAGCTGAAGGAGTTGTGTGAGGAGTCACCATGCCCCAGAGTGGTGGGACAAGACTGTCAGCACCTACCAAGATGCATGAGGAGAAGCACAGAGGAGCACAAAAGTTGCTAAAGAGCCATCAACTGCCCTATTTAAAGATTCCAATCTCATCATGGAGAGGGGAGGGTGTGCAACTGCCATAAACCTCTTCTGAGACCTGACATTTTAAGATGTGTTTTGGGGGATGGTATATGTTGTTACTAATTTTTTGGAGGAAAAAAAAAATGCTGTAATAAGCAGCTGCTAGCCAGCAAACATTTCAGAAACTCCAAAGTCAAAGGTGAGGCTAGTGCAGCCAGTCACAGCAATGGCTGGACTTTCTGAGCCTTCTATACATTAAAAACAGAGCTTAATAATTCCATTAGGTTGTGACACACTACTCACTCTGAAACAGGAGTTAGTTTGTGATGTGTTGTCAAAAATGTAGTTATGAAAGCCTTCTAAATTGCAAGTCAAACAAAACTACATCTCTTTTATTTAAATGAACAAACAAAACCCTAAGAGTTGGTTTTGCCCAATTTTGACAAAAATAGTCTTTTCGAGAGAGAAAAGTGAAAAGACTAGCAATACCTTCAGCAATATTTGTCCAATTCCAAACTTGCATGCACAGATTTGTGGTCCAGCTTGGTATATATCATCACCACATGGTACACGCATGATTGCTTCAACTGCACAACAGCCAATTAATTGAACAACTAAATTGCTTTACCAGTTTACCTTAGCCTAGTGACTACATCTGCAGATCATGCAACCCAACATGCAGAGATATTTGCACGTGAAATTGGAGATATTGGTATGTGTAGCTTCATACACAATCAGATACTAAAAGGGAAAGCTAGGAAAACATAGCAGTGGTGTGTAGGTCTGCCTCACATAAATGTTTTCTTCAAATTGGTTCTTGCATTTGGGAATACTTGAAAAAAAGTCTTGTAATAAAAAGGTATCATATGAGGATATGCATGTTTATGTATATACATGCATATATGTACATCAATACACATATATGCAGAGACATGTGTTTGAATATATATGTATGGACATGACGTCAGGAATTAGCAACTCCTACCTGGGATCTCAAGGATTTAACTGTATGGGAGCAGCACTATATAACCATTAGCAGAGCAAGAAAGGACTTGAGTATTTGATTTGTGACTGTGTGGAGATTTCCCTGGCTCTAATTGAGTAAACACTGGTTCACTGGGCTTGACATTGCTCTTGTACTGGTATAAAGCTGAAATAACTCTATCAAGGGCAGATCACTTTTGTGAACATAAACAAGAATTATGTCCTCCATTGGATAAAAAGCATGAAAGAGCACCTCTAAGATGCAAGCAAGGAAATTCATTAGGTTTAGGCGTTGTCTTGTCCTCCCTAAAGGTTATTGATGTGACTCCAGTAGAAACTTCATCGGGATATAATTTTTAGAGGCTTTCATTTGGGGATTTTTTTATCTTGTTTTAGTCGCATTTGGTGTAGCTGCTACATGCCAAGTACTATAGCTGCTCAGTAGCTCAGATATATTCTGTTAAAAATCTTTATTATTCTCACAATGAAACCATTTTCTGATCTACCTGATATGAATAGATTTTGAAACACGAAAGAACTTACCTGCAATGGCAAAGGCATGAAGTAAACTCCCATGTCTTCTGTGCTAAGCAAACATCACCAGCCCCAACTATGGAGGTAAAGGATTTGTCTCCCCTCCACTAGTACCACCTGTTTATATAGAGGCCCTCTGTCCCAAGATGCAATAGTAGTTTTCAGTGCTGCACTTGGACATCATGAGAAGAGCCAAATGAATCTGCTGAAGACCACCCTTTTAAACTGATAAACATAAAACTGATTCTGCCACTTGTTTCCTTGTCTTAAAAGTGGACAATTTTGGGACAGTAGCAAAAGCTGGATTTTCTACTTTAAAAGTATTGTATCATTTAATATTTTTTCCAGTGAGGTTTGTTTGTTTGTTTGTTTTAAGCTACTCTGTGCTTACAGCTGCAGAAGAGTGTCAAATGAATATAATCATGATGATTAAATGCAAATGTTGCTTTAGGTGTTACTAATGGAACTTGTGGTCCTCCTTTTCTATATAGATATTCAATTTACTGTTCGATTATCTATTAGAACATTTTCCCTTCTCCTGACTTTAATTTGTTTCCTGTTGCACAGAGTAGGAAAGAAAAATGCTTGCTGCCTTGACTCCTATCTTACCTCTAAGCTGCAAGCGCTTCCATAACCACATAGGGAAGAAAAATGTCCTTTTAAACTGTTCTGGCATACAGTATCTTAACATTCCAAGGCACTCCACAAATCAACGTCATCATGTTTCACCTACTTTGAATTTACATCCCTGGTTTCATAAGAAGACTAATAAGATTTGTTAGGTCTGTCAGGTTTCAAATTATCTGTCAAAGAGATTCTGGGTTTGATATGCTCTCAAAACATTCATGACCAGCTGTTCTGAATCTTCTTAAAATAATAGGAAAGTATTTAAAAAACAAAACCAGACTTGTCATCACACTGTGCTCCAGGCCCCTCACCAGCTTCATCGCTCTCCTTGGCACTCTCTCTAGTATTTCAATGTCATTCTTATGATGAGGAGCCCAAAACTGAGAACAGTATTCAAGGTGCAGCCTCACCACCACCAAGTACAGTGGAACAATCACTTCTTTAGTCTTGCTGGCCTTCCTGATACAAGCCAGGATGCTGTTGGCCTTTTTGGCCACCTGGGCACACTGCTGGCTCATATTCAACCGGCTGTCAATAAAAACCCCCAGATCCCTCTCTGCCAGGCAGCTTTCCAGCCACTCTTCCCTGAGCCTGTAGCGCTGCCTGGGGTTGTTATGACCAAATTGCAGGACCTGGCACTTGACCTTGTTAAACCTCAGCCCAACGATCTAGCCAGTCCAGATCCTTCTGTATGGCCTCCCTACCCTCCAGCAGGTCAACACTCCCACCTGATTTGGTGTCATCTGCAAACTTATTAAGGGTGCACTCAATAACCTCATCCAGATCATTGATAAAGAGATTAAACAGAACTGGCCCCAATACTGAGCCCTGGGGAACACCACTCATGACTGGCTGCCGACTGGATTTGGCTCTGTTCACCAAAACTCTTTGGGCCTGGTCATCCATCCAGTTCTTTATTCATCACAGAATATACCCATCCAGGCCATGAGCTGCCAGCTTCTCCAGGAGAATGCTGTGGGATACAGTGTAAAAGGCTTTACTGATGGCTAAATACACCATATTCACAGTCTTTCCCTTGTCTACTAGGTGGGTCACCTTGTTGTAGAGGGAGATCAAGTTGGTCAAGCAAGACCTGCCTTTCATAAACCCATGCTGACTGGGCCCGATCATATAGTTCTCTTGTATGTGCCATGTGATGTTACTCAAGATCATCTGCTCCATGACCTTCCCTGGCACTGAGGTTAGACTGACATGTCTGGTGTTCCCCAGATCCTCCTTCCAGCCCTTCTTGTAGATAGGGCATCACGTTAGACGACTTCCAGTCAACTGGGACCTCCCTAGTTAGACAAGATTTCTGAGAGATAATGGTAAGTGGTTTAGTGATCACCTCCGCCAGCTCCCTCAGCACTGGGTGTTTCCCATCTGGCCTCATAGATTTGTGGGTGTCCAAGTGGTCACTAATCATTTCCCTTGGATTATTTGGGCTTCATTTTGCTCCTCATCCTTGTCTTCTGCCTCAGGGGGCTGGGTACCTGGAGCACAACTGTTCTGACTATTAAAGACTGAGGCGAATAAGGCATTTAATACTTCAGCCTTTCCCTCATCTTCCGTCACTATGTTTCCCTCTGCATCCATCAGGAGATGGAGATTCTCCTTAGTCCTCCTCTTGTTGCTAATATATTTGCAGAAACATTTCTTGTTGCCTTTCACAGTGGTGGCCAAGCTTAGCTCTAGTTGGGCTTTGGCCCTTCTAATTTTCTCCCTGCATAACCTCACAAAATTCTTGTACTCCTCTTGACTAGCCTCCCCCCTTTCAGAGCCAAAAATACATCTCAGTGTTATAGGTCCAAAGAAATTTCTTATTCTAATATCCCTCATTCCTCACAAAAATTATAGAAATTTTTGTAAACCAGTCTTACAGCTTCATGCAACAGACACAGGAAGAAGCGAAGCTGGGTCCTTCCAACCTGAGACAGTAAACCTGTCATTGATTTTGAAAAAAAAAAAAAAAAAAAAAAAAAATAATAATTCAATGCAAGTTTACTCTGAGTAGTGTCTACTTAAATTTTTACTCCAAAATTCTGAACATGAGGCATGCTCAGTGTAGGTCTATAGAGAAATAAAACAGAGAAGTACTTAGTACAATTGATTTGGCAGAGAAGAGCTACAAAAAGACACGAAAAAGAATAGTAGAGGTGATGTCAGAGTTTATAATTTCTTCCTTGTTTCTGACCTTACACTAATATTTGCTACATTTTGGTTTCTTTAACAGAGAAACTCTTTTGCAAGAGTTAATTATGAGGCCTTAAACAGGTTCTTTTCACAGGGGTGTATTTTGACTCTAGAGAATGCACTGTTAATGAAATATTCTACTCTCCAGAGCTTCTAAACTCAATTTTGTGCCATGTATTTTTACGAAATTGATTGGTAGCTCTGTTCATAGAATCATAGAATAGTTTGGGTTGGAAGGGACCTTTAAAGGTCATCTAGTCCAACCCCACTGCAATAAGCAGGAACATCTTCAACTAGATTAAGTTACTCAAAGCCCCATCCAGCCTGGCCTTCAGTCTTCCCAGTTGACCAAGCCTAGGAGGAAACTGACATGGAGAATTAAATTGCTGAAAACAGTTGAGTTCAGGAACACAAGCAAACAAACAAAACCCACCAGACAGAATGAAAGGAAGTTCTCCATATTAAAAGCTGTTTATAAAGAACTATTTATCTCAAATAAGGATATTCTATTCATTTAAAACATGAGAGCAGTTTTCTGTCTGGACACTTCAGCATGTGTCTTTAATGAAATTAAAGTAGTTTTTGCAGCTGAGTGTAACTGGAATTGCACCAGCACAACAAATAAACAGAAGATGTTGTGGTTTAGAGTTCAGACTGCACTGGACAAATCTATTAGGGTCCTTAGCTCCATCTTCAAGTTATTAGCTTGCTCCCTGACAGTGGCTGTACTACTGTTATTACCTCTACTAACTCACATGAATCTGCATGTTCATTCTGTATCAAATCTTGGATTTATTTAAAGGCATTCAGAGAACTTATGCCCAGAGAAAAATGAAGATTATGTTCTACAATCCAAGAGAGAAGCCAAGAGGATTAGTACTCACCCCTAATAAATCTCACCTCTGACTTCAGTGTGCATGAGCAGAAATATTCTAACTTACATCCTCTAATGGTAACGTCATTTCATGTGAGGAGCCTGATACGGAGGGGACATACTGTTGACAATCTTTTGAACTACTGGGCTCAAAGGGACTACAAAACACATGAATGTCCAAGGTCTGTACACCAGTTGGGGGAGTCTGAGAAGGGTGGAGAACACCCAATGCATAAGAGCAACATATATTCAGAGTACCCAATAAAGGGATGGTTATCAAGGAACTGCTAGAGGATTGCAACAATGAGTAAGGAGGCCCAAGCATTTTTTTAGCCTTTAGCCTTTTAAACCTCACCCATATAACCTGTGTCCTTCAAGAAGGAGCTGGCAAAGTATGATGTTTCGTTGTCCTTTAGCTCATGCTATACCCTCAACTTCAGACACCATGAAATATTGATCCCTTGTACTTGCATCTGAAAACAGCAGAGGGTAAGCAGTGTCTCCTGGCACCAAAACTGCACACTGATCTTTAGAGATGTCCAGGTTCTAAAATGTGACGTTTTAACATTTTAACACCCAACTAGCACCAATTAAAAAAGAAAAGTCATATTTGGGTTGATTTTTACTGTTTTGGACTCAGGTCCCAGATTATATATTTCCTCTCCTTATCCCTATTATCAGTCTCCTGCAGTTTCTCAGCTGAATGCTAACCTAACTTTTCTGCTTTCAAACTTTACTGACCAAGCTATGCCTGAGCAAAAAGCAAACACTGATAATTTTATGCACAATTAATGTTAATATTTTAGTCTAAGATCCTCAAAAATACTTACTGAGGAGCTTCTCAGATGCAGAGCAGGAATTAAACAAAGCATTCTCCCAAAGTCTTAACTAATCTAAAATTACAATGCAGAAATGTGTCCAGTTCTGCATCCATTCAAAGTCAATAAGTGCCAGCAATGTCAGTTCACACTGCTGTGCTGCTGATATTCCCAGAAGTTTGAAGGAATCTGTACTACATATAGCATTTGAATGGAATTCACTGCTCTGTTATGTTGAATGGTCTTTTATTATTTTAATTTTCCATGCCGGTCTTGTCTTTAACTTCTGCATCTTAAGGGTATAGTATGACAGTTTCAAGAAGTATCATCTCAACTCAAAAGTTTTAAACTCAGGCATGTAAAATAATTACAATCTGATTATTAAAAACAGCTAACCATGGCTAACAAATACTAACAATTAACTACAACTGTCTGTAGGAGGAAACCTGTTTTTCTGTTGCTATTAATGAATATGCTCACCAATATCATGTGACGTTGTGCCTCCTTCCTCTTTAAGAGGAGCTCTCATAGAATATCAGCCTAATATTTTTAATTAGCAAGGCCAAACATGCTACCAGAATTTTCTTCATGAGTACTAAGTCAATTATATTTGGAGTTTAACACCTCCCAAAGTCAATTAAGGGCTTTTGCCTATTTTGGCAACATCTAGATATGAGTAAAAACATGAACAAGACAATTGAGCAACTACTTGTTAGTTAATCATATTAAATAAAGCAAATAAAATACACATTATTTTGATAGATAGTAGTGTTGTCTCATTGAGTTGCAGGCCTGAAATAGTTGTAACAAACTACTGGTTTTTTGAAAATGCCAGCACACCTGAATTAGCATTACTTTACTGTTATATAAACAACAAATCAGTGATTTGTCTCAAGATATGCAATAAAACAATTTCACAATCTAGATTCATATCTTCCTTCTCCATTTAGTTTTCTCAGTTAAGGACATATTCATATTTTAGAAAAGCAGCTTCAAAACCCCACCTCTTAGGTATTTTCTATTTTGTTTCCTTTTGTCAGGCCACCATAAGGGCCAGGAACTAAGGAGAATCTCAGAGCTAGCAGTCCTGAGACCAGGGCATCAGGCACCTCCAGAGAGTCAAGACAAGACAAAGAAGTCAGCCTATGGGTTGGGGGTCTGCATGAGACCCAGTGAGGGCAACTAGCACCAGACACAGCCTTCTGATGGCAAGGCAGGGCCCTGACACCAGCCCATGTGTGGGAAAGTCATGATAAGCAGGACGCATGACCAGGCACAGAAACCAGTCTGACAGTCCCAGACTGTTTTTGAGCTTATGCTTGTGGCTGGAGGCCCTAAGCGAGGCTGGTCAGAGTGATTAAGGCTTATTAGTGCTTTCAGGGTTCTGACAGATTCACATATTAATTATTCCAAATGTTCCCTAACCATATTTGGTTAAATATCTTGCCCATCACTTGGAGTATTTTATTGCTCATTGCTTGACCAAAGTCTTTGGAGATGTGCATCTAGCAGTATTCTTTATTCACAGCTGTAGGTGAAATATAATAGATAAACCATCGAGGCAAAAATATATCAACACACCCAGTCAAGCCTAGGGTTTAGCTAAACTTTTACTACTGCTATGCTCTTAACCTATCAACCTCTTTACATGCACTGTCAGCAAAGTCCATTGAAGTTAATGAAGCAAATTTCACAGACATAGAAGAGCTCTGAATCTGTAAATTATTTACTACTGAACTATTACAGGCCTGAGTGTGGCTTAGTATTTGCAAGTTAATTTGGAGGAGTAAATAATATTTTTTAGTGAGTTAACTATACTTTGGACCAGCACCAGGAGAAATAAAAAAACAGTGCAAGAATCACTCAAGAATCCCAAGGCTTCCTCAAGTCTCTGGAATCATTATTTTTCTGAATTAAAGAAGATATTTATGCCTATAAACATGTTTAGTCACAATTCATCATCTATATCAAAGTAGATATCTTAGAAGCCAATTTTCACAGTGAGAAGCACTAGGGACATGCAAAACTTAGTTCCAGTACTTCAGCTAGCAGCACTTTATTGGGACATACATTCAAGCAAGTCAGCACACTCAAATTATAAGCCATTTATATGCACCTTCCATGTTTTTCCACCCATTCTCACTCTTCATCTTAGTCATTACAAACACTTTTTCAGAGAGATCTGTTTTCAAACACAAATGAGAACCTTTATATAACAAATGCACAGAAAACAAGATGCATAGAGAGAAAAGAGTAATCTCTGTTAGAGAGCTCTGAAAGCAACAGGGTAACTTTCAGTGTCAAAAGAAGAAAGTAGCAAAAAATACACCCAGCAAATAACCTCTTATCTCCAACAACAGACCTCATGCATGGTATACACCAGGGGAATCAGGTCAGTCAACGAATACACATTCCTGTAACTGGACAGCTCTTTCACTATATAGTGCACTTCACACTCACAGCCTCTTGCTTCAGTGTCTACTGCCACTTTCATCTCGTGGAGGATGATATGGAATGCCACACAAGCCAAGGTAAGAAAACAGAGAGAAAAGCTGCCAGGGAAGAAAATACACCCAGTCTTCCACACTCTCTTAGCTCCATTTTGCATTAACTATAGCCAGTAGGAAACTGCCTGAAGAATTCCTGATAAAGGTTCCCAAACACATACAAGGATGACTTGTTCCACTCTCTATTATGCTGTGATGTATTTACTTCTGTCTGGTGATAGTTTCTCTCCTCATAATTCAGATAACTTTCATAGTTCCCCTGTCCCTCTTGCTCTTTGGTTCTTTGACTCTTTTACCCTTAAAAGAAAATCTCACTCTTCTCTGAGTGTTGTACTACATTTGGAACTAGCCACATCCATAAAGTGCAGAGAACAGGCAAATTACAGCTTTGTTTTCATGCATAATTAATAATTTCCAAATTACACATGAAATACACTTATAGCTGAATATTTCTCAATTGATATAAACTGAATGAAATCCTATCTTATCATATTAGCTTTCTGCAATCCATCAGGACTGTAGCAATAACAATTATAAAAGCCTTTTATGCAAAATTTTCTAAGTTTTATGAGAGACTATTATGTTTTTCTAGCCACTAAGAAGGATCTTTTTGAGATTATATTATTAACTTACCCTAGCAGAAACAGGAGTCACTGTGAAGAATTCTCCTAGGTACTGTATATTCACCTATGAAAAAATAAAACCAAATATGTGATAGGAAGTTGAGTGGCACTCTCTAAGTGGCAAATGAGATAGACAGTGAAATCTCATTGAAGCTATAGCAAAATCCCAGTTTTGCAGAACTAGGATTTTACCTGTAGATGTATAAATGTCAGAAGCCACGTACCATATGATGACAGAAAAGAGAGTTAAATTCAGAAGCCCTAAGTTTTGGACTATTTAATTATTCATAATTCTATATACAGTCGGCTGATATATATGAAATAGTTACTGGTTCATTATGAACTAAATAGAACCCACATATTCTTGTAGGGAACTGAAGAATCAATAAATACCCACTGTTTATCCAGATCTGTCTGATTCTAGGGTCAAAATAAAAACCAAAACTTTTAATATCTTAATCTAATGTCAAAAGCTCAGAGAAGCCATCTCCTAAGTTCTTCAGAGAAAATATATTATTTGTAATTAAAAAGATATCTGATACTGTTAAGTGTACTGAAATTGAACAATCATTGTTAATAACTTGTGAACTCATTCACAAGTTGAATCTTAAAGACAATATTTTGTAAAAATCCTTAGGAAAACAATAATGTGGGTACCAGTGGTAAAATCTTCATTGGAACTGTGCTAGTGGGTACAGATTTCAGAGCTTTCATGATTTTCTTATTAGTTTTGTTTGATGTTTGATACTGCAGAGTGATTAATTTCCTGTATAATAATTCAAGTATTTTATATTTAAGTATGTCTGCCCATATGCAGCCACATCTGTGAAAAAGAAATAGCAGGTGTTCCATTTTTATGGTTTCCTTCTGTTTATTTTTGACAAGTCCATTTGTTATTCTAAAACAAAATGAGTAATCTCTGAGCCCATTTGATTTGAAATAGAGTGCCCTGTCTGTTTACTATCATTAGTATTCCCATTGCAATAGTCTGGCCATTACATAACTAGATACATTTAGCTAGCGAGAATAAAAACATTCTGTGCACCATTTGACTTGATCCATAAAAGAGCAAACCTATTAGACCAATATTGCTCCATTTTACTAGATTTCACAGAACCAGTTTTAAAGCAAATGTTATTCAAACTTGTCACATGCTAACACCTGTACGCCTAACATGCTGTAGCTAATAGAACTTTGCAGATGCAAGCAACAGACTGTTTCTTTGAGGTTATTGTGAAGTGAGGAGAAGAAGAAGGAAAAACTTCACCCTAAATACCACTGTGATCTTGCATTATTCAGAAACAAAAGTGTGATTTCATTATGCTGACTTTATTATGTAGGTAGGAGTGGCTATTGTATATAATGGAAAACAACAGTAGAAATAAAGGAAACAACAGATGGATCACCTCTAAAGCACCTTCTCTCCTTCTGACAAGGAAATAACAATTGCTTTTGATTAGTACATAAATGAAAGACCTTCCAAGAAAAAAAAACTTGATGTTGTAAGAAGAGAATATCCTGCTTTAGAAAGTGACCAATTTGCTCATGCTGGATCAGTGAATCAATGACAGAGCATTGTCAGTGGTCCAATATAATTTATTCAATGTTAAGAAGCATAGTTTGGATGAGGTATGTTTGCGGCAAACGTAAAGAGGAAATATCTTACCAGCTTTCTAAGGTTTAAATATAATAGATTCTCATGTGCCACTATTCAATTTTAGATAATTACCTACACAGTAGGTATTATTAATTATTGCCTACAGACACATGAACTGCAGAGGGTCATGCCCACCCACAGAGACACAACTGCCTCACTCACACTGGTTTAGATACTAAAATTCTTCCTGTAGTGTCAAAGGGATATAGAATTATTCTCTGTTACACTGTGGTCTAATGAATAATACTGATCCAGTGGTCATTATTTGCAGAGGTGGGTGAAGTTAATTTTGTATGTAATAGTGACCTTGAACTTATGAGTGATCATCTAACTCAAAATAGAAAGTAACTGTTTAAAATACAAAGCGAAGCACAGAATTCTTAGGACTAAGTTATTAAATGGGAAAAACTTGTTTGTTTTCAGACCAAAGGAGGATGTTAGAATCTCAGCAAAGACAGATAACAGCTCTATGATTCTTTTCATTGCTTTAATGAAAGGAGGAGCTTGAAAACTCAACAGTGCTCTGGAAAAGCTTGAACAACTTCAACATTCAGCTTCACCAGAGCTTTGGCCAGAGGTTTGGCTTTATTAAGAGTGACAGATAACAACCCACCATGAAATCCAGTCTCTCCTCTCTACATCAGGGGGTGTGAGGGAATGCCTGTGCAGGTGCTTGGCTGTCAGCCAGGATGAACCCGAAACAGTGCCAGAGACTGGCGATACAAAATACACAGGTACTTTCATCTTCTGCCATTTAGAGCCACTTAAAGATCCTGCTCTCAGACGGAGTGTTGGTCACAGAGTTTCTCTATGCCCTTAAGCACATCTCTGTGGAGGTTGATGGATTTAGTTATCAGTACTGTGATCTTCTAGACAGCTCAGTGCCTTTGAAATGGTAGCATTCGCATCATCAGGTCTTGAATATGCAGTTGCCAATACATCAAATTTGTCATTGGTTTGGACCTTATTAAGAGAAAATTATTGTATTATTTTTGAAGCTGGAGTTTTTTGGGGGGTTTTTGGGGGTTTTTTTTGTGTTTTTTTTTTTTTTTCAGTGCCATTTCCTGTGACATCCTTTTAGATCAATCAGGGTTAAAAATAGGATGTGAAATAATGTTTCAAAATAACTCATGCTTCAATTTTATTATAGTCCTTTGCTCTATAAATAGTCTTTCAAACTGAAATAGCTCTTAAAGTCTTAAAGAAAAAAAAAAAAAAAAGACTTCAAAGAAACAATTGCTTTATTTCTTATCAACCAGTGGTGAAGTAAAGCCTGTCCTTATCATTTTGGTAAAATGTTGCCTAAGTATTACCAGATAATTAGTCATTTTCCAGCTAATCTCCATATTTTAAAAATTCAAATAGCTTGTTATTTCAGAAAACAATTAAAGATTATCTATAAACTTTCTACATTTTACCTCCAGCATCTCAATATTCACAATATCAGGCAATTGCTGATAACAAAATATCCAGAAAATTTTTTATATAAACTTTCAAATAAGTAGAGAATGCTTTATAAGTAAATAATTTTTTTTGCAAATGATTATAGAAGTTACCTATTTAAACAACAACAAGATATTCACCTTCAAAATGAAAATCTTGGTTAGCAGTAATAAATATCTTGTGTGAAACATTTCTTAATTAAGTAATTTCCTCAAATTTTAAAGCATTGTTTACAAAATAAATCACTTTTATTAAGGGTTTGCCTGTTGCTCTTTGTTCAGGTAAGGTTTGTGAGCTTTGAAATAAAAACTTTTAAAGTAGTTAGAAAGGGTCTGTGGAGACCAAGAAATTAGCTTTTAAGGATTTTAGTGTACTTGTGTAAGCCCAGTTGTATTCAGGAAAAACAGATCATAATCCTAAGAACCAAAATAAATGTTGCTCTGTTGGCTGGATCCTGCAGATTACCTTCAGATCCCCTTATTTTTGCTGCTTTTAGTGGTGGGTTTGGGATAAATACAGCTATAGATTCATTACAGCCTTTCAGCAGCTATTTTATTGAATCCTGCACAATGAGTCAAATGTAGCAAATATTTGGAAGAGTTCAAAGAACTTAAATGTCTCTGAGCTTATAAACTTTCCCTAATTTAGCAGGAGTAACTTCATGAAAACTTGTTTAAGTGTATTCATAACCAGACTCCTCAATGTTCCCGCTCTCTGTAGATATTGTTCTTAAAAGAAATAGGGACTGTGTCCCACATTAACATCCACTGTACACTTGACTTTTTTTCTATGCTCCACTTCACCAGCCTGTTCCTCACGAGTACTGGCCTCCAGGAAGTTTCATGCTGACTTGCTTTTCTTCTTGGTTTTGTCATCTGTTGTTCTGAGCTTGTCAGTCATTCCAGCAGCAGCAGCAGCTCAGATCAATGTGAATGGAGACTGAAGTGAAATTTTTAATAATGATAAGTCAAGCAAAATAGGGACCTGCAAAAGCAATCCAGGAGAGGGATTCTTTGAAGTCTTAAAGTTTTGATCTGCTATGACTTTCAACGGGGAAGGCAGAGTTGGGAGCAGTGTAAGGTTTGTTATAATTGCCCAACATAAATGGTCCCTTAAAATGCCTGGCACAGTACATCAGGGGTTGAATCCAATCCCAACAGTGTCAATCAGAACCTTTTAGTTGACCTTCAGTGGTGCTTGGATTACTATTTTATAAAATACAATGTTTTCTTGTTTAGTTTGGAGAGACATGCTTAAACAACAGTAGTTTAAGTGTCTGGAGACAGTAAATGTTACTACACTTCTTATGCTGAAGAGTATTCACTGATGAGGGCAACTTCTGTTCAGTTATGTTTAATGACGCGAATAAGTATAAGTTGATTTTGAAATACCACTGCATGTCATTCATCTGCACACAAAGTGTATAAAAGAGTGGGATGCAGGGACATTTTATTTATCCTACTACATACCTCTGAAGTAACATTGACAGAACTGGCAACTCTTCTTTTTAGTTCTTAGGGACACAAACCAAAGGGCTTAGCAGATGCCTACAGAATTTGCATTTTTTTGTGCTTGTGTCTTTTTCTGCTTGTTTTCCTTGGGTTTCCTATATGCAGGAGGAATGAGTAACCAGAAATAGGCAGCACCCTTTGAGGCATTTTGTTCATTTAGTGTTCAAGCACAGACCATCAGTTTGACTTATTATCTTGGGATGGAGTTCATTTCACCGATACTGTTTCCAGACTGTCCTGAGCTGTTTCTAAATGACCACACAACACTCTGGAAGAGAAGCCACTCTTATGAAACAAGAACTGCAGGAAACACATGAAAATTGCACAACTGAGCATTTTCCAGCAATGTTTCTCACCCACGGCTTGTAGTAATTGGACTGTACTTTTGCCTAAGGGGAGAAGAAAAGATATTTTGAGAAAAAGATGCTCAGCTAATCAATATTTTCTCCACAGCCTTCCCTTTACCAAGGATAAAAAAGATTGCAAGGGTTTGAGGTTTTTTTTTTTTTCCTCAAAAATGGATGACAGCTGCCTTCCTATTATGAGAACTCTGTACTTTCATTAGCGGAGGATGCACTGGTAAACAAATAGTAAATCTATGCCATACCTTCATCTTTTTTTTCTGTAATACATCTGCTACACCAAAACCACCTGATCATAAATGTCTAGGTGCACTAAAGATCAGATTTGGAAGAACCAAAAAATTGCCACTAATGATGATCCTTGACAGGTGAATGCAGTTGTGATTTTGCTAGGATAACCACAAAGTTACTCAACTTAGTAATAAGGCACCTGTAGGCTGCCATCCAACTGAGTTATTGGCAGAGTTGCACAGATATAAGAGTTCAAAAACTCATTGACTCTTCAGCAGTGTGTTTTGCCTTAGAACAGGTTTTCCACAAAGTCCACAAAGCATACCATCTCCAAAGCTTAATAGGACTGAATGCTGTAAACTATGGCCAATTTAGGCATAAGGAAAGGCAACACTACTAACACTCATATGGTGCTGTCAGCATAAAGGCTCATTGCTGATTCTGGGCCTGATTACTCACTACATTACTGCAGGTTTATTTTTGAAATCATGTTGGTGGAAAAATAAAGCTGTACAGTGGAGAACCAGGCTGACAGTGTTTCTGCAGGCTGGATAAAAGAAAGAAGGACACTGCAAGACTGATCAGAAATAAAGCAGCCATCCTACAGTTCTAGATCTGGAGTTCCCACTGTTTAGCTACGCTGCATCTTGTTAATGTCTTTTGGTCATATCAAGATCTTAGATGAATTTTGCTTGTTCCACCTCTCTTGTTTTTCTACTGTATTTAGCACAAACACATTGAATTTCCATTTTCCTGACAAACAAAAAGAGAGGACAAATTGACCAGTTTATCCTTTGAGTAGTGGCTGACATTCAATACAACATTTGACTGACTTCCCTGGCTAGTCCATCAACAGCAGTACCACAGTTTCCAGCAAGAAAGTCATCACCAATAACTATTCTCTTTTAAGCACTAGGCACATTTTTGTATCTTCTCAGAGCATCTCCATACTTCCTTAGCCATGAGGAAAGCAGTAACTATAATGGTAGTTGTAGGGCTTAGACCAGAGCAACTCAGTGGAAATATCACTTATTTTGACCTCTTAAATGCTACTGGAATTTCAGGCCGCTGATAAGGTGGAAGAACCTCAGATGGTTTTAAAACAGCAGGACTCTACTTGCCCCAAGAGAGTTTAATTTACACTGGTTCAAATTCTGGCTCATAGGGTTTTGATATAATTTTTAATCTACTCTCCCTCTCTCTTCTTTTTCCAGCTGCTCACAAGTCCTTCCCCAGGAAAAAACAATAAAGATGTTGATACTTTCTATGTTTACATGCCTGCACTACAGTAAGTGTGTAGCCAGTAATGGGCTTAGTCTGGGTTACAAACTGAAGTCCTTACTTTATTTTAAACCTGAATTTAAAGAAAAATTGTCAGCCTAAGAAGGTTAAAATGGTTTTCATTTCATCTAGCTCAAGTCCCTTTCTTGAAGATCTAACTTTTGTGATTTGTGTGAAGTTTCTGGAGTAACCTCTCATAATCAAATGCCGTTATTTTCCTCCTAAAGAATAATGTTGGAATCAGTATACACTGCAAATACAATTTCTGCCTTGTGTTCTTCGTTTTTAAAATAAAAAATTCATGTGAATATCTGGCTGTTCTAGAAACACAAGGGAAAGACAAACAAAACTAAGATGCAGTCCAGCATTACTCCCGTAAATGTCAGGTTATTTCTCCAATTAACCTTAAGTGCAAAGCCATCTTTTAAGTGCTTTATATAGTAGTATTGCTTGCAAGTCATGTCTCTACAGACACTGAGTTCTGTGGGCTAGGAGTTCTTGAGTACATGTCTATAAACCAATGTCAGGGTATCTTCTAGGATAGGATTTTACATTTCTGTGAGAAAATCAATGTCTTTTATTTTTTAACTATAGAATCATTGAGTTACCCAAGGCAGAAATATCTGACTATGTTTTTTTAAGTAATTTTAATTAGATGAGGGCAGGAAAGGAATGTATTTCTCCTGAAAATTTCAATAAAACTAAAGAAGTTAGTTTGGTTTTTGTTGTTGTTTTTTTATTTGTTTGTTTTTTGTTTTTTTTTTCCCTCAGAAACAACTATTCTTGCAAGAAATATTTCCTTTGTGTGTTGTGGCAACTGAAATTCGGATGTTTTGTTCTGACATTCAATATTCTGGGTAAATTCCTTTTCATCCATCATGTTCTCTTAAGATATGTTACGTTCCTCATTTCCAGAAACTTGCAAAATGAAGGTTTTTTATTTGTGCACTTTTGTTTTACTGAATAGTTCAAATGGTCAAACAGCAATAAATGGACCAAATAATAGAGCACAGCAGGGAATAAAAACTAAAAAGTTATTGAACTGTCACTTTAAATCATAAGAATAGTCTGTATGTACATGCTTTAGTCTGGATGAAGAGTGTGCTTATCATTAATATCTCAGAGAATTTACATAAGATTACCCACACCGATGTTACTAAATAAAACAATCACGACCAAAATGCCTGAGATCAAAGATCCTGTAGCGAAAATGAAAAATTTAACAGTTGAGGTAGGATACATAACCATTAGCAGTCTGAGGTGATTCTGAAATTGTCAACAGATAAATAAAAGCCATTTTTCATATTGATTCTGTTACGGAAAGTTGTATTTGCAAGGTGTTAATGAGGGCTAGAAACTCAGAAGTGATGGATAAAACTTCCATAGAAATAACCTGACTCCAGAAGCTGCAACCAGAATAAAAATAGCTGCCCAAGATTTGATTACGAATCTGGTGATAGACAGTAACAATGAATGCAGTGAGACAAGGAAAATGGCAAATTGGAAGAAATTGGTAGGTCTGAGGTTACAAATATACTTGCATCATGAGAACTGGTCAGACCTACTGGTAAGAGTATTGTAGCCAAAATGAGAGGGGTGAGTTTTACAGGGAAATCTCTTGAGTTTTTCTCTCCATCCCCACATGAGCTCAGAGTTACGTAGATACAGAAGTAGCAGTGTTTTGTATATTCTCTGCTAGAGATGGTCAAAAGATTTTTATGAAGATATTCTGGTACTTTTGAAAGTATTTTTGGTATATCTTCAGAACTGAAAAGAAAACGTACATATATACACATTCAAACACAAATAAAAAACTTGTTTGTTTGTTTGTTTTTAAGTTGGGAGGAATACTTGAGTCTGTGTTTCATCTTTGAATATCTAACAAAATGCCCAATTGGGATTTTATAAAGCTTTCCAAAAAAAGGACATCACCTCTTCGTTAAAAAACAAGTGTGAGAAACCTCAGCCTAGAGGGCAATAATTTTACAGTTTTAAGTACCTGAGACCAGTGTCTTGTTTCATCAGCCATAACAATAGTGATATTGCCACGATGTTTTATGTCTACCAGTAGTAGTAATGCGATGTCTGCGTGTAATGAAGATGGTTTTTATCATGGAGATGGAGAGTGATTCCTGGATAGTTAAGAATGAAAACTAATTTAATTGGCTGAGGCCAGAACTGGATTTATTTTAAAACAAAAATGAGGATCAATTAAAAAAAAAGAAAACAAAAAACAAACAAACAAAAACGATGAAAGCAGGGGGTAATTTTTAATGTGTGATACAGATGACTGGGCATTCTTTTGATCTTCCACTTTTCACCCTTCCTCTAACATGTATAAAACTTGTTCAGTTATTTTGGTGTCTCACTGAATGGAATTTAAGTACATGATTTTTGATAGGGCAGATGAACCATCCCATTATACATTTCAAGAGGATATGAGCCCAAGTGAACAATGGAACAAGAAAATTCCAGTAGACCTTCTTCAGTTAAAAGAAACTTAAACAATCACCATATGAAACTACTAAGGGTAGCTTTCAAATTTAGTTGGTTGAGTTGATGATGCTATATTCCATTAATAACTTAGGCAACTCACATAAATTGATTAATTTAGCCACACCAACATCCAACCATATAAATCTGCAACAGTTATTTCACTTTGAGCTAAGGCAAAGTGGTGCAAAGGGATCAGATTGACTCAGCAAAGGAAATTCAGATTTATGGAGATCAGTTAACAAATCTGCAGTAGAGCTGATCTTCTTATCAGGAAACTTTTATGATACACACAGGAAACTACTTCAAATTGCTTCATTCTTTTATACAGGGAGTACAGTACTATTGCAGGACTATTCTTTCACGTAATTCAATGAACTAGGAATGCCCATGTTAATTATCTTTTAAATTTTATTAGTGGTAACATGGATATAAAAAAATTGCTAGAAGTATCCAATCAAGAAAATAAGGTATATGGATTCAGATGGGAGGTATTTTTTATTGTGATTATTATTCAAACCCTTTATAATTCACAATTTATTTCTTTTAAAAAAAGTTATCTTAATTCCAATTTAACCTAGAGTTCATGAGCAAATGTCTGAAGTACTTTAGTTAAGTGACAATATTGGAAACTCCCTTGGTTAAATATTATATATAAAGAGGGACCTACTTGTAGCTGAAATAGCACATACCGCTTGTATTGATTCTGTATGCTGGACTGAAGGAAAAATCGAATTGTCTTTATGTACATGCTTTTCTTTCCTCTTTGTCAGCCACCTTCTAAAGTAGTTTCAGCATCTGCAAATGTAGCAGATGGATCCACTGATCACACAAATATTAATTATAATGCCCTTCTACCCAAGCAACACATAGTATGGTATCACTAACAATGGTTGGATTTTAAACTTGGTAAAAGCACTTTTACCTTGAGTTTTTGGCCTGACTGTATTGTCAGTTTTCTTGGATAAAGTTACAGAATCTCATAAGAATTTAACTTTTAAAATTACTTTAAATTTTAAACTAGATGTTTATATGATTACCAATTCTTTTAACAGCACAAGAACCAAATGATTCAAATGATTTTTGGCTTCATATGATCATGAAAACTCCTTTGCTGTAACAATAAATTATCTGTAGATTCCTTAAAGCTAGATTGTTAGTTTTCAATTGAGATTTTCTTTTTTTTTTTTTTTCAGGAGTTGAATCTGCTTTGATTTTTTTCAGTGTGATAGATACTTTAATTTCCTCTCTCTTTTTAATTTAAATTTAATTAAAAACTGGCCTCACTGACTTTCACTTTACTGAGTTGTCTGGGTTTCCCCTCCTAGTGTTTCCAGTACCTTGAGCACATTAGGAATATTAAGCAGTTAATCAAGTGTAAAGAACATTAATTTTTTCTCTAGCGTCTTTCATCTATCTTTTTTTTCTTTTTTTTTTTTTTTTTTAATCAGAAGAGTATCCAACAACTAAGCCCACAGATTCCACAGCCAGCATTTCATCAACAGGCACTGATATTTCACTGCACCCAGGATTGTGGAATAAATCTCTACTGACATGAGTGTATTGTCTTCTGTATAGGAGTCATCCCAGCCCCAGTGTAATCACTAAGATTTTCCCTTGCAGGCTTTAAAACAATGTAAATAACCGCAGTCAAACTGTGTGTGTGTAGAACAAGCTGATTCCTTGAAGCCACAATTAAATTCTCTAGACTATTCTTAAAAGCTGAATGCAATTCAGCACACCATAAGCCCTACTACTCTCTGTGTAATTTCTCTAGTTTCTGAAGCCAATGTCTGAACCACCGTCTATCCTATTTCTGCCACTGGACCAAACCTCACCTTGTTTTGGGCTAGGTCGCTAGAATTTGTACAATTAAATGACAAGTGTGAGACCCATTTTACATGGTGGATTTGATCTAACATCCTGGCACAAATAACAAAGTTACTGAAAGAGTCAGAGACCTTTCAGAAACTGAACTATGCTGATACCTTTATTTTTATTGTAGTCATTGCTGCCACTGGCCCAAAATACAAAACATCCAGTCCAGAAACAACACAACTTTGAGATTGGAATATGCATTATTTCTGGAACTGGTTTATGTCAGTGTAGGTATACTAATTCCTGGTGTAAGACTGGTTTGCCCTCAGGTATCAGCAATACTAACCAGCTCTGACTAATGTTAGTTTATGAATCTTTGCATTAGAATTTATTTTGACTCCAGTATAATGCAAATCTTCATTTGTAAATAACTAATTTATGAATTCCAGTGGAGCTATGGCTTTTGAAATCCTTAATCTAGTCATACACAACTTTGTGCAAAAGTTATGAAACTAATACAGTAATTATTAGATTATTAATAAGAAGCCTCAGTGATTACACAGTGATTGCTCTCCATACAAAGCAAAAAAAAAAGAAATTACCTTTACATTTACCCATATCCTACTGAATCAAATCCATGTGTTTTAAGTCCTTTTGATTAAAGATCTTCAGTCTGGGACAAGGTAGAAATGCAACTGCCACACAAACTAGACAAGTTTCTGGAAAACCACGAACAAAACCTTAGGTCCTAAATTAACGAAGATACTAAAAGAAATGCATCAAACTATTTTTATCCCTTTGTGAACAACCATTTCAGTCTTCTTCCAGTTCAGCGACATACACAAAATACTTCCAGAACTGTTTGGAAACATTTTTGGTTGTTGTTTCTAAATATGAATAGTTTCTGTCCTTTCTGGGAAACTTATAAATCTGACTTAATTTGTCAGATTTTTCTGATGAAAGTATGAAAAACCAATTATCATTATTATTTTTCTGTCTTATCTTGGAAAATTGAGACAAAACCCAGGTAGAAAATTCCCATTAGGAAGCTTATGATTACTAGTAGATCTTATAGTAGAATGCATTGAGAAATTCAATCTATGTCAAGATAAATACTTGGAAGTAGTACCCCACTATGAAATTCTGATGAGCAGGTGTTTTTGTGCAGATTCATCAGATCGCAATTTACAGGTGAATTCAGAGTGACTGCAGCGATTACACAGCTAATTATTTTCTCTTTGTATAGTTAATAATGCAGTATCCCATATAAGCAAACACTAACGTATATCCATAGTTTTAAAATTTTGCTTCTGAAAGTAGGAAATATTAGCTTTAATCCCCACAGAAAAGTTGTGATGTAGTAAATGAATCTTGCAGTGCACAAAGCCATTCTGCAAGCCTGTAGAATTTACTAATGCAAGCTAAAGTAATCCTACTCCAGCCCCATCTCAAAGACAAGTGAGCAGTATGCAAACCAGATCATAAATCATCTAACTGCCAATCCATTGGTCTAAGGCATGTTGGCTGGCCTTAAAGCACTGGGCTGTAAACTGCAGGAGAGCAGGAATTTCTTCCTGAGCAGCTCACCTGACTGCAGAAGCAGTAGGCCAGACAACTAAGTGAAACAATCTGATCAAATCTGCCAGTGTAAGTTGTCCTTCTTCATGAATAAGAGCCTGAGGTATGTGTATAGAGGAAGACAGGGCAAAACACTACCATACTATAAATTCCTGCGCACACATACTGCACAATGGCATCTACATGCAGACAAGGCTTTAAGGGTAAGAAAAAAAAATAATAAAAAAATATAAAAAATCTGATATACATCTGTACCTTTGGGAAAAACAGAATTTCATCCTGCATTTGTCAATTTACTTAGTATACTTTCTCATGCAAACTTCATTTTTTATGTAACATTATATGCAGTATGTTATAATAAGCACACACAGATCAATTCTCTCCAGACTTTCCTGTTTGCAGTCATAGAATAATGTGAGGCAGAAGGGAGTGTTGGAACTTGTCAAAGCAGAGTTAACCAAGAAGTAAGATTGGATTGTGTAGGCTTTTCCAGACAAGTTTCAGAAATCTCCAAGGATGGAAATCACAGAATCACAGAATCGACTGGGTTGGAAAAGACCTCAGTCCAACCCTTGGTCCAACTTCAGTCTATCTACTAGATCATGGCACTGAGTGCCATGTCCAATCTCAGTTTAAAAACCTCCAGGGATGGTGAGTCCACCACCTCCCTGGGCAGGCCATTCCAATGCCTGACCATTCTCTCTCTAAAGAATTTCTTTCTAATATCCAGCCTAAATTTCCCCTGGCAGAGTTTAAGCCCATGCCCCCTTGTCCTATTGGTAACTGCCTGGGAGAAGAGACCAATCCCCACCTGGCTATAACTTCCCTTCAGGTAGTTATAGAGAGTGATGAGGTCACCTCTAAGCCTCCTCTTCTCCAGACTAAACAACCCCAGCTCCCTCACCCTCTGCCCATAGGTCTTGTGTTCAAGTTCCTTCACCAGTCTTGTTGCTCTTCTCTGGACCCACTCCAGCACTTCAATATCTTTCCTGAGCTGAGGGGCACAGAACTGAACACAATACTCCAGGTGTGGCCTCACCAATGCAGAGTACAGAGGAAGGATCACTTCCCTCATCCTGCTGACCAAGCTATTTTTGATATAGGAGAGGATACCGTTGGCCTTCTTGGCCACCTGGGCACACTGTTGGCTCATGTTGAGCTTCCTGTCAATTAGTACCCCCAGGTCCCTTTCTGCCTGACCGCTTTGCAGCCACTCTGTATCCAGCCTGTAGCGCTGCAGGGGCTTGTTGGGGTCAAAGTGCAGTACCTGGCACTTGGCCTTGTTGAACTTCATCCCATTGGAATCGGCCCATTGTTCCAGTCTATCCAGATCCCTCTGCAGAGCCCTCCTGCCTTCCAGCAGGTCGACACTCCCTCCCAACTTGGTGTCATCAGCAAATTTGCTGATGATGGTCTCAATCCCCTCATCTAAATCATCAATAAAGATGTTAAACAGGACTGGACCCAACGTTGACCCCTGGGGGACACCACTAGTGACTGGCAGCCAGCTAGATGCAGCCCCATTCACCAGCACTCTCTGGGCTCAGCCCTCCAGCCAGTTCTTAACCCAGTAGAGAGTACACTTGTCCAAGCCACGGGCTACCAGCTTTTGCAGGAGTATATTATGGGAGACAGTGTCAAAAGTTTTGCTGAAGTCTAGATAGACCACATCTACAGCTTTCTCCTCATCTGCCAGGTGGGTCACCTGATCATAAAAAGAGATCAGATTGGTCAGACAGGACCTGCCCCTCCTAAACCCATGCTGGCTGGGTCTGATCCCTTGTCACTTCTCTGGGCCTTTGTTCCATGCTTGATTGTTCTATGGTGATTATTTTTTTTTTTCCTGTTAACTAATCAAGATTTCCTTTCCATTGTCTCTTGTACTTTCATTTTATACCTCCAAAGGTCTGGCTCAATCTTCTCTGTTACTCCCTTCAGGTAGTGAAAACTGCAAGTAGATTTCCCCACTCTTAGCTTCCCCTTCTCCAGGTTAACATCCAGCTCCTCCCCTCTGTATATATTAAGGCCTTTAGAGCATCTTAGTGGCCCTATGATCCTACACCACTTGAAATTGCATTTTTTAAAGCTAGTGAGATCTAACATGCAAAATATTCCTGAGGTACTGAGACTGTGCAGTATTCCAAAAGAAATGTATTTTCAAGGGTGCACAGCTGCAAGTAGAAAAAAATATTTGAATTCATACTTTATTGGTCTAATATGGTTCCTTAACTGGAATACTCTTGTTCAGTGTCATCTGTTTAACTGACAAATTATACTGTGCTAGGAAATATTCTTACTGTGATATCTGAAACCCAGAAAAAGCATTGAAAAGAATGTTTGTATTATTTCATATTCATGAACAGGAAAACGCTGAAAAAGTTAAATGACTTAGCTCAGGTCACACACACAAAAGAGCCTGACAAAAACTGAGATTTTAGCAGTAGGTTAAAAAAAAACAACCAAACAACCAAACACAACATAAAACCACATCTGGTCCTTTAACATCAAATCAAATCACATCAGTCCATCTCTGCCTATAGGAAGACACAGTCTGAATAAGAGCCCATAATGGAAGCTAACACATTGCCTTGATTTCCTGTGAAAGAAACACTTATTTGTTGTACTCTTTCCAATGTTGATACTGATGATCAAGAAATGAAAATACTTGTGAAGCTGCCAAGTTAATTTCATGACAGATCAATCAGGAATGGCACACAAGAACCTGATTTTGGGCATAGCTATTAATGTCTAGCAGCTCATTTGAGGAAAAAAAAAAAAGAGATAGCATTGAAAAGAAGTAATCAAAAGATCCTCCAACAGTGAAGATATCAGTGCCAGGTATTTATCACTAGGAGAATAACAAGTTTACTAATCTTAGTAAATTGGAACAAGAGATACATTAATTCTGTTCATTAGGTACCTCCTGCTGTTATGGTTTGATTACTATTCATAGTACTTGGACACTTCAGTTAGGATTGGGTTATTAGGAGTTCTAAGTACTGCACATAAGCATAACAAAAGCCCAGCCCCAGCTCTGCTTTACAGTCTTACAGAAAAAAAAGGATTTGATTTGCAGTTTGAGAAGAGGTACAAAATGAGGTTATGCAACCTGTGCCCTCTCTAAGAACTGAATAAAGACATTATTCATCACAGACCTGTACCTTAATGCCCTCATACCTTATCTTCTCTGCAGGCTTCTCGCACCACAGTGATATTTTCTTTTGCTTTGACTTGTTTATAAACATCTAGATAATACATGTCAGCAGCAGCAGCAGCGATCACACACAGTCGTATGTCAACAAACACTGGAAATTTGCACTGATGTCTGTACCAAAGGATTCCAAATCACTCCAGAAATCCCCACTTCTCAAAGCAGGTCTCTAATAGAGTGTGATAGCTCCAATGTCACAGTCTAACTTCATTTTTGCTAGAAAAGCTCCAACTGAAAACCTTGGCATATACAATGAGGCACAAAAGTGTCATTTTCATCTTTGAACAAGTGTCTGATACTTCTGTGTTGGGGTTCCTATTCCTGCAAGAATGTATCAAAACATACAATATCCACAAAAGACCAGATTTAAATGTCTCAGCTAAAAGGCTGCTGCTTAGAGAACATACAACCGATGATTGTATGAAAAATGTTCAGGGCAGACCAGTATCTTATGGGTTTGTATCAGTCAGATCTGGATTTATACAGCACAATGTCAGAACACACTGCAAATCAAACTTACATAGTCAAAATACTTGAACTGAGAGGCTTATAACTATATTAACTCTGTAAATGTATTCCTCCTCCTTATCACCATAAATATGAAATTTAGCTGATTTTGGATTAAGCAGACCTCAATGTGAATTCTGAAAGTCTCTGTGAATTCTTTCTTTCTCACAGTTCTTACTGTTAGAAAAGTGATTCTCTCAGAGGGCAGAAATTAAAAAAACAAACAAAACTCTCACAAACAACAACAAAACCAAACAATGACAAAAAAACACAAACAATAAAAAAAACCACACACACAAAACAAACAAACAAACAATAGAAACCAGACTACTAAACAGCAATATAACTGCAAAAAAACCAAGATAGTGAAAAATAAAAATGCATAATGAACTTGCTAAAGGGAAATCCAATTATATATTACTAGGCTAGAACTGCGGGAAGTGCTGGCTAGTTATCTTACTGTAAACTGGGATTTTCCTTATGCTTTTGACACAGAAGGCCTGAATGAAGGTAACAGTGTCTAAGATTCTGTCCTGCCCTCGGGACTAGCCCATGAGACCCTCTGCCTTTGTATGGTTTAATGATGTAAATCCAAAGTTAATGTGACATATGAATCAGAAGTCAATTTTTTAGGTTGTGAAAATTATTCTTTCCACTTATAGTCTTTCTTGGACCTTTTTCTTTTTAAGAAACATATACCTATCCACTAAAATTGCTGAATACTTTTCTCTGAACTGATGAAAATCTATCTCATGAGGTTTCAAACCCATGTCCATAGGTGCAGCTATTTTTCAGGGATCTTCTGATGACATATATGGCACAAGGAACTGTGACTAGTTACCTCCTCCAGCTAGAGTGGAGCATCAGATGCAGTTGATCAGCACAGCACCTCTCAAGACCCTGTTGTTTATTGTTACAGAAGCATCAGACACATGAAAGCAAAACTTTGTGCCTTTCCCCTCGCTCACTAAAAATGAAACTACTTGCAAAAAAATCCAACCAACCAACCAAAAACAACAAAAAACCCCCACAAAACACAAAACGGAAAGACGAAAGAGACTATTTAATGAGCATAAACCTAATAAGCATTTCTTCTGAGAAGAGCACGCTGACATCTTAGAGTCAGTACTCATATGGAAGAAGTTAAAAGGTATGTTCTAATTTCATGTAAGTCTTTATGTAGGAGGATGAAAAAAAACTAATACTTCAATTTAGATTAAATTCTACAGCTACCACTAATATAGATAACAATTTATAGTTTCACAGCTGTAAAGGTTTTAGATTTAATTAGAGGAACTTGCTTCCCTTTACGCGGCAACTTTTGCAATGAGGTATGTTCTGACAATTTGCATTAATATGCTTTATATAAATTTTACTGAGTTTCCCGCTGTGAGTTGCTATGGAGTATCATATTTTAGGATACAAATGAGAATGGAAGTCTTCATTCTTTCCTGCTTGCCTTTGGAATTTGACTGTTACTGACCTATTTTAAGAATGATGGATATAGAGAAAATATTTCCATGAGCAAATTTATTGACTGAATTTCAGTACACTTGCAACAGAAAGTTTGATGTTAATGAAGTTCATGAAAAATTAAGTCAGAGAGTCTTCCTAAAGCATTCATTAGTACATTGACACAATAGAAAGATCTGTTCAGATACACTTTTTCTTCACTTTCTGGTACATACAAGGTGAGGATTTAAGATTTTCTTGAAGACATATGAGATTATATACCTTCAAGTCATGCAAGAGTTTTTTAAAGTTATTTTGAGAAGATATACTTTCCACAAAATCCTGCTGGTGGACTCTAGTAACTGATCTACTAGTTTGACCACCATCAATGTTGAGTTAATTTTCCAACACTTATTTGAGTTTATGTACCTGTCACTTTTAGAAGTGCCATAACATTGCCCTGTCATATTCATTTTTCACACATTCTATAATACAACAAATTTCAGGACTGAACATGTTCTTTTAAGACTCTAGATTTCAAATTATTAGGGATTATCGATTTTAAATTGAGAATGCTTAACAATTGCATGATACTTTGTAACATACATGATACTTCATTAAAAATAATTTGGAAAAAATAAAATCACTGTCATATTGTATGATGCTGGTTTGTATATATGCATATGATTTAAAAGTATGAATAACTATAAAACATACCTGCTTTTCCCTGCATTGGTAACAAATTTTAAAGCTTCACAAAGAAGTGATCACTGATACATTTTTTCTGCTTTTTCTCAACTCAGCTAAAGTTTCTGTGACACTTTTCAACTTTCCCTTAGCAATGTTATGCTTCTTAAGTTAAAAGTTATATTAATACATCCTTATTTGCTCTCTGTTGTCTTCAACATTGAACAGTGATGGGCTTATAGTCAGTTGTCTTCTTCCCAGGCTACAGAATCATAGCCATCAAGACTTCTATTGTGTATCCTGTTTTCATTCACTTTATTCCTCCTCATTCCTCCCAACTGTCTTTCAGAAACCAATCTTTCTGAAACACTAAGTGCGTATGTACGTTTAATACTGGTTTGTACTGTCCATTTTTTTTTTAATAAATTTAATGTAACTGTATCAACAGCACTCACAAAGCAACCATTAACTTCCAATGTAATGATTAAATCATCTTCATCAAAATGGATTTACTAATTGATTTTTCCTTTTATTAAGTTAAAAATCATCTATAGTTCGTAGAAACTAATGACATTTTACAGGCTGTTTCAAAATGGTAGACCTAATTTCAAAGCAGCAGTGATTTCGAAGTGGGTTCATCTTTTTTAAATACTCTGTATCACTGGCTGCATAAAACTTCCAAACTGAATTTTCTATTCATAACATTCTTTCCTATCCACACACTATTATCTGTTGGGAGGTTAAAATGGAGTCCCTTCACAGGAATTCTGTGGCCCATGACAAACCTCTTCATGGGCGCTGCAGCTTCACAAATGCACTGAGAAGTTATCAGTAACATATAAAGAGTTGAGTAAGAAAAGAATGAGCAACAAGAAGGCAGAGAGAGACAAGACACTGCACTTGGCAGTGCCTCCTGGAAAACTTTAGTTTGAAATTATGCTCACATCAGAATCACCTTCCTGACAGCAAGCACTTTATTTTACTCTTCTACAACTCACTCATTTATTAGGATTTTTGCTCTTAGAAAACTGGAAGATGTCAATTTATTTCTTGTAAATTTATATCCTTTTCTCCAGAATCTTCAATGTTTTCTGTAAAATGTAACTTCTTTGTCTTGACAAGTTATCCTCAGCAACACTCCCATTTATGTAAATGAGGAAAAGAAAAAATCAGCTCCAAAGACAGAAATAAATCATTGGAAAGGAAAAGGGCCTAAAGAAAAGCAATTAAACCATATTACTAGCTTAAAAGTGGACTGTGAGGGTAACTACTGGCAGCACAAGAAGGAGCAAGTCTTGTACATGCTCCATACTCTTACAGACCTAATCTGTCTCTCTTTTGTTTTATTTTATTTTTTTTTTTTTAAAGTTAGTTTAAAGGGAAAGGTTAATAAATCAGTTTCCTGTATTTTGCGGTATTTATGTCTGGCAGTAGGAGGAAAAAATCACGATATTCTATATGCATAACTGGAAAAAGCTTTTACACTGCAAATACTGAAGCTGGTTTTGCATATTTCTTGTTCTCTAAGAAACTGAACAGAACAAAAAGTTATCATCTGTCACTTCAATCATTGTAGGCAGTATTAGCAGGCTGGTTGTACAGTGGGAAATAGCTCATGCAAATTGTTGTATTCCAGCTTGTCAGTTTTTTCCTTGATAAAACTTATATTGTTTAATTTTCTAAAAGATAAATTATTGGACTGTTTATTAGAGTAACACTGAAGAAGCATCTAAACATCATTGCAAGAGGCCTGCAGATATGTACTTCAAACACCACATACAGTTGCTGAAAACCATGATCAGGTTGAGTCACTGTTTATTTTGATGTTTGTTGTAACTGAGAGTAATATCTAGTACCTTAGGATGTGAACTCTAAATCTGACGAAACGTAACTAAACTCAATGTCCTTGCTGTTCTGTTCAATCTCCATGATGCTTGTCATTCTGGATTCAGCCTTGAATGACTGATGTTTTAGGCAAGGATATCTCAGTGCTGGGGTGGGAGGAGAAAAACAAGGAAGTACTCTCTTACGCTCAGGCTCCTGTGCAGGGACCTCATCCTGAAGTTCATTGACAGGTGGCAGAAAAATCTCTGTGTTCAACCAGAGCTGGTCCAGCAATAGCCCCAGTAGAGCTCCTATTTGTAAGGTTGTATCACATCACCTCAGCAAACCTTCAGGCTATTGTAGCCTGAACATATGGTTTCTACATTTTCTTCCTCAGTTCTACTGCAAGTCATACATACAATACAATTTATTGTATTTAGCCAAGGGTGATATAGTTCTGAAACAGGTTTTTCATCTCTATAAGGTACATAACCAGGATTTATGAGACCAACACATGTGCTATCAGTTATCCTGTCAACATTCCAATTGACAAAGTAGAAAGGTATTGGTGTCCTCTAGGTCCTATCAATCAGCTCCAGGTGAACATCTCAGAATTTCTAAAATAGATGCCTATTCAACATGTGAATTATTTCCTATATGGTGGTAGACAACAGCTTTTTTTATGAGTATGATTAGCATAGTACTGCTTTGGCAGCCAATCGAATATTCACAAAGACACCACAAATGACCAGGCTTACAATGTCCTGTTGCATAGAGTCAACTCAGAGCTATTATCAAGCTACAAACTTGCCACAGATCTCAAGGCCACTAGTAGACCCTGTGGTGTATGCACTTGACCCCCGCCCAGCCAAAACAGCAGCAGTTTTGTCCAGGCTCCAGAGGAAGTAAAGGCCTGAGCCACAGCCAAGCCAAGAACTCCTTCCAGGAGACCTTCAGAGAAGCAGAACAGCACACTGAACACCAGTGGCTTCTGGGTGCAGGGAGTCTCATGCAGACTTTTCCTACTGCATGCAGTTTGACTACGAGTCAGCCACTTCATTCTATAAATACGACAGCCCACTTTGAGCTCTCCCTGCATTTAGCAAGTGAGCTGTATGGCAATGGTTTTGCTACCTACAGGTCAGTGGATGAGCCCAATTTAAGGTCAATGTTAGCCATTTAGCTTGAGTAGATGCATACTGAATGTAATGGATTATTTAGGAATATAATGTTGTATGATTTTTAATATACTCCTTGATTCATGTTACTTGTTAGACTAGATTTGCTAAAATTTTACCAAGGGCAATTGCAGACTACACTAAATATTTGCAAGATAAAGTCAGCTTGCCTTTTGCTGGGAAAAATTGAACTGACTGAGAAAACAATGATCCAAACTAACGTAGAGACGTTGCCAACATCTGCAGTGCAGGGCCTGTTTGCTCTTCACTGAGAAGAAAGGATTTATACAGAGAAAATTACCTAAAACAATGTCTACAGCTGAACAAAACAAAGGCCCACTTGGAGTCAGGGAAAAAGGGTTCAACAGGGAGCAAGAGACCTGGTGTTGAAATTTTGCTATTGGACTGCATCTTGGTGTGTGTGGTCTGTAAAGATATAAAAGTTTGCAATTTATGCTCGGGCAGACCTCTGTGTAGGTGCCAAGCTTGAGCCAGCCCTTTTGTTATTTTAATCCATTAAATTATTTTCCTGAAAATTTTGCTTCCTGAAAGTCTACTTTGCATGCAGTTACAGGTCTCCCCTGAAAGTTTGTCTTCGGAGCTCTAAGTACAGGCTCTGTAGCAAAAGGTTATCAGGGGGAGAAGAACCCTGAACAGGTTTGCATCGTGACAGATATGCGTGTCGCCTGAGAGTTTGCCTCTGGAGTTTCAAAACACAGCCTCTGAAGCAAACACTCCTCAGGGAGAGAAGATGCCTGAAGGTTTGCTTCATGAATGAATACAC
The DNA here is from genome assembly GCF_963082525.1 of Nesoenas mayeri. Taxonomy (NCBI): domain Eukaryota; kingdom Metazoa; phylum Chordata; class Aves; order Columbiformes; family Columbidae; genus Nesoenas; species Nesoenas mayeri. Next base: position 30,466,016 of record NC_137545.1, read on the forward strand.
GTGCCTGGAAAGAAGGTAAGCAATACTTGATTTGGTATATCTCCCCCATGCAGTAAATAATAGAGCAAACACACCACCAAACTCTTTAAGATCACATTTCTCTTTAAGAAATCTATACATTGTTCTGCAGCAAGCAGAACCCTAAAATCATTCCCTTGCAACAGACTCATCAGTTGACTTTCAAACAGTGCATGGCTTCATCTGCTTTGCGTGCTTTGAATTGTAGAAAGCTGCATGCTAATATTTCCCAGAATGTACTGCTATATCCTATGATACTATACTCTTAGTTCAAGGTCTTTTGTAATTTTATTAAGCATCTTCCTCTTTGTAATATTGTTGCTCCCTTTTCTTTTTCTTAAGCTGTTTGCATAGCTCTGGGCCTCCACCCATGCTTCATGAATTCTCTGTAAAACTTCAGAGATTGCTTTTAATTCCTTAAGCACTTCAGGGCAAATTTTATCAGGTTCCACTGACTTCAACAAATCCAATTATGTATTTGTTTGTCTACATAAGCATTAGAATTTACAGATGTTGTTTACCATTAGTCATAGCAGACCCTGTAAAAACAGAAATAAGCTGACTCATAGATTCTTCCACTTCTGTGGATGTTTGCATATGCTGAGAGACAGATATCACTGCAAGGTGGGGTTTTGTTCAAATTATGTTACTGTGTTATGAAGGAATAGATAAATCTGTCATATGGGTATTTAAACTCTGTCTCCAGAAGATTCTCTGGAATATTGAGGTTTCCTTTTAAAATATAATTCAATTAAAAATAAGTAAGTAAATAAATAAATAAATAAATAGGACTCTGTTTAATGCATTATGCAGTTCTTCGTGATCACCAAGTGCTGTCTTCCCAATGGTATTACAGTAAGAAATAAGTCATACATCCATTAGATATAAATCCTTGTATTTCATAAAATAATATCTGGTGGTATCCCAGTCACTTTGACAGAATTACTCTCATCACTTTTATATCAATGATCACTCCTTTAGGATCAGTGTCCCAGCATTCTCTCTGCAATCATTTCTTGTCACATTCCAATGCTGAAAGTTGAAAGGTTGTTGTTTGTTTGTTTGTTTTTTTCCTCTTCTTTTCACCTCACTTCACTACTCCACCTCAATGTATTTACTCTAGTTTAAAACTGAACTTATGGGCCAAATTATTTACAGTATTGCATAAAAAACCAAAAAAACAAAAACCTAGCTGAATTATAATTAAATACAGTATGTCTTCTGACAGAGTTTAACCTGGAAGTCTCATAATGACTTCAGGAAAATATTGTCCTTAGTCAATTCTCCCTCTATCACATTTTCTCAGTCATTCTGCTTGTATTTTCTTGGGAGCAGGAAAGGATTACAAATCGGTCTCCTTTTGTACAAGGTCTGGCACAATAGGTCCTTAAGGTCCTACTGGAGTGCAAATAATCACAACATTCTTTAAGGGTTTATGTGCCACAGAAATGTACTTAATCTAACCAGGTACATAGCCAGATGAAAGGAAGACTTAATTGGAGAACTCCAGCCTCTGAATAACTGATTGGATTTTTCATATCAATTCAAATTATTAGCAAGTTCTAAAGTACTTCCGACTTCAATCAGATAATATTTACTGATATACAGGTGTATTCGTTCTTGTCCAGATTGAACAGGACTCCTCTTAATTAGTTAGAAATGGCTAAAGATTGAATTTATTGAACAAAGAAGAGTGGGTTTCTATGACAGAAATCCAGGGATCTGCCTAGAGCTCAGAGAGTAACAGGATTCAGCAACCCAATGCAGTGCTTCCAGCCCAGTGAGCTACATAATCCACTTTACAGTTCAGGGGACTCCAGCCCAATGAACAAAATAACCCACTCCAGACTTATGTGATTTCAGACCAATGAATAACATAATCCTAATTTTTATTAGAAACTATGGGCAAAGAGAAAAGGTTTTATGAGTAATCAGCATGTAAACGTGTTTTATATAGCCAGAAAGGGAATTTGTACTACAAGACATCAATAAATTAGTGTTTTAGTGCTCAGAACCTTTATGGACTTCCATTAACTCCAAATAAGAAAGTAATGGTTTCTTTACCCATAACATGTAAATTTTTCTGTTCCATCTGACCATGGGTAATTACCAGCCAGGGACGAATGTTTTGTCACTTCAAGTATTCTTATTCCCCATTTTTATTATCATCCAAACACTTGATAGTGAATAAAAATTGTCTATTATTTTTGAAAAAAATAACAGCTGGATGAAAGATATTTTTAGATCAGCCAGCCTGATCTCTCTGTTAGTTTGTTGTTGTACATTTTTATTTTAAATGTTGCCATGCATTCTGTAGTTGTCTTCTGTTTCCTTCTTTAATATCAATTTACCAAAGCCACCCAAAGGTCATGGAATTAAAGATTGCAAAAGCAATTATTGGAAACCACTATTTTTGAGTACCCAGGTTGAGTGCTAAGAAGTTTCACCTATGAAAAACAGAACACTACAGAGGTCACGTCTGAAGAAAGGAACAATAAACACCATGAATTTGACAATAAGGGTAATCTCTTTCAGAATGGATGAAACTTCTAAAAGACCACCCACCACAGAAATGAAAAAAAAAAAATGGAGAGTCATGGACATGCCATTTTTTAATGGCTGGTTTGAAACTGCAAAAGTCATGAACAGAAGACAACCATTCCTTGAAAAATACATTTCTCCTCTCCTGTATAAAACATTTCAGTTTAAGCTCTAAAATTAAGGTGGCTGTTATTGGGCTATGATTACTATCTATAGCTGTTCAGTACCATCTTGCTTTCACCTATTGCTGCCCTATATGTCTGTCAAGTGCTATATATAGTTTACATCAGGACTATCTGAATGTACAGAAATTAAAACCCTGCTAAAAAAAGGATTTATATCCTACAGTGTATTTATCTGTACAGGTTTGCTTTGGATCTGGTTCATTTTTTAATAACGTGGGTCCTTCCACAAGAAAAGCACAAGCTGATCCCTGAGTAAACTGATTTAACTTATTATATGTTCCTGAGTTAGCAAGAGATTGGCCTAAATGACCTCCAGAGGTCCTTCACACTTAAGTCAAGCTAAAAGAATAAATATGAGTGAACTTAATTGTGTGAAATTAAGTGAAATGTATGTTGAATAAATGAAACAGATATCACTTGCAAGCACACATTTTTTTCTCAAACCTCCACTTCAATATTGAAATATTTCATTTTAGCTGAGGGAGCTCCCAAATCAATGGGAACCATCGTGTGTCTCAGTTTTCTGCTTCTTCCTGAAAACTTTGACAATTAACAATTTTCTATATTAAAAAACACCAAACTAAACATTAGTTTGCACAAAAACCTGCATCAAGATACCAGGTATTCCCCTGAGTTGTAAATTATATTCTGAACAGTTTGGATTGACAGATGTTCAAATGCATTCTTGTCCTAAAAGCATGTGTTTGTCTTTATCAAATACATTAATTGATAGCAAACTTGGACTGTGACTTTTTCATGGTTTGCAGAGCTTCAGCTGTGACAAGAACCATATTAGATGTGGATGCTAGTAAAATATGAACAAGAATGTATTCTTTCCTGTTCAGAATACTAACAATATACTCTTGGAAATTACTTCAGGTTAACCTATCAATTATTTTAAGATTCTGAAATGAAAAATGCCAAGGAAGTGCAAAACGCTACCATAGTGTCATTCAGATTATTTTATTCAGTTCTAGCTATATGAATTCCAGTCACTTTAATTGGCACTAAGAAATCTACTCAGTCACCCATGTACTCGACTGTTAGCAAATGGAGAGTGAAGACAGCTATCCAGCATCTTCAAAACAAGGGTGTTCAGTGGACAGATTGTCTGGCCACTGCAGTATGATCCCCATCCAACTCTGAAAATGTTTGCAAGGAATAATGTAACTGCCAAAGGTGTTTAAGAGCAGTCAGCTAGTTTAAAATGCTACAGAATTTAGTTTCCTGGCAAATGCTCTAACAAGCTTTGCTACAAAATGTCAACATTTGGATTCACAGCATCCCAAGATACCTGTTAGTTGCAGCTCTGCTGAAGCTCTGAAGGTTTAACTGTCTGAACAATGAAAAATTAGTTAAAGCTGGAAATATAACAGCAGTGAAGCCTAACTTCTCTTGAAAATGATGTGCCAAGAATAGGCAAGAATTCATGTGAGCTGAAACAAACATGCTAGAACTAATGTGATTTCTGTGCTTTGGTAGTGTTCTCTTCTCCCAAAACACGTATTTATTGGATGAGTTGTGAGACGCAAACTTTAGCCAGTGAACTGCTCATCATGCTGTGGTGTTCAAATAGTAACATCCCAGCTTTTTGCTTTGGTTTTAAGAGAATACATTATAGAGGTATGTTGGATGTAAGGAGACACAGGCAGTCAGTCCCTTATAAATTTGTCAAATAATAGATTAATGATATTTTCCAAGGTGTCTACTTGATGTGGAAGCTTGAAACCATTTTCATAAATTACAAAAGAATGTAATTTCAAACATTGTCTTGATGCTTATATAAACTCAGTCTTTGGCCTAAGTCATAGCATTAGACCCCAGTTTTAATAACCAGTTGTGAAATTTTCCATTTGTGATAACAAAGCCTAAATTAAATTCTCAAAAGTATCCTAAGGATTAAGAACTTAATTCATTTGAGCTACCAGTGGAAATCTTTGAAGACCCTGATCTTCAAAGGTATTTAGGTGTGGCAGTATCCTGACTGTCTTATGTTTAAGGATCTCAGCTCTCTTTAAAATAGAAAATTTGCAAAAGTTACAGTCACCACAGTATTAGGATCACCCAAACCAGGCATATATTCCTATTGTGTTATGCATTGCACAGATAAAGCAGTTAGAGCACTCAGCTACAGGAATATTCTGTCAAACATATTTATGGACACTAGGATAGGAAACCAAAGTGGCCTAGACCATGACTATCACAGGACTTCGGGAAATCCAGGTCTTGGGCTTGTCATGGTCCGAGCTGCCTGCTTAAACAGCAGAACAGGGTAGCAGATCTTGCCTATGAATTTTTTATAAAAAGGGTGTTGAGAACTGGTTGAATAACATGACAGAACACACACACACACTGAGCAAGACTAGCTAGAAAATATATTACTTTTTTCTTTTTTTCTTGACTTGGCATTGTTTTCCTGCCTCCCTTGTGCCTTACTGGAAATCATTTGCTCTCACAGTGCCCAGACATGGAAGTACTGAGCTTCTGCCAGAGAACTGAAATGCAGAAGCACATTTTTGTATATGATGGCAGCACGCAGACAGGTTGGGAAAATACGGAGGATTTGAATCTCAGGAAACTTTACACTTTAATAAATTAGACCAGAAGTTGCACCTTCCATCCAGAAGCATACTTTAACCAAAACGTGATAGAAGTTTTGCCTGAGTTGCCTCTTTTTCCACTTCTTCTCTTCTCCTCTCTTCTCCTTTTGTTTATGATTATTAAATCTTGTCTGGAAATACTGTGTCATTTGGCACCTAAAAAACTTCCATTCTTGAAAATTTCAATCTGTAGATAAATTACATTTGCTTAAACTCCCCATTTATTCCTATGTTCCTGACTTCAAAGTCATGTCATGTATTTTTTTAAGAAATGCATCTACATTTTAAAATTAAATTTTAAAATGTTTCAGGTTTCTCATTTCATTGTTCTGTCTGACTTCAATATAACTCAGCTATGGTAGAATCTTGTTTTCAGTAAGTGTTCACAGTTAAGAAATATTTAAAAAAAATGTCAAGACTAAACAGAATTCTAAGCATCATAAAATAATTTCTACTACACACTAAATCTGGTAGCTACACATTAAAAAAAATAAATAAATAAAATAAATAAACATGCACCAAGTCCCATTAGGGTAATAATAACTTAATAAATAAAAAAGTCTCTGAACTGGACTGACTAAATATATTATTGTCCTGAAGTGCAGTGAAAAATACATTTTCCATGGTTATGCAATAAAAAGGCATAATCTAGAATCATAATGTCTTTTGTTCCCAAGGATCATTTTCAAAATTGATGCTGGTACTTAGCCTTCTGCAGTATATGCCAAGTGCCAGAAGTCCATCATCACAATATTCTTGCAAAGGATATTTAAGGACTATTAAGTATTTTGACTTTCCATCACCGTGTCATGACTGCTGCTGAAGCTATTTCCTGCAACTGTAGATATTTTCTTACTGTCTTGCATATGTGTGCTAAGGAGTTTAAGTCTGCTGAGCAAAGAACTTCTAGACTCTGTTCTGGAGCTGTAATACTGCTTATTGCCGACTTACAATCAGCAACAGGTACTTAATAATGAGAAAATATAAGGAACCACAGAAGGTCACTAAAACCTTGTGATGTTATATGTTTATATTATATACTTATAAAACAAAACATATATATTAGTAAGCCAATTTATTCAAACAGAGAAAAAGGTTAGTTTTTCACTGGATAGAAAGTTGATGGTTGTATTTTAATTATTTGGATTCTCTGAAACTTGATCACTCTTTAGTGTATTTTTTTGACCACTTTGGGATATATTTGTGTACTTTATGAACATGTCATTAAGTAATGTAGTAGTAAATAAGGTAGCCTCAGCTTAAATTATTAATAGGATAGTATATGAGACTACTCATGCAATATAAACCCCTCCCCGGCTACATTCTAAGGGGCCTACTTCACATTAGTTTAGAAATAGTCATTTTATTCTAGTTTGTGGCTGTAGAATGTTTGATCCTGCCTACAAGGTTAACTGCAAAGCAGATGCAATAATAACCTACTTCTACAAACTAATGAGAAAGAGAATCTGAGACTTTTTTCATATAGAGAGATCACAGCCTGTATAATTACCTTGTTTGACTGTCAAATGCCTGATATTTGAACTACTCAAGTCAAAAAGCAGAAAAGTGAAACAAAATAGTAAAAGTACTTACATGTTTTCTAATGGAGCAGTTTTCCATTAGAAAATGTTAATGAAATATTAACTCTTTCTGCAGTGTTTTAATCTATCTTTGTAGAAAATTTATAGGGAATTTTTGAACAAAACATTTGAAGTTGTAGAGCCAAGGATGTAAAGAGTAATGGTATATATTTTGTAATTTCTGTACTAAGATACTTTGAAAAAGACAGTGCATTATTTTCCAACATTCTCCATTTTTCTAATGAAAAAATCGGATATATTTTTCATTTAGTCTCCATTTGTTTTGGTGCTAAAACACAACGAAACTAACATTTTAAGAACCAGGAAATCTCTTGCTGATCAGGAATTCTGATACTTGACTACTTTAGAAAATATCACGTACACCAGTTTTTAGTATCTGCTTCTAATATAGTCAACTTAAAGTGTTCTTTACGGACATACTCCAAGCATGACAGTATCTGCAATATGATATAACTCAGGATTGAGACTTTATTCATTTCTCTGCACAAACAAACTAAGGAAAAAAATGCAGTACTACAAATAAGCTTTTTTGCTTGCTTTCTATTTTGTAAAGCAAAGCCAGTTGGCTGTTGAAGGGCAACAACAGAAAGAAGGAAATTATTTGTCTCAACTGCTATTACATTCTCTCTACCTAAAACAATAGGACCGTCATTTTGATGGGACTGCAGAATGCCAGCATAACCCATAGAAGTTTTTAAATTCCTATCACAATCAGTCCCTTTAGCCAACATAATAATGTCTCTCAAAGGTTAGTATAGAGTTAGCATTGTATATTTTCGTTAGGTATAGCCACCAGATATTTTGGTGATGAGCAGAGTTTTTGAGACTCTGACGATATATAGCTCTGTTTCTAGATCACTCAATTAACTACCCTGTGAGGATGTGTGAGGTTACCAATACTGACAGACGAGTCTTAAAAGATGACAAAACCCTGCTCTAAAAAATTATTTTCTAAATTGTTTGGCATATTTAGAACAAAAACACCTTTACTTTACATTTTTCTCAATCTGGATTTTACTCACATGAATGACACACTTAAATCCCATCATTTTATCACAAAACCATTTATTCACTGCAGTCATTTGTATCTCAAAGCCAGTGTAATCCATATATGACCTCTTCTGTCACTCTGAGGAGCTTGCTGCTCTTAGCATCTCTAAACTACTGTATCAACTTCTGAACAATGTCAAAAAAATGACAAGTGGGCCTTGTCAGGATAACAGATATGATGTACTGTAAAGCAGCTGATTAAAACTAGAGTCTAGACTGAGAGATACATAATGATCTATTTCCTACTGCTCCAAGAGCTGATTTATTGTTTAAGATCTAGATCTTTATGTGTCCAGTACATTTTATGAGAAGGGACATGGCCTGTATAGTCCACAGAGTGTACACCATGTGCTGAACAACCAGGTACTGTAAACGAGTCTAACTCCATTGATGTCCTCAGAACTGCAGTGATTTGCATCAGTTGAGACCTGGACACCTATCTCCGCTGAAGTGCATAAACATCCATTTTCTAGAGTATTTTTATAGTAACTTCTGCACTGAGAGCCCACTTAAGCACAAGAGATCCTTATGGCAGCACTGAATTAGACCTTAGCTTTTTTATAAACCATCTTGGAAGATGGCTATAGGCATACTGAAAAAGTAGTTAATAAAGAATTAGTTTTGCATAGTGTTTATTTTATGCTGCTCTCTAAACTAATAAACCTGTCTTCTTTTTATTAAAAAAAAATGCTTATCTACATCTTGCATTCTTTTCCACTGCTCAGCAATTGCCAGAGAACATACCATAATTAGTCTAGCTTTCTGTGTATATTATTCATTTAATTACTGTTTCCTTATATCATCTGGTGTAATTCGAAAAGAATCAGCATTTGCTACACATACCTAAAGAAATCAGACTAGCAGGAAAACAGCCTTATTTTTCCAACACATTTTTCATACACACAAAAATGGTATTCAGTAAAAAAAATACAGAAATAGGAGTAAGGAAATTGAGGTCTACTTCCAGACATCCCATATTTTTTCCTTCTCACCTCCAGCAGGTCATTTGACCTCTATGTACATCCCTCACTGGTTTGAAAATATAAGCAATAATGCTAAGCTGCTAAATTGGACAAACATTTTGGAAAAAAGTATTCTATAAATATAACTCAAATAAATACCACAAATTTATGTTGATTGCACTGAAAATATTTTAAAGCAGCCAAAAATCATCTGTATTAGCAAGTGCTTCACAAAATATTTAAAGGTTCACAAAATATTTAAAGGACTCACAGTGGTTTTTTTTCTTTATGACCTTACTTAGAAATGCAGAGTTCTATTGCTGACTCACTTGGCAAGGAGAACAAATGGGGACTATTAGCTCCAACTCAGGAATAAAAAAGGAATATATAAAAATTATTGTCACAAGAAAAAACAAACAAAAAAAAAGAATAACAACAGCAGATGTTTCAGGTTTTTGTTTCTGCTATACACTGGATTTGAGACTGAGTTGGGAGGGAAACAGAAAGACATATCCAGCTGCACCAACCCAGTTACAATTAAAGTAATTGAAGAAACATCTAATCAAATCAATTTTTGCTGCATATTTTAGGACCTTCAGCCATTAGTCTTCTATGTTGTGAGAAAAAATAATTAAAGTTCCCGATTCTAGGAAGTTAAGATTTGAAGGATGATCACACTTCTGCTTTTCAAGACCCAACTAGTAAGTTTTAGTATTAGCAAATGAAACACTCTTTCATTCCCAGCAGAGATAGATTTTGCTCAGAGGCTCAGTTAACATGGTTTACCACTCTACAATTATATTCATTTTGTAGTTCATAAAAGCACGTCTGTAAACCAGCATGCTCTGCTTCCATATTAACTTTGATAACCAGTTATCAAATGAGTGTTCACACTGAATTAATCTGGTAAACTTCAGAATTAATAGGTATGGAAGAAGTGATAAGGAAAAAAAGAAAAATTCACTGATGGATGTGTTAAGATTAAATGCTGTTTCAAATGTGTGTCATTTTTCTCTGCAGATCTACAAAGTAAATATTAACAAAATATTTTAAATGAAGCACTTCATTTACATTTCACCTTTCCTATATCAATTGTTCTATTTTCTTAGTATGATTCAACTAATGTACATATCAGTTTTAGCAAGCCATAAAAAGTAATTTTTGGCTCTAGATTCTGTGATAAATTTATCACCACAAATTACACGTCAGTCTAATTTCAAGGCTATATTACCCTGCTGTCTAAAAAGTTAATGAACTCATTACATTCTGAATTAACTGAAATCAGAATAAGCCCCCAACACTAGCTTCTAATCCAGACAAACATCTCTTGACAGAAAATAGAATTAATGTGTGTCTTTGGAAAAGTTTGTCAAAAGCAGACTCCTTACTGTTTTAGGCACATGGCCTTGTCTCTACCAGGGGTGATATTTACTGTTACAATGTTTCTTCTTCAAAGATCTTAATGCACCTTATGTACACTAGCATTGATATACCAAAGGGATGTAAATTGTCAGCCTAGAAACACAGCTATACTATCAAGAGGATCTAGTGGCTCTTTATTTTCTTAAATTAATGAATTTGTATAAAACTGAATGCTTTATGTCATAAAACATTCTGCAGTCCTTTTGCAACTATTAGGATGCTTAAAGAGTAGGAATGTGGAAGATCATGTGACCTTTTTGTAAAAGCAGTAGCATGGGCAAGTAAATGAGGAGAATATGCCCAAAGGATTCCTGAACAAGAAAAAATGGAGATGAAAGCACAAATTGTGAAGGCACATATGTATTCCTTTTTGTTTCCCTGAGTAACTTCTATAAGGAAGCATTCCCCACCTGCACATCATCTAGATGATACCAACAGCTGAAATGACAACATGCAGCAGTCTATACAAAAGCTTAGCCATATAGCTAAAGCAGTTCTTACATTACTGCAAAGTGCTGTCTTGCAGATCCGCTTGTGAACATCAGTTGGGGATGATTTTCATTCCCAGTCCCCTTAGTCTGTCTTACTTTCCTGTCAATTAACAGCTTTCTCTCTTGAGGATTATATATGTCCTGTAGATCCTGCCAGCAGGACATCTTCTCATTCCTGCCTCCTGGCTACATTTAAATGTTAATGACTAATTCTATAGCTAACACATGCAGTTGATTTTATCTTAATGTCTACCAGTTTTAAATGTCACTGCTTAGACTTGTCTGAAATGAATTTTGTTAAACCATCTCCTGTTAATTATCTTTTACCATTTATAGGTCTATCTGATGGCCTGTGTTGTCAACTGGGCTGCTAACAGGCAGTTCAGCTTTCTGTGTTTGAGATGGGGAGGTGGAACAGCCAAGTCCTGAATACAAAACAGAGCCTGGTCTTCCCTGATGTGGAAAAAAAAAACAAACAAAACAAAACCTATTTGGAAAGATGCAACAAATAGAAACCAAATAAACCCTAGATTCCAATGCCAGGCAGTTTATGTACTTCTTTAGTTGTGAATCCTTTACATAAGGGATTCATTGTTTGTTCCTGAGGCCAAAGAGCAGTCATATTTTTTTAAAAAAAAATGATGACCCACAATCAGTTTAATGTAAAGAGAGTAAAATGTGCTTCCGACATCAATTAATCTGTTATGATTGCCACATTCAAAGCTTTCAGAAAAAATAAAAAATCTTCCATATTAATACTAAAGAGGAAATTAAGGCCCTGTCCAGATTGGAAGTAAGTTGTTGTATCATTAAAACCAAGGATTTTCAGGATTATCTTGCACATACTACTTTCCTTTGTTCACCAAGAATAGTATTGTTTTGTGGTATGAAGATTACAGAATCTCCAAATAATTCTCTAACAGATATAAGTCAATAATTTTTCAAGAATAATAGATTCTATTCCAATAAAGGACTTGTTATATTTTCTGGTGAACAACATAATCTACATGTGCGGCAGAGGTTTCCATGATGCCAGTAAGTGAGAAGATAATGAGCCATGTTGGCATACTGCCATCATTTTCTGCTTCTTGTAAAATGAGAATAAATGCCTGGTAGGTTGCTCCTGGGCCACAGAAAGAAAGAGGTAAGGATGAATTACTAATACCGTTGATCAGACTTGGTCCCCAATCTAGGATGATAGTTGTCAACCAGGTTTTTGATGGTCAATGTAATAAAAAGAATGTAGTTTACATCTGATATAGTCACGAAATTCAGATGTACAGGATACAAACGGCTTCCCTCTGACAACAACAGAAAATGAATTAAATCTTATGTTTGTGAATGAAAACAGTTCTCTTGCTACAGGCATAAGAAATACAACCATAATGTTCACAGAGGAATCCAATGAGAAAGCTCAGAAATATGAAATTCTGGCTCTGGACATCAGGCAACTGACATCAGTTTAGGATTTCCTCATTAAAGAAAAAGGGTCTGGTAGCAGGTTATAATAATATCTGCTGCCTACACTTGGTGTCAGTTGGCCAAAAGATTAAGCTGACAATCCTTGATTTATTCAAAGGATGTTATAGACATATTTTAAACTACTTACAAATATAAAAGTGCACTGACCCTGACTGTGAGGTGTTTTCTGCAAGGTGACTCATGACATCCTTCACTGTAGTTTCAGTGTGTACCTTGTTATAAGTAACTTTTGCAACCTCATTTATTTTTTCAGATCTTCTTGTTCTTTTTTTTTTTGTACTTGCTTGCAAACAAATACAACTGTCTCTTGATTTTACATCCTCTTCCCAGGAATTTCATAAAGATTAGACATATTCATAATGGGGATAAAAGTGGCCATGTATGGTTTAATGGCCTTGAGTTATATACATAAATAATACTATTTTTTTATTATTATCATTATCACTAATTATTCTACTCCTAATGAGAATGTGGGCTTAAATGTGAGAGAGAAGAACTTAAATGCCTAACGCCTTGATCTCAGTATAATTTCAGGTTCCAGTCTGCCATCAGGTCTCTTAAAAAATGTATACAGGTCTAGAGCAATTTACAAAGTGGATTTGGGACAATTTTTGCCTTTGCTGACACGAGACTATGCCAGAAATAATTTAAACCTCCATATCTAACATGCACAGGAGAAACTAGAGATGCATACACTTTTGCAAACTGTCTCACATTGTCAATAAATCAACTACAGAACATATTGAATACAAGCCAGTCAAATTAGAAATGACTCAGTCACAGAGTCAGTTCAGAGAATGACTCAGTGGGAACTTTGCTGTATGCTTTGAATAACCTATATTTTTTCCAACACCTGTAGAGTAACCTTGACCTTCTAAATTGACTCAGCTGACTAAGTTGAGTCCTGTGTATTAGGTGAAATAAGGAACTCTCAAACAAGTAAACCAGTTACAAAACTTCTCCTTAGACTAAGAAGGTCACAAGATGTTCCAGTGGCCAGCAAGGCGTTGCCTTTATAGTCCTATGACACACCTGGGTTTTGGACGGAAGAATAAGCCACATTTAAATATTCAAGACAACTTCAGTCACATTCAACACAAGAAACTGATCATGGTGGTTTTGGAGGTTGTTTTGGTTTCTTTCCCAGCCAAATACCAAGGAAGCACCAATAAGGCAAGCATTATGCGAAAGGTAGTTCTTTTCAACAAATGCATGCAAATACTAACACATGAAAATTTGTTCTGCCAATAAATATAGGCCTTTTTGAGATATTTGTATTTAGTATGTAAAATTCACATGTGTGATTTGTCCACACTCAGTGGTTCTTTACATATATGTATACATACACACATCTACACATTTTTTTGTTAATTTTGTAGGGATGAGTGCGAGAGTAGGACACATTCATCTTGGGAATCACTCATTCCTAGCACTTCTGAGGAGGAAGTACAAACTGGAAGCAAAAACAGGAAGGTCAATGCCAGCAGCTGCCCCCAGCTAGTAACTTCATAAAAGTTTTTGATTGGTAAGGAGGAGAGCTTCAGGATGTCAACTAATTGAACAAATATTGGGTGCCAGAATGACTTGATATGTACCCAGTTGTACTTGGCTGGCTTGTCTGCAATTGCCTAAATATTTTTCACAAACCTCAGTACTATTTGGTAGGTAGGGCACTGCATTTACAAGAGAATAGAGGACTTTTCCATTGGCAGAAATGTCTTCATCCTACTTGCTGGAAATAAATATATTTTTCATGCAGTCATGAATGGCTGAGACAGCAAAGAGATCTGATGTTGTTTCTTTTCCTTGGCTAGTGTTGCTGATGAACTGTATTTAATCATTCATAAGCAGCTTCTGCTCCTTATTTATTTGGAAGAGTTTGATTCCATAAGATTTGACAGTTTTCTGACATCCTCCAAATTGTTCCAGTAATAACAGAGACATTGACAATATCATTTATGAATCTCTCACATGCTGTATGTGAATGGAGTTACATATCTACTGTAAGTAACAGAGAAGTGGAACGGCAAATTGTTTTGTAGAGGGAGCTGAAATTAGATTGTACGATGCTGCCAAAAGAGACAAAAAGAAATGGATGAATTTGGGAAGAAGGATAAATTGTTATACCTCTGAGAACCACTGGTTGTTGTTCCCTACTTCAAGGATGCACAGGCTTTTTCCTTCTTGGCAAGAGGCCAAACCCCCTGATCAATTCATAAAAGAGAACAAATAGCATGTGTTCTATAAACAAAGAAGAATCATGCAGTTCTTTCCACTTATTGACTAAAGGAACTGAACTGTAATTTTCAACCTGCATATTTGCTGATTAAATCAGCAAATGTCACTGAAAGCCACTGAAAATTCAAGCCCTCAGAAGTAGTCATACGTATTTCTGTTGACATGATTAACCCCTCCTCCCCATGTATTCCATCAGACTTCTACCTAGAGGCATACAAATGCTTTCTTTCCCAGCAGTGGAAGGAAAGTCTGCAACTTGAATGGTCTTGCAAAAATCCACAAACCTATAAGCAATCCCAAATGGGAAATAAGATTCATGGGATAGCTTTAGTCAGCATCCTGTTCCTGATTGCTGCCAAAGCCAGTCTTGTTTAAAAAGACACCCAAAAGGCTAGGTGCAGGAATGTATTTCCCAGGTATGAAAGAGAAATTCTGTGGAAAATCTGTGGACTTGCATGAGTGTTAAGAATAATAACATTAAGTTCATTACTTCTGAAGAGTACATGAGGAATACAGAAGTACAAGAGAAATAATGAAAATCATCATAAAACAGAAGAGAATGAAAGCTAACAAATAATATCTTGGGTGATATTGAATGTATTTTGCACAGTTATTTGTGGCAAACTGTTCTTTCTATCAGTTTAGCCCTTTGTGACTGCAGCATTACATACCACTGATTGTTATGGTTTATACTGCAGTTGAGTTAGAGCAAAAACTAAGGGGTGGAACACTTCATATCACTTCAGCTGTTCACTGTTTGGTATGTCTACACTATGCTGGATAAAATAAAATAATCCCTCTCTCATAATAACTTATTAGCAGGCTCCCATACTTAAAATATATCAAAAAAAGGCAAAACTTTAGGTTCTTGAAACAATTCTGCAGAAGCTATAGCATAGGATCTGCAAAAACCTCTTTCATATTTATTAAGTATACTGCTTAGTATATATTTGTTTCTGCTGTTAAAATACATGTATTATAAATTGTTCAGGATTGTCTTCTGGTGTAAATCAGAATAGTTCTAGAAAATGTAAAGTAACTGAATTGTTATTGATTCAATTTAGTACCTTCAGGATTAACAATTAAATGAAAAGGGAAAAGCTAATCTTCCACTACCACAGTACTATTTTTTTGTCTTTTTAATTCTTTTTAATTAAAAAGTGGTTTGTTGGTTTTTTTTTTTCATTATACGTTCTTGTGAAAATGAAGGGTGGGAATAAAAATAGGTCAGAATGAGGAAAGCTTTGAGATTTTGAAGACATACAATGTATTTTTCAGAGACAATAAGACATGGGCAGTAGGGGCTTAAGTAACTGGGGACAATACTCTCCACTCTGATCTGGACATCTTTCTATAAGCAGGGGTTTGGAAGAGTAGATATCTATTTTGTCTTTTAAGATTAACTTTGAAAAGTATTAAGATGTTATATGAACATATTTTTAAGAAGCAGCAAATACTAGGCCTCTATTGCATAGTTTTTCTTCATTGTTCTATTATATTCAGAGCAAGAGGAAAAAGAAGTTATGGATACTTTCTTCTGTCACTGCTTACATTGCCAGATTCATACCTCCCAAAAGAAACAAGTGTGTGAATTTCAAAACTGGACTAAAAGATGTGAACAGAAACTCAGCTTCAGGGAATGATATTTCAAGTCTATAATCCCAGCAAAACTCATCAAAAGGAGAGGGAAGAATATATGTATCTTGCAGAGCATAAGCAATGTGCCATATTTTGTTAGATACACAATTACTCATTGCGTGTGGAACTGGGGACCTAAAATACACATCTAACCATGTGAAGACAGAAAATTTTGTCAATAAGGCATTATGTAATAGCCTGCATCAAATTATATTGATTCAACCAAGGTCCCCCAGATCATCTCCATTGATTTAACTAGACACCACCCTACATTAATCCTCTCCATGAAGTACATACAGTCAAGGCTTACTTCTCACACACTAAAAACTCAATGTGCACTTCACGAGTTATCCGAATTTACATCAGAGAGAACCAGTCCAATATTTTATGCAATAAAATGATTGAAAATGGTTAACATATAATAAATATCTTGGATTCCACTGTATTGTCTTCACTTAAGGCCTAAATTCAATATGAAAATGTGTTTTATCTGAAGGATTTTCCTTGCAAGGAAGAACTTTCCGCATGTGATTATTAGATCCTATCCCACTCATGTTAGAGGCCAGAGGAGGTCATTCTTTCCTAGCAGTGACTCTCCAAAGCTCAGCTTATAAGAACTGAAGGACAGAAGAAGGGTAATGTACGATAACTTTGTTGTTATAAAAATATTACTTGTCTCTCTATAATTACTACAGGAGTGAAAATGACTAATGAATCACCTGATACTTCAAAAGGAATTAGAACAAATTTTACTGCAGTTACTGAAATTGAAATTTGGCCAGAACACTATAGTTAATTTTCCTGCCTGTGGTGAAAAGTGGAAGATTTTTAATGATCATGGGATATCTGTGGCCGTAGTTTCTTCTACTTCCTGCCACACTGAGTCCTTACCACATAACAAAGAGATCCCAGCTTCCCAGTACCACTTTCCCACTGTGCTACATGATTTCGTTATACCCTGGAAGATTAATCCTTGGGGCATTACACAGTTCCTTTATATATAAACCTTCCAGACTCTATAACTAGATGGATAACGAGTTGTATCAAAGAGACATAGCAACCTAGAGAATTGCAACTGTCAAGAACAAAGCATACACCCCTGCTGGTCTATAACTGCTTTATCCTATACATCAGACCTAGAAATCTGCTGAGACACTTCCTGCATGAAAAGTAATACTTTTGTCAAATACTACAAGCTAGACTTGTAATCGTCTTTGGACGCAGCCTCCAGGGCCAAGATAATCCAAGCCGTTTTGATTCAGCAGGAAGCTGACAGAAAGAGTTTCAAGGCTTCATGGAGGCTGTTTTTGGTTTTACATAGCTTCCTGTGTCTTTCAGATTGTAGACAAGACTCTCAGATATGACTTCTAATGGAGGAGGAAGTCTGCTAATAAAGCAAAGTCACAAAGAAGATTAGTAATTTAAAACAAAACCCTTATCCTCTAAGTGAAGGGAAGAAAAGCATGATAGATGAAACCATTTTTAGTACAAAAAAGAACAACACAATTTTTTTTAAATGGATCTACTAAACAAATTATTAATTATTTTTTCCCCTAGAAGAAAAAACTGTCCACATTTGGGGTATTTTTGGTTTTTAAATCAGATTTTTTAAGCTTTTTCAATGTCATTTCTTTGGATCTGGAGTGTCTCTTATTGTATTTGTATAGCACTTAAGGCAAGAAAGACCTCATTTTAGTTACAATCTCAGAGAACTACTGAAATCCAAACAAAAGGTGATAATGTGTTCCAGGAGAAACATAATAAAACAGTACCAAAAATCTGGCAAACTAGGTTGTCTTATAAGAGAGAAATGAATAATCCCAGATTTTACTTTTAAGTATGCATTCTGATGAGGTACGAGTATTTATTTATAAAAAGAAAATAACCTATTTTTGCTACTTACATCTGCTTTAAAGACAGATTTTAATTATTCCAATATTGTTGCACTGTAATGCATAATTTTGTTGTATTTATCTGGAAAGGAAAATAAAAAAAGAGAGAGAGAGAGAGAGATGGAGACATGGCTACACTTTCTCATATAAACTACTCTTTTTCCATTACTTTTCCGTGCTGTTCTAGTTTCTTTGCCTGTGTTTCAAAGAGAGCATGAATTCCTTTACTACCTCTGAAGCCACAGTTGCTAAAAATCTAATCCAGCTCTCATCCTGCCCTACCTTAATTGCTATAAGCCTTTTGTCTTGTCATTCCCCTGCCAGCCTCTGTATATCCTTCTGCATAACTCTGTTGTGTGCAAGTCATGAGACAGAATACAGACAAACCTATCTTTGAGCACATTCAAGATGCTTGTTAAAAAGGAGTGTTTTTCTTCTCTTCAGTTTAAAACATGACAAAATCAATTTTTAAAACTTCACATCTTAAAGTGATTTTGAGGCTCCGAATCCTTTAAGTGATGTGCAAATGGCAGAATGATATCACATTGTCAATCAGTTGCTCACTGTTACAAACTCCATTTTCCATGCTGCTTCAAAAGCACAGTATAAGCCTTTAAAATGCAAATTAAACAAAGTGCACCTTTAGACTGAAATAAGAAACATCTCAGCACAATACCATTTGCCTTACAGCATGCTTACCAAGATAAATATGTCCTTTGTATTTATTTTCTTAAAAACTGAAAATAAATCTACTATGTGTTACCAAAAATGTCTCATCCTTTTCCATCCAGCACTGCTAATTTAAGAGTCTTTCTATTATAAATGGTGCTGAAGTTCAACATGCAATGTTAATTCTAATGTCTAATAAATAGTCATAGTTAGTGATATTGAAACTGTTTTGAAAAGGCTGGAGAAACACGGACACCTGAAGAAGGATTTAACTGAACTAGCAGAACTAACTCTAAGTGGGGAGAAAAAAAAAAGAAAAGAAAAAAAAAATACTCTTTTAAAAAAGACATCCAAGAAACACTTTCAACATTGTAAGAAAATACCATAGATTAGTCTTAAAATAGGCTTGGAAAGGTGAAATATAAACTAGGGAAACACCTCAGGATTTTAACAGTGAGGCCTCTTTTGACCTCCTTTAGCAATGTGACTTGGGCAGTTACAGCTCCTTACAGAGAACCTTTTAGTAGAAGTACTAAAAGGATGCTACTAGTGTTAATAAAGTGTCCTAGTTGATACTATATGCCTATTTGAAGCAATTGGACAGGAGTTAATAGCTCTCTGGAAGCAAGAACATCCAGGAGGTTAAAAAGTTGCTCTCTTATTTGTAGGCTATTCTTCATCATAGTATCCAAGTAAAAAGGGAACCTACAGGATTACAGACATGAAATATAAAAGCATGTGTTTTTCTGTATGATCTATAGATCTAACAAACTTCATTTTAGACTGCACTACATAGACTACAGTGAATAAATAAAACCATGAAGCGAGTTGAATATTTCAGCTTAGTGGACAAGAGTGTGTATGCATATGTGTTTTTGCACACACATCTGAGAATTCTGCAATCTTATATCATCTTTGGTAGTGACTGAACAACATGCAGAACCAAAAGTGCATAATTTCAGCATTAACCTGAAATAATTCAAAATTTGATGCTTAAAAAGTGTGAAATTCTCCTTTCCAAGAAGTGGACTGTTTTTTGCTGTTCATACTGCTGAACAAACTCTTCACACTCCATAGAACAGAAACCAAGTATTGGCTGTTTAGTGCTATTAATAACTCCCGAGCACCTCTGATGCTCCTTTTTTCCTTGAGAGTAGTTTTGAAACCCAAAGCCAGACTTTCTGTTTATGCCAGCATGGTGATTTTCAACAGCTCATTCATTTTGAATCTAGTGACAGAATACTTGGGCTTCAGCTGTCTAGCAGTTTTAGGTGCAAACTACTTTTGCCTAAGTACTCAGCTGAAGCTTTCCTACAATCTGGATTCCCTAACAGAAAAACAGCTCAAAATACTAGTATACTAGTATAGCTCAAAATACTAGTACTAGAGAAGTACTCTAAAACCCTTCGTATCACTGTGATGTAGCTGTTTGTTTGGTTTTTTTGTTTGTTTTTGTTTTTTTAATTATTATTATTTTTCAATTTATCCTTAACCAGATTGTGATATGTTAAATATCCAACCTAACTGGAAGGGAAAAGAGAGAAAGAAAGTACATTGTAGAAAAGCCATCCTGGTATTATTAAAAACATATAGGTTTTATCCTGTCAGATATAAGTCAGAACTCTCAGAACTGTGCAAGGAACAGGATGAATCTACAGCTTAAGAAGAGGGGTGCTTGTGACAATATTTCTGTCTGTAAGAGGCAGGTGGAAAAAGAAATGCTAGTTGCAAAACAAGTGAAGGAGATAACCCTCAGATTTTAGTAGCTGGGTTACCGGAAAGCATGACTCTCCATACTGCTCCCAAAAGAATACTCACAACTCATGCATCACACCTTCTGTTTGGAGAAGTGAAAGCAATAGCAGTAGGCATCCCACTGCTCTGACATATAAGCAATAGGAGGGTGATTCTTGCTTCCCTAGACATGCTAATACACTAGACTACAACCTACACCCCAGGGTCCTGAGGGAACTGGCTGATGCAGTTACCAAGCCACTCTCCATGATATTTGAAAAGTCATGGAGTAAGATGCAGCCCTTGGTGACTGGAAAATGGGAAAAATTGCACTCATTTTAAAAAAGGGTAGAAAGGAGGACCCTGGGAGCTACTGACCTGTCAGTCTTACCGCTGTGCTTGGGAAGATCATGGAACAGACCCTCTTAGAAGCTATGCTAAAGCACATGGGGGATAGGGAGGTGACTCGACACAACCAGCATGGTCTCACCAAGGGCAAGTCTTGCCTGACCAACTTCTACAATGGAGCAACTACATCAGCGGACAATGGAACAGCTACAGATGCCATCTATCTGGACTTCTGTAAGGCCTTTGACACAGTCCCTCACAATATTCTTCTGTCTAAATTGTAGAGACATTGATTTGATGAATGGACTGTCTGATTGATAAGGAATTTGTTAGATAGTTGCATCCAGAGACTAATGGTCAACAGCTCAACATCTGGATAGAGATCAGTGACGAGTGGTGTCTCTCAGGGGTCCATACTGGGATCAGTATTGTTTAATATCTTCATCAATGACGTAGTGGGATTGAGTGCACCCTCAGCAAGCTTGCAGATAACAGCAAGCTGAGTGGTGCAGTTGACACTCTTGAGGGATGGGATGCCAACCAGAGACCTGGACAAGCTCAAGAAGTGGGACCATGTGAACTTCATGGTGTTTAACAAGTCCAAGTGAAAGGTCCTGTACCAATGTAAGGGCAACCCCCGGTATCAGTACAGGCTGTGGGAGGAAGGGACTGAGAGCAGCCCTGTGGAGAAGGACTTGGGGGTAGTGGTGGATAAAACACCGGACATAAGCCAACAATGTGCACTCACAACATCAAATAGATCTTGGGCTGCATCAAAGGAAGTGTGGCCAACAGGGTGAGGGAGGTGATTCTGTCCCTCTACTCTGCTCTGGTGACACCTTACCTGGAGTACTGAGTCCAGCTCTGGAGTCCTCAGCACAGGAAAGACTTGGATCTGTTGGAGCAGATGCAGAGGAGGGCCACAGAAATGATCAGAGGGATGGAACACCTCTCCCATGAGGAAAGGCTGAGAGAGTTGGGGTTGTTCAGCCTGGAGAAGAGAAGGCTCTGGGGAGACCTTATTGCAGTATCTGAATACATAAATGGGGCTTATAAGGAAGATGAGGACAGACTTTTTAGTAACGCTGTTATGAAGGACAAGGGTTAATGGTTTTAAACTAAAATAGTGTAGATCCAAGACTAGATATAAGGAAGAAATTATTTACAATGAGGGTTGTGAAATACTGGCACAAGTTGCCTAGAGAGATAATAAATGCCCCAACTCTGGAAACATTCAAGGTCAGATTGGACGGGGCTCTAAGCAACCTGATGTAGTTGAAGATGTCCCTGCTCATTGTAAGGCTGGGTTGGACTAGATGACCTTTAAAGGTGCCTTCCAATCCAAAATATTCTGTGCTTCTATGATTCTATAATTTTGTGTACGGTAGAGATTGGTTCTGTATAACTCTCCTGGTAGCTCACTTATCCGCACTGCACCATCACTCTGCTGTTAAAACATTACAAGATGCAAGCTGTAACTATCCAGAAATTCCAGAATTCATTTGTGTTGTCTCCCAAACAGCTAGAGAAAATGCAAACTGAGCTGATATTCTCAACTGCAGCAACTATGAGGCTTCAATGGGCTGCCTCGCACATGACCTACTGTGTTTCATTTGATGGCGAATTATTCAATCTGGAATTAAGTGGGAATGGGCGCTGTTTACCACCTGCAGGAAGGTCTCCAGGTTTGTTGAGGCTTGAGGACAGCCTGAATTTGCTGCCAATCAGTTTGCTTCACAAGGAGGCAAAAGATCATAAACTAGTAGTGTTCAGTCTTACAAAGTGCTAGATTCTTACATATATTCCCAGTAATTCTGGAGGGAAAATGATAGACAGAAAAAAAGAAGCACTTATACCATGCCTTGTTTAAAAGACGAAGAATACCTGGGCTTTGTTCTTGGAACAAGCCCTTGGAATCTGTCAACACAAGAAAAGGTCTAATGATCTACAGATTAGAAATTTTGGCATATTAAGTATTTCTTTACCTGTACTTGAAGGAGAAAAAGAACAGTTAAAAAACTGTATTAACTTTAACATGTCACAGAATAGTCATATTCCTTTGCCAACCACGATTGCAAATTATAGTCATTTGAGGGCTGTACTAATGCTTCACAGGAGCTCTGGAAAGCAGAAAATGGTTAAAGTGAAGTTTGGTGACAGCCCTGATTCATCCTCAACAGACTCAGATTTGTGGCTGGAGTTATGACACAACTTCTGCTGGGTAATCCTCTAGCTACAGAGTCCTATAGGTACCTCTTTATTGCAATTTACTAATGTCTGGAAGAGTTACAGACCTCAGGTACAGAAACTTGAGAATGTGAGAAGAAACTTCAGCAATCAGTCTAATTACTCATCTCTGGAACTACAAGTATCAGAAACTGTCATAATGCAAATACCTCGCTGAACAGTTAAACCACTTCAAGGATATACCTGTGTATAGTAATTCTGTGTGAATATCCTCAAACTGGGTCTGGGCAAGCTGCTATCACTGATTGGCTTTGCACTGCACTATGTAGGCAGTCATTCTCTAGTTCATGTGTGATAACTCTGTATTTTAGTTCTGCCAATTCAATTCCCTGAATGATGGCCAAGAGGATTTCTGACAAAGGAGCACAGCAGTAATGTGCAATCAATCAACTTGCTTGAAAAACTTTTTTTTTTTTTTCTGCAGCTGTTTTGAACAGTTTCACTATGATTTCTTATTGATTAGTAAAAGATAGATCAATATTTATTGAAAACAGCACAGGAAGAATATTCAACACAGAGACAGATGGATTATTACTTTTGTCCCTTCAAATACATTGATATGCCAAATATTCCCACTGTGTCATTCTCTCATTTGAACAGAAATGTGCAAGAAAATAAGATATTTCTGAGATCTTACTTTGGTGTGGTGATGAAAACATTGTTTAGACAAAGCAGAAATGGTACATAAGAATTTGAACATAAGGAAAAATGAGAGTTTGTGAAAGGGAGTTCTCAGCTCTTTTTTTTTTTTTTTCTTGTTTTCACTAGCTGATCTTTTTAACAATTGGAGATTGCATAGACCAACAAATACAGTAATATTATGGAGGGAAACATAAGCTCTGAACATGTATATGAATAGAAATGTTGGTCATTCACCTCACATAGTAAACTTTGAGGTTTGGAACCTCCATCACATGAACTAATGTCCCTCACCTTATTCATGGACATATTCCTGTACTGCACAGTTTTCAGACAGCTTTCTGCATCACACCAGGCTTCCTTGAAGCCAAAGAGCTCCAGGTACTAAAAAAGACCATGCAATTCTATCAAACAGATTTAGTAACTTCCCAGAACTACAGAATAAGGACATATATCTTAAAATGTTCAGAGACTAGTCATGAAGTTTTCTTTATGTGAGCACCATACATGGAACAGTAATTTTTTTATTAGATCTCTTGGTGATACTGAAATGCTGATATTTATATTATGCATGATAATATTTCATACCATGGTATGAACAGTTAGCATGCATAATGACCTTCTAAAGGACTTGGTTTAATTTTAGCATCTTCCTATAAAGCAAAGCAAAAGAAATACACAGAAGAACAAATTTTGACCAACTGTATGCTCCAGCCAGGAAAACAATTTAGCATCTGCTTTATAACTTCTCTGGGGAGTACTTCTATGCTTAAAATTAAGCAGTTTCTTAAATGTTTTACTGGATTAGCTCCCTAGAGCAAAACCACAAGATTCTACAGTTTGTCACAATATTTCTGATTAAATGAGTCCCTCTGCTTTTGTCAATTGGCATCTGAACATTAATATTTTCCAAGTAGAGTTGTTGCTTGAGTGAATATGGGTAATAAAAATATGTAGTGTTGCACAAAAATTCTTGATTCTGTCCTTTTATTTGCCAGGAAGATATATTTTCTGAACACAATTAATAGTGCAAGTTATTTGTTAAGTAGCGGCTGCTGTAGTATTCTTGAGTTTCTGAACACAGTGTTAGAAGGAACTATAATTCCAACATCTTGAAATATTATGCATATCTTTACATTCTCTTTTCTTCTGTGGTCATTATTTTAATGAACAGGTTTAGCTAACACCTCTCTGGAAAGGTAGGTATTAACAGATCCAATTACTGTAATATCCATAACTAATCAAGAGCTATGAAGTGGCTCAGCAGGGAGTCTAACTCATAGTCTAGGATTGATCCATACAGAATTTATATGTGGGAATAAAATGATCTAATTCCTACCAATTACAACTTAAGGCATTGTGAGCACTTGGAGCATATGCTGTGCTTTCTCTACTGACTCCCAATTGGCTTATCCTTTAAATTGAGAGACCTTGGACCTACACAGGACGAAAAAATCCCAAACAACAAAATACTGAGCCTGTGGATACCGATCTCAAAAAATGGAAGAAGGACTTTTTCTCTCTTGTGCGCACTACTACAGTTACTACAAGCTCCAGTTATGGGAGCATTACATTGTTACTATATTGCTATGTTCTCTAAAGAGCAACTGGCAGTAGCTAGTAACAGTGTACAGGATTAGGTAAAGTTTTATGTTCTTACTCTGGTAGGTGCTGTATAAAAAATAAGTACTCTAGAAATTTGCAGTCTGAGCCACAATAAAGACATGGGACAAAAAGCTTATTTTAACTTATTTTACACTATTAATAAATTAAATAAATGTAATTATTTTAAGCCAAGTCCCAGTGAGCTTAATATTTGCTTAAAAAAACAGTTGGCTAGGAACTTCAGAATTTGATTTTTTTTTCCCCTTCTCCAGTGTGCTAACACCATGATGTAAGGTTATTGATATGAGGGGAAAAAAAAAAAAAAAAAAAAAGAAAAAAAAAATTGTCATATGTAAGTCATGTAAATATAGTGAAGATCACAGGCAAAAAATGTGTTTCATTTTCATTTTACGTCTGAACTACAAGTTCAGGATAAAAATGGAAAAGAACATTAGCTGCAGGAAAAGCTTTCTGAACAGCTAAGGAGATGAGATAATATTACAGGACATTTATTTATTACATTTATTACAGGACTTTTCTCGAGGTTGTGTTTTCC
This sequence comes from Nesoenas mayeri, assembly GCF_963082525.1. NCBI lineage: Eukaryota > Metazoa > Chordata > Aves > Columbiformes > Columbidae > Nesoenas > Nesoenas mayeri. The sequence goes on from NC_137545.1 coordinate 30,491,934, forward strand.
CTTAAGCTAAAGGCAGAACATTAGTTTTGAGGACTGCAATGTAGACTGTGTCATATTCCTTAAGAAATGAAAAGAAAATCAGTTTTCTGTGTTGTTAGCAGAAAGCTAGACATCAAAAGAAATGATAGACCCAATCCATATTTGGTGTAAACCAATGTTGGCTTGGATGAAAGTGCCATTTAATGCGAACTAAAAGTCCACACCATCACATTTAATTGAGGATAAAAAGTCAAAAATCGTTCTGTCAACTCCAACCTGGGCAGCAAAATCAGCAAGGAGACATTCTGCTGCAAATGCTGCAACACACTCAAGATTACGGTACTTACAGAAGAAAACAAAGAGCATCTTAGCCATTTACAGGCACAGGTCTACTCCCTCCCACTGACAACAGAGAGGACCTGTCTGAGACACTATACAATGCAGCAGGTATAAAAGACTTAATTGTACAGGTCACAGTGCAGATTGAAATCATGAAAGTATATACTTGTTTTGGTTGGAAAAGGCCTTTAACATCATTGAGTCCAACCATTAACTAGCACTGCCAAATCCCCAGGAACCTCATCTGACCAGGTCTCTCTGTCCTCTCATGAATATCTCCTCTCATCCTCCCAGGAGGATCGTGTATCAGGTTTTTTTTGTTAATAGTCATATGGTAAGATCATGAAGTGCATGGCTTAGTTAACATCTAGAATAATATAATTCATCATCAGTTCATCACACTATAAATTCAGCTCACAGTCAGCTACCAGATTTCAGTGTTTCAGAGTTTCAACCAGCATGTTTGAAACTGTAGAACTATCAAGTAAATTCCTGAATATATATAAAGAAAAAAAAAAAAATCAGGATGTGGAGGGGTTGTTTGCTTTTCCAACATAGCATCTAAAACAGCAAGTACAGATGCACAAAAAATAAAGAAGAATAGATATGTAAGAAATCTAAAATAGGTTTATTTCTAGTTACTTATTTATTATTAGAATTAATTAAATGTGATCAACTGTTAAGTTTTTCTTCAACTGACATTATTTATTTATGCTTATTAAAACTGCCTCTTTTCTCAGCCACTTTTAAGGATTCCTCTCTCTTTCTATGACTATCTGTCAAGATGTCTTGAACAATTCTAGAAAATGTTATCCTGTCTTCAAAGATCTTAAACATAAAGATGGAATAAAAGAGGGCAGGAGACGATTTATGCATATGAATACAACTACAGTTACTTACCAGGTTTGCACTTCTATAAATATTTTACTAATGCAATTTCTACTGAAGTCTGTCAAATCTCACTGAGTTTACAGTGTCATTCAGTAGAAAGCCTAGGTTTTCGCATTTTGTTTTACCAGTTGTTTGTGTCATTGGTTAGATTTTATCTGCTGTCTGGGAATTTTTGAATAAACCAATAGATAATTTAAAAAAAATAAATAAAAGCACAAATAATTGATAGTTAATATGCACTGAGTGTCAAAAGGAGATTCAGAATCCAGATTCCTAACTAGGCATTGGCTCTGAACTCCTGAATTCCTTTGGAAAATTCAACTACAAATGTCAGAATAAAAATAGAAAAGCTCTTTTTGTGTTTTGAGTTCTGTTTGATTCCATTACTGATAAAATACATATGATTACTCTTGATAACTTGAAAGAGAGAAAGTATTGCTGAAAAGAGTGAATTACCTTCTGGCATGCACATGAGCTGCAAAATGTTCTGAAACGATACTGGGAACTGAAGAATACACTACACAGTCTGATGCTAAGATACAAGTCTTAACTGCAGGTTTATCAAGTGGCTAAAGGATGAATTCTTGAAGGAAATGAGTAGTTTTAAACTGCAAACCATTGATTTCTGTCAGGATAAAACAGTAACAGTGACCATTGCAGATTGGACATGGACAGAAATCATTAACAATAAGCAGAACTTTGTCACAGGAGTTTCAGCATAATTTTAGTTTTAATGGCAAACTACTAAATATGTTTATGAAGTGTTAATAGGTAATTAATCTATTGTAATTATCACAAATTATATTCCCAGTAGTTTTCATATGATGACACTATCTTTGAAGAAAATGCATTTAACTGTCCATGTTTTCAGCACAAACAGATTATTGAACTGTATGAAGTCTACGGACTAATGAAACATATGCCAAAGCTGGACTGTTGATAGTTCTAAAAGCTCAACTTGGGTAGAAAATGCAATTTTAGCCTTAAAAAAAAAAGATCTCATGAACACATTTGAGACAGTTGAGCTTTTCCCATTGGTAAGAAAGGCATAAAAGAGACTACAAAGGAATATAGAACCACTTTTTATGTGACTTCTTTTTTTTTTGCTCCGAGTGACAAAAAATATGATGAGAAGTTCTATTTTTATACAAACTACAATGATATTCATGTAGTTTCACACAGAAGGAAATTTTACTGTGGTGTTCAAAGACATTTAAATAGCTTTAAAAATTATTGCTGCTTTTTTTTTTTTTTTTTTTTTTTTTTTCTCCCAGCTAATCAACTAACTTTCTAGTAAAACATGGATAAACATACTCTAACTATAAAAAAGTGAGACCAGGTGGTGTTTCAACTGAAACTGGAGATCAGTTTGCAAATATCTCTAAATGCACATTAGTACTTATAAAGCTTCACAGTAGGGCAGCCTCACAGGAAAGCTGTTTTTTTTCCTACTGCACTATATCCTGTGGGAGACACAGTTACCCTATTTAATTCAGTTGCTTTTCATATTCCATGTAAGAAAAACCTCCAGAAGTCCGCTCTTGTTTTACGATAAGACTAACTGGACTTAAATATACTTAAATAACTCCTAGGAGGTTGTGTTTTCCTTGAACTACATCTTCAGTCCTCCCTAGAAATTAACCCAAAAAAAAACCTCAGACCTGTGCCTGAATTTTCAGGGCATAGTCCCAACCACAGTGTGTTTAGAGATGTTCATCTAGAGGAAGCCAAAACAAATAAAGGCCCCACTGTACACCAGGGACCAGAGAAGCCTCAAGGGGACATTTGTGATTTATATGGTTTCAAATAAGGTCATGTTTGAATGGGTATGGCTGGAAGCACAGTCTGCTTAGAGTCTCACTGTAAATGAGGTGCTGCTGGAGACACGGCTCATGGATATAGCTGACTGATTGAATTTTTCCCTCATAGCCTGGAGGAGTGGTCATTTAGAAATTGGGAGCCTTTTCTGACTGAAATGAAAAAGGTTTAAAATATATTTTAAGGTGACAGATAAGAAGCGGCAGGGACTACACACATTCCATGGACATAACTTTCTCTAAATATAAAGGATAAAAGTAATAAGAGAACCTTAGAAGAACACACAAGCAATCCAGCAGCTGTGGGAGAAGGAACAATACCTCTTATGGTTAACCAGAGCAATAGCTTGACAAAGAAAACCTCTGTCACCAAAATGAGGGGAAAGTCTGCTTGTTGCCAGTGTATGGCTGGTATTTTAAAGGCTAAAGTAATAAACTGCACACAAAGTGACAGGGTTGGAGGATCATGAAGTCACATTTAGATGTTTGGGTTTATTAGCCTTGAAGACTCAGCAGCTCTGCAATTTTGCTTTGTCTTTCTTGTAATGAGGAACACCAGTCTGGTTTGCTTCTCTAAGTTTTTCCAGAAAAATGTATGTACATACACTGTTTAGTGAGCATTCACCAGTTCCAAAATTTAGGATCACACTAAGTGCAAGAATATGTCATGCAGACAGTCACCTCCGCTTCTCAGAAATATCAACCTTCATTTGACAGACATAATTTTTCTGCTTTGTCCTCATAACAATACACTTTTACATCTTTCCTTTTGTCATGACAAAGAGAAGGAATAAGGCCCAGAAGACTAGAAAACATGATACATGTCTATGAAAGTGGATAAAGGCTGAGAAAGAGAATAAGATCAGTAGTCCCAGAAAAATTAGCAGGAGCTGATATGAACATGTTGAGAATAAAAACACAAAAACCCCAAAGAAACCCTAGACCACCTCTTGGTAAATAATAGGGTTTGTGTATAATGAACAGCGAGAGACATCTCCTTCAATAACACGTTTGACAGTTTCAAATAATTCTACCATCAGCAGTCCAGAAAAAGGATATAAATGTATTAGATCATAGGTCAAAACATATATTGTGGCTAATCTGGAAATAAATAAAATCACTGTTGCTGTGATACAAATACAAATATGTATTCTATTTATTCATCCTCAGGATCTGACTTTACTTTTCAGGTTTAAGGTCACTAGATGTACCTACAACAGAACTGTCAAAGGTCATGGTCAATTTTACTCTATAGAGATTCTAAATTTTCAAGGCTGTTATCAAAAATTCAAACCAAAGACTAGAAGTCTGTGTGTCCCAAGTTTCACATGGTCTCACGCCATCTCTGAAAATTTGTAGTCCTGAATCTAGAAATTAATTCTAAACCAATATTTTTCTAAACTTAGTTATATCCGTAACTAACAGACATCCAACTGAACTCAGCAATGATGTTGCAACGTCAGAACAGTGAGATAAGGATGTGCTTTTTAACCTTGGTATGTCTGACTTCACTGAAGCGTAAATCTGTACAAGGCATTTCACGTTGCTTTTAAAGTGCTGCACAGACACCTACTCTTCTAAGCAATAGCAAAATCAAATGAAGGAGCTTGTAAGCTCAAAGCATAGACATTACACTTATTTAAGGTACAGGCAATTGCATAATTCTAGAAGAATTTCATCATTTGTCCCGTGATTAGCAGAAGTCATCATTCAGGCTATTTGTTTTCTCACTTCAGTGAAGATACTTGTGTACTCGCATATTTCTAACATGAGATTCTTAGATGGGGATCCATTGGACTAGTATGTCCTATATACAAACCCTCTCAAAAGGAACTTTGGAATGGCAAACAACAGAAAGATCAATAGACATTGAAACAATCATTTCTGATAGGCTTATTTGGGGAAAAACAGGTCCACAGGAATTTGTCCTACACTGCATTACAGTAACATGATTACATTAAGGTTGAGAAAAAGAGAAAAAAAACCCAGACCTTTGATTAGTAAAAACCTGGGGTTTTAACACTTCTCTTACATCTGTAAAAGATAACTTGAAAGCTGTAAGAGGGATATTTCTGAGCTAGGGTTATATGCTGAGGAAGAGAGAATAGCTTTAGTGACTAAAATTTTCTTTTTTAGAGACAGGAAACCAACTTTCCAACTTTATGACTGCTGCATTACCACAAGTGCTTGGAAAACCTCTCAAAGGCAGGTTTTCCTCTTTAAAGAACAGAAAAGGCATGGTAAGACCATAGGAGACTGTCACCATAGCTAAAATTTGGACCAAGTCTGCTTAATTACAATTTAGATTTAAAATCTAGACCAAAAGCAGTCTTTTGAGGTAGAAATTCATTTCAAGTGGGAGATTTTATTTTTTAAAATCATCAATTAAATATTCTTCTGGCATCCAAAGGCAGATCAGCAAATGAAGCAGTGGGGTATCCAATTAGACCAAAACCTATAAGTCTTGTGAACATGGAAACCCTCCTTGTTAGGAGGGTTTGAGCAGTATGAACTTCACAGGCCCCATATACAGGACCAGGAGTCTCTAATACATCTCAGGAACTTTGTGAGCAAGTGCCATGTTTGACAAAGTGGTTCATATTCAAACACACCATCTGTAAGGAATATTAGAGACTCCAAAGAGATATCATGCTTGATAAAGCTGGTTATGTCAAATGCCCATCTGAAAAGCATAAGAAAGCACCTGGGAATGCTGCTAATGAAAATGAGCACACTGGAAGCAGTCTGTACTAAACCAGTTTTCAGAAAACTTTTTTTCAATTTTTGTTTTGTTTTGTTCTTTTCGAGCTCTATTTAAGGAATTATGTCCCTTTTGTGTTACAACAATTAGTAGCTTAATGATAATTTATTTTGCTATCATTTCACTGTGGTGTTCATTCAATAAATTTATCTTTTTTCATTACACATATTAAGCTGTGCATGAAACCCAGTCTGTGCATGAAATCTTTAATCACCCTTGTCACTTCTCAAAAAACACACAGACATTTACAATTCACCTGTTGTTACGGTTATGAACAGGACAACCTTATTTTCAGTCACATCATTCTGTGCTTCTTGACAATATCTGAGAGTGAACACAGAGTTGAATTTGGTTCTGCAAAGCTGTAATTAGTACTAGTGGTATAAGGAGCAATTTCATGCCTTCTTGGTATTTCAGGGCTGATGATATTTCCTCACCCTAGAGTGGATTTACATGACTACAAAGACAGCTTTGAGTTTTAATGGTCTATACCCAGTCCAGAATTGCCACCAATTCTTGAATTCTGCTATCAGACTTCTTTTGGCAAAGAGCCATCACTGTAGAACGTGTTTGTGTTAACACAGTGATGTAAAGGAACTTTAATGAGAGCATGAATTTTAGCTCAGATGCTAATGAGGTAGGTGCAAATTAAGCCAATATAATTTCTTGAGGTTTTTTGACATTCAGAATAGCTTTCTGGTAAGCTATTTTATTCCCAGTTTTTCCAAGTTACTGGCCTTTCTCCAGTATCGAGTGACTTAGCTTTTTGTGCCATTTTTAATGTTTTATACCATCATCTCAATTACACTTGAAGTGTTGTAGGTGAATTTCCCCTTTACTCTCCCATGGTAAACCTCACTAGACAAGCAATTTTGCCCCAGAAATAATCTTGACCCATCCCAGAATGAAGAAGTTGGAAATGAACAGCCTCATTTGCAAGAGGATTAAATGTATGCCTCATGCACAATAAACCAGAAACTAGCCATACAATCTGATTAACAGATTTTGATTTATCCTGTAGGCTTTTCTAATTTTCTCTTTCATATTCAACAGTAACATGCCTGCGAGTTTGTGCTAATGCATTAGACTTCAGCTGTACAGTAAGTCTTTAGCTGTTCTTCAGTTTGTTCTACTGGATACATTGTTTGCTTGAAATAAACCCCTTTACAAATGAATGAATATTAGTCCTAAGCCTGTATGAATGAAGGCTTATTTGTCATATCAAATTGTAGCACAGATAGACCCTTTGATGTCATTACAGAATATTTTGCAGTGTTAAAACAAAGATGCAATGAACATTATGTTAGGGTATGAGAAAAAAAAAAAAATTGATCAGGGGTCTCACATCTTAGATCATTATGGCAAGATTTTTCCTTAAGGAAAATAGACTTCATTAAAATGTACATGCACTTTCTCTTTAACCTCACATATATTTCAATTAATCTTTCTCTAAAATAACACCTCATACTACAAGCTGGCTCATTTGTGATACAAGAGATTTGCTGTACCCATACCATTTATTGCCTTCTGGCAAAAAAAACCCCAAACCCCTTCAATTAACTGTTTTAATCTCATTTGCTTCTGTTACAAGTATGAAATATCATTTTTGTGTTATTGCCAAGAAAATGGGCACAATCAGAACTATATCCTTAGTAGGTGTAAGAAGTTTTACCCAATGATTTCGTCACAGACTAGATTGGGGCCCTCCTCTGAGAGCCATATATTGTGGATGCATTTATTAACAACAACAAGATGAAATGAAGAATTCTACCGTGGGAGTTTTCAGGATGAAAGTTTCTACTAACAAAAAAATTTATTCTGTTTTCACATGCACAGTCCTACCTTGAAGAGAGGCAAGAGATACAAAGTTGTAACAGGTAAGTTACATTAAAGATTTTAAAGATGCAAAGAACACTTGCCTAAATATCTAACAAATCCTTAAAATAGTTTCTGCAGCAGCCAGTAGCAGTTATATCATTGAATTATATAATTCTCAACGATAAGGTTATGGAGGAAGCTAATGTTGCTTTTTTGAATTTGCGCTTGTTCTAAAGTGTGTCCTCACCATACAGGGCAAGGTCACCAGGCAAAACTTCTATGGATCATCAGTTGTCTACTCTTATCAGTGTGCTTTGAATCATTGAATTTTCCAGACACCACATGCAGTAGCACCACTGCTGGTAGAATTTGTTCTGACGAGCTCAGAATAGGCTTATATTCATCTCCTTTGTTGGAAGTATGAGACACCTTGCAGGTCAGCACTATCAAGACTTTTATTTAGGGGGAAGACTTTTCATTCATTTTCTGGTCTGTCATTGAAAAGTCTCATCTTTATTATACAGCGGCTTTCGAATTTCAGTTTGATTTCAGTCACTTTTTCTTCTGTTCAGGAAGACTTTTTTTTTTTTCTTTTTCTTTCCAGTTTTACATTACCAAGCCTATTATACTGAACAGTTTCTTTATAACTAAAGTCCTGCAAAATCTGCAACACAAACTGGAGTCTAACATCTGAAATAGGACATTCCTTTTTAAAGAGTAGTGTTCAATAGAGCACAAAGGCCTCAAGAAATTAGTATTCAAAAAGTCACACTTCTAAGTATTTAGGAAGGAACAGTGAAATCAGTAAGATAGCACAGGTATGGAAGATATATATATATAACCCCTCCTCGACTGTTGCTGTTCTCAGGGAACACAAACAACAGCAAAAGTCCACATAAAGGCTTGTGCTGCACCTAGCAGATTTTTAGACACATCTCCTGTAATATTCATGCAATTATTGTAACTATAGTTACAACTCAATATCTCTTCTTGGCAGCTTGTCATTAGACAATGTATACAGAACAGAGAGGTGAAAAAACAACTCCTGCAGTACTCAAGAATTTTAATCTATTCTACACTCAATAGCCAAAGAAACTGGATTGACATATTACTAGAAGAGATCTTTTCATCTGTTACTCTTAGTCCTCTGTGACCTCTTTACAATAAAAATGGATGGTACTTTCTTTAACAGTCAATACAAATGGAGTTTGTTGTGTTTCATAGAACTGTCCCCCAGAGAACAAATATTTTATCCTATTATTTACTATTTCTATATATATTGAAACAATTTAAAGTCAGAAAGATTTTTAATGTGGCAGAGGCTGGAATTCAGAGGTGAAAGTCTCTCCATCACTTGAAATGGTTTTGAGATATCAGCCAACCAGCATCTACTTGCTCAAATGCACTGCAGTCCTGATGGATGGATAGTTTAATGCTGCTATGGTACCCTGCTGATCGATTTATCACACCAACTATTTCTCCACCATGATCCCCTTAAGGAAAAGGAGGAAATAGGGAGAACACAGCCAGGAACATAAAAAGAAGTAAAACAAAAATAATCTCCATCAAGCTAGTAGCAATTTCCCAGTGACACCAGCAACCGACAGGGCCACAAGATGATGAAACTTGCAGTAAGTGGTATGTCACCTGCTAGCTCCTCTAGTTAAAACTGAAAGGCAGTGGGTGTCAGGATGACAGAGGACAAGAACAGACTTTAAAACTTCATTTCACATATATGGAATTTTTGACTAAAATAGAGAAAATGAGTCCTGTTTCAGCTAGTAGTGTGACATTATTTTTTTGTTTTGTTTGAGAAATTATCTTTTTATGAGCCCAGATCACCTGGCAAAGATAAAGAAACTATAAACATAGGGATTTTAATCCCTTGCTACATTATCTGCTTAAAACTTCCAGTACTGATCTTTAATAAAAAAATAGAACATAAAAATAGTAAGACCTGCCATCAAACAAGGAAGTTTCTGTTGTCCTGTTAGTTCTTGCAGAAGTTACTAATAACAAAATTTGGAGTTAAAAAGTCCTTGGAACTTGTTCAACATATTAGAACATTTAGAAAAGTCCTAGCATATCAGTGTTATATAACGCCATTACTTAACTTTGTAGAGTGACATACTTAAATCACTGGTCAATTGAACAGAACGAATGAATGAATCATAACACAAGTTCCTAGAACTGAGTTTGAGCAGTATAATTCAAAGTGATAACGTATGCTGGAGAATTTGCATGAGATCCTCAATTACTGGTAAGTAAAGTGATTATGAGTCAATGCTAAACTCCCACATTTGGAAGAGTCAGATGTAGAACTGCAGATTGGGCCAGTCTGGATAGGGCAAAAAAAAAGCAAGTCTGAGTTATATTTTTCCCCAAAGCAGAAGTGGAAAACAGGAGTGATAAGAGATTTGGCTCAAAGCAGTGTATATTCTATGACAGAGTCTGGAAGCAAGAACAATAATCTTCAGTAGAATAGCAAATGGAAAGCAAGAAAGTCTTGTATGACAGAATGGTTGTTTCCTTTCTCTCTCATCCCTAGCTACCGAAAAATTTCAAGAAAAAAAAAATATACACTATTCAGTTGTTTGATTTCTGCAGAGGCAGTAGGTCTACATGTCATTTTTTTCATTGAAATATTATTGATATTGTTATCTTCCATTTTCAGTGCCAGAAAGTCAGGGTCTTTATCTAATGAATATTTGAAATATGCTTATAATAATATTTAATATTGGCAGGAGAAAAATTATACCCTTCCCCCCCCTCCAAGTCAAGAAAGAAATAAAGAAAACCATCAAAAACATTTATAGAGCACTTCATTAAGACTTTTTGTGTCTGCAGCTGGAAGAGTATTCTGAGGAGATGTGTTTGCCCCACTGTTGTTCTTTTTTAGACATCTGATAATGGTCTTTGTTGGAGAGAGGACGTTAATTCCAATACATCTGTCATCTTCAAGAGGAGGGTGGTGCATTGCTTGTCACAGAGAAAAGTTGTGCCTAGTGCATCACTGGAGGTTTTCAGGGCTGACACACAAAACCATAGCTGAGCTGATCTTCATAGTCATTGATCATCAAGCAGGATTCTGGGCTACAGACCTCCAGAGGTACCTTCTAACCAGCATGTTCTGTTCCATTAATATCCTTATGTTCCTACATTATCTTATAAAACACTTCTAAGTTTTAAATGAGTTGAATATAGGCATGGTAAATTTGTACCTACCTATTTTTAAATCTAGAAATTGTTTATGTTTCAATAAAAAACCCAAATAAAGTAGATTTTTTTTTAAGAATTATCAAGAAAAATTGACTTTGCACCATTTTCAAGTAAAAGCCACCAGACACCCTATTGACTCACACAGAAATAAGAAACACTTATAAACAGATGTGAGGACAAATTAACTGCTATAACATTATTTGAATCCATCTTTTTAAAGCCGTGAAGTGAAACTATGGCTCCTGCTCATTGGTGGGTTAGACTGCATGAATTCAATGTGTCATTAAACAGCTTGCTAACCTAAATGTGGTATCTAACAGCTCTAGTAACCCCAGAGTCTTCTTGA